>NC_137256.1:1437107-2078357 GCF_965637545.1 Phallusia mammillata
TACACTAGTGACAAACTTGAACCTGCGTCTTCCCTGAGCTTGATGTCATAATATACTTTAAATGTAAAATAATTTGATTACCTTTTCACGAAGTGGTGCATCATTCCTCCTGAATCTTTTAGGCGAAGTTTTCTCAAAAAAACAACTAAAGTTTTTAAAGTTTCTAAACTGTAAATTATCTGAAAGAGGTAAAAAAGGATTAACCAAGCTGTTTAATTAACCCGAAATACTGAATTTCTACGTCTGCGGGCACGATGGTTTCCAAACGTATTTTCCGCTTTCAGCAAACCAGGCAGATGATTGTCACTTCCCAAGCCCTGCACGTCAGCAAGACTTCCTGTTACGCGTAATCAAACATATTGTTTCCAATATTTGTTCCGCTGTTTACATTCTCGGGCGAAATTAATACGCAAATTAATTTCTGTGCACAAAATATTTACGCCAAATGCCGCAGAAGTGATGGCTAATACTTTTTAAAGCGAAAAATATTTTTGTAAGTTTTTGTGTTGGGCAACTAGATTAAACTCAAAACACAGTTTGCAAACCAATTGTTAATTGCAGCAAAAATGTTTGCAGCTCGAACTGACATTGATCACAACAACAAATTCCCAGGAATCCCGCTATTGGTGACATTGATTGACGTTTCCTCAGCAGTTATTGCGCAACGAAAATTCCAAATCCATTTTATTATTGATTTTATTTAAACGCATGTGTTATTAATAGAACATTAAAATAAAACTGATGCAAAATATAATAAAATACAACCAAGATTTCACAATTTAAACGCAGATCTTAAGATTTTTTTAGAACTAAATGGAGACAATTTTACCAGCTTTTTATCTTATTTGGAACATGTTCTCAATTTTGAACCGGTTATAACATTTGAAGCACGATTTTTTGTTGCGCAATACGAACACCTGTGACATCACAAGTAGGTTTTATGAAGCACAATTTCGTTTTTACAGGTTCAATGCTTTTTGCTTTTGTTCATGCCCCAACTAACAATGCAAAGGAGTTTAGTTCGCAAATTGCACAAATCACAACCAAGCACAAACAATTATTATTATTATTATTTTTTTTGGGGGGGGGGGGGGGGGGGGCATTGCTTTCAGTCTACAAGGTTGGCAACCAGCGATCTAAAAACTGTTTTGCTTAAGTAGACCTACTATACGTCCTCTTTTTGGAAGACATGTTTTACGCAAACGCAGGGCTGGGGAAAAATTAACAACAGTTTGCGCCCTACCAGGGTGGATCAGGAAACGTTCTCCTCTGGTCCACGACCTTCATTGGTAATAGCGGTGTCCCTACTCTATTTCGTCTACACCGCGGCCAATGCAATGTGGTGGAGGCCATGGCCAGGCTGAGTTTCTAAACGCACCTTATTTTAGCTAAAGCCATTTAGCAACGCGCCACACCTAGCCAAAAATCGTTCTAAGCTAAAATCCCTACGTGGCGCGCGAATCCAAATGTACCCCACCTATGTTAGGCTAGATTTTTCGAGCCTATGCCTGGCTATTTGTAAATGCTTGGTGATCGGCTGATTTTGTATCACGCCTTCAATGGGCCTGGCGTACTGTGATTTATGTTTTGTTTAGCTAAACTATTGTAGGTTGCTGCGGAGTATCGTAAATGAATTCACCTGTATCAGCGACACAAGGTTCAATTGAAAACAGCCATCTGAAAAGGGGGATTTAGATTCGACTGAAATTTTAGGTCTTGTGGCTGAATATTCTGTTTAGCAATAATCTTTTATGTCTGTTCGGTGCATCACTACTTAAAACACTTTCTTTGACTTTCTACCTCTTGTATTGTCTCAAAGTCGTTCAACACAACCACCTCGTTTCTTCCAAGCCTCACACCCATTATCTTCCCGTACTTCCTGCTCCAATCACGGAAAGTTCTTGGAGGAAATTTTCCCAAAATGGGACCACTCCAAACACGGGTATTCCCCTGGGGCCACGGGGAAAACCCGGGTTTTTTTGGTAGCAGTAGTGGGTCAATATAAACACGACGAACCAAAGTAAAAAATCGCTTTGGTTCCATTTTAGAAAGTGAATTGTATCAATTATGTTGTTACCAGCAAAATTCATTGCGCACTGTCAGTACTACCCCGTAAGCCCGCCTGAATCAGTATGAGAAATCAGTTTATTTAAACATATGTCGTCGCGAACCTACATAAAACTCCTAACACCTGAAGTCATCTCGCCGGTTTTGCTGCTTTCCGAAACAATAAACTTTTGCAGTGCTCTACAGCTCATATAGTTTTGTGACCCCATTGAGGTCACCAGCACACGCAAATAGTTCGTTTAAAACAGTTGTTACATCGCCATTGTACATATTATTATGTTTTTTATGTTTCCCGCCAGTGGCCTTGATTCCTGTGTACGACGCAATGTTGTGCCACCTGGAACATTGTCTGTCACACTATCGGTGCTTATGATGTCACAACCTTGGCATTGTTTTACCGAAGTCACGTCTTGTATGCGGGGCTGCCTCGTGTTTATTAGTGACTGGAACTTACCGCGTCTGCATGCGTTTTTAACTGGTCAGTTATGTTTGTTTTTAAACGAACAGGAAAGTTATGCTGTTTAGAAACTGAATCGTCCAATGTGTGACTTGTACATTTAGTGACCGACGTGAATTCCGCCGTCGTCCACCCATGTGTTTTTCTGAACCGAACTGTGTTATTCCGGTAAGATTATTGTTGCTTAAAGTTTTGCCGTCCGTCACTAGTGTGATTAAGTGATGTTTATGTGTGATGTTATTTGATGCTGTGTTTACAGACCTTCTACTGATCGCTTGCATTTAAACGACACCAGTCCTTTAATAGTTTGGTAAGCGTAAATGTCATTAAAATTCTGTCCCTTGCCTTGTCTTAATTTGAACCTGTTTGCAGAAACCGCCTTTTGACCACTTGTACTCGCCGTGCTGCCGTACTCTCGAGCGCCATCCTTCGGCCATATTGTAGAATAAAAGAGTTCGTTATATAGCTGCTGGCGTCTTGGAGTTTGAGCGCAAGGAAAGACGCGTTAAAGACAGTTTTGGGAACATAAGCGATCGCCCCTGCTGTGATGTCTGGAGGTACATGGAGTCACGCCATCCGATAATTAAGACAGCGCAACAACAGTAGTTCTCAAACTTTTTCATAATTTTTTTGAAAACCCATTATTTCGAGGGCTCACGGTCCTTAAACTGGATTGTGTATTTCAGAAAAACGAAGGTTGATTGCAGAACATTAGCTAGTTATGCAAAATCGCACATTTGATTTAAACTGATTCAGTGGCACGAATTGACGCCTAATAAAATTGTGGAAATACTTCAACCAATTTACGGTCCATCCCAAATTGCCTCGCGGACGCAAGTTTGAGGACCGTTGGTTTGAAACATTCGTTCCACAAACGCAATTTGTTAAGTATGTTGAAAAACTCATATTTCTAACACGAAATGCAGGGTTGACAAACTGGTTTAGTGTAACATAGGAAACTTTCATAGGATTTGTTTCATTAAAGTTGTCGTTTTTTAATCAACAAAATGTAGGGTATAGAAAATCAGTTAACCGGGCAATAACTTTAAGTAATAAAGTAAATAAGCTGACTAGTACTTAAGCCCTTAGTAGATGGTATCTACAATCATTTGCTTGTGATTACACAGCCTAGATGCAACATGTTGCTTCCCAAGTGTTAAACTCTCCATTTCTTAATCCATTTAATAAATTCCAAATAAACATGCGATAAATAAACGAATACAAACAAATGTTCGGTTCACAAAATACATGTAAATATTCTGCGCAGGAAAATACAAGGCAAAAAATCCACCTAGCAAGTCTTCCTCAAAACAAAATTGCCAAACAACATTTAAATGGAAAAATTGAAGCAGAAATTGCGTTCGTTTTCTTCAAGGTATATTAAAAGGTGGAAACCATTAAATTGTACAAATTAATAACAAAAAAGTCCTTTTAACCAGTAGCCTAACTACGTTGCAGAGTATTAATAGCAAGGTATTTGAATACGCAATAATAAAAACAGTCCGGCATTAAAAAAAGACGCACAAATTTAAACTCAGTGTTATACAACCAACGTAAGTTGCGGATTCATAATAAACCACATTTTAATTCACGGCAAATTCTGAAACCAAAACATAAAAACAACTAAACAAGCTGTAATGTAATGAATGAATATAAGTAAAGGAAACAAACGTTTTGTTTTTAGGCCCTAAAACGTGAACGACAATTGGAAACTTTAAAGTAGGATTTTTCTTTTTAGTCACATTTGTGTTCCCTTTAGGCACACCCAATGAACTGATGGACACATATGAGATACACAACAACAACGTGTCTTACTAGAATTCTAGTAAGGCGACACAAAATTGTTTTATCGTTTCAGAAAAGCAAACGAAATTTTCATCATATTTTTTCGTAAGGTAAACTGCAAAAAATTATTCTCAACAATTTCGATGTTCACAAAACACATTGAATTTAAATGTCAGTGTCAACTTTATTTGACGATCTCAACCACTCTGTCTCCTTCTTGGTTTATCTCGGCATTGGGTGTCATCGCTAAATCCGATGAGCAACTTATAGAAGCTCGCAATGAGGATATCTTTTCCCCCACAAATTGCTTTGCTTTATACAATTGATCTTCGATTGCCTTTGAGTAAAGCAAGGGATTGAGGGCGCTGTTGATTGGAAGCAACAAACAAGCGCTCAACACATAAGCATCTGGTGGCATCTTGATTCCTCCAACACTCAAATATCCCATGACACAAATTGGAATCCAGCAACAAAAGTCGGTCACAATCAATCTCGAGATTCTCTTCTGCATCTTGGAGCTGACATCAGTGCTCCTGGACCCTTTCATGCTATTGCTCTGCTTGTAGATAAGAAAATATGCAACCACCATGTAGATGAACATGAGAAAGTTGATTGTGATGAGGAATGTTGAATATTCCCAAGCAAACTCACTGGTTTTGGCAAACAAACGTGGCATACAGACACTTGTTTCTCCATAATATCCAAACTCTCCCTGAACAGTATTTCGCGGAAAGGCTGTTTTGATTGCTTTTTTTACTTCGTTCCAGCTTTCAGGTTTCACATTGGTAATTCTTTCTGCAAGTAG
The DNA here is from genome assembly GCF_965637545.1 of Phallusia mammillata. Taxonomy (NCBI): domain Eukaryota; kingdom Metazoa; phylum Chordata; class Ascidiacea; order Phlebobranchia; family Ascidiidae; genus Phallusia; species Phallusia mammillata. The sequence continues at coordinate 1,442,222 of NC_137256.1, forward strand.
AGACATGTTTTTCCTTGAAACAAAATCACTTCCAAAGAAGTAGTTTGGAAACCAAACATCAGTTACAAAATATTCAGAAGTAACATTCAGCAAAGGAATAGTTGCCAATAGAATAGATGAAATCCAGCAAAACACTTCAGCAAGTAAAACTCTTCTCACATCAACACTTCGAATTACAAATGGTTTAAATGCTGATACAAGGCGAAATGTGGTCATGGTTGTCATAGTAAAGGCAGAAGCTTCTGAAGACAAAACTGCAAGCGCTCCAAGTCCTGAACACAAGCTACTAGATCTCCATTCCTTGTCAAACAAACAATACGAGCCAGAAAATCGAGTTCCTTGCACAATGACAACAAGCAGATAAATGCCCATTAGAAAATCAGAAACACTCAGATTTAGAATAAAAACGCTGGTGTTGACAAAAACGTTTTGATCCTTTTTGGCTTTTTGTAGGCCGCGGATAGTTGCAACAAACACAAACAAATTTCCTCCTAATGCTAACAGTGACATTATCCAGAAAATTCCTCGATAAAACGGATTTGAAATCATTTCATTGACATCTGCAAATGCATTGCCGGCCAAGTTTACACATTCGTCACTTCCGTCCGAACAATCCCGAATTCCATTCTGCACGAGTTTCAATTCAATCGACAAAGGCTCCTTGTTTGTGCAATAAAATCTTTTCTTTTCACAGCGGCATCTGCTTTCATCAGATTTATTGTCACAATCAATAATTCCGTCACAAAGAGTTTTTCTGTCTATTGATATCCACGAATCACTTTGGCAATAATATCGAGTTTTGTGACATAAAGCAGAAAATTCATCTGAACCGTCGGAACAGTCAACTTTTCCGTCGCATACCTCCGTGCTTTTCAAACTAAATCTAATAGTGGAAAAACAATAAAACGTATTTGGACAATTTATTTCGCCAAAATGCCCAAGTTTGTCGCGTGTAGATCCGTCACATATTGATTCCAACAAATATCGGGCTTTGTATCCTTGACTTAGGCCCCACTTAAACTTGGTTCTCAAAAGCACATTGTCTGTTTTTGCACACTTAAATATTTCGTCAAGACCGAGGCCGTCAACGTTTTCTGGTAAACATTGGGTTTGTCGTGCTTCATCCGAAACGGAACAATATTTAGTGTTAATTTGATCGACACACTGTACACTAATGTTGCACAAAGTCTCTTCTTGGGAAATGCAAGTGGAACTATTGTGACAATGCATCTGATTTTTGGGACAATCTCCTATTATTTTGTCACACAAACTCTGATTTGGACATAAACATTCATCAGAAATATCAAGGCAGTCCACTATTCCGTCACAAACTTGCTTGGGTGATATGATCAACTTTCTATCTAAGCACTGAAAACATTTGAACTGTCCATTAACAAAACAACGATCAGATTTGTCAGAACACTGAGCCTGTGAATCGTAAACGTTGGCTTGGGGCAAAACACAAACATCTTGTCTGGCTGATCCAGAGCATTTAAAGCCGAATCCTCCTTTGTTTTCGTCGCTTTTGTCATTGCAACCGCGAACCGAATTGCCAATTCCATCGCAAAAGTAATCGTTCAATATCAGCTGTTCATCTTTGCAAACGAACATGTTGTGACAAAAATTAGGATTTTTACATTGGGCGGTGGCACAGATAACTTTCTCTGTTCCGCAACTGTTGATGTTATCAGCGCATGAACGTTGAACAACTGAATTGCACTTTGCCGAGACTGTCGAATGTACAAGATACCTGGCAAGTTGTTCACTCTTACAAGTTATAGCAAGCATGGAGCAAGATCCACATGTGATGTTATGGTAAGTGCAGAGTTCGTCACTCCCATCAGGGCAGTCTTTAACGTTGTCATTCACCCAGTCAAAAGGTATGCATCTACCATTAGATGGGCAATGTTTGTTACCAGGATCACATGGACATCTTGCGTAAATTCCAGAGCAGTTACATGTATTTTCTGACTCGTCACTTTCATCAAAACAATCACGATTTCCATCACACAACAATGATCGGTCAATACAACTTCCCTCTATTCCAATGCATTGTTTTGTTCCAACACATGCACATTGAAACTTATCAGCTGGACAAGTGCAGTTTGTTTCATCGCTCCAATCTTCACAGTTTTTTAAACCATCACACCGCGTAACACTGGGAATTAAACCTGGACCAGTACAGTTCTTGTTCTTGTGACAACTGCATTGAAACTTATCAGGTGGATAGGTGCAGTTTGTTTCGTCACTCCAATCACCACAGTCATTTTTTCCATCGCACTGTTTCCTTCTACTAATACAACTTTTCTTAATTGAGGAGCTGCAGTTGTTTGTTTTGTAACAAGCACATTCAAAACTGTAATCAAGATTGCAAGTAAAAGTGCAATTGACTTCATCACTCCAATCTCCGCAGTCATTTTTTGTGTTGCATACCCTTTTTCTCCCGATGCAATTATTATCACGAGGGCAGTACCCTGTTTCGAAACAATCACATTCGAACTTTGTAGCTGGACAAGTACAGTTAAGTTCATCACTCCAATCTCCACAGTCATTTCTTCCGTTACACTGTTTATCTTTGCCGATGTAACCTCTTTTCGATGTACAGTTTCTACTTTGGTAACAAGAACATTCAAACTTGTGAACAGGACAAGTACAATTAACTTCATCGGTCCAATCACCACAGTCATTGTGTCCATTACATAGCTGTTTTTTCTTAATGCAGCCATTACCCAAAGTGCAGTTGTGGGTTTTGTGACATTCACACTCAATTTTATTAGCGGGACAAGTGCAAGTTTCATCACTGCCATCTGGGCAATCCATTTTTCCATCACATCGCCAGGTCTCAGGTACACAACCAAATCCATTTTTACAAGTGGTGTTGAAGCAGTCACAGTGAAAGCTACCTTTGGGACAAATGTCACCGAACTCGTCGCTCCAATCCTCGCATTCTGCCCATCCGCTGTTTACCTGCGACATCTCGATGCATCCTGGTTTGCGTTCGCACCGACCGAACTTTTGACAAGCACATTGGAACATTGAAGAAGGGCAGGTGCAGTTGGGATCACGATATGGTTCCTCACACACCGAGAGATTTGCAGGTTCTGTAAAATTGTTTTGTCAGTTGCGTTTGCTGTTCGAAAACAAGGTCTACTAAACTTTATGCCATTTTTAACCAATTGTGTCAACAAACAAGGTTTGTTTAATTTGCGCAAATGTTTAATTTGTTAGTAATTTAATACTTACTTGTGAAAAGTCGAGGAGCGAGACTGAAATCCTCACCCGGACATTCACCTTCCACGCATCCGATGATAAACCATAGAAACAATAACCACAACATTGTTATTTATCTATGGAATTCTGAATAAAATCAACATTTGAATTAAACTGTGACAAACAACATTTTGGTTAAAGTTCGACTAAAAAACTTCAAATGCGGAATGTGTAAAGTTGTTGTTCAGTTGCATCGGGGCGATTTTTTTGGCTTTTTTCATGCATCTAGAAAGGTTGAATCATTTTCGCATAAAGTATCTATCATCGACCAGTGGGCACAAACTTCAGTTACAGATGTACGGATTGTATCACAACAGTGACATGGAACAAAACTGTCATTTAAATTTATTTAAATAAACTTAAATCTTTCATAACAGCAGATCACAAGTAATTTTGCTTTTGGGTCTGCATCCAAATTTGGAGATAAATCAACAATAATAAATCAACAATAAAACTTTTTTATATCACTCTATCGCTTAAAATAAATTAAGGATCGTAAAGCATTTAATCAACACTGTTTATTAACCTTTACTCTCTAAGCTGTTTTGAATCTTAATTTTTACGTCCAAATGTTTGATACAAATAATTATTGTGATCATCAACTGGGGTTAAAACCGAAACCTACATTGCTATAAAAAATGAACAACACAAAATTACCGCGTTTTTTAAAGTGGCTGTCACCAGACGGTCGGACTAAAAGCTCATATGCAAGAAACCCATGCACACTGACCGCTATTTACACTACACGTCTCACCATCCACGGCACCAAAAACTTACAGTCTCCAAAACGCTTTACAACAGAGCCAAAACACACATCAGAGCTACCTCTATTCACAAACACCAATGCAAGAATGTTGCACGCGTGTTACGGTTTCCCGCTTGCACCACATGACAAATAACACGACCACCCCACGAAACAGACAGTTTAAATCATTCACTTGCTTACGTCTAAATCTAAAAAACGTCTAAACACAGTTGGGCAGTTGCTACGAAGACCAAAAGATGCCACGATACCGTACAGGAATTATTTACCAGGTGCTTTGCCGTGATTCCGACATGGTTTACATCGGCCAAACCAAGCTAAATCTAAATTCGCGCCACAAAGAACACGAAATGGCAGTCAAAAACAGGGGAGGTAAAAAGTCCGCCTGATGCGAACACGTTTTGGAATGCGACCACAGCATTGATTGGAATATTGTCCAAATCTTTAAAACATCAACCCAATGGGTCGAAGATGTTGGTATTTGAAAGTTGCCTTACAAATTCAAATGTCTCAAATCGCAATAATCACAGAAACTTAAGCCCATTTTACGGCCAACCTCCCCAGCATCTAATGGACATTAGATATGCACTGTTGTATTGTGGCGCACGCAACTCTTCAAGGCCTTTGTTCACATGTAATTATTTTATCGTATCTAGCTGTTTTGTGCGTTCGCAAATACTTTACTTCATCGGGCCGAAGAAGCCTTACCGTTCTGGTGGACGAAACGTCAACAAGATCGCAAAACAACTAGTATTTATCGGTCTAAATACTACAACGACGTAAAATCGGAACAACCGAAGAAATTTTTCACGGGGTTCGAACCCACAACGCTCTCAAGCAGGCGCCCCGAACTATTCGGTCAAGATTCTGCACTGGCCTAATTTGTTGCAAATTACAGTAGTGCACTACCCCTGCATCCTCCTACAACACATCGGTCGTTAAGCACTGCGCTTGACCATACAGAACAACCGGCATTTTCAAGGTTGCAACTTTACAACAATTACCCCATTTGCCTGGTGAATTATCAGCGGTTTATTATGTTCAGCAATTCAGACCTCAATTTACAATCAACATACCGCTTTGTTGAAACAATTATAAAAGTGTAAAGCGTTTCGCATGACGCCATTAGATCGATAGCAAACCGCATTACTAAAACCTACAGATAAACAAAAGGCAATGGGAATAGACTTTATGGCGCCATGTTTTTAGATACCACGTTTATTAATGGTTCAAGTTTATTAAATTATCAAAGCATAAGATTCCAATTTATATTACAATCTTTATCCACCAAGCAATCAGCTGGGAGATTCTGGTTTAAAGTTTAAATACTGTACTACCCTTATTAATACCTAAACTGCTCAAGGGACATTTAAGTAATAGAAGGTCGGTAGCTGCAGTTTCAAGCGTTCGTATATTAAGTGCAGGGAGCAAAACCAATATACGAGTAACTTTATTGTTGGTACGCTTTCATAACAAGAAACCATTACAAATACAGTGGCGTTTTCAACGATTGACCAGATAATGTGTTGCTACATTGTGTAAAAAAGGCTAAACTTACGGCTAGTCGGGCGTAAACAGATACACCAAATCTAAATTATTTAAAGCAATGATAAACTGCACAAACCTAAAAAACATTCCTAACTAAAAGGGGTTTACTTTTACAAGCGACAAAGTGATGTCACAATCCCACACACGCTATAAACAAATCTCCCCTGTATTCGACCAAACAACCGACTCTTTCACTGCAATGGAAACTCTGACTTTAATTCCAAAACAGCCAGGGTTTTTATAACGATTCGTGGGGTTTTACCGGGAAATAAGAAGAATAAGTTTCGAAAACTTGGATTGTTACAATAAACTACAAAGGACGGAAGCACGAAATGCGCTTGATGGAATTTTTTTCGTGAAAATGTCTTAATGGAGTTTCGCAACGCATTGTAGTGTTGTAGTATTGTCCGCATTACGAGCGCAGCAAAACGGAAATTCTATGAAGAAACTTTATCCACAATCCACAGACGCGCAAATCCCGTGTATTGAATTCCAAGGATTAAAACTGCCACGTTGTGAAGGAAGTTTTGCAAAATTCACGCCATTGTTAATTGTCTTATTTCTTCGTGCTGCAAAACTTCCGCTCATAAAAGCGTTATACTCGCATAATTACAGGATATGCCCTAAAGCACATGCTTTTCCTAAATCATAATTCTTAAAGTTGGGTATAAAAAAGCCCATTATAAGCAAAATGGTTTTGAGTTCTGGACCGAATCTGTTAACTTTTTACTTAAGTCAGAAAATTACCGGAAAAGCCTGGCCTGACTTAAAAGAGTTCTTGCACAAAGACCATCGATATTATAGTTAGATTTTGATCCGCTAACCTGTGACAAGACCTCCAATAATCACTTTCCAGTTGATGGGCGTAACAATTGTCTATGATTGGATGTCATTTACCATTAGTAGTCTTGAATCCTAAAATTAAGCAAGTATGAAAATATACATGGCAAAACACATAAATGCAATACATTCTATGATAGGCCTATCTTATTTTAATTTTGTATTTTTATTAACAACTTTAATCTTTGTTAATTTTTCGATTAGCCTTATTTATAAACTTGCACCTACGACAAAAATATGGATTTTTTTTACAAAACTGGTTACTGTGGACCTACCTTTTTGTATTTTTGAGTTATCGTTTCACCTTGTTCCACCAGTTAATCCATATTTCCAACGTTGTGCTTTATCTACTGAACAGGACATTTTGTATTGGGAACTTTTTCCACTTTGATTTGCAGTTGTAGTGTTTCTTTATAAGTTTACTTTACTGTGCTAGACCTAGTTTTATTAAAATCTTATCTTTAAATCCATGTTACAAATGGTAACTTTAACCAATTAGCCTCATTTCTGTCTAACCCAAACAGTGCACAGTGTAACTGCCAACATTTTCAACTTTATCAAAACCAAAAAACTGTTCAATTTAAACATCTAAAATGTCAACTGCCTGCCTCACTACAAAGCTGTAAGCCATTAGCTGGGCAACGCTTTTCGCTGAACAACGATGCCCCTAGCATTCCAGAAACAGCTCAGGAGGTGTTGTCTGGCTGGTAAAACAACCTTCACCAATTGACTAGCTCAAAAATCCAATGCCTAATTTTTTTAGAACAAGGACAGTGCCTGTTTGACTTTGATTGATTTTAAGTGTGATGTCATAATTCAGCAGACAGACGCAACTAATTGAACAAACAATATCGGTAACTGTTTAAGAAATGCTGAATTAAAGTTCTTTTTAATTCAAATTAAAAACAACAAACTAAGAGGAAAAAGGTTAGTTTCGTTTCAGCCCAGCCGAAAAAAAATTGCAAGAAGGCATTTTGGGGTTTTTAAGGCACGTTTTTTTCGTGTGTCGAGAGCAACACTGTATACCAGAACTGGAATTCGGGCCGGGCTTTCAAGTAGGGTTCCGGCTAGAATTTTAACAAACAGGCTTGATGCGCGTCTGACTTCACATTCTGTGTCAATAATTTTTGTAAATATAAATTACCTAGCTATGTAGCTAGTTGCTGGACTTATACCAACACCCAACAACTGTAAAACGTCCTGTAAAAGTCTGCCTATTTTTGTCCATTGTGTAGCCCAGTGGTCGTCAACCTATGGGTCGCGACCCCAAGTGGGGTCGCCTAAACTTTTTCTGGGGTCGCAATAAGTCGCTTTAATATATTGCATTTTAAAATTGATTACAGAAAATAAAACTAATATTATGTTCTTTTAGATCGCAACTTTTGCTCTTGTTTTGTGGTACAGCTTTCTACCTCATGTTGCAATTAAATCGTGGTATTGAAAACACACAAAATGCCTTTATCGCGTAACAACGGGTTTGGACAATGTGTATTATGACTCAACACTATAAGTTTGTCTTATTTAAGGTGACACCAGAACAAATGAATAGTTATTTATGCAAGGTACCCATCTATGCCAAACTTTTCTAATCCCGTTTCCAACCACGTGGCTGTGTGAAGCAGGATTTGGTGCAATGAGTGTATTAAAAACGAAACATCGTAATCGATTGGAAGTGGAGCATGACATGCGGTTAGGCTTGTGCAAAGTTAAGCCGTGGCTTCAAAAACTTGTGGACAGTATACAGGCGAAACCATCTCACTAACAGTGCAAATTAAATGTTGAACAATTTGACAAGTTTGTGTTCCGAAAATTGGGTTTATGTCTTAAATGAAACGCCTTAAAAACTTTTTTCGGAATACTTATGTATCGCCATATTTGTTTGTAATTATGTATAGTTTGTGACTTTGTGTACTTGTTCTTTTGTTTCAGCATTACTTAAAACATTTTTCTCAGTGTTGATAAAATGGGGTCGCATGCAAATTCTGATTTCATTTTCCCTTAAATTGGGGTCGCCTATAAAAAAGGTTGAAGACCACTGGACTGTAGCCCATGTCTTGTTATAGGCCTGTCAATCAAACTTTCGGGCCTAAACAAGATTATTCAAAAACGATTCGGGTTCGGGCTCAACCCTAAAAAACCGCTGTCAGTATTGTTTTAATGTTGGGAATTCGTTTCTCTACAGCTGTTACGTCGTTTTCGCCAACTGTTGTGAACATAACTTTGCCCAGCAAAATGTATAACAATTGTCCTGTGACGCAACAGTTAGTGTTCCATTGCGTGACAATTAATGTTCTAATGCGTGACGTCAATTGCCTGTGTACTGTGTATGTTGCAATCATTTGTAACTTGCCTCGTGGTGTACGTTTGTAAACTGCTGACAGGCATAATTTGAATTGAAGCCATCAATCTAAACTTTGATACCTTTATTTAGCAGCTAGAAAGTATAAATAAATTGCTGAGTTGATAAAGCTGCATTTGTGAATCATTTTGCTGGTAAGTTTGGCTTTGTACTGTAATGTGAAGTTTTGTTCTAAAACTGTAAATGTTTGGTTGTTTGTGCAGGATTTGTTCGGCCTTTAAAACATCATTAAATACCAAAACCCCTGTGGCCAAACAGTCGGTATGTTTACTTGTTGTGTTTCGAGTGCGATTTGTGCTTTATACGTTTTCGTTTTCATTCGCAGAAAAACCGGAATTGACCATACCATTAAAACGAATTGTCGTTCCTTTATGGTGTCCGCGTTTTTTATTGAGCCACATTGTGTGACGTTTTCGTGAAAACAGGGGAACACGCGACAGAAAACGTTACACAAAAAGTTTTTCGACTGGCCGACTGTCAATTGTCTAGTACCAACGCAATCACGACGAAGATGGCAGCAGACGATCCCGAATTCGATTTAGACGACGTGAACCAACGCACGGAAGAATGGGTCGAAGCGAGTGTTCACTCCTTCCGCGATGGCGAACCCTCTACATCGAATCCGCTGGAGAATGTAGCGCAACGCCCACCCTCAGTGGATGGTTCGGTGATAAGTAGCGTGCGCACATTATCTAGTTCGGCTATCTTAGAAATGAAGCGGAGATCTAAATTAAAATTGCAAAGTTTACGTATGCGAATACAGCAGAATTATGAGTTACAGTCTATCCAAAGGGAGAGGGAACGTGTTGAACGTGAAGAAGAAAGTCGGCACCGCGAAGAAGAGCGTCAGCGCCGCGAAGAAGAAGAACTTTGTTCGCGCGAAGAAAAGGATAGACGACGAAAATTGGATGAGATGGAAAAGGCAATCCGTTTCAAACACGCTCTCCACATGGCGGAGCTGGAAGTGAACTCCTACGAGGAAGACCCCGTTGAAGTACCCCTATCTGTTCCATTGGAAGGATTAGGTACGGCAGTTACACAGACCTTGATTACAAAGTCCAACGAACCAAGTAAGTCTGTTCCGTCACCTATTAAACCCAGAAAACTAGTTTTGAAACCCGAAGCCACTCCGTTCGAGCCTAAATGCCGTTGTAATTGTGCAAACACCAGTAGTGTCGTTGGCGAAGTCCGCGAATTGTCTGTGTCTGATCTGCCAGTATGTGCTTTGCCGGAGCCCCAACCGTCGACTAGTAATCAGCGACCTGTTAAGAAAGATTCTAGACTGCCACCCCCACAGATATCAAAGTTTGCCGGTGATCCTATGGAGTACCATGCCTTTATTCGTAGCTTTAAATGCCATATTGCTGAACATGTTTCTGACGACGACGTGCGCCTCAGTTACTTGCAGCAATTTTGTGTCGGTGATGCTAACGATTTGATTAAGCATTGTTCCATGCTCAGTGGAGAAGGAGGATACGCCGAGGCCCTAAAACTGCTAAAGGAAAATTATGGCAAGGATCACATCATTGCGCGCACCTGCTTAAACCAACTACAGTACGGACCGAAACTTCGCTCGGAAGACGTCCATAGCATGCAGAAATTCGCGAGGTTGATGAAGACATGTCAAGTGGTACTATCCCAAATCGAAGGCAACGCAGGTTTGGACACATTTCAAAATTTGTTGGCGATTGTGCGTCGTTTGTCCAGTGACATGCAAGAGCAATGGGACAAAGAGGTCGCCCGTATAATTAAAACATACGATCGAGAACCTAATTTCGACGACCTTACCGAATTTGTCGATAATCAAGCTGCCGTGGCAAGTTCGTCGTTTAGACGGGCCCATCACCCCGTACGGGAGACGCCTAGTGGTCAAAGAAAAAATAGGGCTGCGACGTACGTCGTGTCGTCTGAGCTGCCGGGAACTGAAGCCCCGCAGGCTCGCTGTTTGTTTTGTACAGGGCTCCATGATTTGACCACTTGCAATTCGTTTGAAAAGAAGCCTGTCTACCAACGATACGAATTTGCACGAAGGCAAAGACTGTGCTTTAAGTGTTTGCAGAAAGGACATAATGCAAGAGATTGCAAGGAGGAGGATCCGTGCAAGATCTCCGGTTGTGATTCCAACTCTCATCATACGCTGCTACATCGGGAGGTTTCTAGAGCAGAAGCCAACCGCAGTTCTGCTCCTGAAGAAAAGGTAACCAGTGAAGTTAATTCATTTCACTTGGCGTCAGATTCCAAGCCCTCTGCAATATGTGGCAATACCAGTATATGTGGTGATATGTACATGAATATCGTACCAGTTCGGGCGCGAAATGGCAACATAGAATTTCTCACTTATGCATTTTTGGACTCTGGTGCCACTAAATCTATGTGTAGTCAACGGCTAGTGGATGCCCTACACTTGCAAGGGGAGTCTCGTACTGTATCGCTTCGAACTGTAGGCCACGAGCAAACTATGCCAACAAAAATTGTTTCCCTGTCTGTTGCTCCTGCCTTCGATGATGGACCTAGTATTAATCTTAACAGTGTAATGGCCATCGATAAGCTTCCGGTAAAAACTAACAAGTTACCATCAAAGACTAAACTGAAAAGGATGTCATACTTGCGCGGTTTAGAGTTTCCACAGATCGAAGGTGGAGAAGTGACACTTATGATTGGCGTCGATGCTCCTGAACTGATGGTTTTCCAGGAGACGCGCTGCGGCAGCCGCGAACAACCCATTGCAGTAAAAACGGCCCTTGGGTGGTCTTTGTTGGGGCCATCGTTTGTGCCCACCAGCGGAACACGCATTGATTTAAACTACGTAAGTAGTTTTGACGACAACGTGAGCAAAGAGATCGACTGTCTGTGGAGAACCGATTTTTCTGATTTAACCATAATTGATGACAAGAGAATTTCGCGTGAAGACCGATCGGCGCTCGAAATTATGAAACGGGACGTGTTGCATGTAGACGGCCATTATCAGTTGCCCTTGCTGTGGAAAGGAAATCAAACTCAACTTCCGCCAAACCGCGTGTTGGCAGAAAGAAGACTCCGTTCTCTCGAACGAAGACTAAAGAAGGACGAGAAACTTCGTGAGCGATACGTTGGCACTGTGGAAACCTATATCCAAAAGGGATACGCGAAAAGGATCTCTTCGCACGATCGCGGCCAAAGTAAACGAGAGTGGTATCTTCCACATCACCCTGTTTTGCACCCGCGCAAGCCTGACAAGGTGCGCGTCGTGTTCGATTGTGCCGCAAAGCACGCAGGCGTTGCATTAAACGATGCCCTAATGAGTGGCCCAGATCTGATGAACAACTTAGTAGGCGTCCTGACAAGGTTCAGAAATGAACCCGTGGCGGTTGTGTCAGACATTGAATCCATGTTTCATCAAATCCGGGTAAGGCCAGAAGACACTGCGAGCCTTCGTTTCTTGTGGTGGCCCAAGGGCGATCTGTCCAAGCCAGCGGAAGACCACGAGATGACTGTACATCTTTTTGGCGCAACATCCTCTCCGAGCTGCGCCGCTTTCAGCTTGCTCCAAACTGCGGAAGAGTTTGGCCACGAGTTCAGTGCTGCAGCTACTACAGCGCTAAAATCAAATTTCTACGTGGACGATTGCCTTGCAAGCGTGGCGACCGAGGACGAAGCAATTATGTTGGTGAAAGACTTAGGTCAGCTCCTGCAAAGAGGTGGCTTCCACCTAACCAAGTGGATGAGCAACAGTAATAGAGTTTTACAATCAATTCCTTCTGACGAACGGTCCAAGATGGCGAAGAATCATGATCTTAATTCGGACGTAGCTGGAAGAATTTTGGGCGTGTTTTGGGACGTCCCAAATGACGAATTTGGATTTGATGTGCAGATGCCGAATAAGTCGCTGACGCGCCGTGGAATTTTGTCTGCCGTCAGTGCGCTGTACGACCCCTTAGGTCTTGTTGCTCCTGTTACAGTAAGTGCCAAAATACTTTTGCAGGACCTTTGTCGTCAAGGGTTAGGATGGGACGAAGATATTTCAAATGAAGATGCTAATCGTTGGAGAAGCTGGATGGAGGGACTTCCTATGTTAAGCCAAGTACGGGTTCAACGCTGCATTAAACCTCCTTCCTTTGGAAAGATAGTTAAGATGGAAATGCACCATTTTGCTGACGCATCGTCTTCGGCCTACGGGGCAGTTTCTTATCTGCGCCTTGTTAACCACAATGCGCAGGTGCACTGTTGTTTTTTGCTTGGCAAGTCACGACTTGCACCGATACATACGGTATCCATACCACGCTTGGAGTTGACGGCAGCGGTGCTAGCGGTTAAAATGGATGGCTTTCTGCGACGAGAGTTGGGCTGTCCCGACTGCGAATCGACGTTCTGGACAGATTCCATGTCGGTGTTGATGAGCATTAGGAATTCTACAAAACGTTTCGAAACCTTTGTAGCAAACCGACTGGCAAAGATTGACAGTGGAAGCAGAAGTGAGCAGTGGCGACATGTTCCATCCAAATTAAACCCTGCCGACGACGCCTCACGTGGCTTGTCTGTGAAGAAAATGGTGAATAACAACGTTTGGCTAACCGGTCCACGGTTTCTTTGGGGTGACGAATCTACTTGGCCTAAAGAAGAAGAAGTTTCAAATAGAGATGATATTTTAATGGAAGCAAAGAAGGTCAGTGCAAATTTTACGTGTGGAACCGCTTGCGAGACGGATTCTATCTCAAAACTGATCAATCATTACTCCGATTGGAATCGCCTACGACGTGCAACCGCTTGGTTGTTACGGTATAAGCGCGTTTTATTGTCGAAACGGTGTGCAGATACAAATACGACCATTCCGAAGGGAACCCTTCAGGTTCAAGAGCTTCAAGAAGCTGAATTGGCACTGTTTCGAATTGTGCAACAACAAGCCTTTCCAGAGGTGCTTGAAAATCTGCGAAAAGGCAATGGTCAGTGGAAGAAAACGAAGAACTCTCGAACGTTTGACAAGCTTGGCCCCACCCTTAGCAACGGTCTCCTACGCGTTGGAGGGAGACTTGAATTGGCCTCTATTTCGGATGATGCGAAGCATCCTATTATACTTCCAGGCAGACATCACCTCACCGACTTACTGATTGTCAAGTTTCATAAGGACGTAGGTCACTCAGGAATGAGTCACACCTGGTCTGAAATCCGTCAAAAATTTTGGATTATAAAGGGCGGAGCCGCTGTACGCCGTGTGTTGGGCAATTGTGTGTTTTGCAGGAAACGAAATGCGCCCGTTGGCGAGCAACTTATGGCCAGATTGCCGATTGATCGTGTGAACTCCCATAGCCCCGCGTTCACGTACGTTGGCGTTGATTATTTTGGACCGCTAATGGTGCGCCAAGCAAGAAGCCAAGTGAAGGTGTACGGCTGTCTATTTACCTGCATGACGGTCAGGGCAGTGCATCTGGAGGTAGCTGACAGTTTGTCAACGAGTGCTTTTATCAACTGCCTGCGAAGATTCATCGGACGACGTGGCAGACCAACTAAGATTTGCAGCGACAATGGAACAAATTTTGTCGGAGCCGTGCGTGAGCTAAAAGAGGCTATCGGAAGATGGAATCAACAGAACATTGATGACTTCTTGAGACAACAGGACATCCAATGGTCTTTTAATCCTCCTGCGGCAAGCCATATGGGTGGCGTCTGGGAAAGAATGATCAGGTCTGTAAGAAGAGTTCTTTCTGCGTTGCTGACGGCACAAAGCGTGACCCGCGACACCCTTGAAACGGTGCTTGTTGAAGCGGAGTCCATTCTCAACAGTAGACCCATTGTTCCAGTGGTGATGGATCCACAATCGGACGAGCCGCTGACTCCCAATCATTTAATTTTGTTGCGTCCGTCGCCCAACATGCCACCTGGCGTGTTCGTGAAGAAGGACTGTTACGTTCGCCACCATTGGCGACAAGTGCAATACCTGGCTGACCAATTTTGGCGTCGCTGGGTGCGAGAATACTTACCCACTGTCATTGAACGACAGAAGTGGTTTTCGAAGCAGAGGAACGTCGAGGCAGGCGACCTAGTGTTGGTTGTGGACGAATCCATTCCGCGAGCACGTTGGAGAATCGGCCGAGTGATTTCGACCTTTCCGGATGCGCATGGTGTCGTGCGCTCTGCACTGGTAGGAACCGGTGCCACCTCCGTCAGACGACCCATCACCAAACTGTGTTTAGTGATGGACTCCCGCGGTGATTGCGCGACCGGCAAATTGTAAACTGTTTGCGATGTTCATTTTCGTTCGTTTTGTTCGGTATATATTCAACGACGTTTTGTGTTTTAGAATGTATGCTCCCCTGGAGATACATTCGGGTGGGGGTATGTTACGTCGTTTTCGCCAACTGTTGTGAACATAACTTTGCCCAGCAAAATGTATAACAATTGTCCTGTGACGCAACAGTTAGTGTTCCATTGCGTGACAATTAATGTTCTAATGCGTGACGTCAATTGCCTGTGTACTGTGTATGTTGCAATCATTTGTAACTTGCCTCGTGGTGTACGTTTGTAAACTGCTGACAGGCATAATTTGAATTGAAGCCATCAATCTAAACTTTGATACCTTTATTTAGCAGCTAGAAAGTATAAATAAATTGCTGAGTTGATAAAGCTGCATTTGTGAATCATTTTGCTGGTAAGTTTGGCTTTGTACTGTAATGTGAAGTTTTGTTCTAAAACTGTAAATGTTTGGTTGTTTGTGCAGGATTTGTTCGGCCTTTAAAACATCATTAAATACCAAAACCCCTGTGGCCAAACAGTCGGTATGTTTACTTGTTGTGTTTCGAGTGCGATTTGTGCTTTATACGTTTTCGTTTTCATTCGCAGAAAAACCGGAATTGACCATACCATTAAAACGAATTGTCGTTCCTTTATGGTGTCCGCGTTTTTTATTGAGCCACATTGTGTGACGTTTTCGTGAAAACAGGGGAACACGCGACAGAAAACGTTACAACAGCCCTTAAATGGAATTCACTTGTTTGATGTTTCAGAACTTTGGTAGGCTTTTGCACCTAAATATTTCAAGTTGAAACGTTTTTTGTCTTCAAATACACAGTGTTATTCATTTTTACGTTATAAATAGCCAAATTGTGTTTTTTGCCGCAAAAATTTACTGGTTTTAACAAGTTTCTGTCTTCCTCCAGTTCAAACTACAATCCGCTACCTGAAATTTTCTTACAAATCTCAATTACAACAAGTCTGTCCCAAACACTCGAAAATCAAGCAAAAATAGTTACTTTGTTATTTTGCGAGCAAAAAATACAAAAAATATATTTCAAGAACGTTTCGTTCGCACGCCGGTGTCGTAAAAGTGGGAAAAGAGTACCATTGTGTGACGTAATTACACGTTGTGAGGTATCAATGGCGGTTGTGACGTAATAATAAGGGCAAGCTGCAAGCAATTTGTGAAGACTTCAGGCCAATTAACTTAACTAAAACACGTCTTGACAAAATGCACTAAATAAGTAAAAAATGTGATGACGTCACGTGAAGATGATGTCATAGATGTTCGAATTAATTTTGAATATCAAAATAGAAGATGAAAAAATTTAGAAAAAAAGTAAAATTCTTTGTGAAACACTAAAATCGGCAAGAAAGTGCAAAATATTGTGTGAAACACTTTTGTGCCAACCAGTGAGCGACATTTGAAGGTGACAAATTATTACACTATATACAGTAGCATAACAAGTCGCAAAGTGTGGGGATGGCGTCCACTTGTGAATGTTTCGTCAAACCAACTTAAACTTTGTGTTTTGTCAAAACATCTGATTATGTTCATCGCAAAAAGATTAATATTTTTTTAAATGACATAATGTTAAAGTGGGCGGTAGTCACGTGACACGGCAAGACACACATACGTCATAAATTCGCGTCAAAATTCAGTCAACAACGGATAAACAAACAAATTTGGAAGTTTGGGTTGATGTATAGGGAAAATTTTGCTACAATAACGCCTCCCACAGCGGCTCACTGTGTACAGTTTCTATGTCAATAAAAAATCACAGTAAAAAGCGTCATTGAAGTTTGTGCCGGTACATACTACGTAACAGTGGTAAAAAATATATTGGATGAATTTTAGGGAGCTGACAGCGGAACACTAAAGAATACTGATATTCTAACGTAACACCTCGAAGCACACAGGTTAGCTTGCGAAAATCAGAACACAAGTTAAATAAACCAAAAAGTATAAAAAAACAGTTTACAAAATAATTCTAGACGCTATTTTTTTCACAACACTGGCCTAAAAACAGTTAGTAACTTTATGTCCAAAAAGTTGCACTGAAAAAGTGTACAATTTTGGAAAGAGTAATTTTTCAGGCACCTTGTCCATTAACGTAAGTTATACGGATGAAAACAGTTGAAAACTTGAGCAAGAACTTAAAGGAAACAATACAATGAAAAAAATGTGAAAAACTTTGATCATTTCAAACTGAAATCTTCTGTTGGTTTTTACGCCCAATTTTAAATTTCCATGTTAAAATATTGACTTGTTTTTGTTCATTCAAATGGCTAAGAATTGTTTTACCATCGAAATACCTGTTAAAATTTCGGTCAAGTCGCGCAAACTGGCAAGTTATGGATGATATTGTCTGTGATAAACTGAACGTTAAGGCTCAGAATAAATAAATTCAGATAAAATGTTAATTGTAAATAAAAGAACGTGTATGAAACTTGATCTAAAAAATTTACTGAAATGAACATACATTCATCGCTTAAGACTAGTCCCAAAGATGCTCCAGTCGTAGGTTCGAATCCCACCGCAGTCTAGACTTTTCCAGCCTATTTCTTGCCGCACAGAAATTACCGACTTGATTGGGTATGGCGCTTTTAAAAGGACTTCTATCATGTGAAAATCTTGAACAGAATTGAGATGAAACTAAACTAACTAAATTAATGCCAAGAATATCCATCAAAGCAATCGTTGAAAAACAAAATCCCAGTTATACGCTCTTTGTGGGAAGAACTAAACTATTTTCGACGTCTGTAAGATTCAAATACGATGACTGCCGTAGTTCATGACCATTTTTTCCAACTTTATCTTTTATTCCGACGCCGAGGTCCAAGGAACCGAATTCGTCGCGGATCGGGGAAGCAAAACTCACTATGCCGGATTCGGACGTGTAATTTCCCGTAAAGTCGCCCTGATTGTTTCGGCCCATGTAAGGCAGACTGCCACTCATGTTAAGGCTGCTTAGAAGCGTGTTGAGTTCCTGTAACAGTTACATAAGAATTATTTCTCTAAGTTCAATGATAAAAACAACGGCCCAAATACTTATAAAAAGCGATATGGTTTATTATTCAAACGTTTCGGCAAATGCTCATGCCATCATCAGTGATATGAAAGGTCACATCAGTTACACTCGTTTATAACCGTTTGAGTCAAATATTTCTGATATCCTAAACACAGTGTACAATTTGTTAGGTCCGGCAAACTTGATTAACTACAAACAATTTTTGCTCTTTCAGCAGTTTTCTTTTTAATAAACCCTGCTAAAAAACTGCTGGAAGAGCAATACTCGTTTATGCAAGATGCCTCGAAGTAACAGCTTGGTATTACGGGTATTATACCAATTTATCAACTCCGGGTTTTAAGTTTATAAAAATATCTGACCAAATAACTGCCTTTTTTTGTTCAAACCCAGGACACTCCCGAGGACGAAACCCGATCAAGGTTTTTATATGTCTGTTTGTGGGTCAGGCGCGCCGGACCATTCGGCCAAGTTCCTGCCCTTCTGTGTTAACTGCCTATTTATGTTTCAGTCTCATTTGTTTTCGCCTCCTGGTGGTTGCTGAAAACAACTTTGAGAACCGCTGTATGACATCACAGTGAAAATCACAATTACTTACTTCTCGTTGTTCTACTTTTGTGGCTTCAACAACTTTCGCTAATTCCTGTTTTTGTTTTTCCAACATCGAAAGTTGTCTCTGGAAACAGAATAAAGTTTTGTCGGCAAATATTCACAAATCATAGATCACCCCGATGAAGACGCCCCGTATATATGACGTCGTAACGTCTGTAAAATATGCCTGGCGACAATCCTATGTTCAGTCACAAATATTTCTACAATCAGACGTTGCAGCAAAAAACAGAACAACCCAGCATAAACAATTAAATAAATGTGGCGTTTATGAAATATTTAAGCAACGCGCGTTGCTTCCCTTTTTGTAAAGCAATTTATGCTAAACTAAAAACAAGTGTCATTTATGTTGCAAAAATATGTCGCCATCATTATTACTCAAACGATTTTGTAATTCAAACGATTAAATAAATCGTTTGTCATTATCAGTTATGTAATGTAAGTTAAACCAAGTTAATTTGTTAATCGATTTTAGGAAAAGGTTTAGTTCGATAATCTGCCGACAATTCACACTGTTTTGACCTATGAGGTCTCATCAGTGCAGCTGGTGAAAAGACATCGGCCGTATTGGCTACTGTAGACATTTAACGGCACTCCAGTTTGTTGGGAGTAACAGGCCGAAAAGGTTTAGTTTTGTATTGTAAATTACAGTACAGAGTATAGGGACTAACGTTGATATTGCAGTATTATTATTATTTAACTGCAAAAAACGGAAGTTTTTCAAAGATTTTTGAACACAAACCTGGAGTTTATTGTTCTTTGCGTCAAGATCTTCGGTAACTTGTGTAAGGTGGTTGATTTTCTCGAGACTGGAAAAAAAACAGATAAGCTGACGTTATCAGAAATCGAGGCTGAGACCAAATTGAGACATTTGCGAAAGTTTACTTTGTGCGACTTAAGCTTTACATTTAACAAATTTGTCGTTCAACTGGCGGTTTTCAAGAACTTGTATTTTTGCTGACGTTTCGCCCACCAGAACGTTAGGGCTTCTTCAGAGCGATGGAGAGCAGTGGGTTATGATAAAATAATTACATTCGTTGAGGAGTTGCGTGCGCTACAATATGACAGCGCATAACTAATGTCCGATAGGTAGGTGGGAAAGTTGGACGTAATATGTTGCAGAAAACAGGGCTAAGACTTTTGCCATTGAGATTTAAGACTTTCGAATTTGAATTTATAATGCAACTTTCAAAGAGCTTTACAGATCACCTTTACAGATCTTTTATAAGTTTTACAGATCACCCAAATATAAATTTTTGACCTGATCCTTACTTTTTCTCAACCTTTTTGAGAGCGTTGTCGGTATTGTGGATCGCCAACCTCCGCTCCTCTTCCGATCTCTGCACATCACTTGCAGCCTCTTCTTTCCACGCAAGCTCCCGGGATAAGGAGTCCTCCGCGGATGCAAGACGACGTTCCAGATCCTCCAACTCCTCCGCTGTGGCTCTTCGCTCCAGGAAAAACAGCTCTCTGATTGGAGGAGAAAGATTAACTTTATTTATTTGTTTGTTCTTTTTTGTACTTAATGGGAGCAGTGTCTCTAAATGCATTCCTATAATTAAGACATAGATGCAGGGCGGGATGTCTTAACTGATTCTGGTCGAACTGGCAATCCCCTACTACGAAGCTGACATGTGCAGCATACGAGGCAGGCAACGGTGCTTGTGATTCGATTTTCGGCGGATTCTCCACTGAGCCTGTGTAGATCAGTTGGTGGAGCGCGAGTTCCCGGAAAGACTCCTGTCGAGGGTTCGAATCCCACCGCAGGCTAGATTTTTCTAGCTTTTACCTTGTCATATGGAAATTACAGGCTGATTCGGCATGACGCCTTTAACAAGCTTGTCGTACTATGATGCATTTTAATTTTTAATTTTTTTCGACTTAAATAAAGTTGGTGACTTAAATTTAGTTCAACTCATCTCATTCTGGGTTGGAGCAATGTCGCTTGAGTTTTTTTGCTCAGGGAAACATAAGTGTTCGAGACGGGATTAGAACCTACAACCTTGTAAACCTAGGGCGGATGTGCTATCCAGTTTTTACCGCCTTTTCAAAAATAAAACTACAGTTACCGATAACGTCACAGAACTGAAAAATGATAATGTTATCATAAGTAATGTCGATATGTACGCTATTGCTGCCAGGCATAGCATCTACATTATAGAGCTCTTCTGGCAATTGCCATATAAGGCTATAGTGTTAAAAAATGTCCAGTTGTCCCTTTGAGGGTGATTATACTAACAGATCAAGAACCGCCGTCTTACAACGTTAGTTTTGAAGCAAATTTAAAACTAGGAGTACTAAATGGATCTTGTTCTAATTAAAATACCAACACTTAATTGTGCCATGTTAAACCACCTGATTCGTCGAATCTTGCTTTTGTGTTTTGATTTTAGGTTCTTGTAACGATCAGCATAATTTCGAGATTGCGCGGCATAAAGCTCCATTCTTCCCCGCAGAAGTTCAACAGCGTCTTCGAGCTGCGTCCGGTTCAATTCAGCCACCAGTTTCTGCAACAATATAAAATATTGTCTAAACTGAACTGCCGGAAAATATAATTGCCGGAAATTCGTTCGTTGCCACGAAGACTACGATTTCGGGTGTTATAATACTCGTGGGCACACTGACGTCGTAACAGCTTTGTAACCGCGTGTTTTGCAGGACTAAGATTCGAAAAGGTTTTTGAGGTTGCCCTAGAATACTTTAGTTCTCAACAAACTTGAAGAGATTTTGTAGGTTGTTCCAAAATGTTGGTCATAACAACTTTAGGATTCGAACAGGTTTTGTAGGTTGTTCTAGATTACTTTGTTCCAAACAACTTTCAGACTCGTAGGTTTTTCTAAAATACTTATGTACTTTAGGATTCGGAAACGTTCTGTAGGTTTTTCTAGAATCGAGCTGTAGAACACGGTATATAAAGCACTTAAAAAAGAACGTGAATGCCAAGTGTGATTGACAACATACACTGATGATAACAACAGAGATTGTTGAAACGTCTGCATGATGTATTCTATATACACCACTTCCTTGGCTGTTATGTCTATGATTAAAATACTTTTCCGTGTATAGTGTTCCTACGTTTTAGAATAGTTTTTTTTACACGAAGGTTTAAACCCACCTCCGTTTCATGCTGTTCCCTCTCTCCTGTCACCAGGAGGATCTGCGCCTCCGCGTTCAGCGCTCTCTTCTGCAGCTCACTGATGTTGTTCCTCATCTCCTCTTCCCCTCCTCTCGTATTGTTCAAATCCCGCTCACTCGATTCCAGGCGAGTTTCCAATTCTCTCCTGCAAAAAAGAAGATGAAATTTTCACAAAATATTATTAGGATTTTATGTAGTATAGTTTGTAATGGTGATGGTACAGCTGTCACAGTGGTACGATTATTTTATTTCAACAAATTTGAATGGTGCAATTAAAGTATTTAGTGACATTGCATTGCATTCCCTCATTTTTTAGTCTATCTTTCATTTGGTAGCTAAATGCCATACACCACAATAAAGATTCGAAACAGAAACAAACTGTTTTTTGCTTAGTTTTAACATTCCTTCATTTGAGAATGACACAAGTTGCTGTCGAAATGTCATGTTTTACACGAATATAGTGGCTTGTTTGTTACTGCTTTAGTTGTTGTTGTTATTTTTTCTGAAACAAAACAAAACAACCTTAAAGCCTCGTTTCAACACTAAAACAGTATTTTTTAGTGTTTGTCAGATCCAGTATATTGACCTTTTGTTAGTTTCCCCCTCCGCTTGTTGTTTCATGAAATCAAGTTTGGTTTCAAGTTGAACAATCCTTGTGGCTTGATCCGATCCCGATGTCTCACTCAGAACCCTCTCCTCCATATCTTGCAGCTTTTAGAGACAAAAATATTTAATTGTGCTCGCTTGATTGTAAACTTTATCCTGCAAATGACATTAGATTTGCCGAAACGCCATGTTTAGGAATTCATTTGAGCTTGACTGTCTTTATTTTGGAATTTTTAAAATCGTGGCTTGTGCATCTTAATTAGAAACAAAATCTGAAAAAAAGAATTAAGTGATATATGCGATTTATAGTCAGTAAATTGAGACAAGAAAATGACATTTTTAAATTTGACAAAGGTTATTCAGTATTGTCGTAACTTGGATAGGAAAATTATTACGCCCCAAATAAAACTGAAAATTCTCAGAAGTTTAAAAAAAGCTAAAAAAACTTTTTGAATAAATTTGATCTTTGTAAATAGAAACCTTTCTTCTTAATCTTGCGATCTCTTCTTCATTTGCATCGACAGCTTTTCTATTTTCCCCGTTTTTCGCTTCAACCTCATCATCTTTAATCCGGAGCTGTAGCAGCCCTCTCTCTCGTTCCGACTGGTTCAGTTTATCCAGCGCTTCTTTTAATTGATTCCAAACCTAAACAGAAAATGTCAAAATTATTCTGTGTGTCCGACACGTATTGTTACAAACCAATGTGGTTTAAATTAAGTTCCCTTTTCACATGAAAGTAAATGCAAAACACTCTAATTTTTCCCCTCAATTTTTTCAAGTATACTCGTCTTAATTAAAAAGAGATAAATTCCGTTAATTAACAACTTTTTCACAAGCTTTAATAGTTATTACTGATATTTTTTGTCTACATATGTTTGCAAAATATGTGTCTTTGGTAAAGTTTTAAAAAATGTTGTTAAAATTCTTTGTTTAACTCAACTCAGTTTTACTACAAAACAAAATTATTATGTGACGACTTTGAGAACTTGAAACAGTTTTAAGAACCACAGTCGTATGTATTTTATGCTAGGCCAGTTTGGCTGCGATAGAGTCCGAACAAAACATTTCGCTTCAAACCAACGTTAACTGCAAAAATAATTTCACGAAAGTTGAAACAGAACCAAAGCCTTATTTATTCTGTGCTAGACCGCTTTGGCTGCGTTAGCTGTGTTATATATTTGTTTTTGTTCATGTGCGTCTTTAATCGCCGCTGTGTGTTCCCTAAAGCGTTTTATAAGCGCGTGTTTTGCCCGAGAGGTCACTATAATGAGTTACACGAAGTGTGTGTGGTTGTGAAAACTTGAGGGCAAACACATTACAAGCTGTAACTCCAATTTCTAATTTACCTTAGTGAGTTCCGCTTCGAGTATCGCGTTCCTGTCCTGCAAGTCGGTTGCGATCCTTAGTTGTGTGTCGTGCTGATCCTTCCAACTACTCCCTGTCGCTTCACGGAGTGATAACTCGCGTTCGCACGATGTCAAACTCTCCCGTACTCGCTCTGTTTCCAAACACTGACTCTCGTATTGCCGTTTCGCTTCTTGCAGTTGAGCCCGCATCTCCACAAGCCCATCCAAATCCTGCGTCAAAAATAACGCGACAAAAAATATTTAATAGATCATCACGTCGATATTTTGCTACAAATAAGTTAATCGAGGAAAAACGTTAATATTAGTTTTGTGCAACTTCTGTTTAGAAGATTCGCAAACGAACGATTTCTGATTTTCAAACACAACAGTCACACATTTTTCACCTTTACTTCCTCCAGCTGTGAGATTCGATCCCTCAACCTCTGGGTTTCTGCCTCATGTTTTAGGTTTTGTTCCTGAGTTTTTGCTTCGTCTTCAGCCAAAGCAGATCTGAAGTCAAAAAAGTGCTTTTACCGAGATTTGAACCCGAAACCTTTCGAGGACAAGTGATTCCGCAAACCACAGGCAACGTTGCTTGTGATTGTTGGTAGAGCGCGAGTTTTGGAAAGATTCCAGTCTAGGGTTCGAATCCCACCGCAGGCTAGATTTTTCTAGTCTGTGCCTTGTCATTTATGGGAATGCTTGGTGGCCAGCTGATTCGGCATAACGCCTTTAATAGGCCTGGCGTAGTATGATGATTCGTAAACAGTGTTGATTAACTTAACTGAAAAGTGCAGAGTAATAGATGCATATGTCAGGGGACTGCTATAAGTGGGATAACACTAGGTAATGCACCAGGCTTATAAAATAAACTAATTGGACATAATTTTTACGTTTGGGAGCCTGTGGGTGAACCGTAGGGACAGGGTCATCAGGGGTCAAACTTTAGAAGGATCAAATTTGGATAACTGGCTAACATGTGTGTAAATTTAAATCGGTTTGAAGCACTCTTTCATTGCCAAACGCATAGAACAAAACAGCGTTGGACAGAAAAAATACGGACAAAGACATTATATGTCTATATGAAGGGGAACCATAATGAATTGGACGCTTTTTTTGCTTCGGTGTACGTTAGTTCGCAAGACTTTGGGGCCAAAAAATCTGGGAAGAGCCAATTTTTTTGCGGACATTTTTCTTAGGTTTTGCTACTTACTGCATTTCCTCGATAATTTTCTGTGAGTTTGCGACAACCTTCCGTCTTTCATCTCCCATTTCTGTGTCGCTCGAGGTCAACGAGTTCAACTGCTCGTTCAACCGGAAATTTACTTCCTTCAGGTTTTTATTCATCTCTTGAAGCTCTAAACATAATGATAAGTTTTAACCAAAGATTTTAGTGTATTGCTGTTTTGTAAGGATATGCTTGGAAGAGCGGGTTTGATTCGGCCTGTTGTATGCTTTGTAACAAGCAAGCTAATTGAACGCAGTACATTTATGTGGGAATGCACATTTAACACTGGGCCTGGTATCAGCCCTGAAACGTTTACCCAGACCCTCTGTAGGTCTTGTGTGCTGTGTTTTACACATGTGATGTGTCGTTAACTTCGGGCTCCATAAGTGCTTCAAAGGTGGTTACAGAAGTGAATCACACATTTTTGGAGTAGTGAGCGGAAAAACAAAAAAAACTTTTTTGTATACCACATACACAAAAACTAGAATGCTCTAAAATTGAGTAAACCCCAAAAAACGATTTCGTAAACCATGTGTTTAACCTTGGTACTTTAAATAAAGGTTGTGCGTCCTGCGGAAACGCTTACATTTTAAACGCTCAAAAAATATTTCAGTGCGTTGCTAGAAAGAGTCCAATCTTACATCGTGTACAATATGTTGGTGTGTAATACTTGTGTTATATGAATGTGCGGCCCATGGTCTAATTATGTTAATTGTATTTGGTCCAACACTGATAAAGGTTGGACACCTCATGCTTTTAACATACTTGTTTTACTGCGATTAGTTACTGGGTTTTAGAAAACAAACTCCCAGTTACAGACACAAGTTAGTTGGCAACGTTTTCGAGGGCGCTTAGCTTATAAGGATAAAAGCTATTGTCTTAGCCAAAAGTGCATTAGCAGTTCGCCAAGCCAAATGTTCCAACGTAATTTTTGACAAATTTGCTGAAAGTTGTTCAGTGAACTGGAAATTAACGACATTAGCCGGTGCGCTAAGGGTAACACTTACGCATA
The DNA here is from genome assembly GCF_965637545.1 of Phallusia mammillata. Taxonomy (NCBI): domain Eukaryota; kingdom Metazoa; phylum Chordata; class Ascidiacea; order Phlebobranchia; family Ascidiidae; genus Phallusia; species Phallusia mammillata. The sequence continues at coordinate 1,468,175 of NC_137256.1, forward strand.
TCAGTGAACAGTATAAGTCATGGTTGGGTTAACTGTGGTACATTATAAAATTACCAGTTAAGAAGTGCACCTCTGAGACGACTGACAAAAAGCTGTGCTCATGTATAGGCCATATAAGCAAATAATTCCTACACAATACATCTTATTGGACTTTTACACTCATATATATATTTTATCAGTTACAAGTTAACATGTTGGTGTGAGTGACATTATATCATATGTGTAAGAAAGAATACACATGCCATTTCTGGTTTATATGGGATTGGTGTGTTAAGATTCAAGAAGCAATCTCAAATTGTATACCGACTCAATTAATGGCTACTCAACTGTACAGACAAATTAAATTAAGTTGGACTCCACCCAGTTCACACAGTTTGCTGGAGACCATGGTTGCATGACAGCAAATACAAACCTTCAATGTGAACGGATAACTCCAATCTACTGCATTGTTCCTGTTCCCTAGCCTGGGTTGCTTCGTCCCGGAGTCTTGAGTTTTCGTTGCTGTAATATTCCTTTTGGTTCTCGAGCTCTCTCATGTGAGCTTCAGTGTCGGCTTTCGCTTCAACAACTGATGGAAGAGTTTTTATCCCATCAAGAGCTGCCGTCAACTCCGTCACCTTTAACAAATAAATTTATGTTCAAAAAAAAGTATGAAGTTGATAAATGATAAGCAACCTCAAAAATATTATCAAACTTACAATAATTTATGAGTAAGTTGCATAGAGTGCATACTGTATGACCTGCAACGTACGCCCACTTAAGGCATCAAACAGAATAGGTAGGGCATGGCTTTTCAGCCTGCTTCTCCCAACAAACTGGAGTATCGTTAGATGGCTACACTAGCCAATACGGTCTAAGTCTCGTCACCAGATGCATTGATGACACCTTACATGTTGGATTGTTGTGCTGTGTCTGCAACTTGCTTATAATTTAATGTAATTTGATTAATAGTTTATAAATTAATGTAAGTTTGGAAATATTTTTTGCACTGGTATCAAAAACAATGTTATCCACTTGTGATAGATATTAAGATTTGAAAACGGGGAAGTAAAATATTTTTTAAACAGAAACAAAATAACTCCACCTCTTGTTTTAGCTGATCTCTCTCTTGTAAGGCTTCAGTTAGTTTCGACGCCATTCCTCCCATTTCTGACATCGCCCCAGTCATTCTTTGTTGCAGTTCACTTTCCTCCGAAACTAAACTCTGAATCAGAATTATTGAGCTGGTTTAATAATTTGAAAAGGTGGAAATCTTTACATATAGTTGTTGAGTATTGGCACATAGAACGTCACACGTAAACTGATAATAAAGCTAACAGCTTGATTTAATAAGCTGGTTTGATAATTCAAATTATTGAAAATCTTCACAAATAGTTGTTGAGTGTTGGCACATAGAACGTCACACATAATCTGATAATACAGCCTTACATGGTAAGGTAAAAAAACCTGGATGCCACCAGCCGGTTTTGCTTTTTACAAAATCAGATACATTATTTAGAGTTAAGCTTTAAGCCTAGCTGCAAATGACATATGTGCATATATTTAAGGCTTTGGCTCAAATAGGTATTCCTGTGACACTTACGTTGAGTTGTTCTGAGACTTTGTTGTATTGTTCATTAGAATGTTGAAGCTGATCTTGTAGAACTTCAACCTTTTTTAGCACAGTATCTCGGACAACGAGAAGGTATGCAACCTTGCAGGAAAAATAACAATCCAATAAATGCTACAACTAAGGAAAAATAAACCATATTTGCTACAGACTGTGCACACTGTTTCAACCTATAAAGAAGGTCTCATCAGTGCATCTGGCACAAGAGATAGGACCAGCAGTTTCTTCTGCAGCTTGTCATCAATCAGCTTCATGCTTTTACATAATATATTTGGTTTTGTCAAAATGAATTCAAATTGTTAAAAATTGAAAAAAGCTGAGGTATTCAAGACTAAAGGAGCTTATATAAGCATCGGAATACAACCATACAACATAGATATTTTATTGTTTATGTGAACAAAACAATACAGAATGTCGCTTTTTACATCTATTTGGGACATTGTTTTCATCATTAAACTTATGAACAGATCTGTACATAGTGTTCCGAACAAAACTATAGTTTATTACTTTACATTACCTGCTCACTAATCGTGCTTCCAATCAGTTCTGTCAAACCTTCCTGTTTGCACATGTCAGTGACTTCATCTATTTCAATCTCTACAAAAATGTAACACACCAAGTAATACAAAGGTTTGTATATAAACAAGAGAAACGCATATGCAAGTATAATCTAAGATGTCAGTTTCTGCAAAAGGATTGTTTCGGCCACACGTTTTTTTACTCCTAAAACCGCAACTTTCGGTGGAAAACAACAATCCAATGCTTTTACAAACATTTACTTTCCACTGATAAACACCAATTGGCTTATTATTAACAAGCTGTCAGTCCTGTGCTCTGGTCTACTTAATAAGAGTTAAATTGAAAAAAAGTCATTTACGATTTTTTTCTTGGATCTCTTTGATTTGCTGTTTGAGGTTTTCATTCTCATGCTCGAACTCATTTGTGAGTTTATCGCGCTCTTCACTAAGCGACCGAACATGATCTACATACTGCTGGACCTGCGGGGAAAACAGGGTAAATGTAAATACAATTATTCCACATCACCAAATACAGGGAACTGGTTAACAACAAAATGCTTTTAGGATACTAAATAATATATATACTGTAGAAAAACACCAAATAATGTTCATGCTCACAGTTCGTATGTTATGTGATTTCCCAAACTCAAGTAACATAATCACCACAGTTATAAACTACCAGGAAATTTTTCAGAATACAAGCAGCATGCACATAGTAAGCTCCTCAAAACAGTGCTTCGACATTTTTTTTTATTATAGTCACCAAATATACCTCATTCATTTCTTTAGTGTGGCTGATTTTCATTGCTTCAAGTTTCTCTTCAGTGGCAAGAAACAGTTGCCACAAAGAATCGACTGCAACAAATTTGTCAGGAGAAGAAATTTCCTCATTTTTTTCCAGCAGGTCGTATCGAAACAACGCCTCAATGACATCCTGCGTTATCTAAAATGGAATTGGGCTGATCAATTGAAATACAAAACAATGGAGGACACATTTTTTGCATTGTTTGTTACATAAACATATTGTCATATATTCTAAGCTTACTTTACTATGTTGGTCCATTTCCATTTTTCCTTACAAGTTGTCTTAACTAAATCCCATTTCCGAATTGATCCACCAGCGACCCTGAAAACGTTTATCGAACCTGCAACTATAATTCAGATTTTTTTCAAATCTATTGTGCTCTAAAAAATATTTGTTTTTGGTTGATGAGTCAAAGGCAACAATCGCAAGTATATTGTTAACTCGTGCAAACTATTTTTGGCAGTAAAGATCTGTTTAAAACACACATTTCCATATAAAGTAAAACTTTGACAATAGTAAATAATATACAACCTTAAAAAAAACTAAGCAAAATGTGCTATATACAAAAATAGGGTCCAAAAATAGACACAAATTTTAATTTTTGACACAATATTCTAGGATTTTAAAACACTCCAGCACATATTCTTTAAAAATACTCAATTTAGGAATTAATAATTATTAAATTTAAATTTGACTAATAAATGCGTGGTTATAACACTTTATTCAACTGCATAATAAACAATAAACTGTAGGTAATGATCTTACTGAGATTAAAAAAATACAATATACGACAACCGCCGTTGAACGAAACCTGCAACGCAGTAAAATACTGAAAAACCAAAACGCACACGAATTTCAAACATCAATCCAAGCGTAACTACATACGCCAGCTGAAGAAGGGAAATACCCTGTTATTGTGGTTGACTTTAGCAAATTGCAGTCAAGCTTTAATAAATACATTGAAGAGCTTAGCAAACAAGCTACGCTTTCAAGAATATTTGTCAGTTGATTTCAAGAATCATTGACTAAATTATTATTAGTCAAGATCGACGTAAGGCGAGACCAACGAAACGTAGAAAGTTTAAATTGCACTTGTTAAACGGAAATCCTGGTCGGCTGTGGTTAGATTGCTTAGTTTTGATGACTGCTCTGTTGGGTCAAAAGTTGGACAATATATTTTACGACATTTCCAGTGAATTCACATTTAAATCAGGCACACATCATAGATGCAATTCCAAACCTTTAACGATCAATTTCCTGATTTTGTGGCACAAGAGTAGTGTTTCTGTACTGTTACATACCATTTTTAATTCAAAAATACATACTAAAGAAATTGTCCACGTTTGTCCAGATGTGAGTTGCATTTCTTAAAAAATGTTGTTTTTAAGTTTAAATGTTGGAAAAAGTCTTAGTTCTATTTGTTGCAACTTGCAATGTAGAAGTGGGACAAACCGCAATTCATCAAATTACTCGCTTTGGAGACGAATTACACGCTAGCTTCATTTCCCTAGAGAGTATATCGACACTGTGAGACAAGTTCAGGACAGTGATTTTCAAAGACGTTTTTGTGTAAAGTGTCGTTGCTCCTTTTTGGACGTGATTTTGTTGTGTTCCCGTCAACCGCCAGGCGTTATTTTTTCATGAAATGTGTTGTTCCATGGCATGTGTAAAACTAAAATTATAAATAACACTTTTATGTTTAAACGTTCAAGATTGAAAATTGATTAAAGATTGAAATAATAGTTTTGAATATTTTCTTCAGATCCCCTTTAAAGTTTTTGTAACGCATGACAGCACTCGCATCAAACTTCCTATTTTTTGTGAAAGTTGTAGGCTTGTAGTTTTATTTTATGGAGTAAATAGGCATTAAGGTTCGGGAGACTTACTCAGCAAGGTTTAATATCGTAAAGGAATTTGAGAGACGTTACAGTGAAAATCGTGAAGTCCTGAGGAGCCCAGCACACTTACAAAATTTAAGAATGTTTTTTGTTTATTTTAAAACTAATATTTGTTGTAAAACAGAAACATGCCAGTCAAACTTTCATGCCACTAATGTAAAGAAGTGTTTTGATAGTTTACTCTTATTGCATCTTGTTTGTTTTTTGAGAAAAACCTTATTTTACCAGAAACTTTTGGGCACATTACACAGCAATTAAAAACAGATCTTGTATACATTTGGTGTACATATTGTTTAAGCCTACTTATCATAATAATATATTATAACAATTTAATACTTTTTGTTCGGAAGGTTTGAATGTAAGTGCATTTTGTTAAACATAGAGCATGACATAGCAATTTAGCAATCATGTTTCGCTGCATGCAAAAGGTCAACGTTCTGAGTGGTTTAAAGGCTAGGAATGACTTGGTCATTTTGCCCGCCTCTTGTCTTTATCTTAACCATCAATCAAATCAACAGCACAACAGAAAAAATTACAAGTCTCGACCAAATGACAGTCAATTTGGCAAGTGGTTCATGCTTATAATTCCAATCAGTGGATTTGGACTTGGCACATGGCAAGTTTACAGAAAAAAATGGAAGTTAGGGTTAATTAAACAACTGGAAGAAAGAACAAGCAGTTTTCCAAGACCTTTTCCACAGGATATTGGTGAATTAAAAGACTTGGAATATTATCCATTGTATGTAACTGGGACATTTGATCACAGCAAGGAGATATACATTGAGCCGAGAAGTTTGGTCACTAAAGGTGCTGGAATCGATGCTGGGTCACTTATGTCATCACAGAACAAAAACATTGGAATGCAGGTCATCACTCCATTTCGTTTAGCAGACTCTGACATGACCATTCTAGTGAACAGGGGATTTGTGCCTTTGGCGAACAAAAATCCTGTTACACGGCCGCAGGGACAAGTAGAAGGAGTTGTCCAAGTTACAGGTCTGCTGCGACGCAACGAGAATCGACCGCCTTTATCACCCTCAAATATGCCCAAACAAGGTCGATGGTTGTATAAAGACTTGAATGAAATGTCAAAATTGACAGGAACAAGTCCAATTTTAATTGACGCTGTTTTTGACCCAGGAGCGCCACCTGGTGCACCGATAGGAGGACAAACAAGGGTTACACTAAGAGATGAACATTTATCGTATATCGTGACATGGTATGGACTTTCAATAGCTACAAGCATTATGTGGTATTACAGATTTATGAAATGATTACTGTGGAGTATTTGGTGCTTAACTTGTATACTTACAAAACAACTGAACACATAGAACATTTGTTATTTTGTCAATGTCATTTTTGAAAATTGTTCGACACAAGCTTACATAATCTATGCTCTTTGAAACAATCAAATATGTAGAACATTTGTTACTTTCCTCATTTCGTAGTTGATTTCAAACATTGCTTGAACAAAAACTAACATTAATTATTATTTTTAATCTTTTGAATAAAACAGTGTAACATATCGATTGTTAGTACAGCTTTCACAACATGTACTAAATTGTTCTTACAGGCAGATCAGCCAATGGTCTTTGACTTTTGTCGTAAAAATCTGGCTAGATCTATTGTAATTGTAGTAATTGTTGCATTACTTGCAATTTATGCTTATTTCAAAGGGTGAGTCAGCATTTTTTGCTTTGCCAAATCATTATGCATTAATTTTTGGCAATTTTGTATTGCAGGTATAGAACAATAAATCAGTTTGAGTCAAAGTCTTCTCAAGGCAAGAAAGAAATGTCTGTGACAAAGGAGTTCTTTTTACTTGCTCCAACTGCAAAGGCCACTGCAACTGTACACACACTTTTTCGTTGTTGTTTTGTAGAATATATGTGTCTGTACATTTAATAGATAAGGTTTTACACTACTGGCAATTTATAGGTATCCCGATTTTTTTCAGGTCATCTTTCTCCATGGACTTGGTGATACTGGGTAAGATATAGTTTATATTATTTACATTGTCGGGGTTGTTAACAAGTTCTTATATTTAATCTCATCTTATTACCTTTTTGATTTGTGGGACATGTAACTGTATTTAATAATTTAGTAAAATTACAGAAAGTTTTCTTGTGTTTCAACATTATGAGTTGCCTTTTATATTTTTGTAAACATTTTTACTTATTTTAAAGAATATATTGTTTTTCAGGAGCGGTTGGTCTTTGGCATTTAATGAGTTCAAGCAAAAGCACATCCGATATATATTTCCAAATGCGTAAGTATTAAACACTTTGACACAATGTTAGCTTGGGTTCCAATGCGGGTTCTTAACACACCCCTTGTGATTTCCTGTTCTGCGTTGCTATCAATCGCCTCACCACAGTAATGACCAATGTGCTTAGATCTATTTCCTGTTTCTGTGCTGAGATAGAAGAAGTATTTATGCCTACAGCTTAAGCAATTTGCTGCACATTTTTCAGAAAAAAATTGTAAATTTAAATTCAAACAATTTTTAGTATTATTCATCGAGAAGCCAAATAATAAATATAGTGCACAACAGCAGTATCAAAGCTTACATACATGTGTATAAAATCAGTGGTGGGATTCAGCCGGTTCGCACCGGTTCTCTAGAACCGTCTCATGACATTTTATGAGATCAGCGAACCAGTTAGCATTACTGGTTACCGTCAATAGACTTTTTGTAACAGAATGACTTTTGTGATAGAACCGACTAACAAAAAATTTGAATCCCACCACTGTAAAAAATGTGACATAACGCACTTAAGTATATACTGAGGTGATGAATGTTGCTACATACTGCATTACTTTATTTACAGACCGAGCATTCCTGTAACGTTAAACCATGGGATGGTGATGCCCGCATGGTGAGTAAAATGTTTGATATGTTACAGTTCATCAGCAATAAAAATTGTTATATGCTTGTGTCTTGAATTTTGGTTGGTATTTCAGTATAATCAAAAACATATCTGCCAGAGAACTCGTGTATAAAGAATAAATCATACATGACAACAGTGATTGTTGAAACGTCTTCACTAAGATGTATTTTATGTACACGAGGTCTCTGGCAGTTGTGTTTATAACCTAAATCACTCTTCAAGTCTCTATATAAAGTTCCTGACTATTTCAGTATAGTTTCTGGCAACAATTTAACTGCATGTTATAAGTGATTTTCTGATACAATTATTTTTCAGGTATGATTTAGTGGCAATTAACCCACGAGGGCCGGAAGATGAAATTGGGATAAAGAGATCGGCTGATAAATGTGAGTGTTTCTCGAAATGTACATGTGCTGAACTTACGGGCAAAATAAGTCTAAATAAACCGTTTAGATTTAATTTTATGCCAGGCTACTAGCTCAATTGCATTTTTTTATTATATTTTTATATTTGACTTTTTGAACCACTGATGATTACGTACAATTACCTGTAAACCACTTTAAAGTTTTTTTTGTTGCCATAGGTTACTGCAACATTAACATTTTTTATGCTCTTGTGTTAAAAATAAATAGATTTAACCAGTGGTTCCCAATCTTTTTTGTTACATTCTTCCCTTTGCCCATTTTCGAACTGTTCATTCCTCCCCAATTTTTGGGAACCACTGGATTAAAACTTCGTTTTTAAATGGATCAAATAAAAAGTGTGATGTAGTTGTTCCTGCCTGCACACAGACTGTAAAAATTTTGCAAAAACGAAACCTACTATAAGGCAATAAAGTTAACTTGAACCTTTTCTATATTGCCCATAAAATACTGACATGGTGAAAGCCACTCTTTACGTATCGGTTAAAGTTATTAATGGAAGTTTGTATTTTAATGAGATGATACATGTAAAGGTATATAATCATATAAACATCAAATATTTGAAGTGATTGTTTGTTTTAAAGCAAATGACATTTGTTGAAAGGGTGTCTGTCAACATAATGTTCATTCTAATGTCAACAAAGAATGCTATGTGATGTCATAAACATGCAAAGTCACAATAGCTGTTGGGTGACAAACAATGTTAGATTTGTTTTTCTGTTTTGAAATCCCTGCATCATTAGGCAGAAATATTATGTGTTATCTTCACAAAAAATATTTCATTGGTAATCCCAATCAAATATTTTTATGTAAAGATATGATATTCTGCCCCTGTTTACAATTTTTTTAAATAATTTCAAATGAGTTTTTTTTGCACTAAAAATTGTGTTGTTTTCAGTGCGTGAGTTAATCCGCAAAGAAACCACCGATCACCAAATTCCAAGCAACAGAATTGTAATTGGAGGATTTTCTATGGTGTGTACATGTTCTGTTCTACTTCATGAGTAAATGTTTTCCAATATTTATGAAATTGAGTTATATACAAGGAACAGACTTGCAAGGGGTAGCTGAACTAGCAGCAAAACTGTTATTACATAATGTCATTATGGCTTGTCATTCATTACTTAACTGACGATAGTCTTTTTTGTCAGCCTGTTCTATCACAAAAGTCATTTTTTTCAGCTGGTTCTGTTACAAAAATCCCATTGACAGTAACCAGTAATGCTAACCGGTACTGTTGTATAGAACCGGTGCGAACCGGATGAATCCCACCACTGGCTGTAGGCATTTGTAATTTTGTCTTTTGATCAACTGCTTGTGTCCAAAACATAATTTTACATTTTTTGTTTGTTTTTATCACAGGGTGGCGCTCTTGCTCTTTACACAGCACTAACACACCCTGAACAACTTGGAGGAGTGATTGCACTCAGCTCATATCTTCCATTAAACGAACAATTTAAAACAGTAAGTTAGTAAACATTATAAAATGTGTTTGAATGTCCCTAACTGTTCTAGTTCTGGAGTACACAGAAATAACCAATACATGCAGTTAACAGAAATAGGCACACCCATTTATGTATATATTCGTGGTCTAAGAAACATCCTAAAATTGGTTAATTTCATTGCTTACAATTTTCAACAAATATTGAACAAAGTTTGATGTAAAACTACCCATTTACAAAGTGATCTATAGTTCTATACTAAATTAAAAGTGGATCCCTTGGTAAACCAAAGTTGGCTGTACCTGATACAAAAATAAGATGGCTAAGTGGTTAGCACAGCCGCCTCATGATCACAAAGTTGGGGGTTCTAATCCCATCTCAGTCACTTTTGTTTTCCTGAGTAAGAAACTTGAGCAGCATTGCTTCAACCCAGTGGTTTCCGATGGGTTGAACTAAATCGAAATCACCAACTACTAAAGTCGAAAAAAGAAAATGATTTAACAGACCTGCAAAAAAACAGGCAGTTTGAAAGCGGACTCATTGTTAGCATAACACATCCAGGCGTTGCCCACCAAGGATAAAAATGAAACAAACAATACAAATCAATGCCTATATTATAGTGCTGTTGGAAAATCTAAAAAGTTACATATTTTTTTTCTTCTATGAACAGGGAAAAGTGAGTTTGCAGAACCAGAAATGCAACATCTTTCAGGGACATGGAGACATGGACCCGATGGTTGCACCTGATTTCGGCAAAGCCACCCACCAGATTCTCAAAGCTGGTCGATCTTCACTAGGGGCCAGCACAGAGCTGAAGATGTATCCAAATTGTGGACATTCATCTTGTGATGATGTGAGTAATGTTTTTTTGGGTTGTTTTATTGCCTACAATAAGCAGAATGAAAAATATAGGTGATATTATTAGTGATGGGACGGGTACCCGGTACTCGGTACTCGGTATCGATGGTATCGAACGATTTCAGTGGTATCAATACTCGTACTCGGTATCGAAATTTTTTGTCTCAGTTTTCGATACCAACGTGCGAGTACCGAAGGTCCATTTACACCATAAGAATACGGGCAACTTTATGCCAATATATGCTTCGGACAGCATAAAATTGGAAAAAAGTTCCGCCAGGTTACGTATATTTTTTTCACTATCGTATGGAGATAACATTTTTCTGCATGTGTGTGTGCACGCCTGTACCCCGGCCATGACAGATAAATTAGTCAGTGATATACAACTAAGTACAACACTGTACTTAAGTACTCGGTAATCGTACTCGGTACTCGGTATCGAAGGTATATACATGTGGTACTCGTACTCGGTATCGGTACTCGCTTCAAAACCTGGTATCGTCCCATCACTAGATATTATGCAAATACCGTTTACCAATTGCTAAAAAACTATTATTTCCCTAAAAAAGTAGTCAAAATTGTCTTGCACCCACAAAAATAACTTAGGATTATCTTGCATGGTTTCTCCATTACCTTGTTCAAACATAAACATTTTTTCCGTTGTATTCACAGTAGCATTTGAGGTTGTCTTAATTCATAGCACTGCTAATCAACAGCAAATTTGTTGTTCTTAAGATCAGGTGTTTTGGTGGGGTTAGAACCTGCAACCTAAGGAGAACTAGAAGTTTTCCTGCTTTCTTACTAATTTCATAAATGTTAAATGTGAAAACATAAAAATTTCAGCAACATTTTATTGCAGGAATTGGATGACGTCAAAAACATCATTAACAAGTGGCTTCCCGAAATATAATCTCATCAGCCAATCAGAGACCGCCCTGCCAGTGACGTAACCTCAAGTGGAAGGGCACAGTTTTTTGAAAAGTGCCATTTTTCGTTCATGTAATAGTTTAGAGGGCAAACTTTTGCTGCCAACTTTAGGAAATACTCTAATTTCACCATATTCTGTGTTGTCTGTTTGCTGAGGTAGACTATTTTAACATTTGTCCTAATTCTGTGCTTGAATACAATGATCCGAAATTTTAAAAATGTTTTTAGGTTAATTGAAAATTCCCAGTGCGAACACCGTTTCGCTTTGTGCCTTGATAATTTGTACTGTGATGTCATAATCTTTAACGAATTCCCCGAAAATGAAAATAGTTCCAACCCAAGCGTGTATTTTTCATGTTCCTTCCTCGTATTTTTCCCGCTTTTCTGTGTTTACCGCGAATCAATAAACGGAATTTCATGCGGCTGCGAAACCTAGATATTTATTAGGGATGGGCCGAGCCGAGCCAGAACCCGAGTACTCGGTACCGAGCATCGCTGTTTTTAATGCTCGGTGCTCGGCCGAGCAGTTGCACAAACTGACCCGAGCGTTAAGTTTGCATATTCATGCCTTGCTAACATACGTAACTAGTGTTCTAAAGCAGTGGTTCCCAACCTTTTTGTTGTCGCCTACCACTTGAAGGCAACGCATTGTTGCCGCGTACCACTTGTTTTTAGAAACGTATTTTCGAGAAGATAACTTTTTTATTTCCCGAATCGACTAATGCAAATGTAACGAAGAAGTAAAAATGAAGAAAAGATAAATTTAATGAGCAATCTGTATTTGTTTACCTTCTACAAGTCGATCGATGCGGGGCACAACTTTGCTTACTGCACATCGGAAATAATGGCCGGGGGAAGTAAGGCGGTTACGACTCTTCGTCTTGATATTCATCATTGAAGAGAATCCCTGCTCGCACTCCCACGTAGAGGGGAATAGTAGTAACTGGGGTATAGCGCGACCGGCTAATGTGGGATACGAGGAGGCCATATTCAGCCAAAAAACTGTAGGAGAATATTCCTTGTACATTGCCTGTGTAGTGTCGTCAGCCTGAATATCGATGAGCTGCTCTTGCTCCCCAGTTCCAATAGGTAGGTCGGCTGGGTCCACAGAAAATGGGTTAGTGATGTAGGGACAGCAATCCACATCCGGGAAGTAATGAGTAAGCTCAGCTTTTAGTACCGTGAAGTGGCATAATATCTCATCATCACTTTGGCCATTGTATCCTCCCGGAAGATTACTAAGTAGTTCGAACATTCTATAGCGCTTGTTTTTTACGTTATTTGACCAAAGTTCCAGCTTGCGCACAAATGCCCGTAGCCTTGAGATAAACTGAGTGACAGTGCAGTCAGTTCCATGCATTGATAGGTTCAGGTGGTTGATGACCCCAAAAATATCAGAGAGGTAAGCCAATCTTACGATAAACATTTCATCCTCAAAGTCTTTTTGAAATTCATGGCCCTTTTGTTTGAAAAAAAAACCGTATAATTCTTCTTTCAGTTCGAAAAGGCGTCTCGTCGCGTTGCCTCGGGAAAGCCAACGCACCTCCGTATAGTAAACGAGACAAGTATGTTGAGAGTTGCCATTCGTCCGGATTTTCCCTGACATGTCAGGGAATTTAGTGTTTAAATCTGCGTCAGGGAGAAATGTTAAAATGTACTTAAAAGTCACGAATTTAAGAACAAAAATTATATATACTATGAAATCAATGTACCAACAGAGAAAGTTTCTAGTAATCTACAACCGCGTCTATGCCATGAAACGTAAAGAGGTAAACTGGCGGCGCGCAGGTTAACGCACACGGTTACTTTTTCGTTTTGCAGTGTGTGCGCGCGCGTAACAATACCTGTTTGTTGCTAGTTGTCTAACAATACGCGTTAAATACGCAAATAAAAACCCGCGTCTCAAGAAACCACAGCATTCGATGCAACGTGGAAACGTGGGAAGTTTCATTTGCTTTAACAGTGTACCTCATATGCAAGGAACTATATAACAACAAAAAGTCGAATGTCGGGAGACAATAAAAACGTTTTTATACAGTGGCATTTTATTTCAAATTTGAAAAGGTGTTTGTGGCTTACAATGTTTTTTTCCTGAGTGAAATTGGTGCGAATGGCTTTTAGAGTGGTAAAGGTTGGCGATCACTGATATATATGGTTATTGTTTCATTGATAGTAAGAGCAGTGAGATTACCCTAAAAACTAAACAGAATCCTTCGCAGAAAGTTAATTGACAAGGATCAGAGTATCGTATAACGTTTTCTCATGTCGCCGTGCGTGTGACTTTCGAATTTTCGAAATTTATTTCATAATAGAAGTGTTTGGATCGCAAAAAAGATTAACGCTGCGGTTCTTAAACTGGGGTCCGTGAGGCAATTTTGCGGTGACCGCGAAAAGGGTAATTCTATGTTTATATTTGGCGTCAGTTTGTGCAACTGGACAAGTTTAAATCAAAGTGAGAATCGACCGTCTCCATTGCTAAACAATAGGCTTTATTGCATGACAACTAACAAAAATGCAATTGTTCGCGCACAATTGTAATGTTTTTTGTATTGTCTGTGATGTCAGATTTGAATCATTGTTATGCGCAATTTTGCACAACTAGTTTAAATCCTGCAATCAACTTTCGTTTTTCTGAAATATACATTCGAGCTTAAGGACCACGGGCCCCCGAAATAATGGCAATTGGACCGTTTAGAAAAAACTAATGAAAACCTTTAAAAACCACTGGATCAATGCAACTGAGGTAAATTTTGTCAGGGATTGTGTATCATAAAATATGGCAACCCAAGTTGAGAGCCCAGATCTTCGCAGAGCAGTTTGAACAATCGAGTATTCAAGGCAGACGTTTTCACTGCATTAACCATTTTTACAACCCGGTTTAAACAGGCTAACAAATTTGGCGGCAGCACTTTAGCGCAAAGGGCGAATCTGTGTATAAAACAATGGACAAAGATGACGTTTGGCGACACAGCTTCTACATGAGCTTGAAATCCGGATTTACGGCCAAGCATAGCCGGAGCCCCATCAGTCGTGCAGCCAACCAACTTCCCCCACTCTAGTTCATTCCGCTTGAAAAAGTCGTTCAAAACATTAAAAATATCCACTCCTTTGGTTGTGCCTGACAAGTTCTAACTTAACAGTAATTTGGTATTTACCTTGTATTGTTGAGTGTATCGGACATATACCAGTAACTCAGCGCAATTGGTGACATCCGTGGATTCGTCAAGTTGAACTGCAAACCCATACTTTGAAGATCTCACTGCTGCAACAACTTGGTCGGCAATGTCGATCGACATTTCCTCAATACGACGCTTCACAGTGTTATTAGACAGGGACACACTGGACAACTTGGCCTCCGCCTCCACTCCGATCACGTTTCGAATCAAGATTTTCGCCGCTGGCATAATTAGAGACTCAGCAATTGTATGCGCCTTCATGTTTTGGGCAACCAGGAGGGAAACTTCAAATGAAGCTTTTACATTCCCAGAGCTGCTCTGGTACACGGCGCCTGTTTTATCAATGCGTTGCTGTTTAGCTTTTTCTCCAAGGCGCTGAAAGTAGCTAAGATCTTGGTCCTTCTTTGTAGGATGGTTTGTTTCAAGATGCCGCTTGAGCAGACTTGGTTTCATGGCACTATTCGAGAGCGTCTTCATGCAAACCAGGCACTGCGAGAGAACCTCGCCTCTGTGTTCAATTTGTACGAATCCATATTTTAGATAACCCGTGTCATACTTTCGCTTCGACATTTTTCGAAATCAAATTGGTAAAACGTTTGTAACGCACTTTCTACAGTAGACTACAACTCTCAAGCACACTGATTCAACTACAGGCGTATTATCCCTACCACGAAATAATAAGAACAAAGACATATTATTTTCAAACAATGCCTACCTTACTGGTGGCACCTTAAATGGGTTAGTTAGAGCAAACATAGAAGTGACACGTAACCCGGTGGATTCAGTAACAGACATTTTGTTATCACTTGTGATTTGTGTGCAAAAAAACGGAAATCGCAAAATACCAAAAGGTGTTCGCGTACCACCGGTTGGGAAACCCTGGTCTAAAGGGTGTCTATGAACAAAAAAGAATGATTTTTCAAATGTATTAGATAGTGGAAAAACGCGTATTTTATGGGCATGTACAGCTTAATGAAACACCGCCGGTGACGTAAGAGACCTTGTAGAGTGTAGACGATACAATGTAGAGCTAAATCGTAGAAAGGGTATTTTTTGTGACGTTATAATGCACCGAGCGTGCTCGGCCGAGTACCGAGCATTAATGTGAGATGCTCGGTGCTCGATCAAGCAGAACATTTGCAGTTTTGGCACATCCCTAATATTTATCATCAGGTTGAGGGTTCGAATCCCGCGCTGAGTCCTGTGTTAAGTCAGGCACTTTTCGGTCATGTTTTCAACTGCTTCAATACACATGTTTTTCACAAAAGGCTAATTTAGAGCTGAAGATTCATGTCCATCTTCTATGTATTGATAATGTCATGTCAATTTTGTTCTTAGATTTTGAACACAAACTCCGCATGTTCGCTGGGATGATAGGCTAATTTAAAAAAAAACAGCGATGCTCGGTACCGAGTACTCGGGTTCTGGCTCGGCCCATCCCTAATAAAGACGTAACTTGCCCCTTTCAAAAACGACCTGTACAATACAAGAGGGAGCTTTTATTGTTTCCAATCGGGCCAAATGCGAAAACAAAAAGATACTGATGAAAATTCCGGGATAAAATAACTGAGAAATGATTTCTATGGACGAAACAGGAGAGAGTCGAATCCGTTGCAGACTTTGTACAAAAATATCAACACAATATCATAAGCCTACCGATGACGTCATACAGAGATAACTGTGACGTCACTTTGTCGGCATTGCGATGTCAACGATGGCAGAAAAATGTCCACATCAGCTGAAAACTGAACATTTTCGAGATGGAAATATTTTTTTGGTGACGTCACTGCTCCATTTTTTCGTCATCGTTTGGAGGTTTGACGTCATCAGTTGCATCTTTTGCGCCCGCTGGTGGCGCGGGAGCATCTTGAGTGGTTTTGGCGGCTTCTTGTGCGGCAGGGACTTCTTTTTTACCTGAGAGTGTGAAAATACATGTTGTAAAACCGGTTAGAATCAAACTAAAACCGGTACCAGGATAATTGGGAATTTTCTAGCAGGGGTTCGCGCGGCCACACTAGAAAAAACACTTAGTTTAATCAATTCAAGATTTTTTTTACATAGTAAAGCCAGTTGAAACATTTGTAGTGCAAAATAATGATGAAACTAAATTCCTGTTTATCAACACTTGTGCAAAATCTGCCATTTGAATATTTTGTTGGTTTGACTGAAACTCAAGTAAACATTCAAAAAAAAAAATGCAGGCAGTTAGCAATTTGCTACAAAAGTTAGTTTTCATCTTAAACATCCATTGGCGTCTTAAACAGTTTTCATTTAGTCAATTTTAAAACTAATTCCTTTGAGGTTTTTATAACTTATAGTTTACATTTCATCACAAAACGTTTAAGCGAGTTACGAACCAGCTTCGTTTATTGGAGCGGGATCAGTTTTCTCGATGTTTTGAGTTTCATCTTTGGCTGCTTCAGGTTTTTCGGGTTCATCAGTACTCTGTGCAGAAGGAGTAGGTAATAGGATACATAAATACATAAATTTACATAGCAGTCCAAACAAGTTATTAGATTTAGTTGTCTGCTGCTATGATCAGTTACATGCAATAGAATAATATTACTGTAACTGGTTTAGAAGACTGTAATTTAATTAAAGAGTATAATATTTTAATTTAAAGATATTTAGTTAAGACAGTTATATAATGAACAAACAGCTGTGAGAGTCGTTGTATTGGATCAAACCGGTTCTAAAAGCATCTTCATACAGTAGGGCAGGGGTCTTTAACCAGGGGTACGTGTACCCCTTGGGGGTACGAAGCATCAAAGCCGGGGGTACAACATGCAGGGTGAAATTATATGCTATTTAGGCATATTTGTGAAGAATGCGTAACGTTTGTTATGTCTAGAAAGGGTTAATTTTGTACTACTTACAATACTGTTTTAACGCATGCATTAAACACCCAAATTATAGATACAATGAGTTTAATTCCTATTATTACAATTTTATTTACTCCGTCGGTCATTGTAGACAGGGGGTACGAAATTTTTTTATGAAAGCTCAAAGGGTACGAGCGCAAAAAAGGTTAAGAAACACTGCAGGAGGGCATTACGACTATAAAATCTAGTTGTGGTGGGGTTTGAACCCACGACGTGAGATTTTTGCAGCCTATGCCTTGCCACAGTGCTTCGGGAGACCGGCGTAATTCAATATAATGACGCTTATGGGCCTAGTCCACTCCGTTTTTTTTAAATGTATGTATGAACAGTTTCACTCAGTATAAAGTCGCTTTCAGTCAGTTTCCAGCTATGTATAAATATCCTTGGAAAATACCAGTAAGAATCATTTTAAATTGAAAGAATTTACCCGAACGTGGCAATTACGTTTCTCCCTTAAATCATAAGTCTGAGGGAGAACGTAAAATGTTCTGTTTACCGGTTGTGTGTCCATTTTTTCTTCGTCCTTTATTTGATTCTTATCCTGTGCTGCTTCCGTTTTCATCTCAGCTTTCTTTTCTTCCTCACCTTTGTCACCTGCCAACACATTATGACGTCACTATTGCGCGACACGCGGACTGCAAAGCGATTCGAAATACTCGCGATAAGTAAACTCAACCAAATAACTGAAAAAGCGACATCCTTTTATGTTTAAATGTTCATTGTTTTGTAACAATAAACGTCCGTTGCCATGTGTTCCAATTATTACTGTTATCAAATAAAGTATTATTTGTTTAACTATTTAATATCCTTATTTAATATCGGCCCTGGGCCCTTTGCTCAGGTGTTTTAAAATATCTTTTAATTTTTTGAATATGTGATTTGAAAGGGAAAAATATTTGACTATTTGCACAGTTAAAAACCTTGAAAACGGCCCTATTCTTTATATTTTCATCATAAATTTTCTTTTTCAAATTTCGAAGCCAAAGCGATGACGTTATCACCTGTTGACTTCCCATCGTTGCTCTCATCCACTTTTCGCTTCTTCTTGCGATGCGACTCAACGTTTTTCCTACCGCCCTCTCCCTCATCCTCCGAATCAGAGTACTCATCTTCCCGTTGAATTCTCTTGTCCGATGCACGAACTGGTGTGAGAATAAAACCTCATTTAGTTTCTAATTTTTCATATATTTTGAAAAACAAATGGAAACTCTATTTCGATTTTATAGAATATTTCGACCTTTTAGCGCAACAAATCCGCGTTAAATTGTAACTTCCAAGTACAAACTCATTTCCAAGACTTTTTTTAAAATTGGTTTGTATTCAACCAAATTATGATGCAACGTTTGACAACAGAAAGCGGTTTAAGTTCGATTTCGCTTAATTTTTCCTGGTTTCTGGCTTCTGCTGGGAAGAAATCTCCTCATAATCGTAAATATCCTTTTCCCCATAATTGTAATGTAGTTTAAACTTCGAAAACCAACCCCCACGATGTGGATAACTTCGTTTGCCGTCGTTGTTAACTTTCCCTTTCAACCAACGTGTGTTTACTATACATATGTTTATTTTTATTAAATAGCCGAGTGAAAATGGGCCCCTGGAGGTGGTGCAAGAAGTATATTCCGAAGGGGGTTTAAGAACGTGAGAAACCATTGGGGAGCTTAGAACAGTGGTTCTCAAACTGTTTGACGACTAATGTTATGTTTACCTGTGAAGTGTGCCACGGAAGAAAGTTCGTTATTGCGCCGCATGATTAGAAAGTAGGCCGTGGCGAATTTATTTGGCTGAGAGCTGGTCAAAAATCTTTCTAGACACTAGTGTTTAAAACAGAGGTGAGCAACCCGCGGGCCAAATGCGGCCCTTCATTAAAGGTTGTGCGGCCCACAGAGACGCTTGGATGTCAAATGTACTGACAAACGGGTCCAACTATTATATATTTTTGAGAAGATTAATGCATCTGATGCTATTTTTTGTGACCTGGCAATGCAAATTTTACTTGTAGTTAAGCATATTTGGCATGCAACGAAGTAAAATCATCTTGTGTTAAACAACTTTGGCAATTGCATTTGGCCCCACAGTATCAAGGGTTGCACACCCCTGGTTTAAAACCTCATAATGGATTTCGTAGGTCTACAAAGATATTTTACCGGCTAATTAGCCATACCCCAAGAGTTTTATATACCGATTGTGTGCAAACAACGCAAAATTTATGGACAACAATGCACAACGATGTAAGTAGTGACGTAATAAACAGTTTAAACTAATCCAAAAACTTTTGTTACATATTAAGAATCATTGTTCTAGAAGTCGCCCCTTAACTCAAACGAGCACGGCGCGAAATGTTTTCTGTAATTTTTCTGCTTTACTGTATTTTCGATGCTATTAATTTAGCAGAAATCCTACAAAAATCTTAAAAACAGACTAAATCTCACGGTAAGGGATTGTTACAATTGGAGATGTAGTGCCTGCTGGGCTAAACCCCTTTACCGCAGACGTTAAGTAGCCTAGCGAGCCTTTAAATCCCTACGTTACAACAGGATTTTCCGGGAAACCAGAGCTTTAGTGTTAGTTTCATGGCAAGTCAAATTTTAGTGGCCGACAAACAAATTCGCCGATACCGGGTCCAGATATATGAAAACGCAACACGTTGGCAAGGAAAAAAGAAATGATTTTCTGAAAGCTTCAAGACTTCACAGCGTAAGTATTTGAACAGCAATGACTAATCTCATACAATAAATGGTAAAAACAATAAGTTGGTGATTTAAACCTAATATAGCACTTCAGGAAATAGTATTTTGTAACTGAACTTTCGACGCACTACTCTATTCACCTTCGCTATCTGGGTGAACAGATTTAAAGTTTTCCAGATATACAAGTGGTAGGAAAGCTTCCCCCAACGAATCGCATAAGGATAGTGAAGTCCAACCGAAGCCGTTTCGTAAGAAAGGCGTCCGGGTAATTACATAATCCAGTTAATCGCATAAGCTTGGCGAAGTTGTTATGCGATTAATCGGATTATTCTGCATTTCGTAATATGCCTGTTACATTTAATTCGAGCATTTGGGATTAAGTGAACATACACGCGACTTTGTTCACGGTTGGCTGGGCAAAGATCGGTCGTAACGAGCTTTAAACCGAGAAATAGCTGATGGGAAAAATCAACATCCAACTTTAGTCAAACACAAGACGCTTGAATTTGTAAAATTTATGGAACGATTTTTGGTTTCGGCAAAAAGAACGCAAATCATATCAACATACGTTTGTCGGTACGATACATAGCTGATAATAAGACGCACAAACACGAAGCATTGTTTTATTTTAACGCACACAATCGATAATGGTGGGAAAGTTTCCAATCGTTTACACCTTTGCTGGAAATTACATCTTCCGCCCGAACAATTGCTGATGTAGCACCTTACGTAGATTTTCATCAACCAATTTCGTACATCTTTGTAAACCATGGTCCTCGGAAATTGAACTAAGTTTGTCGTTGTATCTTGAGAACAAATGTGATGATGATTTTTGATTCAAAATCTTCGTCCAAAATTTAAATTCTATTTATTTTGCTTCCAAACTAAAAGAAACTTCTTTTCACAAACTGTTTCCGAAAATGAATTGCGTTTGGTGTGAAACAAAATTCGTCTTTATTCTTGAACTTGCGTTGGTTGTCAGCTTGAGAATAATTCAATTAATTCCTGATGACGTCAACTCCATACAAATACAAACTCCCAGGGGGAATTCCCTTTTAGGGGGGTTAAAACTACCCCCCCGTGCGGATGCAACTTCACTAATCTTTAGATTGTTTGTAGAAGACACAGCAGATTGGCTGGCTCCATCCATTGGCAAAGAATAAAACCACAATTAAAAGCTTCATTCCGAATAGTTCTGCTTTTCGTTTCAGATGGCTTAACGGTTGCAGAGGAATGATTTGGGTAATGTTGGTGAGAATTCAGATATAACAGAATATGTGAGGCATGGGTTTTTACCCTTTTATCCCAACAAACTGGAGTGCCGTTAGATGGCTACACTAGCCCAAATCTCTTGTCAGCAGTTGCACTGATAAAGCCTTACAGGAAAGAATGTGCACAGTCTGCAGCTTACTGGTCATGTAATGCCATCATTCCTTTATGATTGTGGTATTTCAAGGGCAAGCTCCTTAACTTTTACAGCCCGTGGCACAGCACATGGGGGGCTTTACGAAATATTGTAGAATCTTCATCTCTTCCTTGGAGTTTGATTTAATTCTCTCTGCGCTACTTGAAGCAAAAACATGACGGCTTGCAAGCAGAATATAAATATGAAGAATCTTTCGATGTTAAGAATATGTTTCAGATAGATAAGGGAACTTTTCGGCTTTGGAACAAGTATTGCAGAAACTAAGCGAGTATCTCGCGTGTTTGGTACATTTCGTCTCTTGCAGAATATTTCCAATATGAGCATGTATTTATTTCTGATTCGATGAAACGCCTTCAAAAGGTCTGGGGTACTATGATGGCATTATATTATAGCTGCGTTAGGTCTTCTCGCAGAATATGATGACTCTGGGAATTCTGAAACCAAGTTAACGGTGGGAATCGAACCTGTGACCTTCAGCACATCTATAACCCTCTCCACACGTAACTCTCCATCATTTGAATCTTCTCTGTGGGGTTCGAACCCGGTACCTTCGGATCATTTTTTGGCGTCATCAGGAAGTTCGACCAATGGCAATATCATATCACGTCATATGATATTCAAAAACAACTTCCACAGTGCGACACCAAGTGATAAAGTTGGTCGTCACAGTGCTGACAGTTTTACGCCGCCCACAGCGGTACGCCACACGCACTTTTACGTCGTATCTTGCGTCACGCAGATCGGGGTGAGAGTTTGTTTACATAGATAAAAGGCGTTCGGGTCGAAACCGCCGCTCGAATCGCAGCAGCTGCTGTCGACATCGGGAACCTGGAACGAAATCTGCGGGGTCGGAGGCGCCATCTGCCGGCAAGCCAGCGATTCCCGGTGGAGCACAACCGGATGAGCGGAAGGATCAAACTCGCGAAATTTCTGGATGATGTCGCTTATTTCCGGCCGCTTGCCCGCCTGAGGGGGCTGGGTGAAATCGAACCTCCTGTCGGGGATTTCCCTTCCGCACCCACTGTCGGGGGATACACTGCGCTGATCCGATTTTCCCAGCGCCGAATCGCTCACAACAGAAGCCATTGTGACGTCACTGCTGTCTGACGAAGCCGAGTTCTGACTTGAGAGTCTCGCGCTGCTTTCGTAACCCGAACTGCACGTCAGGTTGGGACAGGACGAATCCAGGCGGCTCCGTTTAAGTTTTCTCTCATCCGTCATATGGACGCACGGATCTGTAAAAGAAATCAAGGAGACTTAACACAGGTGTTTTGAAAGTTTTAATTTTTATGAGTAATTTACAACAGAGATTGTTGAAACTGCATGATGTATTCTTTATACACCAGTACTCGTTTATGACAGGCAGTAATGTTTATGATCAAATTACTTCCTAATTTAAAAGTAATAATGATACAAATGTGGCTATATTGGCATGCCCGGTCAGTGTCTTCTCACAAGCTGCAGTTATAAGACCTTACAGGTGAAACAGTGTGCATTGTCCGCAGCTTAATTCTACAGCAGAAATGAATATTTAGAAAACAGGGGAAAATATTTTCGTCATTTTACCACAGAAAGAGCTTTTTCACTTGCACAAGGCACGAGTAACAAACTTATGCATGAAATGACCTTCATAAAAATTGGCAAAACGTGGTGCAGTGTTTTGAGTCTAAAATAATAAACCAATTATATCGAATCATGTTTTGGGAAAACACTTGCTATGGGAATGAAATGAAACACTTGCTATGGGACCGACCATTCGATAACGTCTGTGTTACCTGTGCAACTATTTTGATATTTTGAATTCACCTTTCTAACAGCGATTACCATTTTTTTTATTCCGTGGCCCAAATATACCGGTAAAACGGTTTGTGCCTCATCACATGTTGCCAAGATTTTCATATACAGTATTTACAATTATCTAGTCACAAGCGATTATAACAGCTGTATTAAAAACGTAATACTAGTTCAAAACCTCTGTGGCCTATTTTATGGCTGCTTGCTAAGCCACGACCCACAATATGGGAACCACTGCTCTAAAGGGGGAGGGGTACTAACCTCACTTTACCATCTCATTTTACTGGGCGCGTTTTCGGTTAAAAATATCCTAAAATGTGGCATCGAGATGCATATCGTGACACAAATCAACGTATCGTGCAACTACAGTGGACTTGGTAACAGACAGAGAGCCGGAAAAACGTGTTTTTACCGCTGGGAAAAAATTCACGAAAACCAAGCACGACTGGACAAAAATAACACGTGGTCCAGGGTAGGTATCACACGATTGGCTGTCCTTACCGTCACGTGACGTTGAACTGGCCAACAGCAGGTCGGTGACGTCACGGTAGTTTTGTAGGATGAGCGATCGGGTTCCCTTCGAGGTTTGTTCAACTGCGAGACCTACAGAAAAAGTAAAAAGGTTGAAAGTCGGCTAAGTAACATTAAAATATGTCCTAAAAAGTTTAATGAAACAAAATAACGGCCCAAATAGACTTTTTACGTCTATTTGGGCAATTATTTTCACCATTAAACTTATGAACAGATCCGTAAATAGTGTTTCAAAGTTTGTATATATTGGTGGTAAGTGAGCTAATAAACCACTTTTTGGGCGGTAAACAAATGTTAAGGGGCTAACGGATGTTAACAAATAGCCACAAAATTGTGAAGAATCCACACAAACAAATGCGTTGTTTTGCAAAAAGTTTGGAAACCGTATCAAGGAATTCAGCCCAAGGTTGCATAACGTGAACGCACAATGACATTGTTGTGATGTAACAAGCATGAGCTGGTCATGTATTCGGGTTTGTGACGTAACAAAGTCAAATGCGTGCACAGACAGATAAGCTGAATTTTCATAATTGTTGGAATTTTTGTAATTAAACCCAGACAGACAAATTTTTAAACGTGATTCGCTAACGTTAAGTAATCTGTTCCGTGCATGATAACTTTATAAAATCGTGTACTGAGGTGTGCGTAATATGTTGATAAACTTTTCAACAAAATGGTATGCACAGATACAAATTTGCAAATGTGGTTTGGTAATTTGAATAAACCTCGTTAGTTTTGTTTTGACGAAACAGTTAATTTCATCTTTCATCTTAATTTTAGTAACTGAGAGTAAATCTGATTAAAGTAAAAAAAAATCAAACACATCAAAAACTTTGACAACTAAAATCTTGACTCCCAAATCATTTTTTCAAGACTGTTATATTTGTTAAAAATTTTGCGGTTTTACTATTTAAATGAAATGACAAAATATTGGCACAACCTCCATAAGCAAATATACAAGTAGGATTTTTAACATTGCTTCATTTTAATCGGTCTAAGATTTTAAAGAAGGAGAAAAGAAAGAAACAAAAAGAACCGACAAGAATGTGTCCTTTTACACAATGTGACCTTTATTCGTTAATGCTTTGTAACGAAACAGTCGCGTGCCAGACGATTTTCTAAAAAGGGAGATCACCTTTCAAACTCGCTTGCCGAGCGCGATCAGAACCGGTATTAGCACGCGATGCGACGATCCATTATGATGTAACAAAGGTTCAGAACCTGAGACGCGAATCGTCACGAAATCTCGCACTGACCAATCGCAACTTATCACGTGATATTATCACACCGGAAGCTGGTTATTACGTTACAGAAAGCATTGTGTGTGCCAGCAAAATTGGCAGGGGGTGCTATGTGACCCCCCAGGTTTCGCGGAAAGCGGTGACGTTTCCTGCACGAGTTTGGACAGGGTGTCGGATAATTTTTAACTCGTTAAGTGAAAACGAACATATTTTGGATCGAAATGTTAGACAATTTTTCCCGGTAATATTGTCTGCGTTTTGTAACAACAAAAAACTGAGGCGCGATTCAAAACGTTCCTGAAGCGTTCTTGGACTTCTTTCTTCAATTCGAATGTTAACTTGAACCTTTCGGTTATTGCTACATGGAAAGGAAACATTGTATTGGTATAATCCTGGTATTTTGTCTTCTGATATAAACTGGCTTATTTGAGAAATTTTTCGTGGAGTTTATCATTGCATTGCATAACGGTGCTATTAAAAAACTAAACCGCGCAGTTACTGAACGAAAAAATGACAGTTTTTGAAATGCACACTTGCTTCAACTTTGCGGCTAAAGCTAATTGGAGAAATACATTTTTTTAACAACAATTTTATTTCCGGAATTTCGGTTGCTGTGTAACCGACATATCGACTTCCTATTTGTGTTATCATAATCAGAACAATGACTCATTGCACAACACAATCAGTTACGTAACAATAAAAAACACAAAAAATATTTTAAGCATACCAAAGTTGGTAACGTTTGTTGATGACGTTTCATTAGTTCCCAACCCATTTATTATTTATCACATTTTGTTTTCATAAATTTCATGTTTTCGTAATTATGTTTGGACTAAAATTACTACATGTCTGCATTCATGCTAAATCACTGTCAATTCAAACATCATCCAACATTTCATGGGTAATTTTAGAGTATTTGCGCAAGTATGACGGTAACCATTGTTGCAGAAATTTTCTTTATTCTTTATCATTTTTACGAATGCAATGTTTGTTGAAAGATTTTGTAACTTTCCTTGACTTACTCGAAATTCAGTATTGAAAAAGAAACCAATGTTTTGGATGTTCGGTGGTCTAACATTTAATGTACACAAAAATTCCCGAAAATATTCTCTCAGCAATTAATCTTACCATGTTGTACTTTTCTCTCATCCGATTCTATTAAATCGATTTTTTCCTTCTCGAATGAATCGTGAATTTCGGGAGCGTTTTTGAAAGCGATGACGTTTTGCTGAAATAAAAATTACAGACGTTAATTAAAAAAAAATTTTTAAACGACTAAAAATGTAACCGTAAATAGAAACTCTTTACGCACTTTGTAAAAAAACCTGAAAAATTCTTTTGGGCAGTTTTATGAAGTGTCATGAAGTGAAAAGCTTGTGATTTTCTTAATTAAATATATTTATTATGTAGACAGTCTTGTTATGAATAATATTCATAAGAAGTCAAGATATGTCTTCACTTAAATATTGCCTCGAAAACCGGAAAAAATACCCAAAACACGTGGTTTATAAACTATAACCAATAGCAGGTCGCCACGTACCATATGTTCCGGCAGGCTTTTGGTCTCTCGTAGAAACGTTCTAAGGTTTCGCCTCACAATGACCACAACGACGACAAGCAGAGCAATAGCAGCAGCGCCTGCAACAACTCCTATCACTGCACGAGTCAGTGTGTCGTTGCGGAATCCCGTCTGGTGGACGCTTCTGTGGGGAACGTATGTTTCTGTAGATAAGAAAACGTCGAAAGTTTTGACAACTTGTTCACTGCTTACTGGTGGTAGTAGAAGTGATTATCCGGACATAAACACCTAATGATTTGACGGTTTAATTAAAAATATGCATTCCTTTATTAAAACCGACTGATTCTGTTTTACCAAGGATTTTATCGTCCATTGGTTTTAGTGTATTAACGTTAAAAAGGCAAGTAGTGATCGTCAGTTTAAGCCATGCTGTTGATGGTTTTGATCTATTACTAAAGTTGTTATTTTGATCCTTACAAAACAATTACTTTCATTTATCAGACACCTAATTTATAAAATATTGTTTTTAAAGTCAAGCATATTTCTTTCACGCCATGTAACATATCAATTTGTAAAAGAAATTGCGCGTATTTCTCAGACAACCGTTCCACAAGGCGTTGACCTTGAGCTACGTGTTGTGTGACCTTCAACTCACCGTTAGGTGGCATGCATTTCACGTGAGACGAGAAAGGGCGTAGAATGTCGGTTCCGTTCGGCCACATCACAATGCAAGTGAAGGTCTGATTGTCGGCGTTGGTAGAAGTTAGACGGAACAAACTTGTGCCGTTGTATCTCCACGCCTGGCAATCAACTTTACCGCGGTTGTGCCGATTGTCGATGACACTCCCGTTCACCCAAACCCGGTTGGGCATATCGAAAACTCCGCGTTGAAAGAGAACTGGCTCCTTGGAACGCATTGGGTCAATCAGGACACCCTCCTGCATGACTTGCTCTGCAAAAAATAACGACAGTTTAGACGTGGTTTGGAATTCAAACATTGCGTCTTTATTTAAACGCACTTTTAACAATAAATGAGTAAAGCTCTTCCAGCAGTTTTTATTGCAAATAATCGACGTTTGGACAATCCATATGAAAGGATAATGGCACATCTTAAATTGTTTAATCTAGTTCTATGATATGATTGGTGTATTACTGTGAAGTGATAATAGCCCGTGTAAGACAAACCTCCATTTTTTTTTGCTCAAGTTTTTGTTTCCGCTTGATTATCATAGTTTTACCGATGATTAAGACTTTTGAATAATAAAATTACAATGTTTTGTTTCAAATTTTCTTCGTGGTTGAAGTACCTCGTTAAAAACATGAATGTATGTGCCTTAAACCTAAATATCTTGTAGAAACTTTTCCCAGTTGATTGCATTGATTTTTAATTGTCTATTGTTCCTAAAAGAACACAAACAAAATATTAAACAATATGTCACAAAATCATTCGAAGTAGTCAAAAAAAGTCCTCGCAACCACGAATAAAACGGTAGAAAAATGATTAAATCTGCGGCTAGAAGTGCAGCAAAGACGTGAGAGTATTTAATTATGGTGCAAACATGTCAAATTCGCATTTACAGAAAGTCAAACCTGATATTAATCAACCCGATATTTCAACTATGCGGGAACACACACACAAAGATTATGATCGTGGCCTGAAGGCGAAATCTAATTAGCATCTTTGCGTCGTGAAGGATCACCAAATATCTTGCAAAAATATCACAAGACGAAATCACATCGCGCGGAAAACATCAAAGGATTTCTGCTACTGCAGTCGAAACGCGAATTGCCAACCACGAAATCAGGAACAAATAAAAATGATGCTACACAACTATCAGCAATGATTCCAGTATTTTACATGTGTTTAGGTAATAACACAAGCCCCTTTAATCCAACCATGCATAGCAACTTGCTATTTAACTATTTTAGATTATCATAATATTCAAACTGGGCTTGTGATTCGACTTTCGGCGGGTTCGCCACTGAGCCGGTTTAGCTCAGTTGGTAGAGCGCGAGTCCCGGAAAGAATCCTGTCGTGGGTTCGAATGGAATACTGTATTTTAATTTGCAGTCGTGGTCGAATTTATAGTAGACTTGCTTGTGTCCGCTTACAATATGGGTGAAGTGCGTAATTGCGCAGCTTAGTGCAAACTTTCACCATAAGAACATCAACTAGTTCTAAAGCCATCAAAAAATTCATGGAAAAACAAGTAGGTCAAACTTTGGGAAGAAAAAAATTGGGTAAAAATTGCCAGATATAGCCCTAAGAACATCTTTAATTTTTATCTTACAAAAAACGTATCGCAACAACAGAGTTAAATCGAACCTAGAAACGCATGTCAAAAATGTTGCTTCCATCAAAACCACAACATACACAATGTAATCAACTGCCTGAAACAAAATTCACACTTACACAAATCGCGATGAAAATTTTTTTAAGAAAAAAAAGAAAGAAAATCTGCGTTTGCTGACAGATTTTTTACAAGCCCGATACAAAACGTAACCATCGGGTTGTTTTAATAAAACACTGCACCCTTTTTTCCACATTATATTCAGCACAAAAAACACGTACACAATCATGATGGATTGATTATTTATGGACCCGACCTTAAACATAAACCCACATTCAAAAATCTACTTTGGTTTAATTAGTCGAGGAATTTTAAGCTGTTGGTATTTACCACAAATATTCTGTCGACATTTGTGTCCATTTTGATCAAAACATTACGTCTGTTGCATAGTGCAGTTGTGAATAGAAAGAATTGCAAAAAACATGTACACGAAACGTTACAAGCCCATAAAACTGCAGTAAAGGGAAATTCTATAAGGTTTTACCTGTACACCTATGAATTAAACATTTTGAGGAAATTTCCACTTTAATATTTCAACACTACATCAAAACAAGCGAATGTTTTAAGAGCTTTTAATGATTCAATAATCGTTTCACACCCACGTGTTTCTACGGCGAAGTTGTCAAGGTCAAATGATCAAGGATTTGACCTTGACACCTTACAGCCTGAAGGTGACTTATTCAAGCCATCAGACTTAAAAGATCAGGTCGGTAAAAGATCAGATTAAAGATTATATTCAGCGATAAACGTGATTAGGTAAGCAGGAAAGTTTAACTGCACAACAGCACAGACACCAAACCAAAGATCTAATCAACACAAGTATGCGTTTCACAAAAGTTTTTTAAGGTCGCAAATAAAATATGTGACGATGAAGTGACGTGATTTGTTCAGTACAACCACTTAAGCGGGTTCGGAACGAGCTTAACGCATTCATGAGTGGAGTTTCACATTAAACCGGTTTGGCAACAATGGTATAGTTGGGACATCAACTCTTTGGACAAAGGCTGGGTTTGCAATGACGGCATGAACATATAACGCCATTTTTTGGAATGTTTGTTAGTCTTGAAACTCTTGAAACCAAGTAAAAGTATAAACTGCTAGTTAGTGCGTCTTAAGCTTTAACCGTCCCATTTTAAAAATTGGTTGCAGTTATGGTTAAACGCACGAAGCCATCTTGCAACCACCTAACTATAAATAATCTTTAAATAACACCAGTCAACTTTCAGTTCCAGCAACCTATGCACCAGTTTGATAAGTTCAACACTTTACGGTTGAGTGTACGAAGCTGGTTAAAAACTCGCTTCACTGAGCGCACTCAGGTCTTTCAAACACACATATTCTAAACCTGGACTATGTTGTGGAGTTGTGGTTCTCAACCTCTGGAACGTTACCACTAGGACAGGGGTTCTTAACCATGGGTGCGAGAACCGTTCCTAGGGGGTGCGGGGATGCTGAATCATTAAGGTTGGTTGGGTCTATTCTAAATAAATACAAAAACCCAGGGGGGTGCGAAAATTGGTTGGTGATTTGAAAGGGGTGCAAAAAAGAACCACTTGCTGGTTTCAAAAAATATGCTGCCCTATAGCAAAGAAGAATAGGCCTATATTTTACGTTCTACGCATCCAAACAGGATTTAGATGGTACGCAGCGATAGAAAAGATAGAAAACCACTGCTGAGTACTCTGGGACCAATATACGTGAGACATTTAGAAGTTGAATCACTATAATAACCACATCGGTGTTACAGACGAGCATTGTCTGGCTGCAAGGAGAATTGAAAACGTCAAAAAACCAACAAAAATTTAAACGGCAAAACAACGCCCGATGACTAACATATAATGCGATGTTATGCGTGGGACGGTGTAAGTGATTTTAAAACCAGTAAAAAATGAGAAAAGTTGTCATAAAAAGAAAAATTGTAGTGTGTAAAAGCTTGAATTGTTTTTACAAAATCATCATTTATGCTCGTTCGGTTAGAAAAACGAGTGTTTCAATTAAATGTATCTAGCCAAAACAAAACGAGACATGTATAGACCGCTTGAAATAATCTCTACTCGAGAGGGCATGGTAACCACTGACATGTGATCAAGAGATTAGAGGATTTAAATGTTTTTGTGGTGTTTTTGTGTTTCAGAGGACTTACTTGACAAGCACTTAAAGCAGGCCTACTGAAAAACTTTAGATACGCAGAATCGTGGTCAGACATGGCCAGACATTGGTATACAGAGAAAAAGATTGTATTCCCAAGTATAGCCTACAACATATTTTTACAAGTATGTTACACACGAAAATAAGAGAAGAATAATTTTACCACTAAATGACCTCGAGCACAAACCTATTAAGAAGTCCACAGCCAAACTAAGCATCAAATCAAATCAAGTCTTTTTCAGACCACGCCAACTTTTTCACAGTACGTTAAAACGTGATGGTATGGACAAATTTGGAAGCTATTTAAAGAATTATACGCACAAGCCAGTGAATACATATTAGGCGGTAGTTCAAAAACATATAAAAATCAAACTTATAGCTTCATTCGGTGGAATGCAACAAGCAAATTCAGTTTAACTTAAATTTAAATCTCTTATGTTAGACATTTCCCGATGTTTACAACCACTTGTTCGACTCAATCAAGACAAAACTTACAGCGAGAACTAATGTACAACCGCAGTTATTGCAACCAGATACAAAAATGTAAAATCCTCTGCAATAACCTGCGTTTAGTTTGTATATACTGTAAACCACGGTTAATTCGGACCAGTTTGGACCAAAAAATTGTCCAGATTGGGCGAATATCCGGATTAACCGATGTCGATTGGTCAAAGCCTCACCACATTACATACAAAGTTTTGTCCGAATTAGGCGAAGATCCGTATTAACCGAATTCGACTTAACCAAAGTTTACTATAGTTTCAACCCGGTTCAATTGTTGCTGTACATTTATTTCCTGACAGACATGTAAAATAGACTCACCTTTAGGCAAAGTGAAGAGGCAGACTTGTGAGAAACGTTCGGATTTTCGATTCCTCTGCAGGTTGAGCCAGACATTGTACGAGGTGCTGGTGAAAGGCTGACTGTCGTTGGTGACCATGAAAGCCCCTGTCTTGGTGTCGTACTTCACACACTCACAATGGAGGTCTTTCATCCAACGCATCTCCTTGTTCGGGCACAGATAGAGATACCGCGAAAGTTCGCGATCGTCGCCGCCTGCGTCACAATAAAACATTGATGATGTCATGACGCACATTTGTAACGTCATTAAAGCAAGTTGGCAATGTTTACAACAAAGGTGCAGACAATCAACATTTTGACAACACAATGCAAAATGTGGGCGATAACATTACCGACTCCTGCGACATTATTGCAAAAGCTTCCCGGATGTAGCAACCGATTGGTCGCTTGCAGTCTCACGTGATCAAATATTAAGTTTGATTTTTATGTTTGCATTCGATTTAACGCGATATCAAAACTAAATACAACGACAGTTCAGTTTTTTTTAATCAGCAAATCAAGTACGAGTGATAAAAAGAGTTTAGCTTTGGGTATTAAAGTGTTGCAACTAGATTTTGCAGAGTAAAGCTAAACGCACTTTTTGCGTTTTAGAATCAATTTTCATGTTATCAGCTCTCCGACTTAACACCCAAAACTAAACTCTATCATTTCAACAACTTGAAACCGAACTCAAGGCTTACTGAGTGAGACACAAATTTTGTTTATTACAACGAGAAAAAATAAAACCAATCAGAACTGAGTAATATGTCACGTGAGATGTTAAATTGTACCAATCGTTGTGTACATCCGGGTGTTTTGAAGAGTCACAACAAACAGTTTATTGGGTTAAATTGATAGAACAGCGGTACAGCGGGCAGGAAAATAAAAACTTAAAAAACGTTTGGGAGGAATGTAAATAAAAAATGAGGCATTGAGATTAGTTAAGTGGAGTGATATGTTCATTTTGTAGTTTTTAAATCATTTAAAATTAATTTGGAGCACTTTTAGGACAAAGGTGTATTCCATGGCTAATTAACAAAAGGCGAAAAAATACATAAGCATAGTTTTTACATGCAGTTAGATGTGTTTGGAGGGTTCAAATAAGAGGGGGTGAAAAGTTTGTGATTATGCTTCGTTGTGTAAAATTTCCAAAGGGTTTAAAAGGTTTAAAGAATATTGGACCTTTTTAAGGCTTAATGAACAGGATTAGAAGAAAAAAAGAACAGCAAACTTTATTTTAAAACACGCTTGTCACGTAAAACCAAATTAAAGCATCTGATTGGTTGATTAAATATGGGCGTGGCAAGCGAATAGAAAGTCACGCCCACAAGCTACAACTTACAGGTGAGCGGGGGCATTGGGAACGGAGCTGGGGGGAAAGCTGTGCAGCTGGGGCTTGCGACTCGGTGGAACACCTTGCCCCTGAGACAGGTGGTTGCCTGGCAACGCCCCACCTTCAGGTCGATTCCACAACAACCAGGGATGGGGAAGCCCCTGAACGAGAAAATAATCCTTGTGTTTGTTTAAAGCAGTGATTTTCAACAGCGGCTCTCAGGGCCGCATGCGGCTCGAACCAGGCCTCAGAAAACCACCAAGCATTGCAGTTATGGCTTTCAAGGTAATGATCTTTAGTAATTTCCTAAGATTTTTTTTCCGGCTCTATACACACTTGAAAAAACTACCATTTGGCCCCGACAATAAAAAGTTTGAGAACCACTGGTTTTGAAACCCTATAGGTCGAAACAGTGTAACTTATCATCTACTGGCTTGATGTTTTTATATTAAAAACAAACATTGTTTGGCACAGGATAATTAAAAAAATAACAACGAAACACAATGCATTGCTCCGCAGAGCTTGGCATCCTGTCGTACGTGTGGCATTTTGTTTCTTTTGTAGTTAGAGAAATAAAACCAGGCGTCAATCCCGTGGACGTTTCCTGCATTTTAGTGGGTAACTGCCTCAGTGTACAGCTTACAGACCAGCAGTTTACACGGTTTCAAACTTTAGTGGCGATCCCCGCTTAATTTCGCAAAACGACTCACAACAGGACCAGCGGACGACAATATTACGCCCTGTAACATAACGCGCTGCGCTTGTCACAAAACGGAAATCGACTAGAACAGCGATCGGAAATGAAAAACCCTCGCGCGTGTTAGTCTCCCAGCAACCGTTGTCGGTGTCCGATGTCAACTAGACCAGATGGAACTGTTTAAGGCCGAATGAGCATTTTTAAATTAACAATGCACCTTGGGTTTGAATTAAAACTTATATAAGTCAAGCCTATAAATAGATGCATGGCAAGGCATTAATATACCATGTATGCAAAGCAC
The DNA here is from genome assembly GCF_965637545.1 of Phallusia mammillata. NCBI lineage: Eukaryota > Metazoa > Chordata > Ascidiacea > Phlebobranchia > Ascidiidae > Phallusia > Phallusia mammillata. The sequence goes on from NC_137256.1 coordinate 1,502,471, forward strand.
AAGTCGGCTTGGCAGGTTTGGACAAGCGTGATTGTCCGGGGTGGGGTCATTTATGCACGGTCGTCCATACACAGCCAAATCGTGAGCCCAACATATTGTGTTGTGCATTAAACTGCTGTGCTGCAAAGTTGTCTAACATGCGGGCGTGAAATAGGAGACATTCATCCCACAACGCATTTGACTCTAACACTTTACACCCAAACACGATTTTATATTGAATATAGTTTTGCCGGGTAAATATCATAAACTTTCGTTTTTGCTCGACATCAAATGTAATTTATAAACAAGGCGTAAAAACAATTTCAGTAGATATAACTTACGGCTCATTGGGGTCATCTGTAGCGTCCCATGCGTACAAGGTAATTTTCAGGTCTTTAGCTTCCCACGAACTTGTATTTTCAAAGGTCCACGTGAATTCTGGATATTGCTCAGTAAATTTCAGTCTCAAATTGCGAACCTGCATCCCAAACTTGCGTTCTGCAAAAAAAAAAAAGTTTTTAGAGTTTGCAATTACACAGGACTGTAATGTATCAATTACGACAATTTTTTCTCCTATGAGAAAAAACTCCTATGACCGACATACGGAGTTGTTTGTAAATTGGAAGAAGGAACACTTGGTTTTGAATAAAAAGCTAATGAGAAAGTCTAAAATTTTCAAACAGCGTTTTCGGGGCCAACGCAAAATGGACAAAAACAATTGTGCATAATTAGTTAAAAAACAAACAAAAAAACAGTTTATTTCAAAGGATACAAAAGTGGTTATATGCAAACGCGAGTTAGTATATGAAAGCCACCAATTCATCGACAAACAGGATACAGTCGGGCATAAGGTTAGCTTTCTGCGTTAGGATATCCTAAAACGCAAAATGCAGATGCAACTATTCGACTGGCAGTTAACATACAGATGCCGCCGATGTAACGTGTTTGTGCAACAAAACCTAAAGCTTGTTTACACATATCGTGGATTTAAATCAGGGGTCTTCAACCTTTTTAGCTCAATCGCCCCCTTTCCAAGGCACTGGCTCCTAATCGCCCCCCTATGAGATTGTTATTTGTATAAAATTTCTGCCTTTTGAGCAGATGTGGGCGGTTAAATCTAGCACAACGAAAGCTTCAGTCAACACCTAATTTAATTGCAACACGCAAGGTCCATTTTACGCAATTCAAACGCATCTGAGAACAATTTGTTAAATCGTAGACAAAACAATATTACGATTGTGCGCAAACAATCGCTTTCTTTTGTTAAAAACAATAGGGCATTACTCGGCAGAGGTGAATCCTAAATGATGCAAATACTTCGCGGTTTGGGAAGCGCTTTTAGGCCCATAGGTAGTGTAAAAGCGAAAAAAGTTTGAGGTACAGTTTGATACCGTTGTAAAAGTATGGCCTGTCACCATACATAGCCACAATAAAGTGTCCCCTGTGGCTAATTAAATGCCTAACCTTGGTTTCGAGATCACAATGTATGTAAATAGCAGCATGTTTAATTTGATGTGTCCATTGTCCCTGGTGTTTGTTTGCAAGACGAATTATATCTGCTTGTAAGTCAAAGTTAGCTGAGTCTCACAGTTATGGTACATATTTATACAATCCGTAATGTTGAAATCGCCCCCTTTTGAAGTCAAATCGCCCCCCAACTTCCAAAATTGTCACCATCGCCCCCTGGGGGGCGATATCGCCCCCGTTGAATAACCCTGATTTAAATCATGAAAGGCAAATGCATAAAGCGATGCAATAACACACAACAGGGGTCCTGTGCACGACAAAGAGCAAAGGACAAAACACAATTCACAAACGCCATTATTAATTCGTGATCTGTTATTGTTTTTAGTTCTAAATAACCCTAATGCATTGGGTTATAGTTGCAGAGGGTCAAGCGAAGGTTTCAAAACCAATGATTAAAGCCCCAAAAAGGGGGGTAGTAAAAAGCCAACATTTTTATCATTGAATACACTGTTGCTGCCAGGCATAACGTTTCAGAATAAAAAACTGCCGGAAGAGCTGAAAATTTTGTTGATTTTTATCATTGTTGTTATCCATATGTAATGAACGAAGAATTAAAGCATTGAGACAAATGCATTTGGCATAAGCGGTCCCCTGAGGCGGAAAGTTACATCCTAACCACATCCACAGTTAACACTTGGTACCGAGCTGACATTAAATACAAATAAGATGGTTCCGAACCAGTTTTGAGCTATCAATTGTGACAGAAAAGTTAAAAAACAGTATTTTATTCCACAAACCAATTGCTTATTACAGCAGTGTTAGATGTAACAAGTAAATCATATGATTGCGTAATAACGAATCAGTCGGTCACCAAGCATTCCCATATGTCAGCACGTAAGCTAGAACAGTCCACACGTATGTACTACTTAAGCTAACTTACCACATGAGCTTAATCCTTTTTGTTCAAGTTTCACGCAGTAGTCGCATTCGTCAGGGTGGGTTAGATTGGTACAAGGAACTGATACTCGCTTCACAACGCCACTCGCCGTTGCAGCCAAACATGCAACCATCATTACTGAAAGAATACTGCCCAAGTGGACGGCCATATTACTGGTTGAAATGATGTTTATAACGAGGTTACGAGACTTTGTATGTCGTGTAAAGTGTGATCCTGTACGTAGAAATAATGTTAATAATGTGTTTCATCATTAAAAAAAAACAAAAATATTGATTAAGTTATCAAAACACAACTACATATACTGCTACTAACTATGCCTGTGAGATATGAAACAGATTGAACTTGCAAACTTGTATTTACTTGCTTATAAACCTTCTGACGTTACTTAAATAACTCCTTGTTTACTTTCTACAACTCAAAAGCTGTTATTTCACCGAATCAAGAAAATATTAATCAACACCAACAAATAAAGCTGTCGTAAAATTCTATTTTTTACATTGCTCAGTAGTCTTCACTTAACATAGAACTGTCAATTAAAAGCCTTTTGAACAAGCTTATAAACTGATCTGACGATGACAAACGCAGCATAACAGTCAGCTCTAGTCTTCCCGTCCGAACAATACTGTACAACACGAACACCGACGTAGGGTTGACGCAATCGCAGTGCCAGGGCAATCTATCAACAAAGCACCACTGCATTGCGCTCATCACAGGCAAGTTTGCAAGCGGTCAGGTCGATTGACGTCCTATTGCGTGTCAACCTCATTCTAGAGCTGGGGTAATTTGACGGACAACTTCTGGTTTCGAAAAACTGAGTAAAACACACGCGGGTACAAAGTAAACCGGACAACACAATTTTGATTGTTTGAGTTAAAAAAAGACCAGCGTTTTTTTTTTAACTTTTACATAAAAAATCAATGCTTTAAGCACTATCTGATCCCCTGACAGGCAACAAGCTTAACGACGACCGCTGTTTTGTCCAACTTAAATGTTGAATATGGAAACACATTTTCGATAAACAATATCAGTGTAAAAGACTAACATGGACAAGCTTTTCAAAAAGTTTTATTTTGCTTAGCGCAATACTTTTGAGGCAGAAAGAACGTCATTTAAAGGAACGAATTACATAAATAACTGACTAAAACATGATGGAGTTTTACAATGACTGCTGGTCCACAACTGTACGTACTCGAAGAATTGTTGTTTTTGCAACTCTGCCTATAAACCAGACGATTTGACATGGCACAGAACTGCTTAACACTTAACCTTGCAGAGAACCCAGCTGGTCTTGCATCACTTATGCTGTTGCATCAACGAAAAGTTTTGAACATTTATAAGCTGTTGCTGCCAAACATAACATCAAATTTATAGATGTCTTCTGGCAATTGAATTTTTATACCGATGTTTTGATGTCCTATACAGGTCGCCTTCTTCAGGGTAAATAACACTAAATGCGCGTAGTACAGTGTATGATAAACAAAGAACGCACTGCACTACTCGCATTCGGTGTTTTTACCCTGATGAAGGCGACCTGTATAGAAGGCGAAACGACGGTACAAAAATACAATTGCCAAAAGTGCTATAAAGTTAATTTTATGCCAGGCAGCAACAGCTTGTATACTGCTCAACACTTTTGATTGATCAGCAGCATAAGTGATACTAGACCAATTGGGTGTAAATACATTTCAGTGTTTTGTTCCTAATCTCATCTGCCAGCTTTAACACTGAACGAAACCTTACAAAACCAAAGAAGCCGCGTTAAGAGACGTGTAGCCAACGGACACAACAGCCACCACAACTTGGATAACGGCACGTGCCATTCCACCAACCCACCAACGTTGCACTGCCAGTCATCTAGGAACTTCGCGGAAAATTTGCGACAGTCAAATACAGTTTATTGTCGTGTAATAACCATTCCCGGTTGTAATAACGTTATTGGCTGTTGAACGCCATCATCCCTGATGCTAAGTGTAAGTCTAAACCGCTCAGTGGAAGGCGAGGGGCGTGTGGCTTTCCACGCAAAAATGTGCCACGAGAAGCGATCTATTAACCAATTTGAAACTGTTGTCGACAGTTCCAAAATCAGCGCATGTTGAATGCAAAAAACAATTAAGTCTTTGTTCTGTAAGCTTCGCAAGTGAATGGACATAACAAACAAACTTCAAACAATAAAGTAAAATAATTCGCTGTGAGAACTAAAATTAAACTAATTTCAAAGCTTTTCTGACATTTTTGCAATGTTAATAGCCACATCGATTGATGAAACGACTGCAAAACTGCGATACATTCGCCACAGTCAAGCTCTCGGGTGGTTTTGTTTTTGAAGCAGGTTTTCCAATTTTGTGTAGTGTTCCTAAGTTCCGAAAAATCAATTGAACGAAGACACTTGTTACGGGAGAACACAGGAAATTTTTGACATTTAGTTTCCCTATCCTTTTACCTTGTTTTCGCGCAAATACACAAAGTACTGCAACGAAACATGCAAATTGTGCACAATGCAGACATACTACTGTCGGAAGCTTGTTATAGATACAGGATTTGCTGAAACTGTATATATGTACATAAGCCTACGGGGGTAAATATATCACGTCTCACCTTCACCATGATTACAATCTGATGTGTTTGCTGCTAATGAGATATTGTGGTAGAATGTAGACCCGTTCAAATCGACACAAGGACATAGATTTACACGCTTGACTTTCGCGGAAAACCCGCAAAAAATCCGACTCGCAGTCTTGATAGCTGCTTCAGTGGGTTTAACATGAATTCGACGGTTGTGACATGATCATTTATCAAACATTTGTTGCGCAACTATTTCTGGCTGGACGAAATATTTTTTGAAACAATCGAATCGAACACAACACCCGTTTTAAGTGTTACATCACAACAAGGGACCCACTGTTTCAGAACGAATAAATAACGAAACACAATTCTGTGGATATTTGTGTTAAGCGGCATTGTTCCAGCAACATGGGTTGAACTTACATTAACTCAGCATCTGGCAAACGAAAAATGAAAAGACGCAATTGAGGCAGACAGCTACGAAGGACTCACACCAGGCGTCTGTTCGCCCACCGAGGATAAAATAAAACAAACAATCAAACGTGCATCGCTTCAGTAAAGTGATTTATCGACGAATTGCTCCCTTAACATTTCAAACCATTTTCTTTCCTCTCCAATAGACTACATAGTAGATGCTAAACTATACAAAGACCATTTTAAAATGGGTCTTTTTATCAACTTCACAGGTTATATTGTCAGAGCTTTAGTGTCTATTTACAAACCACATGTAAAAATTAAAGTAAATTCCTTCCCTCAAGTTTAGAATTCATTCCTTGGGCGGAATTCCTACCCTGCTTTAGTAGACTATTCCTTTCTTATTTGAAAACCACTGGTTTACACATTGCAAATATAGACCAACGCAAACTATTTCATATTCACTGGAAACTAACGACAAATTAATCCCAGCATGTTTGCTACAGAACTGGCCGGGAGCATTTGCGTAGGAAGCGTGAAAATTTTCAGTCTTCCTCCGCCATAAAAATGTGCCTAATTGCCTCAAGGCGACAAAGCAAACCGGATCATTAAAAGTCTGATTAGGGATTGAAGTTTCAACTAATTGCAAATTGTAATTCAGCGGATGAAGTTATATTTGTTGTTCGCAAATGTTATGTAATTCACGGTTTGAAATAATCGCAACAAGAATTTTGCTGGAAACCATCTCAATCTAGTTGTTACCGAATTCTTGGAGAAAAGGATTTCTAACCAGGGGTATAAATCTAAGGAACGGAAGGCGTAGTTATAAGGGTTGTAAAATAATTGTAATATTACAGAGAATACTAGGGAATACAAGACTGCCTCGAAGTGGAATTGACAAACAGAAATGTAATGAAACCTTTGTTAGAGTTTAAAGATCCCACAAATCTATTTTTGCTTTGACAAAATACTTGTTTGCGTAAAATTAACTTGTTTTACAGCTGTCTGATACGTCCAACAAGCCTAAATTTCATGTTGTTTGCCAATTAGGAGGTTTGCATACACGACAGGCTTAAAGGGTTGGGCTTTATTACTGGGCGTGTCGCAACGTTTATCCCTGTTTCGGAAAACAAACTTTTTAAAACAAGCCCAACAAAGTATATTGTATGAAACATTTGGACATTTTTAATAAAATTGATTTATAATTATAAATTTTATAATTTTTATGCAGCAAATTATTCCAGATTACTTGTCTATTGCGAATTTAACGAACTCACGAGATTTGTTTTTAAATGTTTTAATCCAAAAGTTACTGCACATATGTGTATGAAAGAAGAAAGCCCGTAATACGTGAGATATTGGAATTCTGACACTCTGGACAAAACTGAACTACTCTACAACTCATCATAAACCCAAACTACCAACTTAAATCCATTTTTGTTGTTGCTTTGTTCAATCATGTTCAATAAAACAGAAAATGGCAATAAACTAGTTGATTACTGTTATCCAACAGCTTATTATTTTGATACTGAAGAGCTATTAGGTGAACTATATAGAACTTCGGATCTACTTAGGACAACTTTTGACAACATATTTCACTACCAATTACCTATACTTGTCAACCAATGGACGCCAACAAACAAACAGACATGTCACATCTTAACTGAAACATTGACAAGAAAACCTGTGCACTTATAAACTTGTCTAAAATCCTACAAGCTTGTCACGCAATCCACCAGCACAAGAACACCATTCAACATCAAGTAGGCAAAATGAATGGCGCGCAGTGAAGAATTGTCACATCTGTCTGTGACTTTGCTCTGACAGCCCAGTCAGCCTCAGCAATTGACATAATTAATGGTGCTATGACGGATGTCATGCAAGTCTAGGGTTTCACATCGTGGTTGTCACGATTTGGTGAGAGCACATAGGGTGCAGTATATGAAAGGCTTCCTAGTGAACCCACGCCCACATATAGATGAATAAAGTATTTCGTGTTTATTTACAAATTAACGAAATCACCACATGACTGTTTTGTTGCTTTTTCCAACAACTTGTGTTATGAGATGAGAAACGAACATACGTTGCAAGGGAGGTAACAAATGTTTGTCAAACTGGAGGTTCAGGATTCACTAATTTTCCCGAACTTGGTTAAGTCCAAATCTGCCATAGAGCTGGTTTGCTGTAAATGCATTATGAATTTTGAAAAAATCACTTGCACTTATGATGACAACAGGGCATTTCTGCCAACGTTTTAACCAAAAACCGGAAAATATTGCTCATTTTTTTACACTGATGTCGGTTCTCTACATTATTTTTTCGTTTCTGTGTTTAATTAATTAGTCACAAACCAAGGAAATGGCCCTAGAAGTGAAAACTTATGATAACGCAGCAAGTAAAGTTAACAAAACTAAATTTTAGATGCAACTTTTCACGAAGTTTTTGTTTTCGAAACACTGTTCATTTTCAAAACGGAATGTGAAACACTGTATCACGAAGTCACGTGGTGTATAATCACGCCCCGTTATTTTTACCCCAAGAACATCATGAAAACTACCACGATTAGTGTGACGCATATAGCGTGTCGACGCCGGAACTCGAGAGCAGGAACCGCGGGAATTTGTGATTCGAAAGACCGCGGATAAAAATAGATTCAACCAATGCTGAACTTTATCGGTCGGACTTGGAACGCGAATGGGATATTAAGTTAGAATAATTCGTGTTAGCTCTGGTCAGGTTGTCAACAGAGGAGGAAGAATTCATAACTAAAACGTGGGAATGGAGTACGATTGCTAAATACATAAAAACTATGTTTGAATTTATTCACTTAATGTGTGATCAATTGCAGTAAATTTTCACGCTTCTGAAAACTTTATGAGAAAATTGGGTACAACATTTTTGTAGAAAGTTTTTGTACAGCATTAACTTTTATTCTTTATTTTTGTACATCATTAATTTTTACACATCAATAATAGTGTACAACATTAGAAACATTTTAGGCAAATATGCTGCCTATTTATTTTTTGTCAGGGCAACTATCTATTTGGTGAACATGTGCCTTGCTGGGTAATTTAAAACCCTGCTGTAAGAAATAGAAATTGTCACAGGATTTCATGTTTGTTTACCGCGTTCATTGAATCATGATTTCAAGATCTACAAGCACATGTGGATCTCAATACCGTAAAAATATTCTACCAACAATTCAAATTTGTGGCAACGAAACTAGCATGTACTGAATTAATTGCTTTAAACTCCAAACTTTAAAAGGCTGTTTTATCAGTAGTAGCATCGAGATGTCCGACCTTTAGATATCAGAGACAGATTCAAATTTTTCACGATACACAAAACATACCGAAATTGCTTAAAAGCAAATGACACAACAATGGTTTTCATAACCTACCCATGCGCTACACATTAAACAGCGAACAAAACCTGGGGACAAGATTCTAATTCTCCTCATTCTGATTCATGCAAATTCTTAAACTCATCAGGCAATACTATTCTGCTGAATCATTATTTAAACAATACAAATACGTCACAAATGACATCAGCATTTTATGTCGTTAACCGTGACAAGGCAGAAGTAGCGCCGTAAAGTTTATTAATACAACACATGTAGTTATAGCATGAGGAACTGTGTTTGAAATTGGACAAAAACAAAATAGAATTGACCGATAAATCGGTTTTAACAACTCTGTCATAATAAAACTTACTGGAAATTTTTAGCTCCCACATTGAAAAAAAATTCGGCGAAAATTCTGTAGAAGGCTTGCTTTAGTAATCAAGTTATAGAGCTCTTCTGGCAAATGTATTTTTATACATGGATGTATTTTTTCCTTTGCCCTGATAAAGGCGACCTGTATAGGACTTCGAAACGTCGGAATAAAAATACATTTGCCCGAAGAGCTCTATAAGGTTGATATTATGTCTGGCAGCAATAGCCTATATAATGCTTTAGTAATAATAAACACTCAACAAAATTCATTTGCAGATTCTGTACTTGCCAATAGACTGCAATTAAACGGTGTGAAACAGGCGGTTAATTCTACACCTACACTAGACAAATTAGATCAATAAATCGATTTCTGAAATCTATCCGAATAAAATCGCAGATTCCTACTATCAAGTTCAATTTCGTCTCCCACGCGTCTGACAAAGTGGAGGCATCAACGTGCCTTCTGCAAAGTGCATAGTTGCTTGTTTTAAACCTATGATCAAAATTTCGGTCGCACCAACGCTGACCTGAGCCCGAAGGTAAAATCTGCCGGAATTCAGTCACGTAACAAGGTTAGTAGGCAAACTGCATCAGCCACAAGCCGCCATGAATCACTCGCCGAAAAAATTATCAGCTAACAAAACTGCATAACTTCATGGTAGTAAGGTATCGGAAGCAAAATTTCATTGATACGTGGCCAAAGGATTTAGTGGTAATTATACCTGGGACACAAGATCAGTTTAGGCAGCAAAATATTTCATTTGAAGCAAACTTCAATATTAAAAGATTCAGTGCCTACCTAAAACTCAACACATGTGCAATGAGGAAAAACAAGCAAAAGTAACAAAGAATGCGAATCCGATCATTGCTTTTGTAATATAAGAATCATTCAATATAAATTCATTTGCAGATTCTGTAGTGACATGAATAGTTTAAGCTGACAGTAGTTCAAAAACATTTAGACTATTTAAAATTTTCTGACCCTTTTCAGGCACCAGTTAAGAAATCTTTTTCATCTAACAAAGAATTTTGGAATTTATATAATTAATACGGAAAATTACGCTGACCAGATTCCAAGCGGCATGAAATAGAACCTGAGTGGAGAAAGCGAAATTAGGCCTAATGTTGAACAAGATGGAATTACGTCACAAAAGTAGCCGCAATTACGCCTGTTTTGTCTAAACTGGCCAGAGCCCGAACTAATTTACAAATCTGTATAACAGAACTGAAACATGTAACGTCAGTGAAAAATTCCTCATGAAAACCTACGTTGAACTCATTGAAATGACCACATAATTCACGATAAAACTTTGAGTGGGCTCTTAAACGCACACACAATTGACATCTATGCAACCAAGCGAACTGCAGGGCTGAACATACCAGCGTTTGCCAAAAAACTTCGGAACAAATCCTTTTTTGGCCTTCTAACAACGGTAGCAATTGTTTGCGCCAACTTATTTGCAAGACGACACGATTGCAATGCAAGTTTTATGTAACAGGGATATTTTGGTTTAATGCTGGTCTTGGTTTTATCTACCAACAAAACAAAGCCAACTTGAAGTTCAAGATATGCCACTGGTTAAACTAGTGACACACAACAGCAAAAGTACTTAACCTTGATGGTTTAGTTGCAAATTTTTAAATAAAAAAACTTGCACAATATAGATCAAATTGCAAGTCTTTGTTTTTCTCAAGAAGAGCAAACATTACAAGTCTGACCAAACAGGAAAAAACGCCTTCAAGGACGTGCTGCAATTGGGAAGAAATTTTCTAAATAGTGTTATATGGCTCGTTGATTGGTGGATGAAGACTACACTTTGCATTGTATAGATTGATTTAAGTTCATAGGAAACATGAAGTCATTCCTCCTTAAGATTTTGAGGTAAGTTAACAGCATCAGTATGTAATGATAAAAAAATAGATTCTATTCAGGCGAAATATAAATATCGCAAAATCGTAAGGTGGAATGACTGATTTTTTTCCATGAACTGTAATCAATAAACATTTAAGGTTCATTAGTCTTTATTCACCAAGCAACGAGCTGAGAGATTCTAGTTTAAAGTGTGAAGCACAAGTGGCGTAACACGGAGGTTTTGTCAGCCAAGCTCGCCTTACATCAAACAACGTGAAACACCAAAACCAGGCCTTAATCAATCAGGGCCTACAAGACAGCTAACCCACATTCCACTAATAACAATCTACAAGCAATTTTTTGAGGATTAAGAAAAGGTCATAGTAACCTTTTATGAGCGAGCGGCAACAAATCAAGGTTGTTCGCATGCAGCCTTAAGCTATGTGTGGTGAAGGAACATTCGCTGCTTAAACCGACACGAGCACGCGTTTCAACCAGAAAGCAGCAATTTGCCAATCGTTTTGCCACAAAATGTGATTTTATTTTGCAAATGTGGCTGCGAACGGTTTCGAACAAGGTCAGAAGAAGTTAATTCAAACGTTACGGTTTCACGTTTTCACACAGACAAATGTCTACCACACACAACTGGCCTTCAAAGTTCACTGAACGTTGTGACTATAAGCAGACCTGTGAAATAAACGTGATTTCATTCATAAATTCAAACCGCAGTACAAGCTAAACCTGTATTCGCTGGACAGTTTATTTCGACTTCTATTATCAGGTTTGGCAAACCAGTGTATCACATGTCAATAGAGATTTGGCAAACGAGTAAAGATGCCACGAAAAAAACGCGGAATGCAGTTTACGAAACAAAAACAACACTTGTAAAAAAAAAGAAAAAAAAAGTACAAAATTCATTTACTAGAAGTACGAAAAAGGAACTTTACATACACAGAGAAACACTGATGTTTGAAAAGAATAGAAATCACAACCAAAGGAAACAGGCGCTCCATCTATAAGAAACAATCTCCATCTGTTCTGCTCATTGACTGGTGAAGTTATAGTTGAAGATGTTTAAATATCTCCGAATTCCGCATAAAACTGCTAATTGATACCAGATGAACCCAATCATGATTTCGTGACGCACGTACCAAATGTTTTGATGAAAGGGTCACTGCGTTGTCATTGAAAAGCCGATCAGAATGGCTCAAGTTACGCGTGGAACGTATATTGTAAAATGCAATGACACTAATCTAACGTAAGTCTTGTGCAAACTGAACAAAGGAGGTCCAGGTGAGGTTCGAACCCATAACCACTCGATTACCTCTCGTTGTGCTGGTTTTCTCAATCCACATACATTTGGCAAAACCTCCAACATAAACCTCCTTACAAGGGATTCGAACCTGCAAACTCTTGCTTAACCCTGGTTGTGCGAGCATCACATGTAAGTTGGGTTGTCAATATTAACCCCAGGTAGATCCCCCTGTGAGACCCCACTGCCACTAGCAAACACTTCGTCATCGCCGGGGTGGGGGAGATTAGAGCTTGGACCGACCGGAAGTGCGCTTCCGGGTTGGATTGTGTAATTGTCATACGTCATATAACCGGGGTTGGCGTATGACGACAAACTTGATCTATCGTCCCCACTCAACCGGGGGTTACCCTCATGACCCACAGTAAGCCCCTCAAACCGGGAGTTACCCTCGTGACCCACCATAAGCCCAGGAAAACCCCCGCCGCCCCCGGAGTCGTTTTTATCAACCACCAATTGAAATTTGACATCCAAATTTTGCGCCTCCCCGCTTGACTGATAAAAGTTTTGCCGCGGAGGGTCCATAGAGAGCGGCGGACGCGCGATGAATTTCATTGTGGAACCGTTTGGGCTTTCAACGTCACTCGATAGGACGCTGTACAACCGACTCCGCTGCGTAAGCCCACTGCCGGTAAAAACACCAGACTCTGATAAACCGCTAGCGGTCGGCAAAGAGTCGTTAAGCAGAGGTAACTGTGTGTCACTTTGTGGGGAAACAGGACTTTCAGTATTCGTGTTTGTTTCGTTTTCAACTGCTTCGTCTTCGTCGTATTTCATCGCTGCAAGTCTGTCAGTTGCCACATCGTCCGTTAACACGTTGGTCTGTAAAAAAAATGTTGGACGTTATGCTCGGTAAGGTAAGCTATAAAACGTAAAACAACTAAAAGTTCAAGCAGTAACTGCGACAAGGCGAGTAACTTTGAACGGGAACATGCATAACATGACCTTCTGTTCCGACGTTTCAACATCCTACTCAAGTCGGCTTCTTTAGGGTAAACAAGCATCTATGCACACTTTTTATGTTTGTCGCCTTATTTCTCTATATAATTGCTCATGTCATGTTGCTTTAATAACTTTAAATCAGACATGGCTTTTCAGACTGCAGGTCTAAACAAACTGGAATACAATAGCCTGGTAATACTATAGCCTATACTGTCGATATTTTGTGAACAGCTGCACTGATGAAACTGTGCTGCAGCTTACTTAATAGTAACTCGTATAGATTATTCCGCTAAAGTGGGGAATAATAAAGTAAAGATTTGGATGGACCAGTCACATTCGAACTTACCAAGTATTGAACCACGTGGTCTTGCTGATGATGTTTGGAGTTACAATATTTCTTGTAATAAGGTCGGAGTTTCATGACAAGTATAAGTACACCAACAATAAGAAGCACGCCAACGATTCCACATATGGCGGCGATTACTGAAAGTTTATCGGTCTTGCAATGGCTTGGTGGGCTGCAACAAAATAATACAGTTGTAAATGTGATGTTACGGAAGTTTGTGTTGCTAACAACACAATTTACTATGGGGACTAGGCAACAATTTTTACAGACAAGACCAGGGTGGTAAGCGGCCCTATAGTAGCCCCAAACTCGTCACTATATTTAAAGCCCTAATTGGCACGAAAGTACAATTTTCCGAGTCGTTCAATTTGATTAAAATTTCTTCATGAAAATCTACGAAAGGCAAAACTGCACGCATCTTAAAGCGCAAACACATTCGTGCCAAAAAGCCTTTTTGAAATTATGGCTCTATTGTAACAGAAGACTTTTGGCAAATTTAGCCTCGTGCTATGTCCAAGCTAGAAAAATATAAATTTTATCAACAGATCAACAAGCGGGGTTCAAATATTTGGTGTAAGTTTGTTTTGGTGCGTAAAAAAGCTCAAAATATATAATTCTGAAACAGCTATGGTGTCTAACAACTTAGTTAACTTACTCGAAGTCAACGCGTCGGAGATCGCCAAAAGGGACAACTCGGTGGTAGATGAACAAATTTAAAGAGAAAACGTTGGACGCTGGGCACCAATTGTCTGTACCTACGCAACGACCACCGTCTGTGAAAAGAATAAAACTATTAGAAAAACATTCTGTAACAAATTCACTACTAAGAAACACAGAGATAAAAAGTATAACAGGATCACGTTGTGGTGCATTTTGTTTACGTCTACGTCTGTTAAAAATTATCAATAAAAAATGCGTTTTTTTTTTAGTTTAAAGCCGAAGAAAGTTCCATGTTATCATTTAAACTTTGTCCATTTTTTTACTTGAAGTAGACAAGCATAAAAAGTTGTGGAATTGATTTACCTTGGTTTATTTACAGACTACTCAAATGCACAGGTGGTAAAAACTCTAAAGTGTCATCGGGGCAGCAGATAACAAAACATAAACTGTTTTGGCTAGAGTAGCTATTTAACGTCACACTAACACCCATAAGTAAGCTCACCTTCGTAAAGAGCGTGGAATGTATTCTCGCAAAATCTTCCAGACGAAGATTCCGACATTGTGCAGTGAAACATTGTGAACTCGCATTGTGCAGTAAAGGTGGCATGACCGGGTGCCATGCATGTCACAGGACCAAGTTGGCGGTCAAGAGAACATTTGTAATTCTTCGCTACGATGTCACCCGCGTCCATTGGTGCATGGAAGGTGCAGTACATGACCCAAATATTTCGCATGTCCTGCGATACGTTCATGCGAGCCCGCTTCTCCAGGCAAAGTACCTGACTGAAGTCACGATTGTCACATTCAACGTGGTCAAGTGGTAGTGGCTTCTGGCAGTAGCCAACTGACACGTTCTTGGCAGGTGTGGCTGGCACCGCATGACCAGTGGGAATTGAAGAACTGTCTGCAATTGGCACATAATCTGAAATTGTGGCATTCAAAACTTGTTTTGACAATATTACTATTCCTGTTGTTCCTGTTTCTATTCCTGAAGTTTCAGATTGTATTCCAGTAGTTTCGGTTTGTGTTGTTGGATGGTCACTGACAGTAGCAGCAGTCGTGCCAGATGTCATGTTGGCAGTCAAAGCCATTCCAATGCAGTAACAAACCACAGCAATAATCATCCAGTTTTCATTCATATTTGGATCTCTTAAGACTACCAGCAAACTTTAGCAATACATGTTCACGTCGCCTTTAGTTGCAAATAAGAATAGGTCAGTTGTATGTTCGACAAAACGGAATACAAACAACACAATTCATATATTTTAGTTCTGCGTATTGTTGCATCCAAACACTGCACCTTTTTGGCACAAACCATCAACTATTATTCTACACCGCAATACGTTACATAAAACAAAACACCAAGCGAAAACGTGTCTAACCTAGTTAAACCTAGTTAATGTACAACAATACTCAAGTCTGGTAATATTACTCCGCTTGATAACAATAACACGATTTTGTCCCATGCCTTTCACCTTCTACGCTGAAACCACCGCACATACTACCTGTTTTTATACCCAACGTATTTTCCCCATCGAGTACAAGGAAATTGACATTAAGAACCAACAAAGCAATTCATTCAAAAATACCACAAAACAGGTATTTACTATGGGTTTGTGTTAAAGACCAAATCGACATCATTGGCTACCCCCTTCTCAGGAATGTTAAAAGAGTTCTAAGATTCTTTCTTTTTTTGTAGAGATTAATGCGCAGAAAAGTTTATCAGCTTTCGTTTGTCAACAACAACCCATGTCAGTTTGAGACAAACAAATCCACAACCGTTGACATGAAAATCAACTTACACATTAGATACGTGAATCACTAATGCAATTTTGAAACCGCTCGAAAACAAAGACCAGGAATTATTGATTTCTTGTCGGATATCGAGAAAATGAAGAGCAAAGCACATTGCTGGGTTGTTGTTCAAGCACCAGAAAAACGATCAAGTAAGCAAAACCAGTGAATTTGTGTCAAGAAAACGTTGGTTTTTCTTAAAAATTGGTAGACTTGAACAGGTTTTTTTTAAGGTTTGGTTTGGGTGAACGCTAAGTAGTTTTAAGAGACCGCAAGTGTTTCATTTAAATACCAAAAAATAGCCATATTTGCTTAAACGAATTATTTGTTAGGCTACTGGCAAATTTTGGGAAACCGCTGGAGAAATCAAAACACTGGACTTGAATATACCAACCAATGCGTCCATCTTTTGTCACAAGCTGCGCTGATTTGACCTTAAAGGTCGACTGGTGTGCACTTTCTGCAGCTTACTTATCATCTACAGCAGTGGTTCTCAAACCTATATGGATCGCGTACCACCTGACAACTTTTTCTATCGCTGCGTACCACCTAAAGTCCTAAATCCTGTTTGAATGGATAGACCAAGAAATGGGCCCATTTCTCAACCTGGCTAGCATATTTAGCAATTTCAAAGAATGTCCAAATACGATTTTTGCCCAAACCAGGGCTGATCAGTTGGGTCAATTGAGTTGCAATTTTAGATCGGACTTAAATTAGGTACAGCAGAAAGCTACTTGCGTACCACCTAAAAAGTTCCTGCGTACCACTAGTGGTACGCGTACCACAGTTTGAGAACCACTGATCTACACTCTACAGACTTGAATACGGAACAACATTCAACGATTGGCTCAAATAATATAAGCAAATAACCGATCAAATTTAACACGTGCAAACTATACGACAATATAATGACTATATAGTTCCAATGTGCTACATTTAACATAGCAAAGTATAAAAACATTTAGATAATACCGAGAAAACGTTGTTTTACAGTTTTACAAACGTGTTTGTTCGAATTTAAACGATGCAAATTATTATAAATCGAAAATTCCAGTTAGAACGCATGAACTGAAACTTGTGAGCAAACGCTTTCCAAAGACAAGCAATACACAGCAGTGCTTTGGTCTGTTTCTAACATGACACAACGTAACGACCTCAAAACGTGATAAGCAACTTGTGGCGTGAGGTAAACGCGTGCTTAATGACAGGCCGCTGTCACAAGCGAGATCACAACTAATTACGCTGAAGATTGATGAAACTTGCATTAGTTTGATTACTGCATCCAGATACAACCGCGTAACTTGCAACTTTGTTTACAACCGCAGTATGAAATACAAAACGTCTTTACAACTAACTTCAGAAATCCTCTTAGGAATACTAAAAACGAAAGCAAAAGGTTGAGCAGCAGAAAGTTTGTAGTCAAAGCATTGTTTGCAAACGTAGATTAGTGCACAATAACTTTTTTGCAATACACGACACAAAAACTTAATTAAGAACAAAACAGTCATAACGGTACATAAAACGTTTTAGTTGTACAAACGTTTCGTCAAAACTTATTGTACTTAACAGCGTAAAAGGTTTACAAAACTCTCAGGTCATATGCTAGTTTAACGCCATTGCTGTTATACGTTTCATTCATTGCTTTTGCATCGATGGCGTCCACAACAATTGTCGAGGCGTTAACATGCCTTGTAACAACAAAATCACGTATATGGCAACCACGAGGCTTTTACAAATTACCAAAAACACAAAGACCCAATTACAAAATTGTCAATCCTATTTGCCAAGCTAAAACATTTTTACCAAAAACTGCCTTTCTAGCACTTTCCTAGACTTTATAGTGGAAACCAAAAATCGACAAATTCTAGGAAACCTTATCGACACTCTAGGAACTGCACTTAGGGAATCTGTTAAGAGGAACGGTCCTTGCTAGGTGAGTGACAGTTGTTTACCACAGCAGCGGTAAAATACAGTTGGTTTCCCTGAAAACTATCAACTCAAATATTTGGACCGAATACACATGAAAACGAACACAGTCAGTTGACTTTTTGTCCTGTTTTACGAGTTACTCATGATACAGTAAAAACGGAAGCCCTTTGCAAAGCGTACCAGTGATTATACCTAACTGTTGGTTAGCAGTTGTCTAGAGTACTTTTTAGGCATTACGGGTTGATTTAACAGACATTACAAAAGAGTTTTCAGTACCAAATACAGTATTTCGATATTTTTTACCGGCTGAGCCTCAACGACAAATAATCTTGCCACGGCATTATTAAACAACATTCAGTAAAACTTTTATGTCTAAAATATTTGAGAAGCAATGAGCACTTTTAATCTATTTTTCTATTGA
This sequence comes from Phallusia mammillata, assembly GCF_965637545.1. Lineage (NCBI taxonomy): Eukaryota > Metazoa > Chordata > Ascidiacea > Phlebobranchia > Ascidiidae > Phallusia > Phallusia mammillata. Next base: position 1,520,822 of record NC_137256.1, read on the forward strand.
ACTACAAGACATCAACGCAACCACACCACATTGATCAACTCGGTAAAGGTTGTAACAAGTTGTTTATTGAAAACTTTAACAAATAGTCATAAGATTGTTAAATGTATTTTTTGGTAGTTAGGTTTTTGAGAGTGGTTTACAAATGTTGGATTTCCAACGCAAAATATAAACAGTGGTTGTTTGTTTGTTGAAAAGTCGCCACATCATTGTACCAACTCCATGAGCTAGTAGAAGTCTTCGTGACTTTACTTTAAAGGAACAACCAGGGTGACATCAACGCTAGGACGAAATCCTGGTCATAAGACGAAATGACATGACGCACTCCGGCTAGTAGAGCTTACTTGCTTAAATCAGGATGTTTGAAGCGGTAGTTTTGATAAGGGTTTAAAGCAAACGTAAGCAAAATATTTGATTGCAATCAATTGAACTACCGTTTTGATCTTAAAATCAACAAACAGTCAACAAAAACATCGCTGTTTGTTTCTGCTGGAAAAGGTGTGTTAACTAAGTAGCAAGTCTTCGCACACGTCAAATATTCAAAATCGATGAACCCAATATCGACACTGACATAAAACACACATTAATAACCTAAACTTGAAACATAACCTGAACTAACCTAAAACTATAGGCCAACCACACAACGCAGCCCAAGCTAAAAGTACAAAAACACCATGAAAGTAAATATAGCGAAGAAAATAATTCGAAATTGCCAAGCCCCAAATGCACAGCGTCCGGCAACAATGACACGCCTTATGAATAAATCATTACCCAGCATAAGCACTGAATAACAGAAACAGATAAACAAGGGTGATGTGGTCGCATGCCGTACTGCTACAAAATTCCGCATGGATAAAAACAGCAAAAACGAATCCTGGCGTTGGTGTAACATGACATATGATACCGATGGCGGTTTGTCGTTTTTGCATGTCAGCGGGCAGATGGCTTTATCCGCTCACTATTTAACGATGCGAATAGATGAACAACGTGAACAAGGTGCACGTTTAATCACCTGTACTATTTGCAAACAAATAATGCAGCAAAGCAGCTGTTAACTAAAAACTTGGCTCCAAATTTCAATGCTACAACTGCATTGTATACACTTTATAGCGCTATTCGTGCCATTTTGAAACTTCGAAATTATTTTTTTGTGTGTGATCATTTAGTGGTCATCTGTAACATAACACGGACGCAATAATACGCACCACTTAGCAGACAGTCTAAACGGCAGCATGTTTTTTTCAGCGAACATCATGAGAGCAAAATAGTGGACAAGCAGACACGCGGAACATTTGACTACGCAGCAAAGAAAACAACTTTACAAGCCTTAAACATTTCGCCAACCAGGTTGCATATTTGGTAAATGTTTGAACTTGGTAAAAATTTGGTGTCAAGTTACAAAAAAATACTTGTTTTGTTCCGTAACTTTGTAATTTTGCTGAGGTTTCGTCGAGCACAACATAACGTCATTTCGACAAAACCTTTACAAATAAAAACACTTCTAGTGCTAAAACCAGTAAATGTAACTGATGTATATTTAAAGCAATGCAACTTCTAGAAAGAAAACCAACTAACAAGGTAGAAAGTAAAACCCTTTTCAGAAAGGGAGCGAATGTTGTGAAACTGAAAAACTTTCAATAGCCCAAGCTTAAAGACAATTATATTGAAACAAGTTTGCATGTAGGACACATATGCTCACCTTATTTACCTACAACCAAACTGCCCATGCTATACTGTCAATAGACTTGAAAGAACAAAAAATACCGCATCAAAAACAGAAACTAATATATCTGTTACTATCTGTCGCAGAAGATTTAGTAGTAGTGGTTGAGACCCAAACGCATTACATCGTAGCACGAGCACTTCATAGCGCCGCCAGCTAGTTCGCAAACGAACCCGCACATAAACACACTAACCGCCTCACCAGCAGCAGCAGCAAGCCACAGCGAGTGCTAGACACGTTTTTTATACTTTTTCTTTGCTCGTTATTTGTTCCCCTGCCAGCACTGCTGTTTTTTGGCCACTGCGGCAGCACGTGACGACTGAAACACTTTAATGGATTCGAAATCTAATTGCTCCAGTGCTTTGTACATGCTGGCCGCAATGGCTGGCCAAATTCGAGTGTCAAATTACTGGAATGGGAATCTTGAGCTTCTATCTGGGTTGCGTTTTTGAGGTAGAAAACTGCGGTTGGGAAATTTTGTGGCGAGGTTATAACTGGTCAAAAAACTAGAAGGATACAATTGGTCAAATACAGAAGGGTAAAATTGGTCAAAAAAACTGGAACGTTACAATTGGTCAAACATAGAAGGTTACAATTGGTCAAATTAATTTGGTTGAGAAAGAGTGGGCAAAATTCGCAGAATTCATTCAACCCTCAGCAGTCATAGAGTCTAGTGTAATAGTGTAACAAAACCCAACTCAAATCAATACGTAACCAGTGCTTCTGCATTTTTGCAGACGAATTCATTTGAAGCCCAACAGTCACTACATTTTTGGCGCAAAATTAGCATAAACTGGGCTGACAAATTTGTCAAAACACCTGGTAGAGCGCAGCACATCACATCTGCATGTTTGTGTGCAATGTACACAACATTCACTTGTCTATTAGCGAGAAAGGGAAAATCTGAGAACCTGGCTTGCCAATTACGTCATCACCTACGTCACAGGACGTAGTAGTAGCCCTTATCGATAATTTTTCACTGGTACAAGATCTAAGCAAACTCTGAATGTCGCAAGATATTGTCTAGGACCCGTAGACAACACACCGAAACAGGAAGACTTAACGTGTTGGCTCGCACAAATAACAGGTAAGCAGAAATCACTGGAGGCATAGAGGACACTGGCGTAGAGTACGGGGGTGCGGGGGTGCCGCGCACCCCCGGCCTTGACCTTTGTATAACGTCAAAATCGCATCCTTTTTCAAGTTACGTCGGTTTTAGAACGTGTTTCCAGCTAAACAAATGCGCCCGCACTCATGCCAACAGACGTCGGTCGAAACGTAACAATTGTAATTGTTTCGCAATAAACGGGTATTTTAATGCAACATAAACATGACATAGACACTAACGTTTTAGTATTATTTGTGGCAATAACTTTCTGCAATAAAAAATAACTGGGAAATAGTTAAAAATAAATTGATTCCTAAGCGTGTTTAATGTCCGTTTGCAAAGCACTGCAACGGTCTAAACTTGATCCAAGGTGACCTAAGTTTAGGCGTCAGTAATACATAGTCAGTATATTTAAAACGTGAATTGCTTTTACTTTTATTTTCCGCCGTAACTAAATCGTTACAAAATTGCTGATTCGGCAAATCGTCCTTTCGTTCCATCAGACTTGTCAGACGCACAGCAAACGTTCCGATCGAACACAAACAAATAGTGTCAAGTGACTATTTGCAAATTAATTTTATAGAAACTACAGGCTAAAGCACGTAAAAGGTGGTATTTGGTCCTATACCCGTACAAATACTGCACATGGCATAGGCATCGGCGTCAATTATCAAAAGTCGCACCCCCGGTATTTTTTAAAACTCTATGCCTATGATAGAGGAGGTACCTAATCATCCATCAAACAAGACGCGTTGCAAGACAACATGTGGTTTTTCTAGTAGACCTGTCAAGCAGATGATCGTTACGTCACAATGTGGTGAACTGTTACGCCACATATATCAACACTTAAAACTGTCTACTTTGTTTACAATTGCGTGCAGCGCTAATCACAGAAAACTGACAAAAAATTTTTTGAAGCAACTAAATTTTTTCCACAGTTTTTCTTTTGGAAATGCAACTGAATTAAAACTTTCTACAAGCCCTAAATCTTTTAGACATTAGTTAGTGAAAAACATGAATCAAAAACAAAAACAGGAAAAGCATCCAAAAATTTTATATTTTCAATGCAGTAATTCGCGAGTAAGTCAAACTTTTAGACACCAGACTGACAAAGTTGAATAACATCAGCAAAACACTTTAAACTTGAGACTAGTTTATCTCCTCACTTCCCCTGATAATTCAGAGAACCACGTGCATGACACCTGGCGCTAACATCGATAAAACCGTGACCTTGTGATTGAAATCAAAACTGCAAAGTTCAAGAAGAAATAACTTTACTCTGATGTGACTTTTTGACATCAGCCAGCCGTGTAACTTGCTACACCACAACAAGCACATGTGACGTGAGGAAACACACAAGTTCGTCAGTTCCATGTTGCGGGCACACGAACCCGACCACAGCACCACCGACCACCAGGTGCGTGCAAGAGTCAGTGGAGCGAGAAAACGAAGTTTCAAAACAAGCAACATGTTTTGGTCCCGGAAACTAATTACTCGTTTGTTGGCAAATAATGATAAGAAAGTGCACGCGTTTGCGATCGTTCGAAGTTAGCGTTGACTAGTGGCTTTGACTCATATACTGCTGTAAAGCGGAAATAAAAAAACGTTGAATTAGACAACTTCAGTAAGAAATCGGTGACAAATATTGACTCTTGAACAAAGACAAGCATTTCGGCAAGTCTAGGGCGTTAATTTCGCAAATTCTTTGAAAGTTACGTCTCTCTGGACAATGTTTGACCGAGTTTCGACACCCTTACAACGGCTACAAACATTTTTCAAGTTTGACTTTCAATCTACAGACCAACTGACGAAATTCAACCCCAAAAAAACATTGCCATGTAGTCAACATCACGCAGAAAATTTCGTCTTACAAATGACTTTAAAGTCACTATATTATTTAATCAACCAGCTAAACTTGGCATGTTGCACGAACTAGCAAATACAGCAACACATAACTGCGAGCAATTTATAAACAAACACATTAGCTGGACCAGTTGATTGTACCATGATTTATAAACCGCACAGTTTAAGCGAAGTACAAGGAAAGCTATAACATCCGGAGACATTGCTTGCAACACGCTTTTGCAAAACTGTAAAATTTTTGCAAGACACACTTTTTGATACGACCTTAATAAACAGTTGTTCAAAAGCTTTATCCTGCTTTGTATGCAACTGACTTTGTTTAACAAGAAAGAAGGTAGTTGAAGGTAATACCATAACGTTTTCAACAATAAGTTTTTGCTAAAAAAACATGTCACACTTCAAAACAAAGCAAGTATTTTGAAGCAAATTGCAGACTGGGCTAGTTTGGTCATGTTTAGCCAGTATAGACTGCACGACCTGCGACATCCTTTGCGTTGTTCTGACTATACAGAGTGATTAATGGCTTCACCAAGCACGTCTTACCTTGTCTTTGATACCACAAAGTTTAACCTGAACCTCGTTATAAGCTTTATATCTTCAGTTTGGAGTACTTGCTGTAAATATCTGCCCTAAGCTAACAAAGCAAAAGCCTTTTTTCTGACTGGGCACTACTGTTTGCTGAGCAAAGTTCTTTAGTCAACAGCAGACCAGTTCACTTACCGTAGCCTTGCAACACAGGAAATGATTTCTTCTTTACTTCCAGCTTTGGCGGGAAGCCTTTTTAGACCCCATGTTTTACGCAGAATAACCAACAGTGCAACACAGGGTTAAACTAATTACGACAAAATCACCGCATAAGTAAAGTCACCGCATAATTAACCACACAAATTAAGGTTCGAATGGATAATTTTGCTAAAAACTTTATGTTTTTGGTGTAATAACCCAAACACAAATTAATAAACATTGTTAAAATTAAAAAAGGCCTAAACTTTAAATAAAAAGTTTAAGGTAATAACAGATACAAATCTTAAGTGTATTTTTACCAAGTAACAACAAGACCAAAATAAACAAAATAGAACAATCTTTCTTCGCATCATTTAAAAAAATTATACATAAAATTTATCAAATAACACAACAAAATACTTTTAGTAAATTGGTTCGACTTTAACCTAGCTGTTTGTAAGTAATAGAAACAATAACATCGCCTATAAGTCTAGTCAATAGACAAGCACACAAACAAGCAACATCAATAAATCCTTACTTGATGTCCGCTTGTCAGGATCCTCCATTGCTTCATCCTCACTTTCCTCAGCCACTGCATCTGGTGGAATGTCTGAAAATAAACATAAATGGTTGTGAGTCTATTTGAATAAGGAATTAGTGGTGATAAAAGTTATATGAAATGTATATTGTGTGTACAGTGTGTGCACTACTTGATTGTGTGTGGTTTTATATTTTATATTCTCTGTACAAGGTCAGGTTAGGGTATTCGATTGTGTATTTCAGTGTAGCAATCCTCCTACAATGGAAGTACAAGAAAAGCATTTAAACAAAGAAGTTTGACAACTTATAGTTAAATATAAGTACAGATAGATATCCAAAAGGTACAAGGTATATAAATAACTACTTCACATTACACCTCCTTGAAATTAATTTATCTTCCCAATCTTGGTACAGCCCTTTTTCAAAAGTAAAACAAACTTACATATTAACACTATGTTTTATGGAATTTTTGTACATGTTTGTTTTGCCACATTAATTTTTATCTTTTGGCCCCAAAAACAGATAAGGAAGTGAAAGGCAGTTTTATTATGTCTACCTTGATAATCCATGATCATATTAATTACAAAAAAATTATTTGCCAGCTAGTATTTCAAACAAATGCAAAGCATTATCATTTTGCTCATGTGCACAAAACATAAAGAAAAAATATGTTTCAACATTTTTGAAATTAAAATTTTGTAATTTATGTTCATCATGATTCTCTATAATACCAGCAACTATTAAAATGGGTTTCTGTCACTTAATATTTTAAACAAAAACAATACATTACCATTTTTGCTCTTGCACACAATGGAATTAATTAAAGCGTTGTTTGTTTAATTTCCAACTCACCAGCCATTTGAACACCAGGAGCATGTGGTAGCATCCTCAGATTCTCGAACAAACGTTGTCGGATCTTGTGGAGATATTCGGTTGTGTTCTGGTTGGACATGTTGCTTGGACTAATATGCAGCTGAAAAACATCGTGACCAAATATATTAAAGACAACCTTATCCCTTATATATATGACATCACCTTTTACCTCAAACCAGTATATTAAAGTATTTTTAATGTTCAGTGCCACAAATACGTAGCACTGAAATAGATGCCTAAATATTTTGGCCATAAATGTCCAACTTTATATTAACAAGATGTCAAAAGTTTGAAAAAAATGTAAATTTACCTTAAAATCAGGACCAAAGTATTCAAAGTAATCGTTGTATGGAAGTTCTGTAAATTAAAAAATACATAAGTGACACATGAAATACTTTCACGGCAGATTTATTAAAATCAAGAATTAGGAATTAAGACTTTGTTGGATATATATCATATTTTATTCTTGAGTACACAATGCATGGCTCGAAATATTCTCAGTCTAAAAAATCCAAGCAAATATCTTTGTATGAAAACAAAACAACATTTCGACAATTAGAAAAAAGGGTAAGTAAGTTCTCTGTTGTGCATTAGGAATGAATTAGAACGATTTCTATTGATTTTATTTCACCTGACAATGACAACAGCAATTGTCGAAACATTGTAATGTTTCTAGTGATGGGACGGGTACCCGGTACTCGGTACTCAGTATCGATGGTATCGAACAATTTCAGTGGTATCGATACTCGTACTCGGTATCGAAATATTTTGTCTCAGTTTTTGATACCAACATGCGAGTACCGAAGGCCAATTTACACCATAAGAATACGGGCAACTTTATGCCAATATTTGCTTCGGACAGCGCAAAATTTGAAAAAGGTTCCGCCAGTTTACGTATATCTTTTTCTCTATCACTTGGAGATTACATTTTTCGGCATGTGTGTGTGTGCACGCCTGTACCCCGACCATGGCAGAAAAATTAGCCAGTGATGTACAACTAAGTACAACACTACACTTAAGTACTCGGTAATCGTACTCGATACTCGGTATCGAAGGTACATACATGTGGTACTCGTACTCGGTATCGGTACTCGCTTCAAAACCTGGTATCATCCCATCACTAAATGTTTCATACACATATACTTTTTTTTGCTGAGAATGTTTTATTCCAACTAACCATTTGGAATTTCTTGTCCTAGAGCCACTGCAGTTTCATAAGTCCAACATCGTGCAACATTACGAATTGTGTAACCACCTCCTCCAAGCATTAGCACAGGAATGTTGAATTTCTTCACATATTCAAGACATTTGGCATGCCCTAAAAATGATAAGATGTTATAATTGTGAAACTTTAAGCAGCGTAAATGCCATTGATACTAAAATGTTGTTTTCCGATGTTACAATGTTTGTGACCAATAATTTTTTACACAACTTTATAAATAAGAAATTCAGAAGAGTCAACTAAACTTATTTGATTATATTCTCTGTTTTATTGCAAATTCCATAAAGAAAAGTTTCCTATTTTCTATTTAAATATTTCTGATGGTACATGAAAATTTTAATTCCTGCGTAATATTCTCAACAGCAGATCAGGTTAAAATTACAACCAAACCATTTTTTTCTTTCCTATCTTTTCCACATTTATTGTCAGATGGTTTTTTACCTTTAACAGTTAGATTGAAACAACCCAGTCTGTCTCCAGTGAGTGAATCAGCTCCACATTGCAGCACAACTGCACTGGGTTGGTAATACTCCATCACCTAAACAACATCAAAATTATATTTACAATATGAAGTAATCAGAATCATGGGACATTCACTCGCACGTCAACACAATGAACATAAAGACTGATGATCTCCGATTATCTATTGGTGGTGATATAAAAACTAGGGATGGGCCAAAACTGAAGATGTTCTGTTGGGTCGAGCACCGAGCATCTCAAGTTAATGTACGCTCGGTGCATGGTGATGTCACAAACATTCCCAATTCCACGCTAGTATTGTAGCTTCCCACGGTCCCTTCTGTCACAGCAATGTATTAAGTTGTACAGACCCCAGAACGTTGAACATTTACTTTGTTCCTGGATACCCTTTTAAACACTAGTTTCGTATGTTAGTAGGGCATGAATCTGCCAATTTACAGCTCGGGTCAGTTTGTGCGACTGCTCGGCCAAGTACCGAGCACCAAAAACGACCATGCTCGTCACCGAGTACTCGGGTTCTGGCTCAGCTCAGCCCATCCCTACTGCTAAGGTTATGTTTGTGGGATATGACAGTTTCTTTTAAATTAACTCCCATTCTAATATTGCAAGAAAAAGGCATTCTTAATACATATGTATACCTTAGTGATAACAGGTTGGAAGATTTGTTCGTAACATTCATCGTCCATTCCATCTCTGAGAGGAAAGTTGAGCGCATAATATTTGCCCTTGCCTGCTCCAATGTCCTGCAATGCAAATATACAGGATAAAGCAAATTAAAAAAATTCACCCAATTCCATTGAAAATTTCTTGCCAAGGTTAAGCACAATATTGCTTTTGTCCAAAACAGTTTGCAAAAAGGTTTCAATTTAAACGAAAAACAAGAAACACTGTATGGGTGAGCCGCTGAGCCAACCAATTTCAAACTTAGAAAGGACTAACTTCAGATAAGTAACACGTTTATGTGCGAAAACAAAGAAAAACGGTGAGAGCCCCATAACCAAGCAGGAAATCATTCCTTGTGTCTATTGTTATGCACACAAGGTTTCAGGTTCAGATGTTTAAAGGGGGAAACTTTTGAAGGGAAAAAAAGTTGTGACAATATGGAAAGTGACAAATTGTGCTCAGACAACAGATTCAACACATACTGGTTAAAACTTACACGGAGGTCTCCTGTTCCAGGGAAATATTCCCCATATTTGTGAAACGAGACGGTCATAACTCGATCAGTCGTGTAGAAAGCTTCTTCCACCCCGTCGCCATGGTGAATGTCGATGTCGATGTAAAGCACACGCTGGTGATATCTACATGTGAATAAAGAACATATGATTGCCATTTTTCTGGCTTGACTTGTGTAGTGAAAACGATCATTGCAGGCGTTAATAGAGAAATATTTGCTGTCTTGGGAAAGTTATCAATCGATTTTAAGTGCGATTCTAACCTATTACCAAAACTGGATCATAGAATAACACAAGTGCCACCAAATATAAAAAAATTGAAACACAGATTGTACATTATTGGAAGTACATATTACCTAGTGTAGGGGAAACTTTAATTCAACACTTATAGTAATTAACATGATGGGGTAAATTTTAAATAATTTCCTTGCAAACACAAAAGACCTAAGACACATGTTGGGGGTAACCTTAAAATGGATTAGATTTTAAACAATTTTTTAAAAAAAAAAAGACTTGAAAATAAATGGATTAGATTTTTTGAAAATAAAAGATGAAAAAGATTCAATAAAAAAAAAGAAAAAAACAGATAATACAACTTTTTACCCCATGCTTTTACACAAACTGACCAAGTCAATTTAAGGTGAAGTACATATTCCGAAGGTTTAATTAACTGAATTTGCTGCTTTTGAAAGTGTTTCAATAGTTAGCACGCAACTTTGTTGGGAAAAATATTGGTTGAAAGTTATTTTTGTTGGAAAAAAATCCTTCAGCTCAGCCTACTTACTTGAGCAATTCGAGAATGGAGAGTACGATATCATTCACATAACAGAAACCAGATGCCTCGGACTTCTTTGCATGATGGAGTCCACCAGCCCAGTTAATAGCGATGTCAGTTTGTTGCTTGTTAATCTTTACTGCACCAGCTAAAGGCAATTGAATAGATTCATTACTTTAAGAATGAAAAAAACTTTTAAGGTTTAAACGGTTTATGTTTATCAATTTTTGATTCCGATTTATACACCTTGCTATTATAAGAAGTGCAACTTTCAAACCCAGCTCTTCAAGTCTTGGAGTATGAGAAAACTTGACTTAAAAAAAATAAAAAAAAGATTTTATTATTAAACCCTGACCCAGATTTAAACTACATGTACTGTAAGTAATGAAACTTCCAAATCTAGTTATCTATGGGTCTGTAACCGATTACTTAAGGATTGAGAAAAATTGGGGGGAAAAGCTGGCCATTTACAAAGATTGTTTTTTTAACCAAATTTGAATCCTATTTAAACTCCTTGTATTATAATGAGTGCAACTTCCAAATCCAGCTCCCTATGGGTTTGTAACCCTTTCAAAAAGTTGAAATGAAACTTACCGACAGAACCTCCTGCAGACAGTTGGCAGAATTCATAAAGTCCGTCGAACACAGGACAATCCTCTCCAACATTAACTAGAAATAAATCAAACAAATTAAATTAATGAACAAACAAATGTGTTTTTGCATAAGCATGTCTCATACGCCAGGGTATAAGGCAGCAATATCAAGCACAATGTTAGACATTTTACATTTTTTTATTTTAAAATGGAAAATTTGTTTTCATGAATATATTCTTGACAATTATTTTTCATTCTACTAAAATTCTCTATGACAATTTCCTACTTTATGACACAAGCATGAAACATATTTTCAGGTTAAAATTTGTTACCATTTTGTCCAGAACAAAAACAAAAAAGTCTGATTTAAATACAAAAAATCATTACATTTAACTTCAACTAGATTTCATATGTTAACAAAAGGGTTAGTAGAAATTAACAAACCAAACCTACATCTTTGCATTTGTTTGGTATATTCTGACATGTTATCTGGACGAATGCTGCGAAGGAATTTGATGTAATCGTCACTGTGGTATTTTGACATTTCATCAGCAATGCATTTATGTGGGCGCTGAAAAATGAAATCAAAGTTTTCAAATATTTTTAACAAATGCATTTGATGGAAGAGGTTTTGATTTATGTTTTTTATCTATGTTTAGTCTGCAGTAAACCCAAACTTTAGACCAGGGGTGAGCAACAGGCGGCCCACAGCCACAATCCGGCCTGCCAAACTATTTTGTGTGGCCCTCATGAACACACTGATTCACAGAAAAAATGCAAATCTTCTGGGGAATTCAGCAAAATGTTCCACTAGTTTTTGGTAAATCTCCTAAGTTGCTATGCTATATGTAACAAGTATAATCTAAATCAGTGTTTTCTCAACGGTGGGCCATACTGCAGTTTGCATGTACTTCCGAATGTGACGTAATAATTCCCTTTGTCTAGTAACAATTATTTTGTTGTGTAAGCAAGTGTTGCGCAAACCTCTGTACGTTTCAGAAAAAAAATGTATTTATGCTTTATACGAATTTTAAATTTATTGTGTACACATAAAAATTGTATAGCTCTCGCTTGATGTCTGAAATTGGTTATATGGCCCACCGACGAAAAAGGTTGTACTACCCATGCTTCAGACCCTATGGTTTTTGGTGAATGGAAAAATTTATAAGATTTTGAAATCACAATTTGTTTGTGAATGAAAAGAACACTTCTGTTCGGAAGATATATTGTGTTAGGGAAGAAACTGAATTTACAGACAGTGCAGATTGTTTCAATCTAAGCATAAATCTAGTTACATTAAAACAAGTGAAATATGTGTGAAAAAAAAAAACTTCTAATGAGTATTTTTCAGCCTGTGAGAGATCTTTCCTTTTTTAAAAGAACCCACCAAATGGAATCGAACCAGTTTAAACCTTGGCACAATGTGTTATTAACTATTTTGAAACCCAAACCATGAATAAAGTTTTCTCTATTGTAAATTTTTCGCAGCAGGTTTTGTAATTTCAAGCCACTAGGTGGCACTACAAGTTACAAGTGACAAAATTACATTATATTTCACGAAGAAAAACTGTGATGATCTAAAATAATAACAAGGATGCACTTCAAATTTTTGAGCTAAAATTAAACATTGTCAAGTGAAAAAAAATGTGAAAGAGGGCCAAATATTTCTTAAAAAGTAAATTGTGGTTCCCATAAAATTAACTACAGATAAAATGTGCCTGGTGCAATTAATTACTGTAATTTTCACATAAAGAAAGCATAATAGCCAAAACTATAGTGTGATAATTAAAGAGTATTAATTTGTCGTAAAATAACAATTGTTCTGGCGTCATAAAATTATTTAGCAGAGTTGTTCCTTACATATATTTCCATCTTCCTGTAGAGGCCATAGTTCAGGAGCAGATTGTGGGTCATACGAATGCGGTGAGGTTTCATTGGATGTCCCTGGCCATAATAGTTGTTTCCAATATCAGCTGGAAACAAAACAAAAAAGGTCATGCAAACCGTAATATTCACTTAATAGTATATTATAAAATGCATTTCATCTACAGCATACAGGCTAATGAAACGATTTATCACAAAAAATGTGGATTTCTGTTCGAAAATTGTCGGAGAAAAATTTGGTTGCGGACGACCGCACGTGTACCCGTACTTTTCTTTTGCAAGCGTTACACTAAACACAGTTGAAACAATTTACTTACAGTCATAGTAGTAGCAAACTTTGCGATTTCCACCTGGATTGGTCAACGCCATGGCTACAAAACTTCAATAACAAATAAAAATGAGATGAATTTCCTAAATTTTTCGGAAGTTGGCAGCGAAAAATTTCCGAATGGACTCAAGAGAGATTCAACTGGGACGCTCTCCACAAATTCGCTACAGCGATTTGCGGAAGCAGATTTGTCGTCGGTAAAAATGAAAATAAAAAGTTAAACTAGAAGTATTTTCTCAATAATTTCGAAGATGTTTAGTTTTGGTAAATAAATCTTACTTCATTTCATTACAAATTCATCCAGTAGGTCAGTATAGACTTGTCAAATATTTTTGTAAAAGGTAAAAAAAAATGCCAATGGGTTTATCGTTGTATTGAAATTATAATCACAAAATACTAAAAAATTCACCTATAAGCCGAATTGTTCTGACATTATAGCAGAAAGTCGAAACAAAAATTCATAGTTTTGCTTTTGATGAAAATCACGGACGTAAATCAGGGGATTTCCCTTCTGCTTGCTTTGTGTTTTCGTTGGAAATTGTTTGATTTGATGTGAATCAGAAAATGGTTTGTTTTCCGAAAAAATATGACTTTTTGGAGTCTTGATCTTTGTGTTTCAGACGTGCAATGACGCAAATGGTAATTTAGAATGCAAAAATGAGCTGACAACAATATTTTGTGGATACAATTGTGTTTAACTGGGAAACTTGGTGGCAGGAAAAATGCTCTTCCTTGTCTATTTCTTGGTCTCCATTTTAATTTTCTGGCTTCTTGTCAGGTATTCGAATGTTCACGCTATGCTGAAATTAGACATAACCATCACACAACATGTTTTCATGCAGGTTTTCCATTTGGCAAGTGGCCAAACTGGTGAAATCGAAGTTTAATGTGGATGTGGCCATAAAATCTATCGGTTTATTTTCAGCCAACGAGATTACCATTCGAGTTAACCAGCTTCAAACCATTGTAAGAATCATGTGATTATGTTAGAGCTATGTTGGTCTGATATCATAATTATTTATTTATTCTTTCAGGAAATTGACAAAGTCACATTGCGACTCAAGTTATTTGACAGAGATGCAAGGTAATATAAATTGCTTATGTGCTGGATGTTTTTTCAAATATCATTCTGTGATAGTATTTCATGCAAAGCTACATGGTATAAGCTTACAGGTTTATGGGAAATTCATACTGTCTTAGTGGACTAGTAAATAAACAGGCATTCCCATCTACATGATGCATTATAGCACAAGCTACAGGAGGCATTTGAGGTCTTTTTTGAAGATTGATCTTTAGTTAAACTTGATTATATATTTTCAAAGTTGTACCTCATTCTACGTTTTACAGCATGTCATTTCATTTACAATCAACACACTGACTAAGAGCTTTCTATCAAGATATTGACAATGTGTTTTATTTGTTTCCAGACACCTGGTCACATTTCATATCCGGGAATTACGAGTTAGAGCGGAAACAAATAAACAAAACTTGTCCCCAACCTTGATACAAAATCCGTCTAACCTTGCTAATGTAAAAACCCACAAACGATCCCCATCATTTGCTACAAAGCGAGTGGCTCTACTAAACTTTGTGCAAAGATTTTTTAAAGTAAGTTGAATGCAAAGTTTCAAAAATTTTTAAATTTTTTTATTAGAGATCACCTTTAAGAATGTTGGCAAATTTTTGGCACATTTTTTGTTGTGTACCAAAATATACAAAAACAGGATTAGTGATATATTTTTAAGCAGTAAATGTTGCTTTGCTAATGAAATCTTCTTGCAAATAAAGCTCATTGTTTTCGCGATTTCTTTAAAGTGATAAATACCAGAGGTAAACCTTAAACGTTTCCCTCTAGTGCAGGGGTTCTTAACCTGGGGTGCACGCACCCCCAAGGGGTGCGAGAACTGTTCCTAGGGGGTGCGGGGATGCTGAATCATTAAGGTTGGTTAGGTCTATTCTATTTAGGCAATTACAGAAGGGGGAGCGAAAATTGGTTAGTGATTTGAAAGGGGGTGCGAAAATTGGTCGTTGATTTTAAAGGGGTGCAGCAAGGAAAAAAGGTTAAGAACCACTGCTCTAGTGTTTAATAATCTGTGTTTTAACTTTTAGCATTGAATAATGTTTATCTGCAACTGGTCATGAGGTATTACACATTGCAAAAACTAAGTATAACGGCTCCGGTAAACAGAAACCGCTGCTCTAAACCCGGTGATCAATCAAAAAAAGATAAATAAAAGGTTTCGGTTCTCATGCAGATGAATTACTAGGCATAGACTGAAAATTTATGGTAATTTTCATAATACAGTATTATTATGTGATTATCAACAAATAAGTTTGTAGATTTAAGTCTTTGCACAAGACAGAATTAACAAAAATAAATGCAACCCAAAACAGTTTTCCTCATTGTGTTAAAATGGAAAATAGTTACTAAAGTCTTTTTTGCTTGTTATTTTTCAGTATGCATCATTAAACATCGACGTACTCAATCTCATGTTACTGAACGCTCTGGTGCCGGATTCTTTGGTTCATCTCAACCTCAACAAGATCAGACTTGCATCAGAAAACACTGTCCCAGATAAAGATCTTACAACTGATTGTGCAATAGTCGGAAGTCTCAGCATTGCTAGTGTTGATGGAAAAGTACTAAAAAGTCCCAAAGAGGTAATGCTGAGTTCAGTTGAGTCTGCATAGGAAATGCATAGCAACTCTGCTTTGTCAAGCTTTTATTGATGCCTGTATGTGCAATAAAAACAGATATAATTTAAATTTCCGTTTTTTTTCTTGCATACAGAATATAATAAAGTTAACAATTATTTTATCATACTGTACCATGCTCAGTGAAATTCCTTACAAATCCTGTCTTGAAAATCGCTAGATTTTTTTGCTTTTAACTTACTTTTGTAATTTCATTCTGATACAACTAATTACAAAAGTTGTACAATACTATACTGTTGAAATAAACCTTCCTTTCAGGCATCTGAGGTGACTTCGTGCATCGCTGAAATCTCCACAGCTTTGGAACTCGTTATTTCGGCCGAACAACTTTTTCCAACTTTCACCTTGGCATCTGTTGACGCAGAGTTTGCTCGTTTACAAGTTGAACTGCATGAGGGCGCTCTTATACCTGGTATTCTTTTTCCCAAGTTGAAAATCAAACCACCAGTACAAGATGAAAATATTATTGGCAACAAATTTCTCGGTAGGTACAACATTTTTGTGTATGTTCAACTTTATTGCATTTGTATTTTTTTGGAATAAAATGTTAGCAAACTTTGACCAAGTTCACAGGGAGCCTATACATACAAATACATACTGCAAATAAGTGAGTAAAAACTAAATCAAACTTCTCACAGCAAAATACCCATAAACCAAATAAATTGTCGTAAAAAACTCATGCTGTAACTCCTGATACATTAGGCACTGATGATGACAGAAACAATTGCTATAAAACTCAATTTCTACACACCAGCTTCCTGGTAGTTTTGTATTAATCTAGCTACTTTTAAATTGCCAAACTTAAATGATTTAACAAATATACAACAAATCATGATAATTTTTTAACACAAACAGCCATTAAGTTATGTGTTTTAATACCAACATTATAAAATAAATCATAATAATCTTGTTTCAACCAGGTTTGATCTACACCTATGTATCGAAAGTAGTGGATGAACTGCCAAACTCAACATGTGTAACTGTGAAAAACTTTGGTTTGGCTTTCTTCGGCGATGAAACAATGGGAGAAACAACAAGAGGAGCTCATGTCGTGGCAAATAAAGTCGCACTTCGCCAGTTCAAAGACGCTTCAAATCTTGTTGCTGTCAAGTTTGGAAACAACAGCTTGGGAAATTTTAACCTTCCCTGTGGTAAATGCATGTCTGTTGGCAAGTCATGTATTTCTTGGCAAAAAAAAAATATGCATTAACCCACCAACCAATAGTGTTTTGTTCAATTTGAGATGACATTGTGCATGTGACATAATAATGTCAGTTTTTTTATAAATATAAACAACTAAAATGTTCAGTTTGAGAATTTATTTAATACCTTTTCCAAATAAAAGTGGACAAAACACCGTAGAAGCTTTTTGATAACTTAAGAATAAGTTTGTTGTACTTGCTTTTGTAAAAGCTCACCTGTATATCAAAAACTCTTTTTTGTTTCTTGTAAACTAGTTGAACCAGCTATGCTTGCAAGCTTAACATGACAATTAGTTGTTAAATGAAACCAATTTGTCAACATACCTTTTCTTGTAAGAATGTTCTAACCGGAAAATAACTTTTTACTTAATATTATGCACAAAAAATGAATTTATGCTGAGTTTGCTGTTTAATTAATGTTTTTTTGACCTTTTTTATCTGTAGCATCTCACACTTTACTTTATGATTTCTATGATACTATCTCTTATATTTTTAAGGTTACGTTCGTTTGCTCATCGATGATGTCACAATGACTGATTATTACAAAAGAAAAGTTGGAACAATGGGAAAAACTTTGATTGAAACAAAACTAAATGCTAACGGGGTGTTGTCGACATCATTGGATTTGACATCATGGCACGCAGATTATAAACATAAGGTTGGTATGAAACCAGCTGATCAACTAAAGGCTGGGTTATAAGTGTGACAACCTTTCAATCATAGGGTTTAGGGTTCAAGCACCACCTCCAACTCTTTCATTTCAGTGAAACAAATGTAGAATATTAAGTCAACTTTAATCAATCTTACTAATTTTGTACTGAAAAAAATATTGATTATAAAATCACTATGGAACAAAATGTGCAATGTTTAACCAGACTTAGGCAATAGAATTCCAGATGAAACCAAACAAAAAGTAAAATTCTGGCCAATAACAGACTTTGTTGTCTGTAGTAAAGCATACAGGAACATTTCTCAGTTGAACACAAACTTTGTGGATCTAAAACTATAAAAAGCGCTGTAAGTAAAATCTTTTCACATTTGTTTAGGAATCAGTGGCATTCTGGAGTATCATATTCAACAAACTTCACGACGCAAAACGACAGCAAAGCGTTTTTGAACAAACTGTCAGAACTGGAAGCGGCAATGCTACAAGGTAATTAAAACTTGGTAGAAAAACAAAATAAAACCTCCAAACATAACAAACACCTTCTTACCAATTCATTTTACCATCCGTGTATGAACAACTAACAAATACCATGCTCAAGTCCTCCATTCCTATTGCGTACAGTGACAGACAAATAATTTTGTTGAACAAGCATCGTACCTGCGCTTAACAGCCCAACCTCAACAAATAGGTGGAAATCGCAACTAAGTAGAGGTATTTGATTAACTGAACAGAATCAACCGCAGGCAAAAGGCGTAAAATGGGCCTCAACAGAAACCGCATGGTAAACTGACTTGCAGTAATGATCGAGAAGCAGGCAATTGCGTAGATGTTTTTGCGTTTTTATCGAATTTTATGCCAGGTTAGTTTAACAGTTCGTGTGTTTTAATATTGCAATGTGCTAAAAGAAAATGATTGTCTATTGCAAAACCACAGTGCATTACATTGAGTTGAGTT
The DNA here is from genome assembly GCF_965637545.1 of Phallusia mammillata. Taxonomy (NCBI): domain Eukaryota; kingdom Metazoa; phylum Chordata; class Ascidiacea; order Phlebobranchia; family Ascidiidae; genus Phallusia; species Phallusia mammillata. Next base: position 1,539,644 of record NC_137256.1, read on the forward strand.
GAGTTTATTTTGCCGGTGATACAAATCGTAGCAGCACAATTGCGCTAAAATATTCACCAAGCCGGAAATAGCTGTGCAAAGTTGAGACGTTACAAAGCGCGACAAAGTTGAGGGCACAGTTGGTGGATGGATGGTAGATGCGCTGCAGCTACACCATATATTAGTCGGATAACATTCATTGCTGGGCATATGTGTTTATTTACGCACTTGGGAAATCTATTTTATAATAGTTTTATAACCATCACGTGTACATTGATCAACATCAAAACTCCCGGAGAGCTTGTATAATTGTTTTCGATTGTGCGTGTTTGTTCGCATAAACCAGGGGTGTGCAACCTTTGTTACGGTGGGGCCAAATACAATTGCCAAAATTAGATCGCAGGCCGCACCTGTGTATAACACAAGGTGATTTTACTTTGTCGCTTACCGAATATGCTTAACTACAAGTAAAATTCACATTTGATTCTCACAGCATATTGTCAGGTCGCCAAAAAATAGCATCGGGCGCATAAATCTACTCAAAAATATATAATAGTTGGATTCGTTTGTCAGTACATTTGAAATCCAAGCGTCTCTGCGGGCCACATAACTTTTATTCAATGGCCGCACACCCATGGCATAAACTATATAACCATATACCTTATCGGATTCATATAGTATTCTTAACATGCAGTGGTGGGTATGGATTTGGCTACGCATTTGGGAAGTATATTTTTGTGTAATAGTTTGATAACCATCATCTGTACATGGATAAAAAAACAAAACTGCCAGAAACCTAGTACATATTGAACACATCTTAGTATAAACTTTTCAACTATCGCTGTTGTCATCATCGGTGCAAAAAACTGTTCTAATTGCTTGTATTACGTGCTGTAGTTAATAATAAAACCCAATTTGTGCTTGTTTTTTGCACGCTTTAGTACCCAGAAGTACAACCCTTCCCTAAAGGAGACACAGTTTGTTTTCGCTCGTTTTGTTTTGTTTTTCACCCGTTTTTTTTTTTTTGTCTAACGGGAGTTTGTTAAACCTTTTTGATTAATAAAGAGTGAATGAGTTCTTTAATTTACACACATCACAGATAATTCCCTCCAGCGGGTTCTTGTATTTTTGACCCCGATTGACCCAGCGGTTTACCCACAGGCCCTCTTTAAAGTAAAAACAAATTAACGGCTGCACTTGCTAAAGTACATGACTCTTTTCATTGTCGACGAATATTGTTGTTTAAACTTTTTTGTATTCTCGCAGTCAAAGCACATCATCCACCCCTCCTCTTCCCAGACGAACCCGCACTTATAGCGCTCCTGACTCTGCCACGAAACAACTTGCACCAGATATCCTCAAAGGTTGGATGTTTTACCGCATATGTATTTTTTTCTGTAGTTGTTTAGTCCAGGGGTTCCCAACTTTTTTTGCTGCTCGTACCCCTTTATCATGTCAGAACACTCTTCGTACCCCAAGAATATTCTGATGGAATTTTTCAGAAAGGCAATTCAGTTACCACAAACTTAATATGTTTCACCCAAGTTGTCTTTTTCTGTAAAACCTCTGGATAATTAAGTGTTTGATTTGCCAGTGTTCAAGAAAATGTCCAACTTTGACACAAATACATCAGGACAAGGCGTCCATCATGTAGGCGGCCTTTCATTTGGCGAAAGCCATTTCTTGCGTTAAAATAGACTGAACACTAAGTGCATGTTTTGCTCTGGGCATTCTTGAAATTTCTGCAAAAACTCGGTATGGTTAAATTACTGGAAAAAACACCGAGACGAAATGCTCCTTTCAAATAGCCCTAATATTTAAAACACAGTGGAAAACCACGAAATATTTTTTGCTTTAAGCCTTTGCTTCAAATTTACAACTTTCATTTTTCCCCCGTTCAGGTACAGAATCAGCATCTCACGCTTTAATCGGAGGAGAGGAACCGATCTCGGATTTCCCCGAATTATTTCGCGAAGCTGGAATCAGCATAATATTCGAATGCACCATCTATGACGCAAGCATTGACGTCATAATGACACCGCTCGTTGCGACAGGACAAGTTTCTGATTTTCCTCCAAGGTACGAAATTATATTTTTGAGTTTTTTTCCAATTTAAGAAACAAAATCATTTCTTGTTTAATTAACGTTGGTGGAATATTATTCAACATTTTTTGTCGAATTCGAACTTTTTGTTTTTACACTAATGAAGAGACAAATAAACCGATCCCGCCCAAAGTAGCCAGCAAATGCAGAAAAGCAGCCCGCTAGGCGGCTTCTTGAGCAAGAGAGGGGGGACAATGCTGGAGCACGAAGCCCTAGCACTGCGCCCTCCCTCGACCAAGAGGAGCGTAGCCGGTCCGTTTTGGCATAATTTTATATCAGCAAGTTACGTTTGTAACTGTAAATGACCTGTACAGGTGATAACAACAGTGATTGTTGAAACGTCTGTACTATGATGTGTTCTATATACACAAGTTCTTTGGCAGTTTTGTTTATGAGTAAATCTTGCCAAGTGTTATTGTTTTTTACCAGATGCAAAAACATGTTTTTACCCCATTGTCAGATAAAAGAACATAATAGGCAAACAATTTAAGATTAGAAAATGTATTTCTGTCTTTTAACTTTCGTGTAGGTGTTCGATATTTGCTCGTAAGCAGATTGACTTAATCGTTTTAATGTGTTTCCGAGCATGTCTGATCACTTATTTTCATTCCAGTTTTAGCATCGGTCTTGATTCCTTCACAGTTTTGGTCGATCAGAGTTTTCAATCCCGCGATTTCAACTTTATGTCCAAACTCGATCATTTCTGGTGTCTGGTGAGTTAGCAAATAGTGAAGCCTATGGTCCACCAGGTTGCGTTCTTGTAAAACAACTAGTATTCTGTTTAGCATCACACCAGTTGAACGACAAATTAGTTATTGTTTGGAGTTCGCTCAAAAGCTAAACTCGGCGAAATTTACTTTCTCGCTATGTTTTGACGCAACAGCATTCGTTGTGACGTGACAATGGTTGTTTGTTGACAGGTTGAGCAAGACAATGATACAATTTTCCCGAGTGGTAGTGATGAAGCTGTGGGAAGGAATCATCCAACTATCAGGTACTATACGTGTTTGGTGCTGATTGGTTTAACACCGAACTAGTTGTGACACTGTGTACTAGAAACGTTAAAATGTTTAACACCAAGATCATTTATTTTACCAAAAATACCTTAAATTGTGCAGTTGAGAAATATTTCTCTGCATAATCTTGCTGAACTGTCTGTAGGTTACGTCTGGGTTAGCATTTGCCAGTGTAGTAAGAACCGCAAACACACACCAAGTGGCAACGATGTTCGTTTTGCATCAACTTAACATTTCTTTAAGGTTTTTAAAATAAAAGTTTCTTTGTCCTGTTGTTTGTTTAAATGAAATCTTGTCTTATTGAAAGGCTGTTTTTACTGTAGAGCACTATATACGGTACCACACCTTCGATTGGCGTATACCACTAAGTGTTTTCATTCCCGGTTTTAGAATTGCAAGTTTTTATGTCCATCCCCAATTTTAACCCCTATTTGACACCACAGACCCGACATCCACGAGTGGGGTCACGTGATCGTGCTTGAGAACCTGCGGCTTCACGGTTCAGCGAGTTTCAAGCAGCCAATCACAGACGAGCCCAGCGATGTCCAGGAGGTGGCGCTATTGATCGACGCCAAAATATCCGGACTTCAGTTGGAACTTTCAAAGTTTGCGGCACAAGCGTTGCAGAGTTGCTTCGTCGTACTGCTACCACCAGAGGGCGAAGCAGAGCAGGGTTTCACGAACGCATCTCGACAGGTTTTACGAAGACAGGCAAGTGTACAGAATATCACAATAATATGAAATATAGTTTTGTTAAAATCATTTGTCAAGTAAAGTTAGTTTAGAGCAGTGTTCTCAATCTTATACAGATCGCATACCACCTGACAACTTTTCTATCGCTGCTTACCACCAAAACCCTGTTTGAATGGATAGCCCAAGAAATAGGCCGGTTTTTTCAACCTGGCTAGCATATTGAGCAATTTCAAAATAATGTCCAAAACGCCCACACCACGGCTGATCAGTTTTGTTAGGCTTAAATTCGGTATATCACAGAAAGCTTCTCGCGTACCACCTATAGAGTTTCATACCACACTTTGAGAACCACTGGATTAGAGTTAGATTATGCCGAAATTGGTTCAAAATTTTGTACGATGTTTAGCAGATTTTAATCGAGTACCGAGTACTAAAAAGCCGCTGTTCGCTACAGAGTACTCGGGTACTCGCTCGACCCGGCCAATTCTTATAATAGTAATAATTACTGTAAGATGTGGCCTCAAGTAGGATTCTATCCATCCATAATCGAGTTTAGAGATCGTTTCATGTTTTACAATGTTTTTCCCCATACATTACACTTTCGCGACTAGTGTAAATGGTTTACATTGGAAATAATGACAATAGCGGTTTTAAAAACCTTTGCAATAAAATATAGTCACCATAAGATGAACATATTCATACTGGGATTAGCCCTAGTGCAGAGCAGCAATCCCGGCATGCATATCGACCGCAGGCTAGATTTTTCTAACCTGTACCTTGCGAAATGGGAATGCTTGGGAGACCAGCTGATTCAGTACAACGCCTTTAATAGGCCTGGCGTGCTGTGATTTAGTCATCATGTACAAGCATGGCACATTGTGTGTTTTGTTTTAATCAAGCCAATCTTTCAAGTCCCTGCCTAGTGTTGTTTAGTAATAAGAGCAATTATTTTACATGTTGTCAGTTAGTTACAAACTTATATCGAGTCTAGAGGATCGAAACTACTACACAAGCCTATATTGCAATAATTTGGTTCAAAAAACTGGTCCACTCGGGTTCTAATCCCATCTCGGTCGCTTGTGTTTCCCTGAGCAAGAAACTTAAGCGAAATTGCTCCGAGAACTCATTGTGAGCATAACGCATTCAGACGTTGCCCGCCCACCGAGGATAAAAGTGAAACAAACAAACAATTCTTCGTCGACCGAACTCATAGAAATCACATTTTTCAGATGACTACAGGAGACGGTGTGAGGATAAAAACCCGTCACGCATCGCCGCGTTTCCCATCAACTTACAAATACACGGTTGCGTGCGTCGAAGTGGAACTGTTACGTGTCAATGCCTTCATTATTTCGTCAGATGACGTCAGATGTGCTGAGTGCGTCATCGTTCGGGTTGACCAGTTCAAGGTCAGTCGGGTCAAATAAGTTTTTTCAAACGCTGCATGAGGTGGGTGGACAGTGGTTCTCAACTCGTTTCAGCCCATGGACCACCAGTTAAATAAATGAATATCGTAGACCAGTCCAGTGTTAATTAATAATAAAAAACATCCACAACAAGCATATTGGCCTGAAATATATTTCTTCGGAACAAAATTTCTAATACTTGTAACACAATTGGCAGCTAACAATAAATGTTCAATAACTTGGATAAGCTTTTTTGCACTGAATATTCAATATACTTTATTCAACTATTTCCATTATTTCACCAAATATAAGTACCGCCCTGTGGACCAACTAAAAATCATCATGGACCACTAGTTGAGAACCACTGCACTATTTAAATGCATGACCACTAACTTGGCACCATAAAATACTTATGTTGTCTTGCTGCAGACCGATGTCGTTTAGAGTTAGACCAAATGCTATAAAATTTGTAAATATTTTTTTTCCAAATTGATTCGATTAAATTCTTTACGCAGGCTGAGATCACCGGAGGCAGCGATGACGTCATAGGCAGTACGAACCGCGTCATCAGTCTGGTTGGTGTTGCTATAGCGACCGTGCATAACCCCTTTTATTCTGCATTCGCGTCGTACGAGGCTGGGCGAAATGGGAGTCGGTCTCTTGGAGCAACGGTCAGCCCCAGTATGCGCAGGCAGCAGACCGTAGCGGCCGCTTATACGTGCCAGAACGCTGCGCTGATGGGATCTTGCCGGATGGCTTTCAGTTTGCTTGAGGTAAGGCGATAATTTATTTCATTCAACTAATATGTTTATGCTAGAGTGTAAACTTTATTGTGTACCTCGTTTTTGGCTGTAACTTTTCTGGTGAATTTTTACTCTGAAATGCCATCTTTTTGACATTGCGAAAATTACCCCTGAATTTGCGTTTTATAGCATTTTTTAAACCAAAACGAAAAAAAACTAGAATAGTATTTGTAGCGGTTGCAATTAATGGTATTCAGAAAAAGGTGGTTTTGTTTTTAGAAACACCTTCGTTTTACGTTTACGTACGATTAGAATTTTCTTCGTTATTCCAGCTCAATTACTCAACCAAGCATGAGATTTTGGACGACGAATTTGGCGGGGAAAACATTTCCTCGTTCGACCAATCAGCGACGAGCTTCGGTCGGGTCGCGGAACAGGCGGGAAAACGAGCACGTGGAGTGAAGCGCCATCTAGCGGTGACCTTGACATCAGAAGGCGAGGTCGTCCTCCAGTGGTCACCCGCCCTCCACGCGATGGTGCATTACCAAATCATCGAAATTTTCAATATACTGGCTCCCTATCTCAAACGCAAGGGGATTTCCAAAAAATCACCTCCCTCTACGTCACAACTGCCATTGTTCGGCAACAACGGCGACCAGGGAAAGTTCCGTTCGCGTAGGCATAACAGTATTCGGGTTGGAATGCATGGAGATGGTTACTCTAGCGCCCCCAGTGATGTGTTCGAGATGAGCGTCAATCTAGCGCCTCTAGTGGTGCAGCTCGACGTCACTACGAAGCAGTGTGTGAAATTTTGTGTCTCCGAACTGAGGTAGGTTGGTTTTAAGGAATAACTGAAAACGGTAGTGGTTCCCAACCAGAGAGGAATTCCTATCAAGATAATTTTAAAACTTTCGGGGAGGAAATTACTTTAATTTGTACGCGTGGTTTGTTAATAGACACTCAAGCTCTGGGAATATAACCTGTGAAGTTTATAAAATACACAATTTTAAACATTAGTATTGAATTGGAAAGAAGCACTAGCTGATCTTGTATTTTGCTTCGGTAGCATCGATGCAATGCAACTATTTTTTCATTTCGTTTTTTTCCAGTTGCGAACAGTCGGAGCACGTGACTGCAATGAGGTGTGACGAGGTTGCCATAGTGATGGACGACAATCAGATTCTGACTTTCACCAACAACATTGTCGAGTTGTCGTCATACAACGCGGATTGTCAACGGGACAGGTTGGCTAGATGTAGAATGTGATGAATTGACCAGCAAACAAACTAACAGCTAGCAATAGTACAGTAAACCAATGGAGGATAAAATCCTTGGCAAAACAGAATCAGACGGTTCAAATGAAGGAATATATATATAGCCTATGTGGCATCATCAGTTCCTGGAAATCGAAGTACAAAGCGATATAAAAATGAGTGCTAGAACAAACACGCTAAAATAAACAAAATAAAAGATTGGTTCAGGTGGCTTTGGCAGTTAGTAACAGCAATCCCTTGCAACAGTACGGCTAGACACTTATCTGAGAGCAATAATGTTTTTACCAAAAAGGCTATTAAGCGTAATTTTTTTAATCATAAAATAAAACAACTTGCAATGAAAATAGTTTTGTGACATTAAGAAAATAAATCATACTACGCCAGGCCCATTGAAGGCGTCATACCGAATCAAGGCGGACACCAAGCATTGCCATATGACAAGACACAGGATAGAAAAAGTCTAGTTCATCTTGTATATCAACAAAATCAAACAATTTGCAAAGAATATAGCTTTGTAAAATTAAACAACGTTTTTACAGGCAAAGATTTCCGGACCTACGAACTCCGACCAACAGGGCTTGGGCTTTCAGCATCGACACTTGCAGATTAAATTTCCCATATAAATACGATTTTGCCGCAACTTTCGACCAAACTATCACCACGTGGAAATGGGTGAAGGGGCTTTACCGGAAGACATCACATCCGTTCAGGTACAAACATAATTAAATAAAAAAAGTACAAATAAAAAACAAATAGGAATACCAAACACAGACTTACAACGTAAATTGTTCCTCTTATTTGATTAAAGACAACTGCCAGAGGGCTTGTATATATTTAATACATTTGAGAGGTTTCAACAATCGTTGTTGTCATGATCTGTGCTAATTCTGCTTTATGTGGCAATTACTATAGAACAGTGGCTCTAAACATGTAGTATGTTTACTATTACTGGTACGCCGGAGATCTCAAGGTGGTATGCGAGTAACGTTTTCCTGTACCCAATTCAAGTCAGATCATAAAAAGAACAGGCTAGCTCCTGGTCTACCCATTTAAACAGGGTTTAGGTAGTACGCAGCGATAGAAAATAGTCGTCGCGATCAGCATAATGTTGAGAACCATTGCTTTAGATTCTAAAGTTTAGAAGCTCTCGCGGTTTTGATGTGATGCTGCGATTATTATCATCTTATTAGTACGCCGATTGAAGGCGCCTTCTATATATGAGTATGACATGATCACTGGTCTGCATGAACGCTTCAGGGCTGATCCCAGTTATAATCATGTGTTAATTATTGCTGATTTTCCTATTTGTTTTGATTGTTTTTTACAGAAGCGCGAAGTTGCCTCCCGATCTTTTCATCACTGTGACGCAGTTCACGTTCGAGCTCGCTGATTGGTTGTTCGAGTGTCGTCTCCATGACAACCACGAGCTTATGATGGATGAGTGGACGGAGAGTGAGAAGAGGAGACGTGTGCTCGACCAGCGGATGGCCGAAATGCGGCGCCAGAGAGGCGAGATTCTTCCCGCCAAAAAGGTGACGTCACACGCTGTGTTGTACAATCCTGTGCTGAGTCAGCATATTTAGGTGTAACGATTGTTTGCTGAGTCAGAATTGCGCTGATCATGATTATGTAACAATATAATGTTGTATTATTTAGAAAACTTATCAGCTATCTCCAAGTTTCGTTTGTAAATATTTTTTTCGGTATTTTTTTCTGAATTTTACCAAAAACCATAAAAAATGAATTTTACTAAACACGACGGACTAATAAGTGACTAAAATCGTTTAAGTTTTTAGAAAGCAGGTACGAGTTTCTTGCAGTGTTGCACAAAACATTTTATTAGTTTCAACCTCAGCTTAGCAATATTTGACCGAACCCAAGGTTGAGGAGCTCTACTGCCGCCTAGAGGAGGAAAGCATCAAGATATACTTGGGCCGCTGCAGGGACTTTCACGGCCCCGGGGATGCTCCTGTTTACCCTATGCCTGGCCCCAACCGGCCCCCAATGCCCCACCAGAAGTCTCCGCCCCAGGACAGCCCCAACCCGTGCATTTTTTCTTGGTGTGTGGGGGAACTTACACTCTCAGGTTCGGGTGTTCCCCTGCCTGCCTGCTCACTTTTCGGTTTGGAACAAATTGATTGTGACGTAACACGCGTTTTTGTGTTTGTTTGTATGACGTCAGATATAGGGTTTTCCAAATTATCATGAAAATTTGGCGATTTTAAATATCCTGAAAAAATTACAGAAGTAGAAAATCTTCTTGAGAGAAAATACTGTTTAATATTGAAAAGACAACAACTTTGTTTTAAATAACAACTTATTTTGATTTCATTGTGTGGAGACGTATCTGACGTCATATTGCCAATAGGTGATTTGGCGGGAAACAAACTGTCACGTGGCATGTTCAGTGATGCGTGCTACTAACATCCGGGATGTTTATGTTGCAAGAAGTTGTTGTGATTTTGGCTGCCGGGAAATGCGGGCGCATACCTGAACAGTGTTTCCCATAATTAAGTGATACATCAAGATCAGAATATTTTCGATTTTTTACCGAAAATGCTGAAATGCATTTTTGGCCAAAAAATCGTTGATTGGGCGTTTTTCTTTTCAGGATTTATTTGCAGAAAAATTATTATTCAAAGAATATGTTTTAAATTTAAACGTTTGTAACTCCTAAAAAGGTGTTTTTTTTATTTTGTTGATTAAAACAAATTAACAAAAACAAGTCTCAAGCAGCTGCAAATATTTGATTTTCTGCTTATTTTGTTGCCTTGCATGTTGCGCCACCACGTGTCAGGTGGAGGAGCTCTACCGCAAGTTGGCGCACACGAACATCAAAATTTATCAGACGCGATCTCGCAAAATGTACAAACACCGCAGTCCGTCTGTTCTCCTCACTTGGTCACTCACTAATTTCACCGCGTCAGGTTGGTTGTTTCTGCTGCTGAGATGTTGAATCGGTGTGAATTTTAAACCAGTACGCCGCGAGGGAAATTTCCAACTGTGCCGCTAAATATTCGCCATATTTTAAATTGGAAACATTCCTGGTGTTTTCGGACCTAATGGCGAAATACTGGTGTACATTACAACATCTCAAAGCCGATTTTTTTCTTATTTGTCGTAAAAATGTATCCTCACCCACCACAATAATGTGGCAAATTTTTTTTTTAACTTATCCATTGGTCAAACATAATTGGGGTAATGCTAAAAATTAACACTCGAAGTGGGGATGAAAAAATTGAAACTTTTTTTATGTCACCAATATTTAATGTTTCCCAACGTGTGGAGTATGTTGTCCAACCTCAAACACTGTTCAAAACGTTCTTCATGTTAACTAACAAAAACTTGGTTTTGGGGGCATTTTTACGTTTTTAATTCCTACTTCTGATTTTTAACAACGACGTTATAGTTGGTCGCGTTAAACTCGCTCGCAACCCGCTTCATGCTCCACGCAAACGCGAGCAACACAGTTTAAGCTTTAGCGCATAATTCTAACTCCGGTATGAGGAAGTGTGAACATCTCAGCATTTGCATGACGTGCTACCCAATGACGTTTGCTGTGACGTTGTTATGACATTTGTGTTGTTGAGCATGTTTATTTGTTTTGTGTTTATAAATCATAATCTATTTTCTGTTGTCAAACTTTATAATTTGGCAATACTTTTTAATTTTTATTTCTCGCGAACCAAGTCTTTAAACCAGTGGTTCCCAACCAGGGGGAAATTCAAAAAAAATAAAATATTTTTCAGTTAAGTTCAGGATATATAATACAAAGAGGAATATTAGAGGCTGTATAGAGCTTATAATCGAATTTCTGTCATAAAAAAAATTACATTAAAATCTTAATGTAAACGATACTTAATTTGTAGGGGGGAATTAGATTTGAATATCGCCAAAAGGGGGCACAGGACAAAAAAGGTTGGGAACCACTGCTTTAGACTATGAGTTGTAATAATTGTTCACTAGCAAAATATTAAGCAAATTTTTCATTGATAACAGTACTTGCTGACGAAACAATGCATGGAATGCGAAACGCGATGGAAACAATCAAAACAATCGACCACGTGTCTCCATTTCCGTACAAGAATTTCGACGGTATGAAGTTTTAGAATAATCTCGACCTATTTTATTGTGACGTATATTTGATTGACAGGTGACGACCCGGAATTTGTGACGTTGTGGTGTCGTCACATCCGGTTAAACGCTGGACGTCATCAAGTCAGATTACGTAACTACCCGCAGTGTATGATGGATTATACGGATTGGAAAGTAGAGGGGAAATTTTGCGGAGCTGAACAAAAGGGACCACCATCTGCACAGAGGACAGGTTCGTAGCAGTGGTGGGATTCACCCGGTTCGCACAGGTTCCATAGAACCGTCTCACCAAATTTTATGAGATCAGCGAACCGGTCAGCATTACTGGTTACTGTCAATGGACTTTTTGTAACAGAACTGGCTGAAAAATATGACTTTTGTGATAGAACCAGCCGACAAAAAAAATTGGAATCCCACCGCTGGTTGGTAGGCAAATATGCGAGGGCGCCTAATACGTTTAAGTCTTCTGGTAGCGGGTTCGAATCCCATGACGTTTTGTCCATTTTTTCCTGACTTACTTTGGTACAAATATTTTGGGAGCAATAAATCGGCAAAGAGGATTAACAGGAAATAAAACTATGAGTTTTAACTTGGATAATAACGATAAATTTTAATATTTTTGCACGTGTCGGTTTAGGAATCCATCTGTTCTACGGTTGTCTAACGTGACCTTGTTTTTTTTTTCTGTTGGCCTTAGGAAACACAATTCGCGAATCTTCACATAATCTTCCTAAAATATACACTGTATTATATATAGAGTACGTTCCTCTACCGGCTCCGTGGGATCGTGCAGCAGTTTTACGGAACATGCCAGCGCTCAAGTTCTACTATGATCTCACCAGTGAAGTGAACACTTTTAACATGGCTTGGGGTCCGTGCTGGGATCCGGCCTGGTCACAGGTAATAGGTCTGGTTGTAACAAAAGTGTTTCCTAAAATATTTTTGTTGAGGATAGGTTGCCAAAATAATAAACTCTTTAAATGTTAAAATTTAGACCATGCATATTGCCTTCTATGGCAGTGCCAGATTTTTGTTTAAATATATTGGTGTGATGTATATTTTAAAGTTTCGGCTGAAATCTTTAGCATGCACCAGAAAAAGAGCTTACTCCTCGCAAAAAATCCCGAAAAGATAGCCTACATTAGACTAGGCCACAGGTGTTATACTGAACAAATCGAATGTTGATTTTTACAGGGCAATAGCCTAGAAAGATGTATTACGAACCCTAGATAAGTGCCTGTCGTGGGTTCGAATCCCACTGCGGGAAAGAACCCTTTCAACCCTAGCTTTGCCGCTTGGGAATGCTTTTTGAAGAAAATCCAAACTTACGTATTTCCATAATTTGTTTTCAGGTAAATCTTGCATTCAACTTGCTCAGCAAACTGTCGGTTGATCCCAGCAACCCCCTCCCGTGGTGGGATAAATCAAGGTTACTATTCCACGGAAGACTTGCCATGTTTATGGAAAGGTTGGGAATACATTTATTTCATATTTTTAATCTATTTATTGGATTACTTTTCCTTGGCACTTTGTTAAAAACCCAAATCTGCCGTGTATTCGCTTTTGTTCATTGGAATTTTTCGCGTTGATGAATTGGTCACACATGTTGGCATATATAGTGTTGTAATTAGCCATATGCATGGTATCATGAAATGCAAACATTTTTTAAATTACTTGTAATGTTTAGGAGTTGGTGTATTGCAAAATTTGGTGTGCGAAATCAGGGTATCAATCTTGAGTCTAGGGGTAAAGTAAGCTATTGAAGTCAAAACGGGTAAACGACTTTAAAGGTTGCAAAACTATGTTTAAACTTTCCTGCATCACAACTCTTAAACCTGCTTTATTATCACAGAGCCAACCTTCTCCATCTGGCATCACTGGATCCTTACAACACAACAGAACATATGCACTGGGATTGGAAGAACATGAGTATGGATTGGACGCCAGGATGCTTCTTGTTTAAGGTAAACGGCACCATATCCTTGTTTATACCAAGGATGGGAAACCTATGGCCTTTTGGGCCTCCACGTGTAACTTTTAGTGAAGTGGTTCTTAATGCATAATAGTTTGTGCTACGTTGAAATTTACTTTAAGGTGGCATTACAGAATTTTTAAAAAAAAAGAAACTTGATCCATACTGTGTATTCAAATAGCGGATAACTTTTTATCTCACAAAATTGACTTCCTTATATTTTGCCCACAAGGCCTGACAAATTATCCCTTGGGGTTAAAAAATAGTGCATTGAACTCACTGGTTGTTGTTTTTTCCAGAGTTCCGATATATAGCTTAGCGTTCAGATTGTACTTTGCATTTGCAGACAGAGGCAAAAACAAGCATACTTTACTTTTACGTCGTTAACTTTCACATTGTCAAACAAGGTTAGATTAGTCGCTACGAGATTCGAACCGGCGCCCTTGTGAACACCAAACCCTCCTACTGACCACTTCTACATGTCAATCAAATGTTAAACTCAGGGTGACCTCGACATTCACATCCGCAACGCGTCCAAGTACGACGATATCCGCTTTCTGCATCTTCCCAACCTCATCATGGAATGCTCGTTTGACTGGATCTGTCTGCAAGGCGCCAACCCGCACGATCATCACGTGGTCAACCCCAGCGCTCCGGATAAAATCGAAGGCGAGTTGCGAACTTAATAAGAGATTACATCAGGATTAATTTATCTGCATCAATTTAAAATTTATTTTTTAAAAAAGGCATAAGCAGCATTATAACAATTTTTTATGTGACGTCACAATATACGACAAAGAAATTGTTCTAATTTGACCCAATCCCCTCAAAATGGCTTATACTAGTAATTTGCAAGATATGATATCCCACAAGCGTTTGTATGTTAACGCCAGAAACTTAAATGGTCGATTTAAACAGAACTTTTACCGAGCCGACTGGCGATCATATTCATACGTCAGAGCCTTACATTATTATTTGCGCTTTCCCCGAACCGACAGGCGACGCAAACAACCACGATTCGTTCCGTTACTTCCGCTCGCGAAACATCGACCTGTCAATCAAACTCGACACACGCCAGTCACGTGACCAAGCGCCGGATGACGTCGACAACACGTCACAGACGAACCACGTGCGACCTGAAGTGCTGCTATACAGGTGAGAACCATCGGTAACCATCGGTGTATCGTTTACCCCAGGGTGTACAAAACTTGATGGGGTGGACTGGGGAATACTAGATCCAATATACTTGTGACCAGGTAACACAATAGGCAGGTTTGCGCTTTAGAACAGACTGACTGGAGTGTACCATACGTGGTACAAACTTTCTCTTGGTAATGGTTCTTTTTGCAGTAGAGAGTCAATTACAACTTACAGTTTTCAATAAGTTATTGGCCATTAGGGATGTGACAAGCCGAGCCAGATCCCGAGTACTCGGTACCGAGCATCGCTGTTTTTAATGCACAACTGAGTTGCACAAACTGATTTGGGCATTAATTTTGCATATTTATGCCCATGTGTATACGAAACTAGTGTTCGAAAGGGTATCCAAGAACAAGTATTACCGTTGTATTAAATGCGTCAACGCGTATTTGTGGGGTCTGTACAGCCTAATACACCGCTGGTGACTTTGTTTTTTTTTAGCACCACCCTGCGGTGGCTGAGCAACTTCATGAACGCGATCAACGCAGTAGCTAGGCCGATTTGCAAGGGAGCGATTTTCGGGAACCAAGCTCCTGCCAAACTCAAGTTGAGTCGTCACTACAGGAAGGCCAAAGTGTCATTCGCCTTCCCTGAACTAAAGGTAACGTCATAATGTCTTATATGACGCCATAACTTCCATAATGACATATAAAAACATATTTAAATCCGGCATCTACCCGAAAGTAGCTCATTTAATTAATAATGTACTCGTTTATGTCGTATTAAGTAGTGATGCACCGAACCCGCCTAAAAAGGTTCGGACCGAAACCGAATATTCGGCCATGAGGCCGAATAATTTCGGCCGAATCAGGCCGAACCTAAAATCCCCGTTTTTTGGATGGTTTCAACTGAACCTTGTGTTGTTGATGCGAGTGAACTCAATTTTGACAAACTAAAATCGCTTTCACACGTGGTAAAGTTTGCTAAACATCTAATATTTTGCAAACAACGTGGCTGTTATTTCATAGATACAACAAAAAGTTAATTAATGATGTTTCGTATGGGCGTAAATGAAATTTAAGGCATTAATTCCATGCAATAAAAAAGTTCGGTTTCGGCCGAATTTTCAAAAAAGTTCGGGCCGAAACCGAAACATTGGAAAACAGCGGATTCGGCCGAAATGTTTCGGCCAACCGAAACTTCGGTGCATCACTAGTATTAAGCACACGTGAAGAGTGAAAAAAAATAGCCTGGGTGGGATTCGAACCCTTGACATTATGTTCTGTATCACAAACATTGCATTGTTTTCAACAAACTTGTGGAAACATCTTGCTGCTGTTTGTCAACATAACAACTTTTTTAATTCTTGTAGATAAACAACATATATGGTTGATTTTTGCATAACTTTACATCAGACGAAATAACACAGCTAAAAATGTTTCTGTAATCAAGTGGAATTTTGACAAAACTCATAATTTCCCCCCCAGGTTTCTTACTGGTCATCATACGCCCAGCAGCTCGGTATTGAGTGGTTGTGCGGATCAGGTGAAGTGGAATTTATCTTCCGACTTGTCATCATCCCGTATGAGGGAGATCTGATCCGCAGGAGTTTGGGAGATTGGTCAGTGATCAGCACCACAAGTGAACTGAAGGACACCAAGGTAAGAAAGAAGAGATATGATGGGAATGGTTCGGTTCCTGCAATATAGTTGGGTTGCAAAGTGGATCTGTGTAGAACGATTTGTACCGAGCATCGCCAACTTGTATGCTCGAAACTTAACCCAACTCTGCTAAACAATGCACAATGATAAGCAAAGGTTAAAGGAATGAACACATTTAATGACATTTTGAGTCAGAATAATTGTCACAGGTGTAAAGTAACGCGAGTCAAACTAAACTGACCGCTCAAATCTTCGAAGAGCCGAGCAAAAGAACAACCAATTTCGTATCTAAAGACAACAAGTTGAAACATCATGTTTTACTTAATCAATAAAAAAGCATCAGCCTATAAATGATAAGTAAGCTGCAGACAGTGCACACTTTTTCGACCATTAAGATCTAATTGTAACAATAGATTAACCGCATTGACTAACATTTAACGGCACTGCAGTTAAATTGCTACACTAGCCAATACGGCCTATGTCTTTTCACCAGCTGCACTAATGGGGCCTTATGAGTTGAAACAGCGTGCACAGTATGCAGCTTGTAATAGGTGCTTTATGTCCAGTCGTGGCACCGAACAGGATAGGTGGGGAATGGCTTTTCAGCCTGTTACTCCCAACAAACTGAAGTGCCGTTAGATGGCTACACTAGCCAATACCGCCAATCTCTTGTCACCAACTGCACTGACGAGACCTTATGCGCACTGCTTGCAGCTTACTTATTTAATCAAGTTTGTTTACCAAACCATTTTTACCTCTCAGGTCTATTTGCTGCGAAGGCGGGAAAATATGGATGTGACGTCATCGCCATCGAGTCGATCGATCGGTTTGGAACGAAATTTCTTCATGAGTTTGTCCAAGATGTCGTATCGACGCGATAACGTTTCTGACGTCACAATGACAAGTGATGCGTCATCGCCAACGAAACCCGGTAGTGGAAAAGGTCGGAAAGTTTTTTTGTGTTTTTTTCTAATTTCCACACTAAAGTGGCCACGCTCTTTACTATCAAAAACGTTTAATATTATGTCGGTCGTTAAACGGCAGAAAATTGCAAGACCAAATATTTTAGTCAAAAATATGTTTTGATCGGTTTTGGCCTCTTGCCGCATTCGAACCGATTTAAACCAAAATCCATTTGGAACAAAATTCAGTTTTGTGTGAATATAGTCACGAAGTATTTAAGTTTCATAAGCTTTTCGCCGGTTGCAAACCATTGGGAAAATCCAGAATCTTTGTGATAAAAGATAAGAACTCTGCGTCATCTTAACGTTGCGAAAATCTAGCCTTGGTGGGATTTGAACCCACGGCTTCAGACTTGCTGGGGCTAGAAACACAACCTCAGTTAAACCGGATTCGGTTAATCCAGATCTTCACCTAATTCGGGCAAAACTTAAGGTACAATTGATTCGTAATGTGGTAAGGCTTTAACTAATCGAGATCAGTTAATCCGGATCTTTGCCTAATCCGGACACAGCTTTTAGTCCAAACAGGTCCGGATTAACGAAGGTTTACTGTACTTGGTATATTGGTGTTCTTCACAATGTTTCCATTGTAACTCAGGCACAACAAGGAGCCAATATCGAGGCGAGTTCGACGAATCAAAATATCGGAGAAGTAAGAGACAGAAAAAACCTACATCCCCCACCAAGCGGCCACAAAGCAGGTAAGAAGGGGAAAAATTAAGTTAAGCAAAATGGGTACATGCTTGGGGCGTTAGGGGAGCTACCATACTTCCCCTAATCCAGTTTACCATGGTTTCTATGTTGCAAGGAAAGCATATATTTCTGCTTAAGCGATTGTTGCAACGTTTGTATTCCAATGTATCCACTATATGCAAGCTTTTGGGTAGTTTTCTATTCAATCAAAATACACACAGATGTATACAAGGGTGGCGTTGGGCCTTAAATAGAAGGGCTGTTATAAATCCAATGGTATCCCGTTTCTTTGATAATATGTTGAAAAAAAAAACAGTTATAAAAAGATAAAAAATGGTTAAATTGAAAATTAATACTTCCAAAGGAAAAAAATAAATACGTTTTTCCGTACTTACTCCCAATTAGATCAATTTTGGCTTGATTTAAAAAATATATATATTTTTATATATAGGCCTATCTGTAATTGTTTTAAATTGTGCCAAAAAATGCTCTTCTGGTACTGTAGTATCGACACTGTCACCTCTTATTCGGCAATGAGTTTTAAAAATCGAAAAATTACCGAGCACTGGTCTCATTGTTGTCTCTGTTATATTTTCAGGCAAAACCTGGTCGTGCACGATCTTAAGGCAATGTGGACGATTGAAAACCGCGACGTGGCTTACGGGTTGTACGAAGGCTACAATAAATCAGCGGTGCTTCGTCGAAATCTGAGCACGAAGATTTTAAGCAAATTCAGGATTGGGGCTGATTCTGGTGAGAAAAATATTTACAAATAAATGATCGAAAAAATATTTAGTCATTCATCATATATGAGTGTGCCGTGATCGCTGGTCTGCATGAATGCTTCGGATCTTAACTCATTTATTTTGATTTTAAGGCATATTTCATTTGCTTAACAGCCATTTAAGAGTCTTAGGACTTTCCAAACCAGCGTGACTTCTAAATTTAAGTTTTGTTGATGAGCGTTACAATGTTATGTGGCATTTTTGATGTGGTAAATATTTCTAAGTCTTCATCTAACCAGCACAGAGTAAACTTTCATATGGAAGTTCTATTTATCAGAATTACAAAATTATGCGACATTTTGGGGCCCGGAAAATGTTTCTTTTCGTTTGTTGTTGCAAGAAAAAAGTTTTGTTAAAAGTTAAAGAAAACAGGAGGTTTCCTTGACGTTGTTTAAACACTGAAAGAAGACGTTAGTAGAATAAATGCATGGTAGTTCCAAACTTAAGAACTGAACTTCACGCCCTTCGATCTATTTCTATTTTTCTGCAAAGTTTTAACGAGGAAGTTTTTGTTAACAGGTTAAAAATGGTCATCTGTTAATTAAATAAATGAAACTTTTCTTTGTTTTCACTTCTTGATGGAACCGAAAAAAATCTTCAAACAATCTGAGATTTAAAATTTAATCTTGTGTTGTTTCCTATTTTTAGTGGAGCAGATGGGAGGAGGGAGTGGGAGCAGACGGACCTCCCAGATGACTCCGGATTCGGATGCAGGAACCGGATTCGGTCAAGAAGGAATGGATCCGAGTTACATGTTGAGGAAACTTCGAGACGAATCGAAAATGGAGTAAGTTTAAGTTTCGGATCCCACTTACCCGATTAAATGCGAGTATTCGAAGTCATTTCGAATCTTTAAAGCACTACTGATTTGAAATTTGTAGGAATTAAAAAAATACTGGTTTGAATCTATAGGAATCGAATCATTCGAATGCTTTTGTTTTCGAATCTGTTGGATTCTAGTACCTCTGATTTCGAATCTGTGGGATTCGATATGTTAACCTTATTTATCACTAAATATAATGTCCACTTGTTGTCGCAGATCTGTGGTTGGGGCCGAGGATCAGAAGACAGTTCAGCAACAGTTAAAGGGGATCACGGCTTCTACTATGGACGATGTTGTCAACAAAAACTGGCTCATCAAATTTGTCAACTGCCAAGCTATGCTGAAGGTGGGTAGGAAATTTGCTTGGTAACCATGGGGTCGTGAGTTCGAATCTCAACTTGGGTGTTTATTGTTACAGTATTTTTGCCTTGGTGATATTTGTTTGACTTGGGGAAATCATAAATTCTAGACAAAAACATTTTATTCCACCGTTTTTAGCCTCAAATTTCCTTGTTGTGCAATTATTTTGTGTTATGAAATGCCCGAAATTGGAAGAGTTTTTCAAAACAGAAATATCTTGGCAAAATGAAATATATTTTATTTTTTGGTTAGCTTGAACGCTTCAGGGCCGATGCCAATCTTAATGTAGATATGGGTTCTTCACATTTATACACTTTTGACTAGGGTTATGCTTCTGTAGCAGAATAGCAAATGGATCCTAATTAAACTTGAAACATTTTGAAGTTCAGAGCAGAACATGTTTTAGCAACATTTGGATTAACTTTATGCTGACAAGTCCAAAACCGAGCGATTTAGATAAAGAACTGAAGCTAAATTTGCGCAATATATGGTAATCATAGTCCCAATTATATGTGTTCGTCTTAGCTGTTTGGTCAAAACTGCCACACTTTTTTATTTTGATCGAAGTATTTCCTGACAACCAAGCACTTTTTGTTGACAGGGCCCACAAACACAGGGTTACATCATCCTTACAGCAGCACAAGCGGATTTCCTCAACCGGGATCACCGCGTTATGTGGAGGAAAGGTCAACTCACAACCAAATCTTCATGGGTCGGTTCATTATCAGGAATGCAAGTGTTTGCTACAGTTGAAAAGACGGGACAAGCAGCTACAGGTACGGATGAACTGTTACTGTTGGATGTTTAGTCTTTTCGACTATTGTTGGGCTACAAGTGCTATAACGCAAAAACCAAACATAACATTCATAAAACGGCTGTTATGACGACACACAATGCGTGACGTAACATTACATTACATCAGTATTTGTATTAAGGCACTATAAATGCTGAGCAGAATTTAGCTTTATTGTGTTCGTTCTTATGGCAAACTCATTTTTTAAGTGATCCCTTCAATGAAAAGCCATGGTTTCTTGGCAATAACCATATGTATTGGTTATTACATTTATAATTTAAGTAACACCAAGAATACTGGGTGGTTTACACCTTGCTACAACTTCGCGTCACGGCTGCGCACCTTTTTATCAATCTTGTATGAATGCGACTCAAGTGGAATAAACGAGTGTAATTGATCCCACATACCACTGATAATGGCCGAAACGTTTGAACAACAAAACATGCCCCTTTTTCGTCTATTTAGGCTGTAATTCTCGCCATCAAAAACACAAGTTCAGTTAAAGTGGCTTTTATCTCACAGTAATTATTCCACAGTTGAACAAGACGCTGATGTCCCTTGGTTTTCGGTCAGCGACATTGCACCACGTGATCCAAGCCCTGGAATGTTAAATATTTACGATTTGAAAGGAGGAGGGCAGGCTATTGGCGGAGTCGTGGGCGATGGCGTGGCAAGTAAGGGAAATACCCGTTCGTTCCCATTCATAAATAATGGTTGTCGATCGTGGTTGGCTTGCAGTTGACCTTCTCATTTAAGTCAATTACAACCAGTACAAGACATTAATGTAAGAAATTACAGAATTTTCTGATAGCATTTTGTTCCAGCTTTTCAAGTTATTTAAAAAAATCGACCTTTGTTCAAAAGAATGTTCATATGCGACTGATGCACACTTTGCCCTGTACTGTTAATTACTAATTTGTTGACAATAAAATTAATTGGGTCAAAAAGAAGCCAATTAATAGCACGCATGTTATTAAAAGTTATGGATATAAAAGTCAAAATCACTTTTAAGTGCTGTTGGCCAATCACTTTACTAACACTCCTCAAAAAGTCTAATTGAATAATAGGTTGTGTATGGAAAAGTTTCTAGGCGACTTGATTTTAGCTAGATCGAAACCCTCTTGCTGTCAGCAAAAAACTCTGTGGCAACTAGTGAAAAGTGAAAAGAAAGTTAGTAAAAAGTTTTTTTTTAAAAAAACTTTAGGATCTATACCAACATATTTTTGGGTTTTTTCGCAATCGAACAATAACGTATCCCACACAGGTTCGTTCCAACTTCAACGTATCATGTCGCGGTGCACGTGTCGGATGTATTACGTCGGTTACGAAGCTTTGATCGACTCGGAACAAACCGATTATGTCCGCTTGTTGCCTGAAACCCCGGCAGATGAGGAAAAGCATCTTCTCCACAAGCACAGATTTGCAGGAAGCGATCTCCTTCAGGACGAGAAGCCTGTGAACGTCCTCACAATATCACAGACACAACTGGATATTTGCACAAACACTGTAAGTTGAAACTCTGATTGTTTAACTCTACGGTTGCATATGTGTACGAAAAAAACGTTGAGTGGTTGAGTGATAAAACAAAACCGCTACGAAAAACTGCTATATCTTTGTGAGATTTTTGGTATAAAGGTAATGTATGTTGACACTTTGCTGATTAAACTCTGTCGTACCTAGCATGTGCTAAACACGTAGATTAATAAAGCAAAATTGCTTGTGCATAGTGGCAACATTCAATTGGGGTTAGTATTAAAGATTATCTCTCAGACGTTGGTGCAAACATCACGTGCGGTTCTTGTTGTGCTTTTCAACGTTATTAAGCTCCTCTATTCGGAAAGACACACATATTTAGAGACACTTAACGAAAACTTTGAAAGTTTTTTTTTTACTGTACGCCGAAATAAAACTACAAGAGAGCTTGTATACCAAATGAACGCATTCCATGGCAGAAATTAAACAATCGCTGTTGCCATAATCAGTGCCATATAATCGGTCTTTGTTTTTCGTTATTCAATGTAATATACATAAAAAATCGATCTCGCCGACTAATGGCGTTTTCAGTTCTAAACAAGAAAAAAATAATAGTTTAGTATGTATTATCCACAACTGAGATCGTCTTTTTATATCTGATTGAAAACCTTTATTTCTGAATCTTGACATTTTTTTGGGCAGAGTCAATTCACGATGATTTTGGACATCGTTGAAAATCTTCTGCTCTACGTTGAACCCGTGATGCGTGACTTCTGGGAGAGAATCGATCGGATGCGGTTCCAACTGCGTCTGACGTCATCAGATGACGCAGCTAAGCAACGTGACACGCTGGCAGCCATGCAGAACCGAGTGAGGTCACGCTTGACTAATATGCGACAACTGGAACGTCAGCTCTTCCGTGTAGATCGGGTGAGAAAAGGGGGTAGCGGGGGGTAATTGGTGGTCTCCAGTGTACGTTTTTTTATACCCCACGTTTCAGTAAAGAAAAAGTGGTTTGATATTGTAAAAATCGCGGGTTAGATATTTATCTGAAGTTGGTCCGTAAGTTCATAGTAAATTGATATGTGTATAAAATCATTTAACATGTGGTTATGCTAATGTATCGAAACACATACGTGTGACACAAGTGGGAAATGTTTATTACCATGTTAAAATCAGTTGACAATCTTTTTCAGAACAAATATATTTGGCTTATGCAAGCATCTTCAGTGTCTCAAGTATGTAAGATGACATCTTTGAAAGCCACTATTTCAGTTTTACGTGAAATTCTACTAAAATCTTTGTAAAAATGTTGTAGTTTGTTGTAACGTATTGGCGAAAAGTAGTTTACCAAAAATTTTTGATGCAAATCAGTTTTTTTTTACCAAGCGAATTTACAATTAATGCCTGAAAAATAGATTTATGTTTTAATAACAACTGAGAAATTCTTTGAAACCAAATTATTTTTTCCACGGAACATTGTCCCTTTCAACGTCTCAAATTTTCAGGCGTTCGACATCGACCCGAGTAACACAGAGTTATCCGATGAAGCGACAGAGTTACGACTCCGACTCGCAGAAGAAAAAGAAACTCTGAATGAGGAGAGTGAAGAACTCGGAATAATTATCAGGTTCGAGAAATTTTTGTAAAAAAGTAAATTTGTCATTTTAAATTTCAATTGCTAGAAGCAAAAACAATTTCTGAACATTCTAATTGGCAGAACTTTAGTTTTTCTTGCCTTGTGATTTGACTTCCGGCGGGATCTCCACTGAGTCTGTGTAGCTCAGTTGGCAGAGCGCAAGACCAGGAAATGTCCCAGGAAGGTTCTTGTCGTGAGTTCGAATCCCAACCCGGGCTAGATTTTTCTTGTTAATGTCTTGCAATATGGAAATGCTTGATAGGCTTGATTCGGTATGACGCCTTAAAATAGGCGTGGCGTACTGTGATTTTTCTAACCCTAAAACCAGCTTGCTTGCTTAGCCCTGAATTAACTAAAGTATGAAATGGATTTTCAGACAGTGTTTCTTAAAATATTTCTAGCATTTGTGAAATTTAGTATCTGATAGTTTGTGGTAAGAACACATGTATCAACCCAAAACACTAAAAATAGCATAATTAATGTTCTCGATACAAAACAATCAGTTTTGTTCCAATATTTAAAAAAACATCAGAAGAAACATGTTAAGATTTTTTACTCTTTATTCTTCAAACTCGATTATTTCGGCAGATGCTTCAAGGAAATGTTTCTGGAGCAGAAAACCCGAAACTCGTCACTTCGCCCCCAGGACCGTCATCATGACGTCATAGAAGAGGAGGAAGCGTCGGTTGCCAGGACGACGGAGGTTATGTTCGGTCACGTGCAGTGGCATCTCACCGACGCCGACGGACAACTCAACATTGCGCAGTTCGAGATGAAGGATTTCCTCTACGAGAAGGTGAAAGGGTTGAAATCCCGGCTCGTGTGTTGTGTATTAAAATCATGCAGATCATTCGAAAACCAATAGATTGTTTACCTTTTTTACTACATAATACACTAGATTGTGACGTCATAGACAAATATCGTGACGTCATTGACGAATAACGTGACCTCATACTCGATGTTTGTTTTCACAGATCAACAAAAGTGACGACACAGTGTCCCATTGTTTCGAGCTGGGATCTCTGACCCTCCAAAACCTCCTCCCCAATTCCCTGTATCGTGACGTCATAAAACGTCATCACCACAGCGGTCTGAGGTCGCACGGTGTGTCCGGCACTGGAGGGCGCTCTCTGACTTTCAGAGTTTTGTGCCGCGTTCGTCCACCAGTGGGCGGTATATCGGTGAAAGATCACGTTGAGGTGAGAGGTCAAATGGTTTGCACAAATGGCCGCGGATTTTTGACCTTTATACAGACTTAATAAACCCAATCAGATTTCGTACTTGAAAGCCTACTAGGTTTAAACATCAATGAACAGGAAAATAAGTTAAAAGGATGAAAAGTCAAAAATAAATGTGTTTGACTAAAACTTGTAGAGGCCCCTCCCCCCCTCTACATGTGACGACCGACCGATAATTAAATTATTATGTCGTCTCCATTTTTAAAAGGCGATTAAAATTAACAAAAAAGTAGATTACTTCGTTTGTTCACATGACTGTTCGAATGCCTGGTTGTATAGGTAGAGCTACTAACACAGGAACTCACACCAGAGGTTTGCGAATTTCCGATAGGTGGCACAACGGAGCAATTATTGCCATTGCAAACGCCTATGCTCCGTTTCGCCACGTACCTCAAATTCCCAAACATCTGGTGTGAGTTCCTGTGCTAGTAGCTCTACTGGTTGTATATGATATATGAACAGCTTTCAACAATCAACTAACTCATATTTTCTTCAGGTGAACGCGGCTCCACTGACGATCCAACTTACGTATCAGTTCTTCAAACGCATGATGGCGTTCTTCTTCCCAGACAAGGGGGTAGGGACGGGCGTTGATGACGAAATGGGGGTTGAAAATAAAAGTGCCACTCTGCTTGGGGTCAGCACCCATGGGTCGGGTTTAGAACGTCATGGGAGTATTTTAAGTCTCCCCTCTCGACCCCCACCACCTTCACCCTCCCTCACCCAACCAACAACACCTATGGGGCACCGGAAAAGCAAGTAAGTCCTGGAAAGCCCACTGTCGTGGGTTCGAATCCCACTTTTTGTAGCCTACGCCTTGCCGTATGGTGGTGAATGACCGGATGATGCGGTATAACGCCTTTAATGGGCCTGGCGTAATATGATAAGGGGTCAGTTTGTAATGCAAGAGAGTTGAAAAAGCGTGCCAGTTTCTTTACAACTACAACGTTTTACTTAAGACTTAAAGCCCGAGCCATTTTTATATTATTTTTTTACGCCAGAACTATTGCCTATAATAGCTCATGTATTTTCTAACCTAAATAGGATTTTTCCTTTTTCCTCTTCTTAAACGCCTTTACTTTGTTTGGCACAGTTGACTGTCCACATTAAATTTCTACTCATTTACATTTCAAATCTTGAACCTTCACAGGTCGATGTCGAAAGCAATCGATGACGTTGACAAGATGAAGCAGAGAGCAGCACAGAACAACACTTTCCTCTACATAAAGATTACACAAGTACCGCTCTGTGTCAGTTACAAGGTGAAGAAAATTGTAGTTGTGACGATTCTATAGTTTTGTTCAATAACCGATAAGCTATATTTTGACTTGATTCTTGTAATGCACACTGGCGGTTTAATTTTATGTTAATCTGCTGGTACTGATGCGTTAACAGGAAAATATGCTTCTGTTTATTTAACAAAAAAACGTATTTCTGTAGTAAGTTTTGTCACCATTTCACAGCTGCTGTAAGTTTTCTTTGAGAATCCTACGTATAGTGGGTGATTTTTAAAAAACAGAAAAATATTTCAAAAAACTTTCAAAAGTAAACTTGTACAAAAATGAGGCAAAGCTACTTCAGAATTCCGTTAATTGCAAAATTTAATTACAAATTCCATTTTATTGCATACCTTTCCCAAACTGAAGAGTTATGCTTAAGCGCCTATTCTTGTTAATTGCGATGAATGGTTGGCTTAATGTAGTTGCTATTGCTTGTGTAGCGAATTCTGACCCAATAGTTTTTTTCTACCAGGGTGAAAAGGAGAAGAACATCGAGGACGTTCACGAGTTTAACATCACAATCCCGATGTTCGAATATCACAGTATGACGTGGACATGGCACGACTTCGCGATGGCGGTCAAGAGGGATTGCAAGAAACAACTCGTTTCACAGGTGGGCTGCATTTGTTCTAAATCTATTGTTGCTCACGCGAACAAGCAATGATAAACTATAACAGTGGATTAATCGAAGGTCTGCAAGAGCGCTTCAGGCTGCTCCCAGTCACGAATACGTGTTCGTCTGTGTAATGTTACTCTGGCATGGAATGGTCCCGATGGTAAACTGGGGTTTGCATAATCAAAAAAAAAAAACGTTTGTAACTTTACTTACCATTATTCGGTGTTTAGCAGCTTTTGGTCGATTAACGATCATTAAAAATTGCCTTGCTCGTTACAATGTACTCGGTTTTAATAGAAACAGATAGTTTTTGATTTGCCCGGTACAGCCGCGTAACGTCTCAACGTCGCGCAGCTATTTCCGGCTTGGTGAATATTTCAGTGCATTTATGCTGCTACGATTTTCAACGTTATTTTCTCTTCTATCAGCTAATCAAAGAAAAACTCCACATCAGTGGTCGACATCACCACACTGCATCCACTAGCGGCGCATCGGAGTCCGAAGCCTCTCCCGCTCCGGATCAAGCCGACAAAGCCAAACTGCTCTTCGGAAATTCGCTACAGCGAACTGAGAGCACCAAGCGAAGTTTCTTTAAACGCAAGAAATAGTGAAACAGCACTTTTCACTCGCTTTACGTAACACTGCAGTGACGTCATATACTAGATACGTCACGTACATATGTGATGTGGTTGTTTGCAATTGAAAAAATGTTGTTTACCTGTTAAAAGGTTTCATACAGTGATTGGTTGATTATTCTGACTTCTATATTGGTGAAAGATATAGGATTAAGTGTCATTAAACCTTCCGTAAATGAACTTTTTTAATAATACTTTATTCGTATATCAAATCCGTAATACGCAAGTTCATAAAGTTTATAATACTGAAAAAGATTAAATATATTTTTACAACATAATGGAACTAATAAAAGACTATTTCCATCTCTATGGAACGAAATTTGCACTTTGATTTTGTTGTCGTTTTCCTGTAAAACCCAAATTTCATGCATCTTCTCCAGTTGACCTTAGGTAACCTTTGCCCTTTCAATTTGACCGATAGTGAACTCATATAAATTTCAACATTGCGCAAAGACAAGGGAACAAAAGTTACAAATATATTCACTCTGCTTTATGTTAAAGTTGTTGTGTTGATCCGAATGCCATCTGCACTTTGCCATATTTCTTGTATTCAGTGTTTTTCACGTTTAATGGTTTGCAAAATATGCCACTGATTTTGAAGCAGCTCTTGTATTGAAGGAAAAGAACACATTTTTCCTCCGGCTATTTCTGCACGGTTTTTTTCGAATATTTCAGTCATAAAACGTCTTCTGTCTCCCCTTATTTTTTCTTTGTGACGTCACAAGACGTAATTGTAACAACGACGCGCGTTTTAAACCGAACACCGAAACATGAATTTATTGGCAAATAATAGAAATCGTACATCAAAAATTGAAAATGGGGTTACAGGTTGGCCATTAGAGGCACTCGACACTTTTATGTTCCTATTGTGTGTTGTGTTGGGGAATTCAATGCTGCTGACATAATAAAGTCAATATCGCAAAAAAGTAAAGTTTTAACCAGGAATCTGAACAACTCGGGTTCGAATCCCGGTGGAAACATCGTCGTGGTTACACAGAACAGCACTGTGACGTAATAAACTCTATGAGGCGAACAGCGATAGAACGATTCTGTTGCGATGTAAATAGTGGGGAATACCCTTAAAAACCCCTGGAAATTACGTCACACATAATTGGTAATAACCTCATATTGTCAAAATTATTTTCCCAATGTTGCTATGGCTTTCTATTACTTGCATGGTAATAATTCGTTTTCTGCAATATACGTGTTATATTATAGATGTATGACGTAATATCCTTTGTGATGTCATAGAAATGACCACTAAAACGGGCACGTGGGAATAGATTGTTTTTCAACAATGGAATAAAAAACAAATTTAATGTTGAGAAAAAAAACATAAAGTTTGCAAATTTTGAAAATACAAATTTGTACAAAAAAAATCGAATCAGCAAAACATCTTGGACGAAACTTTAAGCAAAGGAATTTTACAGACACAAATTTTGTTCGTCAGACGAAACATCGCGAATATTTCACCTGAATATTAATTATGTAGTCACCCACCGCCAAACACCTGTTTTGCATAAATTGACCGCTCACACAGGGGTACACGGGCGGTCACGTGTTTATGGCTTCTCCGGTGCGACGAAATCGCTCAAAACTTTTACCGCGCTTTTCGACCAATCAGCTGCTTGCTGCAGAGAACTGGTTACGTGAGCAATTGTTGCGTCATAAGCGGCCGCCCACGTCATCTCGCCACTGTGACGAAATAATACCGGTGATAAGTGAAGTGTTACTGCACGAAAATAAAAATCGAAAACACCTATTATGTTATGCGCAGTTGATTAAATTTCGATTTTGTCGCAACTGCAAAAAGTAGGTTTTCAAAGCAAAATGAAACTAAATCTACGATTAACAAAAAAACGGATGAATATCTGATTGACAAATAGTTGCGCAAATCCCCGCCATATGGCGCCACAGAGCCATGGAGTTACTAGATCTATAAATTTGATATTATGCCTGGCAGCAACAGCTTATATATGGGTTTATTGGATCAAATACATCAAGTGTTTTTTTACCTGATCAATTCCGCAGCTGATTTCCAAAAGTGAAGAGTCCATTGTTTTATCCACACAACGACCGGTGTAGCGTACACGATGACGTAATCGATTCCTTGCAACGTCATCTGTCCGAATGTTCGAAGAAGATCTGCAAACTGAGAGAAGATATTGAGATTAAATGCAGTGGTTGGTAATAATCGCCGAATGGAATTATGTGAATGACTATAGGGGGAGGTTTAAGTCGTAGGACCAGATGCTCTGAACCGATTCTCACCAATTTCGCTGTCGCACAACTATAAGCAAAAGTTTGACAACGCCTCGGTTACGACGCAAGAATCATAAAAAAACGACATAAGATAAAACAAGAAACATCCAAGAATACAAAGATTTATTTACGGTTACGTCATTAATGCATGACGTCACACACGAGAACTAATTTTAGATCGCGGATATGATGTCAATTTCAATTTTCAAGGTCACCTTGTCGAACTGTTCAATGCTCCAATTCCTGAACGGTAGTGATACTTTCCACACATAAACGTAACCGGCAGAGAGTTTTTCGCCCAAAACAACAAGGTAAGGGGATAATGTGTCGCTGAGATTCTTCCAGTAAACTGGCACGTTGCTTTGCAGGAAACTGGCCAAGAGAGAAAAAAACTTAAATGAAACAAATTTTTAAAACAAGGTCGAAAATATACAGTCATTTAAAAAGTGCCGATAAAAGTATGAATCTTTTTTAGCTAACCAATATTTTTTTTCTTTCAAACACAATAAAGTAAAATTAAGGCAATAGTACACACTGGTTTGGTTTTCAATATGTAACTTATTTCAAATTTCGGTTATTTTAAAACACAAAAATTCAGGAAATTTTTCCCATAATACCTTGCTGCAATGTTGTAGCTCTTCTCCAGTCTCATAGCAATGTATGATGTCACAGCCAGGACGCCATTCTTATCCAGTAAGTCGTAAGTCTTGGATTGGCGCCAAACGCCACCGTGCATTGTGACGTCATAAGCCACAAGTCCGCCGCAAACAGCCAGCACAGCGACACCTAGTGTGAGCCATAGGAGTCGATTTCCTGATGACGTGTGGTTATGTGATACGGTGAGACGCTCCATCATTTCCTGTGAGTAATTTATTTGGATTTGTTACATATTTTCATGTATAGCAATGGTTACAAAACTTGTGGCAACAGATTCCACTATCATCGAATTTTCAGAGCTAAAAGAGCTATGTATATGCAATTGTACACTTCATGATTTTAAATCCTATCTATTCCGTTTGTCTGCATGATTCTCCCAAACGATGTCTCAAATGGCTTCCTGAGCACACATGAATGCATAACCAATGGTTTATAACTGACAATGAAAAATGATTTCCAATTAACAGAATAAGTCTATAACTTTACATGGAATATATATATTTTGCCTAACTGGCGTGTTCAGTTCCTACAGAACCACACAAAGAAACATAATCAATGTTGAAATAAATTGCTAAAATGCTGATATGCTTAGTAGAATCACTCTCAATCGCTTTATAACAGTGGTTGCAATTTTTTTGTGTAATTGGATCCCGTATTTCTAAATTTTTTAGAGCTAAAATAGCCATGAATATGCACATTATGATTTTTAATTATATCTATTTCATTTGTCTGCAAAATTTGCCAAAACGAATTCACAAATGGCTTCCTGAATCCACTGAGGACCACTGTGAGCAACATTAGATGTGCACACTGTGGCCACACACCAGTTTATGTGCATAGCAAACACAAAAAGATTTTACACTAAACTTACTTCACATAAAACTCTGACATCATGAAACTCTGGTTTTGAGGTCAGTGGTTCAGATCCCCGTGCGGCATCATTATTCATTTTATTGAACGCACGCAGCGTTTCAACAAACACAGTTGGTGGCATTTTTTTCCTTGTCACATCCCAGTTGGTGTGCATTCGTTGCAACAATAATCTGTGAATAGAATGAAAATATCAATGCCACTCAACAGTTTCATTCAAAACAAATCATAAAGTTTTGCTTATTGGGTAGAAAGTTGTACATTGCTAACACAGTAGCTTTAAACATTGGACAAGCACACATTTGCATTTTTTACATTTGTGTATTGTAATGTTGGCAATTATTGTCAAAAAATAATTACAAACGTGTCACTTAATTTTGTTGAATAAAATATCCAACTAAATATATTTTTTCTATCCATTCTTAATTTAACTACCTGAAGTCATTTTTTCCTTGTGCAATTGAATTTAAAACAAAACAAACATGTCGACATAAAACGGCTGCACAAATGCCAATAAAGAAAGTAACTTTAATTTAATGTGAGTAAAACAATTCTTGGCAAGAAAATTGCAGAAAATCTACTCTGCTTTACACCACAAGCAAAATACCCAACCTGGTTCTGGCAAGATTTGAAGCGTACATATTTCTCCACAAGCTGAAACAGTGGGGATCTGTTTCTAAGCAACCAATAGCCAATGACGTTAGTTCATCGCGTAACTGGCAACCCTGGACACAAAATATGTTTCACCATAACATACATGGACATAGAGAAATGACCCAGTAATCATTTGAAAACCTAAATAGGCCAAAATAAAAATATATCCAAATTTAGCAATTTTTTATGGCTGACACAACAATAGTAAATG
Organism: Phallusia mammillata; assembly: GCF_965637545.1. NCBI lineage: Eukaryota > Metazoa > Chordata > Ascidiacea > Phlebobranchia > Ascidiidae > Phallusia > Phallusia mammillata. Next base: position 1,571,677 of record NC_137256.1, read on the forward strand.
TACTGAATCAAAAGGAGCCTTCGTAATTTATGTAGAAATGTGTTGGTTTAATTTAAGAACATTATGCAAGGGTCTTCTTAGTTCACATGTTTCAACATCTGATAACCTGCACTGATGATGACAACAGCAATTGTTGAAATGTCTGCACTAAGATGTATTCAGTATGTACAAGACATCTGGTAATTATTTTTCATTAAATCATTGCTTCAGCATTACCACTGACAATTAAAATTTATCATTTTCACAAATCAGTTTTTTAAAGTTAAAACTACATTCACAACTGCCTGCTTAATCCAACGAATCCAATATCTTTTTACTTGATGTGTGATTGCTAACAGAGCTGTGGTTACCAAACACTTTCTACCTGTTCCACTGGAGATGTGATAACCATGTTGAAAAGTTGACGCTTGTTGTTAGGGTTGCTTGTCATAATGTCACGAAAAGTCGGGTAGATCTCTTTGATTCTCTCCTTCACCCTGCATAAAAAATGTAAGCCTGTTTAAAGATGGACATCCAATAAGGTGGCATCAAAAAATTATTATTTATCAGTAGATTAAGTACTTCACTTGTATCTTTGTTTTAAATATCATCATCTAATGTGGAAATGTAAGCAGATGTTTAATGTTACTTTATTTATGCAAGAAACCTTAATTAATATCACAGTTAACAGTTTTATTGAAAAACTACAACTACACAATTTAATTGCTTTGTTTTTTTGATCACAATACACAAATTCTAAAATGTGTGTTTTATTTGGTTTCTCAAAAATGTAAATTGTAAAAAAAAATTTTTACCAACACCAGCTGTTACAAAACGAACAGCAAATTGCTTTGAATTAGGAAGGAAGTTTTTTTACAAAATGTTTGGCAGCAACGCTGGGAATTGATTGTGAACAAAATCCCTATTCATGCCCTCAACAAAATTAAATATACAACCATTGGAAAAAAAATTCGGGGTGCTGTACCTATGCTCATGCCAAACTTTATTGCACCCACAAATCTTAATGTTGTGCTGGCAGTTAGCAAACTTTCTACATTGACCAGATAACTTTAGGAATGAACAAGGAAGACAAACATAACTAGTCTCAATTTCAGCTCTCAAAAAATGACAAGAACTAATTCCTTGGACCAATGTTTAAGGTATAATGTAGCAATATGGTTACAACAAGCATCACAGTAAAGTATTGAAACCTACCATCTCATGCTACAAAGGGCTTATCCTGGAATTATCAATTCAGCATTTATAAGTAATTACTCACACTGCAGACTTGTTGGCAGATTTTGTTTGCGAATCGAAAGCCCATTCAGCAATATCCATAAACTGGGATGGCTGGACACAAGAATTGAACATTCCCTTGTCACGAGCTTTCGATAAGATAGTTTCGATGTACAACATACAATAGGGAGCCATATTCTTCATGTGCAAAGCTGGAAGCATCACCTCTAACCAAACTGTGTAATATATATGTTAAATTTTAATTATCCAAGCACACTACAACCTAGCATATGTGGTTCTTAATATAATGGTAACTGGCTTTGTTTTATTCAGAAGACAAAAGGTAACCTAAGCTTTACAAATCATTTGCTCATTTTAACTGCGCACCACAATATTTCTATTGGTTTCATGAATGTCTTGTTATAACACAGTTGGCAGGTTTCACTGGTAGTCGAGTAGCACACAGTCTAACAGCTTGTGTACTCGGCTATGTCTTGTAATAAAAAGACTGTTGGATTTTTCATCAAAATTATAGTAACCTACAAAGTCTGCTACATTGTAGATAGTACATCAACCATTTAGTTTGCATAAACAAAACAAAATTTAAAAATTTAACAAAAACAAAACAAAGTTTAACACACAAAAGTCCCATTGCCCCACAGTACAAATAGCTGGACCATTTTTGCTTGCTTTTTTGTTTTATCCAACAAATGTCTTTGTGTTGGAAATGAAAAGAAATGGGTCAGTTATAACACAATACATTAAATTTTAGTGATATGTTTTGAAATTAAGTTAGTTGTGACAATTATTTAAAATGTTATCGTACCTTTCATTCCGCATCGACTATCTTTAACTCCACTTTGACCCAGAGCCCAAAGCAGTGTGAGGCATCTGCAACATACAAAAGAAATGTAGTGTCACAGCAAAATAATCTGAACACAAGACACACAACAAACTACAAAAGGTGTTTTTTTTTACAGTTAAACTATCAAAGGCAGCTTATAACCAGGGGTGGCTTACATTATTATGCCATGCTGTTTCTGTTTCTACAATGCTTTATAGTTTATGTAAAAAAAATTTTGACATGTAGACATTATATATATGTCAACATATGTTCTGCTTGAAAAGTTATTTGCACAAATACCAACTGTCAACAAATAGTTTTCAAAATGTAGTAACAAAAAAAATTCATCAGTCATAATTACAACAATACAGCAGAAACTGGAGTTTAAAACGTGTTACAAGGCTGTTAACCTTAAACTTATAAGTGGCGAAAACATAACCAGGAAATCATTCTAAAAAGCTGTAGGAGTCAACACATGCATTGTACAAACCTCTTTGGAACGTTTTGCATAGTTTGCACTTTATCCACATATATCTTCAAATTTTGACTGCATATAGTTGGGTGGGAGTATGCCAAAGCTTGGATGCACAGTTTGTGACCCCATATTAACATGTCTGCAACGAAATATTAGTAAGTTATATCTATAAACATTTAATACGGATTCCGTCACAATAATTTATAGAATCTCAACCAGTGGTATGTACAGCTTTAAACGTGGCATGCAAGTAGCTTATTTGTTTTTCTTAAATCTGATCAAGAATTGCAACTAAATTGATCAGCCCTGGTTATGGATGAAACTTGTGTTTTGGACATTCTGTTGGAATTGCTGACCTGTTGGTTCCACAATTTAGTCAAGAAGAGTAACCCTATCTCTTGGTCTACTCAGCTAAACAGAATTTATGTAAACAGTTGTCAGGTGGTACGCAATCAGTATAAGGTTGAGAACCACTGATTTGAAGTGAAACCAATGCATTACCCAGAAAACCCCAAAATAATGTTATTAGGTTGACTTTGTTTTGTTACCAAAGCAGAATTTGTTTTCAGTCTTAGTTACAGCTCAACTAATTAAATAAACTAGACATTTGTTTTGCATTTTGTTCAAACTAATGCAGGTTGCCTGTTTTCACAATTTTTGCATTTATTATATATACCGTATTTTACGGACCATAAAGCGCACCCGATGATAAGGCGCACTGTCAATAAATTGCTTTGATTAGTTTTTTGTTCATACATAAGGCGCACCGGACTATAGAACGCAACGTATTTTAAGGAGTATGGGTTACCGTATAAAGCTCAGTAAAGTCCCGTATAAAGCTCATAAAGCTCTGAATATCACAGTTGGTAGTTGCGTTTACCGTAGTTTTTGTGTAAGACGGTGGTTTATTTATATAATGATAGTATCGGTACTGGTTTTGAGTGTAGCCTAGGCAATTAAGCACTACTTGATCCATACATTAGGCGCACCGGCTTATAAGGCGCACGATCAATTTATGAGGAAAAAAAAGGATTTAGATTGCGCCTTATGGTCCGTAAAATACGGTACTGTTAAAAAGCATTGCTGACCTCTCGCCAAATGTTCGAGCATAGAATTAATGTATTGTTGAAAGATGCATTCAACCATTTCTGTATTGAGCTCTGCAAACAACTTCAACAATCTGCTCTGAGTGTTCTGTGGGAAAAAGGGATATATATATTAATTTGCATTTGACAATCCCACATCTTTTATTATGTTTACACATTGCCTGTGCAACCAAATAGAACAATAATGTAAATTAGTGATTGAACTGTGAACCAAAATACCACAAGTAATTTTGTTCACTGCCAAAAATTTTGACTAAAATTTGCGACAAAATTTACCTTAGTAGCTGTGCAGAAAGGAAAATCAACTTCACGCCCACTTTGAGTGACGCTTTCATCAGGACATCTCAACTTGTCGTCCAAGTACATAACAAGATCTTTGCAGACATTCTGAAATGCAAGATGTTAAACAATTGGCCACACATTTTTTGGCAACAAGACTATATTCATAAGATGCTAAATCGCAGAACTAAATTTTACTTTGAATGCTTGTACTGTTACAGCATTTACTGTTACACCAAAGACAAATTATTTATCATTGCCATTGCCAACTCTTAATGTAATCAACCATCACACTTACCATAGGGTTGTCTGGATATTTTTCTTTCCATAAACTAATTTGTTCATCAAGTTTGCAAATTGCTTCCTAAAAAATGCAACAACTTTTATGTCAAAAAATATGTACTAGAAGCTAACATTTAACAAAACATGCCAGTTGCAACTAGAAAATGTGATTTAATAATTTGCATCAAAGTGTGAGGATTAAACTTTTAGTGAGGCTTATCGCTTAACCAATTTGCCAAGCATTAATGTTAGGCTACCAATATATAAGAGATAAAGCAAATCTGTTCCCGTGCAAACACCATAGTAACTTTGTTTCAGCAATAGAGCATAAAAACACTTTTGTTAACAACAATTACTATCTATTTAACATCAAGGCAACTGGATAATGTGATAAACCTGGTTGGCCTGTACTGGCAAAAACGCTAAACCTAGACAAAACACACAACAAAAAAACTTTCATTGAAGTCAAAATGTTTTAAAAAAGAGTATTTTGGACATAGCAAGGTATTTTGCTCAACTTCCACCTACCCCTGATAAACCATCCTCAATTGTTTTGTAATCATATTTCGGCAATTCTGTACTGGGTTTCTTCACTTTACGCTTTGGTTGTGTTCGGCCAGGTGACTTTGGTGCTGTAAAACACAATAAATATCACAAAAATAGAAAAATTTACTCTCGCTTGGAAACAATGCACACAACAGATTCCAAAATATTGCATTTACCTGTTTTTGCACCATCCTGTGTTGATTTAGTGTTGGAAACGTCATATAATGGAGAAGAAAACCGCTGAGTCAAACCTGTAAAGAGCACTTGTATTGAAAAAATCTAGACTGTATAATTTTAATCAAATCCAAGTCTAAATTGTAAGTCAATACAAAACATAAGAGTGTTTGAACTGAACAGTATCATACCCTTAAACAAGCAGAATGGTCATTACAAAACTTAATTTTGTTGTGTGACCAATGGGTTTAACAAACAGTTGAAGTTATGTTGAAATTAAAACCAAGTCATTTTAAATCAAAATCCTTTAAATTAAAAAATAAATACGCAATCTACGCAATCTATACGCAATCTACTTATAAAACGTATGCAACTTTTAAAAATGTTGACGGTTAGGGCTTTTAGGGTCCGGGTGAGGGTTTACAATAAAAATAACGCTATAATTTAGTTTTAGATGCCCAGTTTAGGCTTAATATTCACATATGTGTTGAGAGTGGTACTAAATACCGTATGGAGCCGCATGTTAACACTTGTAAGAAAATTAAGCCCAAAAGGTATCTGAGATTAAATTATATAGTAATTTTTATTACAAATCCTCACCCAGACCCTAATAGCCCTAACCGTTATCACCTTAGTTAGTTTTTTTAGTAGATTGCGTATAGATTGCGTAGATTGCGTATTTTAGAGTAACCCAAATTAAAGGATTCCAATTACACTCTGAGAGGCAAAAACAAAACATTGACATAATAGCCGAAATTTTAATGATGAAAATTATTTTCAGATAGTGTTCCAAGGGAAACATTTATTTATCTACAAAAATAAATGGTACAACTGGAGAACTGGACTTCACAAAAATGATATTAAAATATATTGTATTGCCAATCCACCTACCACTGATGTCTTCAGTATCTCTTGGCTTCTTTGGTTTGTTTTTCGGTTTTCCAACTGTTTCCCATTTCTCAGTTTTAGACATGGTTTAATAGCCTAATTTGTTCGTTACGCAATTAATACTATACTAAAAACTATGTTACACTAATGTTATTAAATTTTTCGAAGCAATATTTCAACAGTATTGAATCGCAATTGCACTGAGAATTTCTTAAAGTTTTCAGCAAATTTTGTAATCGCTTAAAAATTAGCCACAAATGCGCGGGAATTATTTCTACGACAAAAGTGCAAAAAGAAAACGGTATTTCTAATTAATTAGTTCAAGTTAAATAGTTTAATTATTGGCTTAAAGTTTAAAAATTATCAGTTAAAGTATTACTGTCTCAAATTGTTTTTTATTATTTACATACAAAAAGATTATTAAACGAGTAAGTTAACACTAACCCTCATCTTATATTTTCTGCAACACGTCAATACACAGAAATCATATTTTTCATCTCAAATTTTTAAGGGCAGCAAACACCTCAAACTTATACATGAATAAGTAAGTAACGAAACAGGTTTGTTTGTTTGTTTTGGAATGTAAATTGTATTGAGGCTTTTATACAACTGATGACAAGGTTATTTCAATAAGTAGGAAAAGACCAACGCAAATAACGATAAATATCGCCACGTCATAAAAGAAGTATTCAAATTAACAGTGTTTCTCCAAACAAAAACACTTAACAAGCGTTATTTAATGAAATAGTCAGAGACACATTAAGATCAAAGAAATAAAAGCAATAACATTTTATTGAAACGCAGTAAAGTAATCAAATTGAAACACTGTTTGTTTCAGACGTAAAAAAGAGCATTGAAGAACATAAAAACAAAAGCATGGTACTATTGCCCAGAATAATATGAGTTTTAAGTTTATTTTGCTCGGTGAAAGAAAACATAGCGACACGATAGCACTAAAACAATCACCAAGCCGGAAATAGCTGGGCAACGCTGAGACGTTATTGAGCGCAAAACAGTGAAGGGTACAATTTGCGGCTTATGACAAAACGCGCTGCAGCTACACCGTATCATAAGGCGTTAATATCGTCCACATAAAGCCACAAACAGAATCCATGTTCCTGTACCGCGTCAGTAAAATGCCATTTCTATCTGATGAGTTTTTTTTATCTCTATAGCTTCTGTCACCATTCTTGTAAGAAACTTGTTCTTGTTGGATCCGAATTTTTCTCCGAGGTCGAAATCGAAGGCGCCGCTGATTTTCTCACAACTTTGCTTCGACGGAATTCTAAATATCAGGAAAGCTTATGTTATTTAGTTATAGTTGTTACAACTAAAGAATTTCCGAAAAAAATAAGATTAAAAACGTTGATTTGTTTTATGTATCATTCGGGTTGTTAAATAAGTTTACATCGTTTAGTTAGGGTTAACTTTATAAGGTCTTTGAATACCATTTTTTTCTCAGGATAATCATTCAAAATGCATTAAAAATAGCATGAAGTTAATAAACATATTTTTTTTGTCCTAAACTTCCAGACAGTGCACACTGTTTCGAAATGTATGCTCTCATCAGTGCAGTTGGTGACAAGAGGCTGTATTGGCTAGTGTAGCCATCTAATGGCCCTCCAGTTTGTTTGGAGTAACAGGCAGAAAAACGCCATGCCTCACCTAGTCTGTTCGATGCCACAACTGGGCATATAAACCACAAAGTAAACTGGATTACAATATCCTTATCATGTATTAGCTTAATGCTTATATATTTATATAAATATATGTAAGTAGTTATAGAGTAGACAATCGGATTTGAATGACGTTGATAATTATCAATAAAATAAAATCTCCACGCAACCAACACGTCATGTTACCTTGGTTACGGCCGCTCTTTACAATCGTCTTCCTCTTCTGCTGAAAATAACAGAACACGGACGCGAAGGCGAGAAGAAGCGAACCTACGAGGCAGAGCAAAATGGCGTAGAAGTGGTACGCGGTGGGGTTCGAACCAGGACCCTCCACGTCAAATTTTTCGAATGGAATAAAACCTCCGATTCTGGTTTGCTTCGGTTCTTCAGTGGTTGTTGATTGTTCGCCTGTTGGTCGAAAAAATAAAATTTAGTTGAAATTCTTTTGATCAGACTTAAACCAAGATTCTTTTTTGAAATAATATGTTCCAATTCTAAAAGTTAAATAATGCAAAGATTTTTTTCGATCAACGTTTGTTTCCATGCAACAATTTGGTACCGCTTCAACCAACCCCATAAGAACAGTTTATAAGTTAATTAACGAAAACACTGCAAAAACACTTTTAATTTCGAATTTAGATCTGATTCTGCTTACCCAGGATAAAAAACTTAAGATTTTACATTTTACCAGAATTTTTACTAATGTATAAGCCGACTGCTTTGATCGAAAAATGTAAGCTGTTCAAAACGTCCTTATTTCTTTTACATAACAACACTGTGCCTGTATGAGAAATAAAACTCACATGAACCAATCGTTGTGACATTGTGTGGAACTCCCATTAACTTTCCATCAACAGTTATTCCGAATCTTAACATTTCACTGCAATTCTTTAATTCACACCGTTTCAAATCCAAATCTACGTCACAACATCCGGGACTCGGCACGTACGATCCAAATCTGTTGTTTATTACGTAATAAACGTCATTGCCTGGAAACAATAACTGCCTCCAGAGATAATTTTGTGTTTATTAGAATGGCCCACAATGTGCTAACAAACAATATGAATAATTAAAATATTTATAAAGTCACTTTAAACAAACTTTGCTGTTTTCGAGTATTGGAAAGTTAATTTTTATTTTGGGGACATGTCTTTAAATCGGTAGCCATTTTGCATATGTCTCATGTGGGCATTTTATTCAATTTTCTTAACTTATTCAACGCACACTTCATGTGTTGAAATGTTTTGTAATTTAACTAAGTTGAAGGCGGCAACATTATTGTCAAAATATTATTAATTAATTTGCATTCTATCACAATGTCTTGTGTTTATAAACAACAAAACTGCATTACATTTTTAACCAGTATGTTATACTGCTGTTATGTTTGTTTTTAAGCAAGGTGTGCAATAAATATGATTGACAACCGTACAGTTTAGTTTTTTGTTATTATTGTTTTTTATTTGTAGAGAACTGGCAACTCACCGTTCTGACAAACTGTACACAGTGACGTAAGCATTTTGCGGTAATACAAAACTTGCTGACTCATTATAGTTCCACGTGCATTCCAATGAAGACTGGTTGCATGTTACTTGTATGCAATCGAACAATGGCGAGTCTTCTAAAAATAGAAAATACGTTTCAGTTAAACTACACTACAAGATTATGTTTTGTCTTTTTTTGTTTTATGTATTTGTGATCAGTGAAAACAGAAAATGGCCAATCCACTGTACAGGTAGTATAGTATGAACAATGAATACACTGTTGCTGCCAGGCATAACGTATTAACAGAATTTTTAGCAGCACCAGGCGCTATTTGCATTTCACGTCTCACCATCCTCTACACCACAAGAGAGCTGTGGTGAAATCGCTGACAGATCAGGCCCGAAGGTTGACCACAGAACCCGGAATGCTCCAAACCGAATTACGAAGGGTACACCAGGCCCTGCGGTTAAATGGCTACCCGAACTGGATCCTCCGTGACCGAAAAACCACGGGTGCTCGGAAAAAGGTTCAGTCCAAAGAGCGTACATTTGTTACCTTGCCATACATTCCTAGGTTAACAGACGTAATACGTCGCATGTTAATCGACTTTGGGGTCTCAGTAGGGATTAAACCAGTCAACACCCTACGTCAGATGCTGTCGCACCCCAAAGATCCCATTGATACAAACGCAGCAAGGGGTGTGGTGTACGCGATCCCATGTCAACAGTGCAAGGAGATTTACATTGGCGAGACGGGAAGATCTCTGAATACGCGCCGTAAAGAACACGAGAGGGATGTAGCCAAGAAAGATGCTAAAAAATCGGCATTAGCACAACATGCTACTACCCTCGGTCACACCATAAACTTCTCTGCTGCCCAGGTGTTAGCTAGAGAAACCGATTTTCACAAGCGAGGTTTCCTGGAGTCGTGGAACATACATTCTCACACCAACACGATGAACGTTAAAACGGACGTTCTAATGCCGATAACTTATCGGTCACTTTTGCACCATTGAGCCAGGTGTTATCACACGACCATTGGTGCGCACTGCGTTATTTCTATCGCCTTTTTTATGTGTGTTTCGCCGCCCTTTTCGCTTTATAATAACTTGTGTTTGCATTGTATGTCATTACCCTGATGAAGGTGTTTCGTATGGGACATCGAAACGTTGGCATATTACAATAAAAAACTGCCGGAAGAGCTAAAAATTCTGTTAATAGTATGAACAATGTTTATAACTGGGATCAGTCCCAAAGCGTTCTTGCAGATCATCAGCAACCATCACGGCACACTAATATAGAAATCATAGTACGCCAGGCCCATTGAAGGTACCATACCAAATCAGCCAAGTATTCCCATAGGACAAGGCATAGGTCAGCTTCGTAGTAGAGAATCGCCAGATTGGCCAGTATCAGTTAAGATGAACATAAATACATAACTGGGATTAGCCCTAAACTAAAGCGTCTACGCCAGCGGTTCCCAATCTTTCTGGTGCCGCGATCCCTTAAAACAGTTCCCAAGTTGCGGTGACCCCACGCATAGGCTCCGAGTTTTACAAAAATGCAAGGTGGTGGATTTAAATTATGACGTCACTCATGTGTGCAGCCAAATGAGTTCCAACTCAAAGCCCAATATACGTTTAATAAAAAGCAAACTTCGTCAATTTTAACAAAAAATTGTTTTTGAAATAATATTGGTTTGGAACAATTCGCTTTAACGTTTTTTTGCTTTAGCAATGTTTAGAAACAGTTTCGTCAAATCACCCAAAGTGACCATTTATTACAGAACAATCGCATTGTACACCATAGTGGCCAATCATTCACTGCCAACAATTGTGTGTTTGACGTTACATACAAGTAAGGCACCAACCAAACTAGTTGCTTTTTCGTCAGCACGCTTGTTCAAAAGCAAAATTGTTCCCAAATTTGTTCAGATTTTACGGTGTTTCGTAAGATACCGATACAAACAAACCCAAATATCCACGGTGTTCGCCACCACCCGGGCAGGTTCTGACTTGATGATTATGATTATGTGAATGCAGTATTATTACGTAATACAAGGCAAAAATTAGCATTTTGTGAAAACAAAAGTCTTCGAAAATTAAAGATCCACCCCAGATGTAGTTAATAGTTTACATACTTTAACAAACAATGAAAGGAAGGAATAGTGCCCAGTTATTTTGTTTTTTATTTGTTAAATTAGTCTATGGCCTAAAATGAGTTGGGAGTCATTCCCTTACGCGACCCCAGGCAAATTACCAGGCGACCCCAGTTGGGGTCGCGACCCACAGGTTGGGAACCGCTGGTTTACGCAGACCAGCAATCACGGCACTCACACATAGAAATCATAGTACTCCAGGCCGTTTTATTATTCAACGAATCAAGTCATTCTTCCAAGACCTGGTGGAGTATGATTTCTTCATTTACCACCTTTGTTGCCTTACTTTGTATTGTGACGTTGAATGACGTAGGACAGTTACAGGAGCAGTGACGACATTGATCACGTGATTCGGTTTCGGTGCAGGGGAAGTTTTGAATCGAAGCACCTCCGACAAAGGATTGGAACAAACAACAAACAAGAAAAGCGACCAGGAAGGTTTTAAAGCCGTTTGAAGATTTTGTAAACATTTTTAACACTGGTTTTGCAATGACCTAAAACAAAATAATTATATTTAGAAACAAAAAAAATGTAAAGTCGAATGTCATTTAAATTTGATATGCAACTTTCTACTATTTAAATGCTATTTAAATTTTTTAACATGCATTGTTTCATACACTCTTGTTTTGTCAGTGCGCAAAAGTTAAAAACCGGGAAATTCTATTTTGACTGATTTCTGCAATCGGCTCGAAGTTAGACCATGTTTTTACAGTCTACCTAATCTACGAATATAGTGAATCTCAAAAATCTTTTGAGAGGCCACAGTGTTAACAATGACATAATCCAGTGGTGGGATTCAGCCGGTTCGCACCGGTTCTGTAGAACAGTCTCACGAAATTTTATGAGATCAGCGAACCGGTTAGCATTACTGGTTACTGTCAATGGACTTTTTGTAACAGAACCAGCTGAAAAATATGACTTTTGTGATAGAACCGGCTGAAAAATATGACTTTTGTGATAGAATCGGCTGAAAAATATGACTTTTGTGATAGAACCGGCTGAAAAATATGACTTTTGTGATAGAACCGGCTGAAAAATATGACTTTTGTGATAGAACCGGCTGAAAAATATGACTTTTGTGATAGAATCGGCTGACAAAAAATTTAAATCCCACCACTGCTAAAATTCCATCCAGCAGCATTGCAATATTGGGGCAAAGACTTGCACCTTGGATGTTAAGAAGTCGTAGGTGCGTTTAATCTGCTGACGTAGACGAAGTTGACCTAAAGGCGCCGCAGGCAAAGGCAAATATGACCCGTAATTGAGCAAAAATTAGACTTTCCGTATTTCAATCGCTTCACAATTAACCTTTGTCACTCCATTATTCGTCACAAAAGCATCCTGTCCGACTATTCATATTTAATTCTAAACTATTTGCTGCAAAATGTTAATTACCGATGCTAATCTAACATGGATATAAAGTGTCAAATGTGAGTATAGTTGTTCCGATACGGCCATTTGCAGCAAATAGGTTTGCAATAAATTAAAAAGGTTATAAAAAAGCCTTTTTGACTTAACACTCGTCGTTTATGAATTGGCAAATCTACCAGGCAACCGGCTTAATGCTGCTGCTGTTTATACAACTCGTGTGACTGAGTTTACCTCCGGGCAGTTTTTTCATCTGTCTGAGCTGCCGTAAAAATGACATTAAGTTGCTGGGTTTTGCTGTAACTTTAAGCTATAGTGCTGTTGCAGAGATGAAGTATAAATCGGTAAAGTTTAGATATTTTATTTTAATTCGTACAGATTTAATAGTGTGACCTGTAGGATTTACGAAATAGAGTTTAGCCAAGAGGGCTAGCAGTTTTGCCATATAGCTTCTTGAAGAAAAGCAGCCACTGTAACAGTGCCGGATTAAGGGTCTGCTGGCCTGTAGGCACATTTTATAAGTGGCCCGAAAATCAGGGTTGCCAACTAAAAAATTAGAATTATTAGTGTTGCCAAATCATTTAAAGTGGCCTGGATTTTTGACTGGCCTGTATAGACACGTGCCTACTTTGCCTAATGGTTAATCCATCACTGCTGTAGTGGTTTTCAACACCCAACCTTCGAGTCTGCTTACTAACATTTACAGCAGAATAGACCAGCGTTTAAACTACACCTGTATTTTAAGTTAAACTAATGTCAACACCAAAGCGCTTGTATCGAAAATAACTGAAACTAGAGGTAAATAAATTGGTATTTTGTTGTGTTGTTTTTACGTTATTGTTCAAATTTCTTGTAATATCAAGCGTTAAAATCTCTGCAAAGACTTCACCTCAAAAACTGTGGGTAACAATGTACTGTAAAATAAACACGCACATCTCAACGCTTTTAAGCCTTTCATCTATTTATCACTTCAGTTAAAGTTCGTCTGCTCAACTTACATAATTTAAGCTTAAAAAAACGAAATATCTCGTTCTAATACATTGTTTATATCTTGTTTATTTGAATGCCTACAAACACATGTTAAAATGGTGATTCGCTTTTCGGACAAAAAGGCGCATAAAGTAACCTTTTCAAACGGCCTGAATTAAACACACTTATAAACTTCACACGACATTGCCAGAAAGAAATGCGCAAGTGTAGCGATGTCACAAACAGTTAAAATTCAAAATCACCTTGTTGAGTAAAAAAGTTGCGTTCAGGGCAAGTATGACGTCATAATTGGTAAATGCGTGAGAATTTTTCGCCAAGGGTTTTAAATGTTGGCGACCCGAGGAAGCAGTCTTGCGATGACATTTCACTTTGCTTCAGTCATCGAGACAGCGCTCGTCTACGCTTTGACACTAATGCCGGAAGCCATCGTTCCAAACTGGAACCCCGAACAGGCGCCTATAAGCTGGGATCAAAATATGCGTTCACACAGGCTCTGTGCGTTGTTGAGTCCCCCGTCGATGATTTAAGGTCAAAATCAAGCAATCCCAGTCGAAATTCGCTGCCTGTAAAGGTTTTGTAGCAATATATGGCAACTGGGAAAAGCGACTTGACGCTATGATTGCTTTTGGATCAATTCGGTAAATTGTTTTTGGTTTTTGTTCGCCGCATTTTCAACGGCTTCTTGAACATTTTTAGAAGTCAATTGGGCAATTAAGAAAACCTGGACGCATTTGTTTTATTCTAGGCCAATATTTTAGTATGTGTGAAAATTGTTTTGTAGATGTTTCTGTGGCCAACAACAGGATTTAAACCACGACCTAAAAAATGCTGAAGTACCTTTATATATTTCTTAACCAACCATGTGTTATTTAGGTCACGTAGATTGCCTTATGATACAAAACTGGTTAATACACAAAGCACCTGGACTGTTTATTTTAAAGAAAAAAATCAAGGCGTTTTGCAAACCTTAAAGAACCACAATGCTTCCCTTTTGTCGCCATTTCATTACTGTAGCGTTCATCCTAACACATCCCGTCGCCTACTCCACACAACTAGCATCAAACAAGCCCAAATTTCCAATGTTGTTTTTCGAGTTTGACGACATCGCAGATTTGCGCAGAAAAGCGATGTCGAGTCATGCTAAAATTGCTGACCAACTGAAAATCGCCGGGCACGAAATGAAGTCACGTGACTGGCTGATCCCGCCCGAATCCTACGAAAAGTTTTCTGAACGTTGGAACGAAATTTACGGAAACAGACTCTGCGCTCATGCCATGTATTGTCTCTTGTATCCCGATGACACGAAAGCTTTCGAGAGGGTGAGTTGGGATTTTTATTATTTCGTCATAACACTTCTTGAAGTCCAACTGTTTGGTCGAAAATAACCACAATTAAAATGAAACCTTCATCAAAAACAAAACCGCTAGATAGATAGCTTGTAGATATTCAATACATTATTTTTTGCAGGAATACTTGTTGTGTAAATAGCGACTGTTTAAATGTCTCTTTTATAAAGGTATGCGAAAGTAGGTTTCCCGGGAAATCCTAAATCCAAATTTTCGGCATTTGAGGTTTTTTCTGAACCCGTGATTTTTTAATTTGATCCCAAAATCCCAACCGTATATGGGAGTTATTTTTTACCAAGTTACAAACTCGTGTCTAGTTTTACAAGTTTAAAACCTGATACAGTTTTTGCAATGGTGGTTTGTCTATTTTATCCCAATACGTTGCAACTTCCTATTTATATCGCCTTTTGAGTTATGTTGAGTTAATTTCGCTTGGTAAAAGACAACGAAGCGACACAATTGCACTAAAACAATCACCAAGCTGGAAATAGCTGCTCAAAGTTAAAACATTATGGAGCGCAAAATATTGGAGGGCACAATTAATGGATCATGGTTGAACGCGCTGCAGCTACCTCTTTATCAGTCTTTATCTAAAACCAATTCCAAACGAAATATATTCTAGGTAATCCTGACCTTGGATCGTTTCTCGTCATATCCTGACTGGTATGTTGCTTCGAATCGCAAAGACCAAGTACCTATAGGTCACTCTCTTACCGGTTTCGCGACGGCTTTCGACTTTTTGTATCCGTGGTTCGAACCCCAGCAGAGGCGGAAGTATCTCGACAAAATGGCGGACATCACATCGCATATGTATTCAGTGTTTGTGAGACATTCTGGTTGGCCGAAGCAACATATTCACAACCACGCTCCTACCAATGTCCTAGCAATGTTACTCGGCGCCATGATACTTGAAAAAGATGGGAATTATCCAGGTGATATTTCCCATTCGCTTGTGTAATTTAGGACAAAGTTCAAAGTAATAAAAAGGTCAGAATTTCGTAAACAAGTCATAAATGCAGACAGCGTACAGTGGCACCATATAAACTGACAGAAAACAAAGACAATATTTTAAAGAGAAAGTATATTTGCGCAAACTATACCGCATTCTTAGCTTCTTTTTTGAATATATTTATCTAAAAAATTAAAAAGCATAGCTGCTTGATCTAGCCTTATCTTCTGTAACTGTTTTTTTTTGTTATGCGTTAAACTTTACAGTGCAGCGTGCATTTAAACTTGAAAAAGCGTTAAACTTGTTATTTAACCCCAAAACTTTTACAGAAGCGAGCAAATGGAAAAAAGACGCCGCCGAAGCTTTGGAGAAAGGAATGGAAATTCTTTCTTACGTCATAGACGGAACCAGTGACGAAGGCGTCCCTTATGGATCTTATTCGTCACGTGGCTGGACACAGTGGGCGTTCCTGGCGCGACGACACTTTGACATCGACCACAGCGGACACCCGTGGTTCCGGGCCCACTTCTGGTACTTTTACGGAACCGTCCTGCCCGGATTCCAGCGAACCATCGGCATCGCAGATTCAAACCATCACTGGTTCCACGGACCAGAAAGTCAACTTTATTTCCTGGATTGGTTTGTAATGAAAAACGGATTCGGGAACTGGCTAGCTGACCACGTGAGGGCGCACCGAGCTAATGAGCCGCCGTTCTCAATGTCAGAGTCGCAAAAATTCTCTTGTCTTCACACCGAATTCATATTTTATGACGCAACAATCGAAGCGAAAGAGCCGACAATGAACAAAAGCGATGACGTCACAATGCAACTGTACAGCGATTGGGGTGTTGTGACGTACAATGGGAGTCGCGAGGCGAAAACGGGAACCAGTTTTCTGTCGTTCAAGTCTGGTGCGATAAATGGTGAAGCGGTGGCTGATATGGTCGAAGGACTGGTTCAAATACCATTTGTTAATGGTTGGTCAACGTTCAACGCTGGACACGAACACCATGATCAAAACACGTTCGTATTTGCTCCAAACGGACGCTACTTTATCACCGAAGCCTTGTACGCTCATAAGAAATCATATTTGGACAATGCTCTTATGTTTTACCCCACACCAAATACGAAATGTCTTCCACACTGGCAAGGTCAAACTGGAGGTTGCGAGAAATGGCTGAAATACAAAGTTGTTCCGGTTCCACGTGGAAAAATCGTCACTACTTCAACTGCAGAGGGAATGGTCCATTTCGCTGGCGAAGCCGTAGACGCTTACCCGTAAGTTCATGATGTGTTTGTTTTTTGAACGGCATAGTAAAGTCACCTAAGGAAGTCATTATTCACAAGCCTGGCTTTAGGGAATTTTTTGCCGTTCTGTAGTATTTTTCAAGTTTTTTTTTTCCTTATGAAGTGAAATGACCTTCTGAAGTTGGGAAATAAACCATCGACTCTGGGAATATTAGAAACAACCCAAAATGCAATTCAGTTCATATTTCACTCAAAAGTTACTGATACGCAGTGGTACTGATAACATTTTCTTTCCTCCCCATTGGACTACATGTAGATGCTAAACCATACAAAGATCGTTTAAAACCGGGTCTTTTATCAACTTCACAGGTTATATTCCCAGAGCTAAAGTGTCTATTAACAAACCACGCGTACAAATTAAAGTAAATTCCTCCCCTCAAGTTTTAAAATTCTTCTCTTGCTAGGAATTCCTTCCCGATTGGGAACCACTGACTTGTGTTTTGCACAGCCCATTAAAAATCTTTAATCTTTTTTAGGTCGTTTCTTCAGTTGAAAAGCGTGCAACGTTCCATGGTATTGCTGCGTCCAGATCTGTTACTTGTGCTCGACAGCGTTTACGTTTATGAAGATTGCAGACTCACCAAAGCCAGCGCCAACTTCCATAACATTTTGCATTCATTCAAGGAATACCAACATGGACAGTTTAAAGGTACCATGTCAATTTTGTGATTTTTTCAATTCTTATCATCTTAACGTGGTGAATTTTTTTTCAAATGCCTTATCTTGTTACGTTAAGTTGCGCTGCACAAAAGTTTGTCAACATTTTTGATTTTAAGTGGAAATTTGTAGTTATAGTTAAGTATCTAACAGTTTTCATGTATTTTGAAAGCGCGAACATATTTGAAAGTGCAAAGACAAAGTACTTTAACATGTTTTGGTAGCAGGTAATAAATGATATGGTTTTTGTTTACGAGCAATTTTTTCTGCAAAACTTTATCAACGCATACAAGATAAGCCAAAAACTTTTTTGCAGGGGCCAAGATTATTCACCCAGACGGCTCTTACTCATTTTTCGCTTTCCAAGCCGGTGGAAAAACGCCGCTAGTGGCGCTACAGAGTGAATCCCTTACAACCGAATACAAGCCGAGAACCACAAGCTTCGTGAACGTAACCTTTGAACTCGAGCAATCCGGACCAACGCACGTCGCTTATCTTTTCTATGGACCGCAAACGACTGTTACGTCATGCTCCTTTGTGCAAAGCAAGCATAGTGACGTCACAGCGGTATCTGTCGACGCAACAGGAGGAAAATATCTTGTCAGTTTCGCTTCACTGATTTCAAGTCTCAGGTCACGCATGAAAGCGTTTGGTTTCGGCTCGTACGCTAGCGTCTCCGTCAAAGGTGGCGAACCCATTAAGTTCGGCGCCCCAGAAATGAGACGTAAAAGTTTTAGCCGCTGTGACGACTCTGACGTAGTCATTAGCAATCTCGTGTCGTCACGTGACTTGGCACTTCGCAATGTCTCACCAACGCCAACTAGCGGATATCTTCTTGTGATTTCTTGCTTTGTTATTTTTCTGCTTCTTGCTTTGCGATGCAGAACAACAAATCCAACCAAGTAAGTGATTGTTTTTTGATATTTTAAAATATCATAATTGCACAAAACGTTGATTTCACATTCAGGATGTCACATTTTGAACACTTGTTTCCAAAAATGAAAAAAAAAACACCTTCAGTGAGTTTCGAACCCACGCCCTTACGAGTTTGTAATAACGCTTTCAATTTTTCACATAGGAAGCAGGTTCGCAAACAGACCAACATGAAATCGACTTTCCCAAGTTACATCCCGCGACAGAAGTTAAAGAAAGTTCTTTTCGCCGTTCTATTGTTTGCGATATTCTACTTCTATTGTTCCACGAATCTTTGTTTGTTCCGGAAGTCTCGACCCGATTGTGACGTAACACATGCCGAGTGAGTTTTACGTCAGAAAACACTCCTTACAATCTACATCATGCTATTGAGAAGTGTATATTAACAAGAAAAGTCATTGAAGTGCCAAAAGAGTTCCATTGCTTACCAAAACGGTAAAATATGGAAACACTTCGAACTAGTCCCGTCAAATTGTATTAAGACCAAAATGACATTAGTACACGTTTTTAAACCAGACCCTTTGTCGTGGGTTCGAATCCCACCGTCAAGCAGATTTTTTCTGGTTATTAAGTTACCATGTTACACCACGAGTCTTGAAGTCAGGCTTAAGTACTGCACTGATTTTGTGTTTGGAAACACAAACAAGTAGTTGACAAGAATACTTTTGGTATTTTGCAATAATTTTAAATTCAGCCTACAGCACAAAACACTCTGCTTTCTAAGTACTATTGATATCAGATGTCACGAACCAGTATTAGCCCCCAAAAATGTTGGTAAGCCATTTCCACATGAAAACAACAAGTACATTGGCATTCGTCGCTTAAAAGGTTGCCGAGCCCTCTTAGACATTATAGGTTAAAACTAAAATCTTAAAGAGTTTTGCACATGAAGTTCCTTAAAACAACGACATCTCTACAGAGAAGAATTTTTCCCACACCAACCTCCTACCATTTTCATCTCTTCACTCCCCGCATGCGGTGCCGAGATCCTCGGGAGCGTTTTCCTCAACTCAACCGACTTCCTATACGTCACCACCGATGACGTCAAAATTCCGGTTGAGGGCGCCGGAGAGGGAAAGGTGGATCCGTGTTACTGGCCAACTTTCGATGATGAGGTTAGAATAAATTGTAGATCATATTTTTAGGTATTTAATTTTTTAAGTAGTAAATATGTGAAGAAGTTGTTTAAATCAAATTTTGAAAAACTTATGGTTTTGTGAATCAAAATCTGTCGCTGTAAGATGTAATGTTCATCCATTTCATGCTCGCTCAATATTTACCCAAGCGGGGTGATTAATATAAATGTTAAATTCCGAGCTATAAAAATGGACAAGAAAGTAAGTCTGAGTTCAAACAGCATTTATCCACACCCCAACATTAGCGATGAACTGCGTGGTTTTGTAGAAATACATAGAAACTTTGAGGTTTTCTCTTTTCGACAAATAAATGTAACATATCAATGTTACAAATCTTACTTTGGTGTTTATTTCAACCGCGTTGCCTAAAACATTTTCAACACTGTCAGTTTGTCAAAAAAAATCGACCAAAACCACTTCAAAATAAAAGCCGTTAAACCCTCAGTTGCCAAACTATAGCGAACAACAGACAACTTACATGATTTGAACAGTTTCATCAAAAACAACTAATTTGACCTTTCACCTACAGATTCACCCGACCACAGCCGGCTGGTTCAACTCTATGAGCAAAGAACCGATGATTTTCCTCAACAATCTCCCACAATCTTCCAAACCACGTGTTCGTCACGTGCAGAGGAGGTTTCGCGAATTAGGGAAATCACCTACTTTTGTCGTGAATCTTCTTGACGGTTTCTGGAACACAAAGGTGCGAAACATAAATTTTTTGATGTGTTCAAAACTTGTTGTGCAAGATACAGATGTCCTAGACCAGTGGTTCCCAACCTTTTTCCACGATTTCCTCACTTAACAATTCGAAACATTTTTATTCCTCCTTAACAGACTACATAGTAAATGCTAAACCACACAAACATCATTTAAAATTGGGTCTTTTCCCAACTTCACAGGTTATATTTCCAGCTGAATTGTCTATGTACAAACCGCATGTAAAAACTAAAATAAGTTCCTTCCCTAAAGTTTACAAATTCCTCCCCGGTTCGGAACCACTGCCTATCAAATCTAAGAGAGCATGTATATAGGTTAAACATTTCTCTTGTCATTATCAGTGCAATAATTTTGCGAACAAATTATCTGGCAAGTTTGGTTTTAATTGAGCAAATTTTCAAGTCAAGTGTCCACAAGTAGATCTGTTCATATCTTTGTAATTTAACAGTTATTGCTTATCTGGGGCATGTGCTATTTTAGGGGCTGTGACAAACTTTTATCACACATTGTTACGCTTTACAGCTTTCATGGATTCACGGTCTACTGCCCTCGACCCATCGTTTCGTCATAATCGTTCGGGATCCACGTGACTGGATCTTCGCTCTGACGCGTCAAGATTTGGATGAACTAGGAATGATTGGGTGAGTTGCTTGTGGTGGCGAAAATAATTGTGTTTGGAGATAAAAATGTTGTACATTTAAAAATCGCTGCTATCATCGCCATCAGTATAAAATAACGTTCATCGCCTAATCAAAGCACGGCTTGCTTTAGCTAAGATGAACATAACTTCATTACTTGGATCAGCTCTTAAGCGTTAATGTAGACCAGCGATCACGGCACACTCATATGTAAATCATAGTAAGCCAGACCTATTAAAGGCGCCTAACGTAACCAGGTGGTCTACCAGACATTCCCACATGGCAAGGCTTCAAAGAGAAAATTTAGCCCGCGGTGGATTGTCTGTAGGGTAATCTTAATTGACACTTTGCTCTAATGATAACATTAGTGCTTCTATGAAGCATCTGTATCAAAATGTATTTACTATGTACAAGGTCTTTGACATATTGTTTGCAACCACGTTATCAATAGTGTAAATCATCCCAAAACAGTGCACTGAACTCACTAACTTGTGAGCCCCAGGTTACAGCGCCTTGTAACACTCCATCATCCACCAATTGCGCCCTTCTCTGTTTTGCGCTCCATAACGTTTCAACGTTGCGCAGCTATTATCAGCTTGGTGATTGTTTTAGTACGATTGTGTCGCTATGTTTTCTTTCACCAAGCGAAATAAACTCAACTCAACCTGCAAGTACTTTTCTTTCAGACAGCAAGAAACTGTTGAAAAGATTCTTCACGCTGAAACAGCTGAATGCGAAGGAAAGTCCCTTCGTGCACACGAATACAGACACGTCTCAGTTCTGCCATCTAGTGACGACATAGTAACGCGCCTCGCCAGGTTATGGGCCGCTGACGTCAGTGTGAGGCTGCGCACATCGCGTTCTGCGCAGGTTGTCATGTACGAAGACATTGTGACGTCACCGGAGCACGTGGCGCGTCGGATGGCGCAACGATCAGGCGCCACAGTCACAGCGCCACAGATTAATCGGCTGATTCGGTATGTTGCATCTATGTGGCGTTTTTTTGTTGTTGCCTTTTCCCTTTAACCAGGGGTCGCGACCTTTTTTGTACTGCGGACCGTTTTTAAAAGCTAAATTTTTATCGCGGACCACCCTTCAAAAAACTACAAATATCTAGAAATGAAAAACGTTTCAATTAGTTTATCTTCCCCGGGATACATGGGGAAAATGTCGGACCGGCACCTTCCCGACCACTGACCTAAACTACTTATCTGGCTATTAAGGAAATATAGTTACGTTTGCCAGTGACGTAATAAATGAACTCTAAACGGTGACGTTATTGATGAAGGCAGCTTTTCAGAACAAAGAGTCGAAGCAGCACTTCGTACTAAACTATAAGACAACATAAAAACTTAATTTCGAAAGATCAAAAAAGTCTGAATGCCAAAAAAATATAAACTTAGAATATTAGTAGCCCACAAATCACATTGGGCTCGTCTGATCTAGCTGAATTCTGTATTCAAATAATTCCCCAATTTTTGTGTGAAATCTTTAAAATTAACAAAATTTTTACTTGATCCAATACAGCACAGTACATAGCGGACACTACAGCTTTGGATTTGAGCCGAACCTTCATGCCAACGTGATCCACGAATGGAAGGAAAGACTTTCACAAAGATCAGTTGCTACCATAGAAAACATATGCGGAGAAATCATGAAATCTCTTGGATATCTGACGTAATTTATTGCAATTGCTTCAAAATATTTTTTGTTTCGTTTTACTATGCATCGTATTAAATGATTTCTTCTTTGTGCATGAGGACAAAAAATGTGTGTGACATGTGGGTATGTAGGGTGCCGCTGGTTTGTGATAGTCACTATTGTATTAGGTATTCGGGGGTTAAATAGTAGCTCTATTCAAAACCAAATTGTCAGCGATGTAGAATAAAGCGTATTCATTTTAATAAACAGACGTTTCGACAAAAACAATTGTCATCATCAGTAAAAATATAAATATAACTTATCTATTTTGGTTTTTACTATTGTATTATACGTAACTAAAAAGATTATTTTTCTGTTTTACATTTTATCACATTTCATGTACGCTTTTGTCTTATTTAATTGCGTGTTTCATGTCACGATCTATATTTGAATAAGAAGCTAAAAACACTTTCTTAACATTTACATTCTATTTTTTAATTAATTGCGTTGTTAATATCACGATCTATATTAGAATAAGAGGCTTAAGATATGTATTAATGCAAATCTTTCAGCCTAAATCATTTCTGTCTCTAAGAAACCATCTTTCAAGCCACTAAATTGTTCATATCTGACCTGATTTAAATGTAGTCAGTCGACGGGAAAGTTTAAAAACGTTTCTGCAAATTTTGTGGTAAGGTTTCAAGCTACTGCCCCTGGGCGATTGGACTTGAAAATATAAACAAAGTATTTCAACTGGGATCATTTGTGCAAGGGGGAAGTGTGTGCGGAAATGTTGTCCACACTTTTAGCTTGTGTTTGTTTGTTTCAACTGCACAGTTGCAAAGCTGTAGGTCTACCAGTTATTACAGTAAGTTTAAGTTTGGGTTTAGTGTTTCCATTAGTTTTTATTTGTATTTGTTAGCTTGGATTGAATTTAATACCTCTCAGGTACCTAAAACTGGTCTTGAAAAGGATGGTACTTTAAACTTCAAATTAGAATCTTACAGCTCGTAGCTTGGTGAATAAAGACTAATGAACCTTAAATGTTTATGATTTCAGTTCATGAAAAACATTCAGTCATTCGTCCTTAAGATTTTGCGATATTTATATTTCGCCTTAATACAATATTTATTATTATTAAGATACTGATGATATTCTTCAGGCGAATATAAACATATCAAACTTTTAAGAACGAATCAGAGTTGCAAGCGGGCCTGAAATCTGAGCCCGAACCCGGCCCGAAGCCGAAAGTATAAGCCCGAAGCCCGACCCGAACCCGAAACGTTTTTGGGAAGCCCGTTTAGGCCCGAAATTTTGATTGACAGGTCTATCCACGAAAGCCTTGCAACAAAGTATGAGAAAGAAAAAAAGAGAAAAGACAACAAACACAATGAACAATAGTAGACAATGGGGTAAACAATACGTTTTAGACCAGGGTGGGCATTCGATCAAAGCGAGAGAATTGTTACCAAAAAATGACGGAAACGGAACGTAAAGTCAGGCCCGTTTTGAGCCCGTTTTCTGACAAATACTTAAGCCCGAACCCGGCCCGAACCCGGCCCGAAAAGCCCGGCCCGACTTGCAACTCTGGAACGAATGACTTATTTTTTTTCAAAACTTGTCCTGGCTTATAAATATTGTCGCCCATTTTTTCCGTCGTTTTGAACCAACTGAATCCCGCAACACAGGTTTTTTTTTAAAGTGAAATTTTATCACGGACCGGCTAAAAAACTACAAATATTCAGCAAAAAACGTTTAAATTAGTTTATCATTCCAGGAATGCACAAAGAAAATGATTTATAGCGTTCAACTTCAAAAAGTTATAGGGCCCAGTAACGAACCCCTCGCGGACCGGCGGTTGCCCACCACTGCCGTAATAGGCGTTAACTTGTTTTATCTAGAACATAATTCTCAAATCATTTTGCCCTTTCCTGTATTAACAGAACGATGTTGATTTTCTGCTGCAAAAATACAACTTCATTGAAACTCCAAGTCGAGGATATTTCAACGTTTTCTACGAAACTCCTGGAAATACGTCATCGCTGCCTCAAAATTTTGACAACGGCGATGTAAGAAAGTATGGAGCTGCAAGGTTACACCTGATGGATTACGTAAGTGTTACGTTATCCATGGAATACAGGTGAACAAAGCTATTGTTCTGTCCACCTCGAACAACGTTTCGTTTAGCATTAGCGTATAGGGCCTATAGGCAATCAAATGCCCGTACATAAGGAATTTATTAACGAAAAGAAACAATATGTTATGTAGGCTGAAACTAAGAAATACAATGCCCGTGTTTATTACCTAAATGTACGTAACGGTACTGAAACACTACACAAGTGCCACAAAATGGGAAACGTCTGCAAAATCCTCGCGGTTGAAAATGCGCCAATGTCGGTTCTGTTACAAAAAGTCAATTGACAGTAACCAGTAATGCTAACCGGTTTGCTGATCTCATAAAATTTTGTGAGACGGTTCTATAAAACCGGTGCGAACCGGCTGAATCCCACCACTGCATATAATAATGCATGATGTCTCTGAAGTATTTGCTTACATTGCCCTTCCTCATTAATTCTCTCAACACGTTTTCCAGGACCATCCAACCGTCGATCTCCACAAAAGCAAAGCAACTCTTGTAATCAACTTTCTGCGGGGAAACCCCTTAGTGTTTTACGTCATCAATCCTATAACGGGGGAACTCCGCAAAACGGTACTGGGTTTGGATCGCGGGGACGAACCGATTGTGGTGATTGAAGCGGGTCAGTGAACGTCGATTTTTACAATTAGAAGTGTTTGAGTTTACCTCGAGCTACCTGACCGACATAATCTGCCGTCGTGGGTTCGAATCCCACGATCACCGGGTACATTTAAAAAAAAAAGTAATGGGTAACGCTGAATCAGGTATCAAATCAAACAAAAATAGTTGTACACATGACACACATTGAAACAGTGATTCTTAAACTGTGTGCGGCAAAACACTAGTGCGTCTTGAAAGATTTCCTATTTTGAAAGTGCAAACATGCTCCGGCGTTACAAACTTAATGACGAAACGCGGGAATGCATAACAACGTTTTGAAGCTCATTTCTTTCTTATTTGTCGTACAAAACAGTCTGATTCACCAAAACAATGCTACAAATAGTTTCAACAACTTTCGTTATGTTTGCCTGCGAAATGTGCCGCGAAAAGAAACTTTACCTCCGTTATGCGCTGTATGTTTGAGAACCACTGGTTTAAAGAGTGTTTCAAAATGTGGCTGAATTTGACATTTTTCTCCAGAGTTTTGGTTCGCAATTTCACTGAAGACCATCAGACCCGGAAACTTTGCGTTGATTTCTTCCATCGCGATTCCTGGGACTCACAGAAGCGACAGCGTCATCGCATCACGTGACCAGCTGATGCTTGACTACCCACAGCACGCTGACGTCATACTGTATTTCACTAGACCGTGACCATGGTCACGTGTTTAAAAAAATGAATATTTTCTAGTTTCACTGGATTAACATTTTCCGTCAATTTTCTGAAAGTTTAACAAATATTGAACGCCATAAAAGAATCATTGTTGATTTCAGCAACTCGGCTGCATTTAAGAAACATTTTCTTTGTCAAACGATTTCGCATTTAAACATTCATGTTTCATTTTGAACAATTCAAGCAATAAAAAGAGAGAAAGTTAAATAGCGAGAGGTGGATCTCTCCGCTTTGGATTTTTTGTGTTATCCACGTAGCACGGATTTTCGATTTTGACAACTTTTGCGACGAGCGGGTGGTGGGATTCGAACCCACGCTCCTCAAACTTCCGACCATCGCCATACGAATGCACCAAAGTGCTTTTAGTGAAACCATTTGTCGGTTTGCTTGGATCCACGCAAGCAGCCTTTCCCGGGTATTTAACTAAAAAAGGATTGTGACGTCAGATTCATGTTTGTGACGTAATTATGACATCACAAAGCGTACCTTGTCGAAGGCTCTGACCGTATTTGACGTCATAATGTGTTGTGAATTGTGATTTGTTGTCGTTTCTTTTCACATAACGATCATTGTTTGCGGAGAAACCGGTCGATTCTTTGTTTCCAACCGACCTCAGATCACTAGCTCCCACTTGTGGATGTTGCTCACCGCGGAACCAAGCTTTTGCCAAACTAAACCAGAAAAATGAATATTTAACACATAAGCATGCAAAGTTTGCAAACAAGTATGTGCAGTAAATGTAAATGAAGTTGTAGGGCTCTTATTTTAGCCCAGTGGTTCCCCACCTTTTTTGTTCTGTGCACCCTTTTAGTCGATATTCAAATCTCATTCCCCTACAAATTTAGTTTGCTAAAATGTCGTTTACATTAACATTTTAATGAAATTCTTAGAAAAGAAATTAAAATTTCTGCATTGCTGCCCTAAATCGATTATACGAGAACTTTCTTATTTCAGCTCATATATGGCAAATGCAGCAATAACACATAGCACAGACAACCAGTAAGAGATTAATATTGTGACACAAATTTTGGGGAATTCACCCTGGTTCGGAAACACTGAATTAACTGAATATAAACTCATAGAAACAGTTCGATTTTACAATTAAAAAAAAATCTTTTCATATTGCGACAAAAACTATACACTTGTAGTTGAGGTAGTTCTAAGGTTCGCGGGTTCGAATACCAGGGTAGCAATTAACTTACGTGGAATGCTCTGCTCCCCTCTGCATGTTCACCATCTCACAAGGATCATTCTTCATGATGCGTTTTACCACCGGAGGGGGCACCTGAGCCACATTGGTGAAAGCCTGTTGTGGAATTCTCTTCACAAAACGAGGCCGGGCCGTTTCGTAACTGTAACCTGAAGATCGTGATTTCATAACGTAAAAAGAAACGCCATAATAACTCCGATGCTATGCGTACCACTAGTGGCGCAAAAAGTTGCAAAATCTGATAGTGCAAAAAATTTTGGAGAAAATACTGTAATCATCTATTTTTTTGTCAACGAAATAATACTAACCAGACACATTACCCTCTAGCCACTTCTATGTAACTGAATGAGAAATGGTTACATGAATTCCTAGCCAACTAACAACAAAAATGGTTTGTTAACTGAACTGCTGCATATTATATGAACTCATTACCGCTTTCTGGCAATTGCATTGTTTGTACAACGTTTAATAACGGTTTTGCTTTTCTGTTTTGTGGGGGTTGAAAAGTAACACATTATGTTTCAACAAGATACCGTTTAGGCGAAGTCCACATTATTTTTAATGCTCACAAAATGGGTCATAACGTATCGTTGTTTAATAAATAAGCTGTAGCTGCTGTAGGCATAATGTATCAACCAGTATTGCTCTCATACAAATAATCGACGTTTCGACGTCGCATACAAGATATTTTGCAAGATATGCCATTGTCCTGATGAAGGCGTCTTGTATGGGACGTCGAAACGTCGATTATTTGTAATAACAACTGCTGGAAGAGCAACATTATGATTGAGTTATTACCGTTATCACGTTGAGCTCTTCCGCAAATTGCTCTGTTCATTTCTGATCCACTTAAGGTTGGCCATCTCACAAAGTTACCTTGATGCTCGCTTCGTTCTGTCGGTCTAAACAACAAACACAAAAGTGCACAAGTATATTAGGTTTTGATTTATGTCATACCCAATAAGAAATCAGGCACTGCAGAAATATTTCCCTAATGAAACCAGTTAGGACGGGGTTCTGCTAAGATGAACATAAATTCATAACTGGGATCAGCTCTAAAGCGTCCATGCAGACCAGCGATCACGTCACATTCACATAGAAATCATAGTACGCCAGGCTGACCGAAGGCGTTATACCGAATCAGTTGGTCACAATGCAGTAACCAAATAGCAAGGCATAGGAAATCTAGCCTGCGGAGGGATTCGAATCCACAACAAGACTCTTTCCGGGACTTAAATGAAACTCTGTAGCAAAAAAATCTTTTTCTAAAACATTATGAAAACATTATGAGAATTAACAGCTTGCGAAATAAATTCATTTCAGCCCACTTGACGACGTTCTTTAAACGTGTGTTAAAAATATTCCAAACATATTATTGTGTTCTAAATCTGTTTTTGCAGTTTAATTAAAAATATTTGATCAGGCAAATTTACCTGCAGTACATCTCGCCACCGTACGGCGCCCTGTGTAGGTATTGGACGGGGTCGAAATGGTGGTAATGCGTAAAACCGGACGGTTCCATTGTTCCGACGTCCTGTAATGCACCAAGCTTGTTTTAAAATTGTGTAAGTTTTATCATAAAATTAAAAAACAGATTTGTATGAATGTATACGAATGCGGTTAATCGCACATCCAATTTGTCATGCTTATTTATGCGATTAAGCGCAGGTTTTTTAACAAACAATGTAGTGGGATTCGCAAACCCCTTGCAATTAAACGGAATATGCGACTAAAAAGCATGTTATTTACCATATTCATCTGTATTGTGTTTCTTGGTAGAGCTACTAACACCATAACGCAAATGACAACCAAAGTCGATTAGAGGGCGTAAAGAGCTGAATTTTTTATTTAACGGCTATAAATGGGTTGGGTTGGGAAATAAGTTTTTTAAATTTTTACATTAGTAACTAATTTTTTGGGTTAGTTTTATTGAATTTTAAGTGCTAATACCTTACCCCGACCCAATAGCGCTAACCGTGAGCATTTATGGAGATATAACCAATCAAATTTGGGGTGTGATTCTCGTTATGGTGTTAGTAGCTCTACCGTGTTTCTTAGTTTCTAGAAACATGATTGCAACACAGTGAACTAGGATTCCTACCTTCAAAAAAGTGCACATCCTTCTACTCGGCTCCCCTTTGTAACAAACATCGGTTTCCGTAACAAGGTTGAGTGAACCCTGGTCAAGATGGGCCACTCGTTTGTTCTGCAATCTACACAAAAGGGAATATGTGTGAAGGAATATAAGTTTTTCTGCCTAATTACTCTCAACAAATCTGTACGACCAACGTCTTGTCACCAGCTGCACTGATGAGACATTGCCTGCAGCTTACTTAAAAGGAACATTGATTTGGCATCAAATTACAGTGACCCTAAAACAATATCAATGTAATCCTGTAAGGTCACTTATTTGTGCTGCGCAAAAAAGTGACTTTTCGCTACATATCCTGATCTCAAATGTATTGAATTGATTGAGTGTGTATAGTGCCCACTGCTCACCCAAATGCTTAGCGCTATAGCCCATAAGTCTTCAACTAAATAGTTATCCATTCAGTGTGGCTCGATTTTTCTAACGCATGGCACAACAGGCCATGAACATGAGATCACAAACCTAAAGACAACTAGATTAGTGGTCCCAAACGTTTTAGTTAAATCAGTGCGCATTTAAAAACTTATAAAAAAAAACTAACCCCAACGAAAGTACGTAAATCTTTATCTCTTCTCAGAAACTTGTCTTATCATTTTTGCCTTTCTGCATCCCCAAGAATCTCCCCGCTTTCCTCAAGTTAAGATGAACATATTCATACTGTGAACAGCCCTAAAGAGTCCATGCAAACCAGCGATCACGGCATACTCTTTCGGCCACTTTCGGCGACTTCATCACTGAGCCTGTGTAGCTCAGTTGATAAAAGCCTAAGACATGGGCGTGCAACATAAGGCCCGCGGGCCACAGTCCGGCCCGCCAAGCTATTTAGTGTGGCCCTCACCAACACACTGATTACGATAAAAATGCAATTTTTCTGAGAATTTAGCAAAATTTTCCGCTACTTTTTGGTAAATCTCCTAAATTGCTATACTATACATAACAAATATAAGCAAATCAGCGTTTTTCAACCGGTGGCTAATACAGCAGTTACAGCAAGTAGCCTAATTCACCCAATGTGACGTAACAATTCCCTTTGTCTAGCAAACAATTATTTTGTTGCTTAAGTCCGTGTTTCGCTGAAATTCTGTATGTTGTAGAAAATAAATTTATTAATGCTTTAGGAAGAATTTCCAATTTATTGTGCACATGAAAAAAAAGTTGTGTGGCCCTCGCTTGAGGTCCGAAATTGGTTATACGGCCCACCGACGAAATATGTTGCACACCCCTGGCCTAAGAAAAGACTCTTGTCGTAGGTTTAGCGCCTTCAATGGGACTGGCGTACTATAATCACTTTCTCCTACATGGACCTAAATGACCTGTCCACAAACTGGTATTTCAATACAGGCGTATTTAACGGAGCAACTATGCCCACCTTCTTAGTAAAGGTCGATGTCTTCCTTCATCCATTGTCATCAACCTAGCCTCGTGCACAGCCTTCGTGTCAGCAGTGGTGATCGGTGTCTTTTGTGTGAAGCCTGATTCATTACGAACCATTCTATTTTGCAAGAAAATAAATATAAAGTGAAAAAAATCATAATGAATGATCTCATGATACCAGTTCAATATACAGCTCCTTCACTTGTAAATGCATCAGAAATTGGCTTTTATTTGGTTAAAACGTATTATATATTTATTTCCGACTGTATAAACTACAGCATTTATACCAAAGGCTTTTAATGTTTTCTGTATTTTTAGGTCTGAACTTATTAATAAGATTAACTCATAAAGATGTATCATAAATTTACTTCTCACTGCATTAACTGAGGCCTTTACCACCAGACCTTCTATTTTTTTTGTGTGTAAATGCCCGAACTTTTAAAGATTTTGTGTCCAGATTAAAAATAATCCCAAAATACTGTACCTAAACACTAACTATAATAGCTGAAAAGCTTACTGATTTTGTACATAATTGGAATAGACATAATGTTAGGATTAACTTTCAAATGACTTGGATAGTTAATTTATCAAACTGTTCTTACTTGAGAGGAAGTTTATCATTTCCATTTGAGCCAGTGTAGTAAAGTCTATGTTGTTTACAGTAAGATGTGTCATAGTTGTCTTTTAGAAGCTCCCCAACAGCCAAATTGTCCAACTTGTCAATAGTAGAAGTGTAACTAACATTTGGCCTTGAAAAAGTGTAAAACAAAAACTCGTTAAGGCAATAAAACTGTTCTCAGCTTGCTTTTCAAAGAAACTAACTTAAAATTAGGTAATGCAAACAACTAGTCTGTAATTCCCTGCAGTGTAACCAAAAAAAACACTACACAAAGGCAAGGTTTCTAAAGCAATTAGTGAATAACGTTGTAACTTAATAAACCCTAAATATTTCACACAATCCCTACAAAAATCAGAAATGTTTGTGGAAATTTGATTTTCACTTACCTAAAGTTAGCAAGATAGCCTGTTCCTTTGGGTTTGGCTGCCCTGGGCAAAAACCCTTCCTTACCGTAATTACTCGAATACGAGGTAGAATAGAAATGCAACTTATTGTCCTCGGCGCCTTTGCTGCACTTAATTACAGCGGCGGGCGGCCCAGATCGCAATTTACACATTTTCCCACCTAACCTGCGTAATACCTAAATTGCTGCAACCAATTTCCTTCAAACTGCAAACTTTAATCAGCTGTTGCCTGTGTCTGTGAAGTAACAATGCAAGAAACGTAACAATGCAACTTTTTTGCCAACTGACATATCTCAGGTGTGTTTTTCATTCATGGATTAGTTTAGAAAACATTGCGGTGTAAGTTTAGTAAACTGTTCGAATTAATTGTTTACAGTTTCGATAACAATGCGTATGAGTATTGTGACATCACATTGGGCAATCTTTTGTTGTGTTTTTTGCCGATTTTGGTCTGAAACTGATGAAAGAACGATTGGATCTTACGTTGACTGGATTTGTGAAGGTAACTGATATGTTTAGTAAATAAATCGGGGCATATCTTGTTATATTATGTCCTAAAAGCTATGGATGGCGTTCGTAAGGCATTTCAAATGAAAAGTTTTTGTGTCTGTGGGCAAAAAATAATGTCAATAAGGTGAAATATCCCCTTATTTTACGCAGAAACGCATAGTCATCAATTAGATCAGGGGTGTGCAACCTGCGGCCCTTGAATAAAGGTTGTGCGGCCCGCAGAGACGCCTGGATTTCAATTGTACTTGCAAACGAGTCCAACTATTATATCTTTTGGAGCAGATTAATGCACCCGATGCTATTTTTATGCGATCTAGCAATATGCGACTAGAATCAAATGCGAATTTCACTTGTAGTTAAGCATATTTGGTATGCAAAAAAGTAAAATCACCGTGTGTTATATAAAGGTGCGGCCCGCGATCTAATTTTGGCAATTGTTTTTAGCCCCACAGTAACAAAGGTTGCACACCCCTGAATTAGATAATCAAAATTACTTTAAAAACTGTGCTACACTTATAACAAGTAGATCTATGTAATCGTTGTTTTGTGGCATGTACAAAACTGCCTCTAAACCCTAAAAGTGCTAAATGTGTTTTTGAATGGACAAAATTGGCAAAAAACGAGTTTGTCAAAAGACCAGATTCAACTTTTCGAGGTATTTCCCAGTCTAAAGACATGAGGTAATGACCAGACTTCTTAGTGGGTTTAACAACTTTTCGATTTATTTTTCAGTCTAAAGAAAAGAAATGGTTGCGTTGATTTTGACTTAGTACATTAAGTATAGGTTTCATGAATTTCAGAAATCAGACAAATTAACAAATTTTCAGCATACTTTGAATGTTTTCGCGCGTGTTACAAAGGCAAGCCGAGGAAAAAGACAAGTATTTAAATTAAACAAAAAACGTTCACTCCAGATGCGGCTCCCTGTGTACGAGCAATTCGACCACGTGGTGGTGCAGCTGTGGTTGGGAGAAGTGCAGTGGATTACACTTTGGAGATCGGAGTTCACAGAAGGCAAAGTGAACAAGACGAGCTTGTGAAAAAATGGTCGTCGTTGAAATATGAAACCACGTGGAGCGTTGAAATCCAGTGGTACAGGCTGTTAGAGACTAAAATGCGAGTGCCCTTACCAACATGCAGGTGTGTAAAACGTGTTTTCTTAAGCTAAATTGGGTGTAAAGTTTGTCATGTTATTCTGAATCCCTTTCATGAGTAAACTTTATCAGAAGTCCTGTCCAGTTGGTCCAAACGGCTTTCAATACACCCTTCTGCATTTAAATATATTGTGTGTATTTGATTTCAAAGTTAAACTTTCATAGCAAGAAAACTGTACAAATAAACTGTAATCCAGAAAACTTAAGACATTTGCAGTAACCATGGTTGAGAATTCATTTTATTTCAGAAACAAACTGCGTTGTCAAGTTTCGTTGCTTGGTGATGACGTACAACAACTTGACACGTCATCAAACAGTTACGTGTACCGTCATTACTTGGTAGAGGTCAGATTTCAAGGTCACCCCTCAGTGTCGAGTATGGAACTAATCCTGAGGAAAGATTCGCTAAACAGTGAAGCTGGTCCTGTCCGACAGGAAACAGTCAAACCGCGCCAAGACAATGACAAACATTCTTTTGCAATTGATGACGACATAAACGACGTAAGAAACCACCCGAAATATGATTGGTTGTTTAACCGCAAGTCAAACTTTCGCGGCGCTGATGACATCACCAGTGATGACGACACTAATGGTGTTCAACCTCAAGGTGACGACGTAGAAAAATATCCAAACATTGTACAAGCACAGTATGATGTCATCAATGACGTAGATGACACGAAGGTTTCAAATGATTTTGTCGGAAACGAAATTCCTGATGATTATGACGCCATAAACTGGAACAATGACGTAATACAGTCAGACTCAGGGTTGGAGAAATATACGAGTGAAATAACTGACAAGACCCAAGCGCAAAAAGGTAAAGAAATAGCAAAATGACGCAACAATCGCGGTTGTTTCGAAACTTATTGAGCCGAGCAACACTAACAATTGCGAGAGCCTTAGTAATATGTCAATCAAATCACGCCATATGGTCTGATTGGCCGACTTCCTCTGTGCCAGACTACGCCCATCAATATGAGGCGTTTTTGGCTCGCTTAAGCTTTCAGCAGAGTGGCGCAGCGGAAGCGTGCTGGGCCCATAACCCAGAGGTCGATGGATCGAAACCATCCTCTGCTATATGCCTCTGCCTCAGTGATTAAGCCAGGCAGTTTTTTGTCTGAAAATTTTCCATTTTTTTCACGCGAATCCGATTTTTCATGGCGTTGCAAAGCATTGTGTTGCAAGAAACCGTTTTTGACAGATCCGATTTTATGAATTTAAAACATATGAATATGTCCAAACCGGCTAATAGATACTGTTTTTGTATTGAATTTATTTTGGTTGGTGAAAGAA
Source organism: Phallusia mammillata (assembly GCF_965637545.1). Classification (NCBI taxonomy): domain Eukaryota; kingdom Metazoa; phylum Chordata; class Ascidiacea; order Phlebobranchia; family Ascidiidae; genus Phallusia; species Phallusia mammillata. The sequence continues at coordinate 1,606,672 of NC_137256.1, forward strand.
CATAGCGACACAATTGCACTAAAACAATCACCAAGCCGGAAATAGCTGCGCAACGTTTTAATGTTATGGAGCGCAAAACTGTGAATACATCGTATTTTGTCTGTTTTTGTTGAATTGTATGTTTGTAAAGTAAGCCAGTTGCCTAAACTTTGTCAGTCTTTGAATAGGGAGAAATGCACTTTAATTTTATTTGGAATTTCAGTGACAGAAAAAAACAGATTATTTTTTGAATTTCAGATGATGGATTGTCGGTTGGTTGGATTGTGGTTTTGTGCTTGTTATCTGCCCTTATCCCGGCTGGCATTGTGGCTTTCTGCTGCTTGAGAAGGAAAAAGCCAAGGCGAGTAAAATGCCCTGGACGCAAGTTCTGCGTTAATTTGAAACACCAGCCATTCCATTTAATAGAACAAGATGTAAAAGTCTAATAACTTGGTCTAACATTATCGGTCTCAAGCAAACCAGGTTTATGAACCATATGTTTCAGCCTAGACTATAACTTTTATTTCGCTACAATCACAAAGTGGGTCGTTATTGGACAAGCAAACGGCAAAATTAGGGTTTTGTCCATCATGTTCCAATCTAACTGACAACAGTTTTTGCAGCTATTAAAATACACTTTAATGTGGCATGGCGTGTCATAAATCACAAACTCGAAGTTTCAAACTTTGCCACTTTTACTCAGAAAACGAAGAAAGTTAACGAGAGACGATTTTGACGTTGGAATTCCCGCCACCAGCTCGTCACGTGACGACCACCACCAGTCAAAGCGAGGGCGTTTCGCGCGCTATTTCAAATCTCGCTCAAAGAAAGATTTTCAGCCATTTCCCAGTCAAGGGCCGCGCAAAGTGAGAACGACAAAATCCAAAGCGGCAAAATACGAGAGACTCAACGCTGACGCTACGGATGACGAAGAAGTTTTTCCAACAGACAGAAGTGGATTGTTGGGTGAAAATTCAAACAAACGAGACGAAGAACGGAGGGACAGAATCCAAATGCTGAAAGACAAATCAAAATTACTGCGAGAAAGGTAGAGATTTACGTACAGTTAGGAAGTAGTCGTTTAGTCAATACTTTAGGATCAAACATACATGTGTTTGTGATTAAAATGGAGAAACACCTTCCGAAAAATGAACTGAAAACTGATAATGCAACAATAACAAATGTCATTATAAAAGCTATTGCTGCCAGGCATAATATCAACCTTTATAAGAACTCTTCTGGCAATTGTATTTAAATAACACTGAATGCGGGTACCCTGATGAAAGCGACCTGTATAGGACGTCGAAACATCGGTACAAAAATACAATTGCCAGAAGAGCTATTTTAAGTTGTAAGAAACACTTGTGTGTGTGTTTTGTTTTTATTCAAAAATTGATGACACAAACCTCAACAGAGCCACAACATTCGTTACGTCAGCTCGACGAAAGAGTGGCGTAATAAAGGATGACGTCACGAAGTTTGCGCACCACAGTGGCAAGCGTGTAGCTCCCATTCTGCGCCGGATCTTTGAATGGTGCGTTGGGCTCATCCGACGATGCTGCGGCGAAAAATATCAAGAGCGCGCTGACTTCATCGATACAAGCAACACGAGCGACGAGTACGGCGGGGCCACAAAAATCATAATCGGCAAGAGCGCTCCGTCGCCATCTAGTGGTAAAGAGAAATCTCTTCACCCAGAAGCCGACATCAGCGGACGTTTCTACTTTTCCACAAAACCGAAAGGCAGCATAAACCGTGATGACATCATACCTACGTCATCGGGAGTATCCCCTTTAGTTGATGACGTCATACATACGTCATTGGGTGTATCCCCTTCTGTTCCGATCACTTGCTCCATTCACGTTCCCAGCAAAGGTAATTGCGGTCTTCATTGTCTTCAACGTCACCCAACCGAAGAGATAGTGACGTCATCAGATACATCATCACCGCAGTCGACTACTTCTGTGACGTCAATCGGCTCTGACGTCAATGCAACTAGAACGACAAGGGGCAACGGAGACGGACCAACAGTTTCGAACGGGTGAGCGGAGGGATTATCCATAGAAATAGTTACTGCAAATATGACGTTATTATTGTCGCAGATTTTTATGCCATAAGCTCACAACAGACAAAATTGGCTAATTGCAGATATGTGGCGTATAAAGAACGCAGTTATTTAAATTAAAAGTGAGACTGGGATAGGGTTATGGACTAAATTTTTGTTTAGTTTTATTATTATTATTATAAAACCTTCTCCCAACCCTGATAGCCTATAACCGTCAGCATTTTCACACATTTCGTGTTTTTCGGAAATGCGTTTTGCGCTATCCATCGTTTTTTATCAAACTTTTTTTGATGTGAGTTCTTACCTTAGTAGAATTTCCGTTAGAAATAATTTATCTGATATAATTCACCTGACCGAAACGGTCCCCCAAATTTCTCCAGCGGTTTCCCAAAATTTGGACTTTGGATTTTTTGGTATTTAAATCAAACACTTGCGGTCTCTTAGCGGTCACCCAAACCAAACCTTAAAAAAAACCTGCATCTGTCACTTGTTTCTGATTTGAAATATCTTTTCAGACCTTCACTTCCGAATGTCCTGCTTCAAACACGTGCAAGTTTTAGGCGGGAAAATCGTCGAATGCAAAACCTGCTTCGAAACTGGGAAGAGCGGAGCAAGTCAAACGTCACAAACAGCGGTGCGACGTCACAAAGGAGTCGCGTGATTATCGGTTCTCGTCGTTCAGCGTCAGGTGAGATGAGGCAAAAAACGAATTCTACATCAGTGGGTATCAACCTTTATTGACGATTTCCTCACTTAACAATTCCAAACATTCTCATTCCTCCCCAATAAACTGCATAGTAGATGCTAAAAGCTAAACCACACAAAGATCATTTTGTATTGGTTGTTTTATTAAGTTCAGAGGTTATATTGCCAAAGCTAAAGTGTCTATTTACAAACCACATGTAAACATTAAAGTACATTCTTCCCCTCAAGTTTTAAAATTCTTAAATCCCTCCCAGTTTTGGACCCACTGGCGCATATCAAACTTGTCACAAACATTTCTGCTGTAATACTACGGAAAAAGAGTACATTTAAGGTGAAAAAGAGTACTGGAAAAGTACATTAGTGTGCTGTGGTTGCAGGTTTAAATCCCACCACAAAGTTATCGATATGAGCGGTTCCATGCTTGTAAGTCATCTTCGATTAGTTCTAGTTTATGCTTAATTTCTGCTTACCATTATTTACGTTGGATCGCGTACAAAATTTTATATTTAAGTTTACGACTGTTATTTGTTCTAAAACACAGAAGACAGATTCATGAGGATCGGAGTTGGACAAAATGAAACGAATACTTGTCCGCCAAAACTGCTTACTCGCAAAGAAAGGTATAACTTTTGAGAACCATTCGTTATTTGGTAACCCCCACACTATAAGCTTATAAATCATTATCTCTGTTTCGACATTAGTTATCTTCACACAACCACTGTATATATTGTGACTAGTGACTGTACGATTGCGACAAAAACAAATATATGTATGGTCATTATCAATAGCAACTAAAAAGTAAGAAGCAAGGGTTGTAAATCGGGTTGGCTTATTGGGTTGTGTTCTGGCTTATGTTTGAATAAAACGGGTTTGATTCGACTCTGGCTTTACACTCATCATCTGTTATATTTAATAAACTTTCGGGCCTTTTACTTTCGAAAACGTTTTTGAGCTCGGGTCGGGCCTTAGGACCCAATTTTGGTCCCGGTTACAACTCTATCTGGCGGTGCAGTTGAGTTAACTATATGAGTTTACTATCAAAATCAGCCAATTATTTCTACTCTTCTAAATTTAAGACTGACTATCATCCAAAGTTTCAGTTAGAAACAGAGCGATTGACGGCAAAGCTGAAATGGTTTGTTTTAAAATCATGTAGAATCTGAGCTCTAAATGAATGCAATAGTTTCTCGACAGAATTTCGCGGGTGATATTGGCGGGAAAAGTAGCGATTGATTCCAGCACAAACGCAGATGACAGTCCCGGATGTAACAGAGAGCGACCGAAAAAGTAAGTGGCAGTGGTGAATAATCCTTTAATATAAATTCAAACAAAAACAGAATAACGGTATAAATAGCTCAACTCCTTCCCCTGTACAGACAAACACCTAACGCCAATATATGACCAAGTTAGTACTTTAAGTATTTTGCTAAAAACCGTCGTTGTCCAAAAAACTTGTCTTGACGACTGTGGCTTATACGCTTTGTCTCCCTGCTATAAAATTGAAAATTTGGTTGTTAATAAAATCGCATAAACGTCAAAGTGTTCAATAACTTGAAAAATAGATTGAGAGTTCCCTAATCCAACCCATCTTCAGATTTTACAAAACGCCCTCTCGAAAATCTTCACCTGTCAATCAGAAATCTGCCTCGTCTCAAACCACGTCATCAACTTCAAGCAGCGATGACGTGTACGAAATGACGTCACAAGGAAGTGATGTCACGTTTCAAAGCAAGCGAACCGACGTCACAAAGAACCGAGAGGCGCCAAAGAAAAATCTCCCGCTTATATCTACATCGGTTACGTCACAACTCGATGACGTAAAGAGTAGTGACGTCATCGAATGTGGTCGGGCATCGGAGGCGTTACGGTTGGCTGTGCACGCTTTTCTGGCGTCTGATGACGATGACGTCATGGTTGCTAGTGACGACGAGTTTTGGAAAGAGGCGACGAGTTTGAAGCGTTGTTAATTCGGATGAGAGCAAACGCTTTTGCACGAGACATTGATACCCGCCAGGCGATTTAATGCGACGAGAGGAAACCGGTGGTGATATACGATTAATTTTTTTGGTGTTTTTTATTTTAATTTTCCGCTATTATAAATTACACGCAGATCACGTCAAATACCTGTGATATATTTTGAAAAAAAAATATGTGCTACAGCATCTTTCAAAACCAACAGGTTAAATACGTAAAGCCACAAGAGACTTCACCAAAAAAACTACTTTATTTACAAAACACACAGTTAAACATCACCTATACAAAAGCATTGTTACGAGTTCCTTATTTTTCTGCACACGTACAGCACAGAAACTTTGGCATTAACTTTCGGGACATGTAGAATTTCTTTTTTCTCCACTATTTCCATCAGATTATTCTCCTGCATTTCATCCACCACTTTTTCTAAATCTTCGATATAAGAACCCGAAATACTTTTCCTCACGTTGAAAATTATTATTCCACCGACTTTGGTCAGCGTCAGCAAGTTCTACAAAACAAAACAAAACAATAAATGATAAGCCATCAGACGGTAACCCAGCTGGCCGAAACAACGTTTGAACAACGCTCTGGCCAAACCATAATGCCTTTCAGTTTTTTTGGGTGAATTGGAACCTGCATTTGACTTTGGGTGCTCCTACAATCATTTAGGTTTTGACCCTCCAAAGTAATTGTTTATTCAGTTAGCTGTAGGTAAAGGCATCGAATAACACTTACGATCCTAAAACATTATCTAGTAACACTACAAAAAGGATTTCTTCATTCATGTTATACTGATTAGACTGGTCCTGAGTAAAAACTGCACTGTCCATCTACCAAACAGATAATCTAATTTAGCGATGTGTTTGTCGAGTATGTAAAACATTTTCACCCGTCAAAAGCGCAACAGATATCGACTGGTTTCGTAGATGCACCGTCAAGAGAAAGACAAGCCAGCGGTGGGATTTGAACCCACGACGTTAAACTGTCACTGATTTCCAAAGAAATTGTAACATTGATCTAATCGCAAGCAAAACAACCGAATAAATGGCCAACTTCAAGTCATTAGGCGCCCAGCGTTATTTTGGTTCTATGACGTCACATACGCAAACAATGCCGATCAATGATTTGGAACGTGGCTGTTTTTCAGACGTTATTTGTACCTGTAGAGCCGAGGGGGGCAAGTGAAGGGGAAGAAAAGCTCCTAGCGACGCGATGACGTCATACGAGTTGCTAGGTAACGGGATTTCCCCTTTGATCCAGTGACGTATGATATTTCTGTGTGACGCGTTAGTAGGTATAAGTCTATGAGAACTGGAAAAGCTACTTGCACCATAACTCATGTCAGCCACACACTTAGCTAATTTTCGATAGGTGACGAAAGATCTGAATTATTTATTTAGCGGCTAAATGGGGGCAGGGTTGGGAAGTAAGTTTTTGAAATTTTTACATTAAGAACTAAATTTTCGGGTTAGTTTTATTGAATTTTTAATGATAATATCTAACCCCAACCCTAATCGCCCTAACCGTAGGCATATTTTGAGAAATGCCGTTTTTATAAGGATTTGTGCTCTTTGCGCCACCTATCAAAGACTAGGTAAATGTGTGGCTGACGTAAGTTATGGTGTAAGTACCGTTTCCATTAGAACTACTAAACAATCTGGGCTAGTTAAGCTACTGGGTTTAATGGTAGAAGTGTGATACAACCAATTCCACCTGAATCTCAGATTTTTCTTGCTTGCGAGGTACAACATTTCCATGTTGGCATCAAGAATGTCAATTTCACCGATGAATTTTTCGTTTTTGCGAAGATAAGTTCCCAGTTCACCAGTTCCTGAAAATCCAAACAACGTTAAGTAATAAGGCAGAATACATTATCATATTAATGTTTCATTGCATATCGGAGGATTTTGAAAATAATGTTTACCCCAATGTTTTTTTTACCAAATAAGACCACAAACTGTCACAAAATGTTAAGTTCTTTTCCAGTGAGATCGTTAATAGCATGTTGGTAGCATGCATGTGTTATTGTGAAAACAATACTAACAAAATCGGGTGAATTATTTGATTCTGCCAAGCAATGTCTAAACATATGAATTATATGTTTATCCCGTGTGAAGTTAACTGTTAGTTAAACATTTCTGCACTAGAGTAGGCTACCATGCGCTCCATAAAGTCATGTCAGGTATTTGACTTTGTGGTAATTGCGGTATAATCTTATGTTTGCTTTCTAGCGCCAACGACACACGGCAAGACGTTTATTTGTAAGCTAATATGTGCTTTGCCGACGTATTGTACCTAATTGACCCCAAAATTTTGATGATTAGGCGAGAGTTCAATTAGGCTGTGGCAGTACAAAATTATTACATAGAGATCTGAAATTGTTCATTTAGTCTAAAGCAGTGGTCGGCAACCGCCGGTCCGCGAAGAGTTTGTTACCGGGCCGTATACGTTTTCAGGTCAGATGGTTTGAAACAATTTGTCCGTGCTTCCCGGGGATTATAAACTAATTCATGCTTTTTTATTCCTGAATATTTGGAGTTTTTTGAAAACCGGTCCGCGATAAAATTTCAGTTTCAAATCGGGTCCGAAGCGCAAAAAAGGTTGCCGACCCCTGTTCTAAAGAAATCTCATGAGTCATCACCAAACACGGGCTTGCTATTTGGCTCTTAGTAAAGTGACCTTTAAATTAATGTCTAGTCTGTCAGACAAAGTGTTTGTTCTGTAAAATATTGAGAGGAAACAACTCATGAATTTTGTGTAATCTAAACGTTTGTTCTATACAAGGGTTACCATATCTGAGTTGACCAAATTCCGGACAATTTCAATAAATACCAAACTGGCGCCATAGCGTTTCATAAAACCATGTATCAAAAATTGCACAGACACTGTGAACGTAAACGGCTTTAAATGTCGTTCGTTGCTGGAATAAGGAAGAAACCAAGCAGTCGGTTTTGAAAATTACGTGACGAAACATTTGAATCCTTGCTGCAAACGCCCCAGCAAGGCAAACTCGGCCACTTTTAGAACTTATAGGCTACTATATACGACATTGCGGACATTGGGAGAGTATTGAAAAATTATTCCCGCAACCTTATTCTATGCAAATATAGCAGTTTTCAATCTTTTTGTGTAAGTGAAACATATTTAAAGAACAAAATATACCTACCGGCTCCAACGTCCAGTAGCGTAGTGGTTTCTGAATTTGTGACATATTTTGTGCATAGTTTAGCGACCTCCAGTGGAACTGCGTATCCCATTCTGGCGTTGTCTCCGTCATATTCTGTTGCCCAAAGATCGTAGTTTTTCTGTGACTCTGTCTCATGTTGACTTCTGAGTACAACGTCGTACAAACCACTCGGTGACCAATTAGATGCATTTCCATCCACGTGGTTTTGTTGCATTGACGACGACATTATTTGTGGCATCAGGGTGCACCAAAGTTTAAAGTTATTTTCTCATAACTAAAATAAACAAACAAAAATAAGTTGTGAGTAAAAAAACTCGTAAATTGGAGCAAAAATGTGGCTAAAACATAATGAAACTAAGTCTATATGACCAAGTTCGTATTACTTACTGCACAATAACCAACAAAACGGTTTGTTCAAAAAATCACACACAAAACAAAACGGTCAATTTTTCTTCTTAACTAAATCTTGTTATTTGCTGTTAACTGTTTTGCTTTCAAATCAGTTTCAACAACTGCAAGTTTACTTTCCACATTAACTAAAAAAACGGCTTGCTTAAAAAATCTCGCAAAAGGAAAGCGTTTTTCGCACCCTCACCTAAAATCACATCAAATTTTTCTCACTAACTATACCTTTGTTATTTGCTGTTAACTGGTTTTGCTTTCAAGTTTTACAATCCCTTTAACGTACGCCCACGTAAAACCTTCTTTCTTGGACCAATGCCGAAGCCCCAATTTTTATGGGTCAAGCAAATTGCGTTACCAAGCACCCATTCTAAATATACCTGATCGGCCGAGATGTGTTTTATCTAAACGTTCTTTAACTGACAATATCTGCTGACGAAGTCATTTTGTATTTGATCGGCTCAAACAAGCCCCGTTCCCAGCAGGGCTTCTATCTTCTACAAACTATTTATAGTAACACTCAAAGTTACGCGGTAGAGCTACTAACACGATACGTTTCTCCTGATCCAAAAGTGCTTAATTTTCGATAGGTGGCGTAAAGAGCTGAATTATTTATTTAGCGGCTATAAATGGGCTGGGTTGGGAAATATTTACATAAAATTTTTACATTAGTAACTAATTTTTTGGGTTAGTTTTATTGAATTTTAAGTGCTAATACCTTACCCCAACCCTAATAGCCTTAACCGTTAGCATTTTTTGAGATATACCGTTTTAAATGAAAAAAGTGCTCTTTGCGCCACCTGTCGAAAATTAGGCACTTTTGGATCAGGAGAAACTTATCGTGTTAGTAGCTCTACCAAGTTACGCAAGGTCTCGAATGTAGAACGCTTAACCGTGACGTTACAATCAAAAACAAGTAGAATGTACCCCAACTGAAATTTTTACCTTTCAAAGTCCATCAAGTTTAGAATCAACATAAAGAAAAGGTGCTTTCAGTCAGTATATCACCTGTATGTACAACCTTACTGCATAATAACATGACGACAGCGGAAGTGATAACGCGTTTCCACTGTTACGTCACTATCTACACTCAACAGGCTATTATGACGTAAAAGTTAGTACTGAATAATAATAGACAAACAAAATTCACAATTCGTTTGCTTGCTTCTAAAATTTTGTTAAAGCAGCCAGATGATTTTAAGCAGGGCGTACAAAACTGCTTGATCAAATCGGACACAATTTACATTTATAATCATGCTAAGGACCAGTCAATACAGCGATTTTTTTACGGGGTTCGAACCCAGGACTCTCCCGGGGACGAATCCCGATCAGGGTTTTTTATGTCTGTATATGGGTCAGGCGCGCCAGACCGTTCGGCCAAGTTCCTGTTGAAGAAACATTCATTTATTGCAGCGCCCCCAGAGGTAGGATTCACATTTTTTGTCAGCCGGTTTTATTACAAAAGTCAAATTTTTTAGCCGGTTCTGTTACAATTGTTTTTAAAAAGCTGGTATTAACTTTCGGGACATGTAGAATTTCTTTTTTCTCCACTATTTCCATCAGATTATTCTCCTGCATTACATCCACCACTTTTTCTAAATCTTCGATATAAGAACCCGAAATACTTTTCCTCACGTTGAAAATTATTATTCCACCGACTTTGGTGAGCGTCAGCAAGTTTCAGCAACATAACAAACATGAAAAACTAACTTAATATTATCTAATGACGTAATGTGACAGTATTTCAATTAAAACGTTTTCTTCCAGCTTGTCTAAACGCACTGTGGATGTTGATTAGCTCTCTGTGGAGTATCTCCACATGATATAATATTGCTTAATCCAACATGTTGTGATTTTGCAAATGTCAACAAGCCTTATGGCAACACAGACAACGACTCATTTCCGTCAAGTTTCATGTTACACGCGGATAGTTTTGCCAGCAGACAAGGCAGGATGTTTTGTTTAAAAACAAAAATAGACAGACTTAGCGCCATGCCAAAATACAGAAACTGTCTTCAACGTTCGACTCAGCGCTGTTCGTCCTGGCTTTTCGGGTCGGGATTAGGTTTTACTGTGCTTGATTCGGGGCTGACTAGAACGTAATTGATTCGGGCAACAATAAGTCGTTTGATTCATAGTTCAATTTTTCCACTCTACCACTCTGAATGTTAAACAACTTATAATTATAACCATTGCTTGTGTTTTTCAGGACATCGTGGATTTGGTAGTGCGGTTGTTACATGCACTATAGACTTCACTTGGACAGATCTAAACCTGTTTTGTGGCATAATATCCTGTCCAACTCCAGACGAACCAGCAAACGGACGTGTAATTGGTGACAGATACACCTTAGCTTCAAGGATCACATTTGAATGCAATCCAGGTGCGTAAAGAAGTACAGCAGACTACACGGTTAATTTATTGTTTTGTAAATTTAGGTTACACTATGATGACACAGAAAAATAGAAGAATTTGCACGGCTGAAGGAACCTGGGAAGGAAGAACTCCAACTTGCATAAGTTTGAACCTTAAACCTTTTTTGCGATTTCTTTAATCTGACATTAGGACAAAACATACGTGATATAAACTATTTACCTCCATGTTTGAATAACATAATGCCAAAAACTGCTTCCGAATTCTGGATATTGTTCCTCATTGTGACTGTATTGGCAGTATGTTGGTAGCATACATGTGCTATTGTGAAAACAATACAATCAAAATCAGGTAAACTGTTTTTCTCCCGTATGAGGAATTTCAAAACTGATTTATTTGTAATACATCCCTAAGGTAAGTCGGATTAACTTAAAAAGCAATAGAGTATCATGTGCTCCATAAACGGCCGACGCTATTGTCTCATGGCAAGTATTTGACTTGGTGGTAATTGTGATAATATTATGTTTGCTTTTCAACGCGCCAAGACGTATATTTGTGAGCTAATATGTGCTTTGCTAACGTATAGTTAACCTGACCTGAAAAGTTGAACCCGAAATTTGATGGTTAGTTGAAAGTTCAATTGGGTTGTGGCCAGTGGTGGGATTCAGTCGGTTTGCACCGGTTCTTCAGAACCGGCTGACAAAAAAAAATGAATCCTAGCACTGGTTGTGGCATTGAAAGTTTAATACAGTTAGGGAATTAAAATTATTCATTTATTCTCAACGAAATCACAGTACGTCAGGTCCATTAAAGGCGTTATACCGAATCAGCCGGTCACAAAGCATTCACCACCATATGGCAAGGCGTAGGCTAGAAAAATCTTTAAAAAAGGCGCTGGGATTCAAACCCGCGAAAATATCTATGCGCATGCATGTATTTATATCTAAAACTAACAACCAACAATTACTTAACACGAAAATTGCGACTATTAAATCGTAAATTTTCAACCCTCTCCTTTTCAGTTTTTCCTTGCTTTGATCATACGCGTATTTTTACCCTTTTTTTGCTCCCTGAGGTTAACAACATCTCCTATAGGAAGGAGACGACATTGATACTATACGTCAGGGGTGGCTAACCGGTCAAAGCCTAAGAGCCATATTTTTTATTGTGTTACCACAAAGAGCCACATTATACACACAAGCACATTTGTTAAATGACTCGCCCCTTCCTCACACACGGAGACCTGTGCTTAGCCAGATCTATTCTAAATGTCGCACACCAACATAATAATGACACAATTTGACTTGTACAGACCACGGGCCAGTCATTTTCAACAATAAATGGTCAGTGCAAACACTGTCTCTCACACAAAACTCTCATTTCAAAGAATCCATCAAACAAAAACATATGAATTAAAATACCCCTTTTTTCTCTTTCTATAAATAACTTGCGGTGAGATTCATTTCTGGTGAATTGCTAATATATTTTTTCACTGCCAATTTGAAGGCTAACTTGACCAAAATTGTTTATTTAAAAGATTTTCCCTGCTGAAAAAACTTGCGGTATTTTCATCTAACGCGCACGCGCCCCAAACACCTAACGCGCATGTGCCCCAAGTGCAAAGTGGCGAAACTAAATTCATTGCGACGTCATTAATGCATTCACCACCAACAATCGCTCAATTCAAACCCAAGACAAACTGCCGATAAAATATAACGTTCGTCATAACCCGAAAAACAACGGATTGAAGCATTATTTACTTTGGAACACATTTGTTGTAAATATCGCTGTTGCTTCGTGTCTCATTCGCATTGTACGCAACAATGAGCAACCATTCATTGTTCACAATTAAATATATGCCATCATAATCAAGCCGTTTGCCACATAAAGTTGCAGTTTTAAGGCAAGGTTTGTAGCCATACCGATAGTAAGTTTGTTCAAAAGCAAAATTGTTAAAGCTTTACTTTAAATTTAACGATTTTTGTACCAGATCGCCACATCTTAACCCAAATATACACAATGGCCCCAAACTTCGACAACAACTTAAGAGCCGCATAAAACCAGGCGAAGAGCTGCATGCGGCTCGCGAGCCGCGGGTTGGCCACCCCTGCTATACGTGATCGGTTTGTCGTCACTTGTTGAGGCGGGGAGGGGCCTCTAGCGAAAAAAAGGTATAGGCGCCCCTACCTAATTGCGCGTACAAATACACGATTCCTTTGTTCTGTATGCTGACTTGTCTTGGGTTAGTTCGGCTCATAAATGATTTAAAATGGGATAAATCCCTTTGGGTCAGGAATGTTTAAAAAAAAGTACAGGATTTCGTGGGACAGCGTTTTTCCGACGTCTTAGGTGGTGGCCTTTCTTTGTGTGAAAGTGACTTTCTCACAAAAACACTGATTTCTGAGACATTTTTAGACGTCGGTCCTCACTTCTATTTGCCCACAAGCTATAAATCAATATTAATGTGTAAAGGCACAAAAAACGTTGATAAATATCGAAAAAAGTTTTCTTGTGGATTGCGGCGTCAAAAAGTCTATTTTTATCACTATACTTTGTTAAAAGACTTAAAAACTCAAAATGATAGTGTGTCATTTGCAACGCAATTTAAAAATACTGTCACAGGCTTAATGTCCCTTTTGGTCAATAGGTTCTACGTTTACTAAAACATGTATCTTCTATGTATTGATACTGTCATTTTAAAAGTGATATTTTTGACAGGCCGAATGAATGGCAATTAATTCCAATAAACCACACAACCAGGAGTACATGATAAACCCTATTGTTGGAAATTCGTGCGTAGTAAGGATCAACACGAGTGACGAATCTGCACCGTTTCTTTAAACCATTACAAGTGTTTGACATTTTTGCACTGCAGCCTTTTGAAGACCGGCCCTTAGTGAAATATTGGCTTCCCGGTGCATCAACAACCATTTTAATTAGAGTCATTAGGTTGTTTGGCAAATATTAGGTGCTACCACCTAATAATGATAGTAGTCAATAACACCTGCATGGTATTCCATGTTCAGTCCACGTATAACGTATTACTTTCGATAACCTATGCCGCACAACACTGTGTTTACCAACCCTGCGCTTCTCAGCACTTTTTAAACGGCTTCATGATTTCAATAACTAAACTTGGGCAAATAAGCATTTATGCTCCCCGCGTTTTTGCAGATTTTGTTTTGAATCAAGTAACAGCCTCCTGAAACAAAATTTGCCCAAAGGGACATTGCTTAAACATTGGATCCTGTGTTTCGAGACAAATTTTCAAACACACAATCACGTAGCGTTTGTAGACCGTAAACTTGCCAGTAAGGTCGTCAGACGGAGGGTTCTGCTACCAGTGATGCATGCGACCGCACTCCTGGTCCGAATGAGCTACTGCCTCAATAAAGGGTCTATGCGTGCTTGAGGCGTGACATACACAGAATTGAATCCAGCCTTTTTGCGCACGAACCTGTGAGACTGGGTCGGGCTAAAAGAGGTTATAAAGGCGAGCCTAGGAAAAGTTTAATTAACGCTGTGCTTACTGATTCAAACAGATATGCTGTAGATATATAAGCTATCGCTGCCAGGCATAATAATACGTTTTATAGAGCTGCAGTTCCGCTTTCGTTACTTGGGTTTGTTGAGCGATTTGCTGCATTGTGCATGCACACGGTGCACGAGGAAGGCTAACGGTTTACAATGCTAGAGGTAGATATTTTCTGTCGCAATGTTTCATTTTTCTACAGCGAGAAAAGGCGACATAAAGTAGATTTATAGAGATTTGTTATGGCAACATATACCTGTCATTAATGCTTATTTTAGTGCCAAAGCAAACTTTGTGGTTAAAAATGTCACGAAAAATACTACAAAATATCAATATATTACAAATAAATTAAAAAAATATCAGTTACACTCGTTCTATTTCGGTCGCTATTTTCATCATTACACTTACAAACAGATATATATATAATGTTCCAAAGTTTGTTCTTATCTTAACCAGAAACATTTAAGCTTAGATTGTGGTAAATATCTTGCCACAATAAATGTCGTTAACGCAACAAAAGCATGTGGAAGGAAATATGTATTGGTCGCCCAGTGGTTTGTACGAGGTAATAATTCACAGTAAGAATGAATCCGTGTCGCAGATGAACTACGATCTTTGGGCTAAAAAATATGACGGGGATTGTTCTGCATTTGGATACGTAGTTCCGCAGGAGGTCGCCAAACTCTGCACAAAATACGTCAAAAATGCTGAAACCACCACTTTACTGGACGTGGCAGCTGGTAGGATTTTTTTCATATTTTGTTTATCGCAGACAGGACCATGTCACGTTCATTCGTTACTTTGGGTTATAAATGATAATTTTATGCGATTTAAAACTTTAACAATGTTTTGCTCTACTCCAAATAGTGTTTGGTAAATTAATGCTGATATTACTCAATGTTAAATAAAGAATTCGTGAACTGTGATGATCAACGACCAAACCAAAATAAAGGTGTTTGCGACTTGTTTGGGCTAAAAAATTTGTTTCGATTTTCAGGAACTGGTGAACTGGGAACTTATCTTCGCAAAAACGAAAAATTTATCGGAGAAATTGACATTCTTGATGCCAACATGGAAATGTTGTACCTCGCAAGCAAGAAAAATCTGAGATTCAGGTGGACTCTGTGGTATTACAAACACTTATACAGTTAAATCCGTTGTATAGGTTAATTTGATCTGTTTTTTTTCCTTTTACTTAACTAAAAACTAACTGCCACTGTATGACTTCGAAATAAAAATACGTTTGAAAATTGTACGTCACACAGAAATATCATACGTCACTGGATCAAAGGGGAAATCCCACTACCTAGCAACTCGTATGACGTCATCGCGTCGCTAGGAGCTTTTCTTCCCCTTCACTTGCCCCCCTCGGCTCTACAGGTACAAATAACATCTGAACAGCACGTCCAAATCAACAATTGACATTGTTTGCTTATGTGACGTCATAGTGTACTAATAGTATGCGCGGGGCGGCAATTGACATGCAGTGCTCGCATTTAAGCTAATAATCTGATGTGATGAGTTTGGAAAGCGGTGGCTTGTTAACATCGCTGGTTCAAATCCCATCGCTGTCTTATTGTTTTTGTGAAAGCTTTTTTTTACTTCATAAAGAATTTGTTGACACTGACCAAAATTGGCGGAATTCTAATTTTCAACACGAGGAAAACGCTTTCTGCGTCCTACGACGAAGAATTAACAAAAGTGATGAATGAAATTCAGGAAAACAAGCGGGTTGAAATATTGGAGAAAAAAGAGCTTATTCTCTTACCGAAAGTCAACGCCAAACCCTCTGTGCTATATGTGTGCAAAAAAATTAAAGAACTCTGAATGAAAAACGTCTGTAAACATTAGTTTTTGAAAATATTATGTGTTGATTTCTTTTCAAGGTAATGTCTGTGGAGCTATTGCGTATGACGTGAAAGTAGATAAATCATCACAAACATTTATCCAAATAGAAGAAACTTTTTTTAAAACATTCCAGCAAGTTGCGTTGTACTGTTGGAGAATGCATAATGCAATGAGTTGTTACTAAGCCCTAGGTTAGAATTAAAAACTTAAAAAAAATAATGTTGGCTCTGTGGGTAAAATCTAAAATGTCAAAAAAAATAATATTTTAAAATTGATCTGTCAACAATGTAGCGGTCACCAAAGTTGGTGGAATAATAATTTTCAACGTGAGGAAAAGTATTTCGGGTTCTTATATCGAAGATTTAGAAAAAGTGGTGGATGAAATGCAGGAGAATAATCTGAAGTGGAGAAAAAAGAAATTCTACATGTCCCGAAAGTTAATACCAAAGTTTCTGTGCTGTATGTGTGCAGAAAAATAAGGAACTCGTTAAGTTATTCCTGAAATACGTCTTGAATTTGATTTCATCTTATTACCAATTTAATTTTCAATACAAATCGCACGTAAGGGAAGTATTTTGAAACAACGAGGTTTTAGCGCAAAAAGCTTAGACCAGTGGTTCTTAACCGGGGTTCGGTTGAACCCAAGAGGTTCGGCCTCGTTGAATCTGGGGTTCGACGAAGGTCTTTTGGAGTACAAATTACTCGTTTTAGTCAAACTGTAGGTTCTAGCGCTGTACACTTACAATAGGCGTTTCACTCAACACACTTCCTAATTTTACTATTTAATTTCTAACTCAAGAAACAAACAAATTTGCAGAAATGCGTATTACGTGTAAACGTAGACAAATTACACTGGTGCGTAAATATCAGGTATTTTTACTTGTTGACGTTGCGCTGCTATTGTTAAGTGCCAGTTGTCACAGTTGTGTAGCTATGTTTTTTTTCAACAAGCGAATTAAATGTTAAATAAAAGTAAAGCACAACACATACAAGGAAATGGAATTAAAAAATAATTAGTCCAGCACACTAAAGCTTAAATTGTTGGCGGACTTGAATAAGTTACCCTTCCGGCCCTCCCAATTTCGAAAGCAAAAAACACAGACATCATAAACATATTTTCTCTCATCCATTGAAGTCACTCATGCAGAACTTTGTTTTGTCACGTGTTTGTGAGCAAGTTGTTTTGTGGATTTTGACCTTTTTTGCAAAATGCAATTCGGGTTTTTATCAATTCTGAGCCAAATTTCTACTATCGAATGAAACTTTATTAGTGTGACAAAGTGTTATGTTGGATTTTAATCTTCGCTAATTTGATTTGGTGAAATACCAACTAGTTCGTTGTTTTTGAGACGTTGAGCGGGTCACGTCTAAAACTGCGGGCCCACTTGGCCCACTTGGCCCGCTTGGCCCAGCACTTGGCACGCCATTCCATTTCACCACTGCAAGTTTTATAATCCGTTCAACAACTAAATACTTCACACGGTTTAAGCCTTGCACAAAGTACGCCCACGTAAAACCTTCTTTCCTAGACCAATGCCGAAGCCACAATTTTTATGGGTCAAGCAAGTTGCGTTTTCCTGCACACATTCTAAATATACCTGATCGGCCGAGATGTGTTTTATCTAAACGTTCTTTAACTGACAATATCTGCTGACGAAGTCATTTTGTATTTGATCTGCTAAAACAAGCCCCGGTCCCAGCAGGGCTTCTATCTTCTACAAACTATTTATAGTAACACACAAACTTACGCAAGGTCTCGGATGTAGAACTCTTAACAGTGACGTCACAATCAAAAACAAGTAGAATGTACCCCAACTGAAATTTTTACCTCTCAAAGTCCATCAAGTTTAGAATCAACATAAAGAAAAGGTGCTTTCAGTCAGTATATGACCTGTATGTACAACCTTACTGCATAATAACATGACGACAGCGGAAGTGATAAAGCTTTTCCACTGTTACGTCACTATCTACACTCAACAGGCTATTATGACTTGAAAGTTAATTCTGAATAATAATAGACAAACAAAATTCACAATTCGTTTGCTTGCTTCTAAAAGTTATGTTAATGCAGCCAGATGATTTAAAGCAGGGCGTCCAACTGCTTGATCAAATCGGACATAATTTACATTTATAATGATGTCATAATGAAGGACCAGTCAATACAGCGATTCATAC
Organism: Phallusia mammillata; assembly: GCF_965637545.1. Lineage (NCBI taxonomy): Eukaryota > Metazoa > Chordata > Ascidiacea > Phlebobranchia > Ascidiidae > Phallusia > Phallusia mammillata. The sequence goes on from NC_137256.1 coordinate 1,624,915, forward strand.
GATTTGAAGAAACATTTATTTATTGCAGCCCCGACGAAAAGGTTGGTGGAAGTGGAACCCACAGGTTAAATACCCTACATCACGGGGTATTTCAAGAAAAAACACACACATTATTTGCGTGCAAATTACATATACAAACGCTGTGTTCTGCACACATACAGCACAGAAACCTTGGTATTAACTTTCGGGACATGTAGAATTTCTTTTTTCTCAATTATTTCCATCAGATTATTCACCTGCATTTCATCAACCACTTTTTCTAAATCTTCGATATACCCAGAAAATACTTTTCCTTACGTTGAAAATTATTATTCCACCGACTTTGGTAAGCGTCAGCAAGTTCTAGCAACATAACAAACATGAAAAACTAACCTAATATTATCTAATGACTACATTGTGACAGCATTTCAATTAAAACGTTTTCTTCCAGCTTGTCTAAACGCACTGTGGATGTTGATTGGCTCCCTTAATTGCACAGACAGAAAACAAACAAAGAAGCGTTGGAATTTGAACCTAAACGTAAACCACATACTTACTTTATTTTAAGCAAACAACCGAATAAATGGCCAACTTTAAGTCATTTGGCTCCTAGCATTGTTATTATTACTATGACGTCACACATGCAAACAATGCTGATTGATGATTTAGAACTTGGCTATTGTTAAAACATCATTTTGAATTGAAACTGTATAAAGCCGAGGGGGGTAAGTGAAGACAAAGTAAAGCTCATAGCGGCGCAATGACGTCATAAGAGTTACCAGGTAACGGGACTTGTGTGACGTATAATAATATCCCCATTAGTTTTTGCGAAGATAAGTTTATAGTTCACCAGTTCCTGAAAATGAAAACAACGTATTAGAGAAGTTATCTTGCAACGGGTGGTGGGTCATTGCTGTACTTTAGAACTAGAATTGGGGTAACGTCACGACGACGGAAGTGATTGAACATTGTCATTGTTACGTCACAGACTACGCTCAATCGCTTTTGTGACATACAAGTTAAGACGGATTTAAACAATTCGCTTGCTTCAGATAATTTTGCTGATTTTCAAGTTTAGTCAAAATTTATTTTTCGTTCTGTTTTAAAAACAGTGTCAGATCAGAACATATAGGAAATAAATATAAAACACACTTTGTTCCTAAGCTGAGGTGCAAATATTAACTATATAAACCAGGGGTGGGCAACATACGGCCCGCGGGCCGGATCCGGCCCGCGACGGGATTTTGAGCGGCCCGCGGACAGTTTCCGGTCTTACATGATGATGTGGCCCGCGGCCACAGTCTGCCGCAATCCCCCATTACTTGCTTACTACGTCAAATTACAGTTGTAACGCACAGTAACGCTCCCCAATAGCAAAAAAAATTCCCGCCGTTGTTACCATTGCACCATACGTCCATTGTTACGACATAACTACCAACCTTGTGTGTGTCCTACTTTAACGGTTTTCTTTGTTTCCACACGTATAGCCTAGTTCAGGGGTGGGGAACCTACGGCCTAAAGGCCACATGCGGCTATTTAGGGCACAGAGTGCGGCCTTCGATGGCAAAATACATTTATAAGATGTTGATATAACCGACTGCACCAGGCGCTGAAAAAAATATACAGAAACGTATTTTTGACTTTATTGCAGATTATTTTTTGATTAGTTCCAGGGCAGCGGTTTTCAAACAAGACCCATGTGGTCCAATAGTGGTACATAAAGCGATTTCCATAGTTAGGACTACCAAAAACTCCAGGTTCAGCAATTTCTAGGTTAAATAAATCCTGAATGTTGTAGTGAAGATGAAAATGTAGTGAGGAATTTTAATTAGCTGGGACCGAAAGTCCTACAAACTACGAGGAAATAGCAAAACGACCATTCTGTAAGTCAAAAAGTTTGAACATCACTGCCCTTGGCCTGGGAAATAGTCTATGCGGCCTACACGAGTGTCGATAAATCGTTTGGTAGCCATTATAAACAAAAAGGTTCCCCACCCCTGGTTTAGGTGGTCAAAAATCCGTTTTAAATCACTGGATAAATACGCGATCAATGTATCGATGCAGGAATCCGGCCCGCCAAGTACTTCATTTTCCCATATCAGGCCCGCCGACTGGAGAAGTTGCCCGCCCCTGATATAAACAGATCCGTATATAGTTTGTTCTTATTTTTAACAGGAAAGGTTTAGATTGTTGTAAACTTGCCACAAAAAAGTTATCAACGCAACAAAATCACATGGAAGGAAATATGTATTGGTCGCCCAGTGGTTTGTACGAGGTAATAATTCACAGTAAGAATGAAGTCCAGTTGCAGAGAAACTACGATCTTTGGGCCAAAAAATATGATTGGGATTGTATTGAAATGGAATACGCAGTTCCGCAGGAGGTCGCCAAACTCTGCACAAAATACGTCAAAAATGCTGAAACCACCACTTTACTGGACGTGGGAGCTGGTAAGGCGACCAAACTATTTACCAAGCATTTGACAAACATTCAGAGCTCAGGCAAATTGGCAAAAAAACTGTGTGGGTTGATTGGTAGAGCACGAGCCCCGGAACAGTCGAGGGGTTAAATCCCACTGCAGGCTAGGTTTTTCTAGTCTATGCCTTTCCACTTGAAAATGCTTGAAAGACTGGCTTGGTTTGGTATACTGAACAGGTGTTTCGTCCACCAGGTTGCATGTTTAACAAAGGTGTAATGCTAAAAAAATACTGGTTGTTGTTTCAAGAGCTTGTATTTGCTAACGTTTCGCCCACCAGAACGGTAGGGCTTCTTCAGAGCAATGAATGATATAATGCGAGCACAACAAGCGAAAATGTACAAGCGCAGCGGGATAAAACGAAAAATAATTACACGAGAACAAAGGCTTTCCGTGAAGAGTTAAGTGTACACTATAGTGACCTCGTATCATATCATTCATTGCTCTGAAGAAGCCCTACCGTTCTGGTGGGCACAACGTCAGCAAATACAAGTTTTTGAAACAACAACTAGTATTAGCATTACACCAGTTGACCGACAAATTTGTTAAATTAGTTTGGTATAACGCTTTAAATGGGTCGAGCGTACTGCATTTTGCAATAAATTCCGACTGTTGCTTAACATTCAGGAACTGGTGAACTGGGAACTTATCTTCGCAAAAACGAAAAATTTATCGGAGAAATCGACATTCTTGATGCCAACATGGAAATGTTGTACCTCGCAAGCAAGAAAAATCTGAGATTCAGGTGGACTCTGTGGTATTACAAACACTTATACAGTTAAATCCGTTGTATAGGTTAATTTGATCTGTTTTTTTTCCTTTTACTTAACTAAAAACTAACTGCCACTGTATGACTTCGAAATAAAAATATGTTTGAAAATTGTACGTCACACAGAAATATCATACGTCACTGGATCAAAGGGGAAATCCCACTACCTAGCAACTCGTATGACGTCATCGCGTCTCTAGGAGCTTTTCTTCCCCTTCACTTGCCCCCCTCGGCTCTACAGGTACAAATAACATCTCAACAACACGTCCAAATCAACAATTGACATTGTTTGCTTATGTGACGTCATAGTACTAATAGTATGCGCGGGGCGGCAATTGCCATGCAGTGCTCGCATTTAAGCTAATAATCTGATGTGATGAGTTTGGAAAGCGGTGGCTTGTTAACATCGCTGGTTCAAATCCCATCGCTGTCTTATTGTTTTTGTGAAAGCTTTTTTTTACTTCATAAAGAATTTGTTGACACTGACCAAAATTGGCGGAATTCTAATTTTCAACACGAGGAAAACGCTTTCTGCGTCCTACGACGAAGAATTAACAAAAGTGATGAATGAAATTCAGGAAAACAAGCGGGTTGAAATATTGGAGAAAAAAGAGCTTATTCTCTTACCGAAAGTCAACGCCAAACCCTCTGTGCTATATGTGTGCAAAAAAATAAAAGAACTCTGAATGAAAAACGTCTGTAAACATTAGTTTTTGAAAATATTATGTGTTGATTTCTTTTCAGGGTAATGTCTGTGGAGCTATTGCGTATGACGTGAAAGTAGATAAATCATCACAAACATTTATCCAAATAGAAGAAACTTTTTTTAAAACATTCCAGCAAGTTGCGTTGTACTGTTGGAGAATGCATAATGCAATGAGTTGTTACTTAGCCCTAGGTTAGAATTAAAAACTTAAAAAAATTAATGTTGGCTCTGTGGGTAAAATCTAAAATGTCAAAAAAAATAATATTTTAAAATTGATCTGTCAACAATGTAGCGGTCACTTGCTTTCAAACCATCATTTTGGCACTTTGGTTAGGCTAAGCATTACGTAATGACTTTTCGTTCCATGGAATTTATATGCTGCTTTTGCGACATATGGTATCGAGCGGTGTAACTTTACTGTTCCATGTGTTCTCATGATTCAGTAACTATTGGAAGCACATATTCAGTGTCGTTGTTCCCACACTGTTACATGTTACCAGTTCCAAGTTATGTTCCAACAGCCTGACCATAAGACAGGCTGTTGCGTAAACCGGGCGTTTCGAAATAGTTGTGCAATCCATTGCAGTGCTGCATATTTTTGCAAGCGTTTAACTTAAAACAAACTAATAACTGATGTGAGTAAAAGAAGGTACTGTTTTGCAATGATCGCACGAAAAACGAGTATCAGTTTAAAAGCCAATGTTTATCGTTGATCTCTCTTTTCCACCGTATCCTTTCCTAAAGATAAATGAGACTTAATGTGTGTTGCGTAACCAGAATAAAAGACAAGAACTAAATTGATCTTTTGTGGATCATGTCGGCTCTAAGCAGCAAGCGGTAAGAATCATAATAATGAACTTACTCGCTACTGCAGACGACCGATACGAACCACGAGAAGCAGAAGAAACAATAAGCTTCAGAGTAAGGAATAACATAGCCCAAGGAGCTCAGCTGACGCAGGAGAACATTTCCAAACCAATAGTCACTCCAGGGCTTGTTATTCACTGCGGGACCGCGCACGCGCAAGCAACTCGCCCCCGCAACAATAAATTGGTTTGTTTGGTAAACAATCTAAGTCGTTTGAAACACATTCATTCTTTAAATGGCAGTTTGGATCTTAGTAAAGTAACCCTTTAAGTTTATATTTAGAGAGAGAAATAGTTTCAAACTATCTAGGTGAAAATTTCTATATGACTTTACGTCCAAAACGTTTATTTCTGGCAAAAAGGCATTCTGAAGCATTCTAACCTTTCCTTACATCACCTTCAAAATACAATAGCTGTGGTCTGGGAAGCTCCATCCCTGCCTTCAAGACTGCAGCAACACGGCACAGGTCACTCACCTCCGGCTCATGATTCAGCACTTCCGTTTTTGTTTTAGGTTCGCAACGCGATGAGGACGGAATGTCCGTTACCTGCGCTTCTAAACTGCTTCTGTTAATAATGCCGGACTCTGGTGCATGCCTTTCCTCTTTTACTACTTCGAGTTTGGACTCAGGTGTGAAGAGGACTGGTAATTTAACTTGCTTCTCAGGCTGAAATCCAGCAAAACATGACCCAGATGAAGATGTCCTTTCCCATAAGTCAGCTTCCACTGTGGCAGCCTTTATCTTATAATCAGCTTCGAGAATTTTTAATTGATTTTCAGAGGATTTAAGTAAACTTTCTGCTTCCATCTTTTTCTGCAGAAACTCCTTTTCCAGAAGTGCGACCTCTTTTCTCACGCGCGCTTCAGTACGTTTGCAACTCGACCTCAAACTAGCATATGAACCAGTCTTGCTTCTAGAACCAAAATCGCTGACAGACGGTTCCTTGCTTGAGTGTTCAGGCGGTTTGGAACGCCTTACTTCCTCTAACCATTCTTCTGTGCGCGCATCAAATTCTTGCTTGCCACTTCGCAAACTTGAGAGCGCAGCATTAATTTTTCTTCTATCTTTTTTCTTTTTAACAAAATCCAGCCGTGTTGTATGTTTGCCAACACATTGGTCGTACAGGAAATCAATGGCTGAGGTCTTCTCTTTTAACTGTTGTACATTCGAGGAATCAATCATTATTTCCTCTGCATCTTGATATGCCAAGTTCAGTCGTTTAACTAAATTGTCAAGAGTGTGTTGGGATTCAACCATCTTAATTTCTCCAAAGTCAGCAGTGAAAACTTTTTCTTTCAACGACTTTCGTGAGTTCAAAAACTTTATTTTTCAACGATTTCCGTAGATTGAACACTTTGTTTTCAATCAGTTGAAAAACTTTAATGTAACGACCGCTAGGTGCGCAGCCTGGCCCTGCGCCGTTCGTCACACTAGATAACCCTTTTTGTAAAACGCGCCCGTCCTACAGCCTGTCCTCCAAGACGACCCACTCTTGCATTTGCAACGAATGTTCTTTTTTGGCGATAAAAGGCAACGCTGACGAATAAACCAAGACGACAACGTCAATAGCAACGGCAACGGTTTTTCTGTACCCACAAATAACATACACAAGCCAGACGTACACATTATGACGTCATAGCGACCATCACACAATAAGCAGTTTTAACAGTACACACAGGTCTTACTTAAATCCACGTTAATCAGTCACATTTTACATTAAAATTACTTACAATTACTCATAACAAGTCAAGTTACTGTTAAAATACACATTAACACAAGTTAAACACAAATCAAGTAAGAACATAAAACATACCAACTGTTGGGTAACCAGGGCTTTACTAGCACGCGGCTAGAGGTTCCACAACTGACAATTCAGCATTTTTGCTATTGCTCTTAACATTTACAGTTTCACTATAAACAAAATAGTCACAAGAAATTAGGATAAATTCACTTAAATTGACTGCAAACCTAGCAACTAACGCAGCTCACAAAAACGTGGCGTTCAAAGCACATGCTCTGTCGCGGATGAATATTTCAATACGTCACGAATAAAGGAGAACTTAAATCAGCCAAGCTGAACAATTAATTCTCGCTGTAAGAGACAATATCTGCTGACGAAGTCATTTTTTATTTGATCTGCTAAAACAAGCCTCGGTCCCAGCAGGGCTTCTATCTTCTACAAACTATTTATAGTAACACTCAAACTTACGCAAAGTCTCGGATGTAGAACGCTTAACAGTGACGTCACAATCAAAAACAAGTAGAATGTACCCCAACTGAAATTTTTACCCCTCAAAGTCCATCAAGTTTAGAATCAACATAAAGAAAAGGTGCTTTCAGTCAGTATATCACCTGTATGTACAACCTTACTGCACAATAACATGACGACAGCGGAAGTGATAAAGCATTTCCACTGTTACGTCACTATCTACACTCAACAGGCTATTATGACTTGAAAGTTAATTCTGAATAATAATAGACAAACAAAATTCACAATTCGTTTGCTTGCTTCTAAAAGTTATGTTAATGCAGCCAGATGATTTAAAGCAGGGCGTCCAATTGCTTGATCAAATCGGACATAATTTACATTTATAATGATGTCATAATGAAGGACCAGTCAATACAGCGATTCATACGATTTGAAGAAACATTTATTTATTGCAGCCCCGACGAAAAGGTTGGTGGAAGTGGAACCCACAGATTAAATACCCTGCATCACGGGGTATTTCAAGAAAAAACACACACATTATTTGCGTGCAAATTACATATACAAACGCTGTGTTCTGCACACATACAGCACAGAAACCTTGGTATTAACTTTCGGGACATGTAGAATTTCTTTTTTCTCAATTATTTCCATCAGATTATTCACCTGCATTTCATCAACCACTTTTTCTAAATCTTCGATATACCCAGAAAATACTTTTCCTTACGTTGAAAATTATTATTCCACCGACTTTGGTAAGCGTCAGCAAGTTCTAGCAACATAACAAACATGAAAAACTAACCTAATATTATCTAATGACTACATTGTGACAGCATTTCAATTAAAACGTTTTCTTCCAGCTTGTCTAAACGCACTGTGGATGTTGATTGGCTCCCTTAATTGCACAGACAGAAAACAAACAAAGAAGCGTTGGAATTTGAACCTAAACGTAAACCACATACTTACTTTATTTTAAGCAAACAACCGAATAAATGGCCAACTTTAAGTCATTTGGCTCCTAGCATTGTTATTATTACTATGACGTCACACATGCAAACAATGCTGATTGATGATTTAGAACTTGGCTATTGTTAAAACATCATTTTGAATTGAAACTGTATAAAGCCGAGGGGGGTAAGTGAAGACAAAGTAAAGCTCATAGCGGCGCAATGACGTCATAAGAGTTACCAGGTAACGGGACTTGTGTGACGTATAATAATATCTCCATTAGTTTTTGTGAAGATAAGTTTATAGTTCAACAGTTCCTGAAAATGAAAACAACGTATTAGAGAAGTTATCTTGCAACGGGTGGTGGGTCATTGCTGTACTTTAGAACTAGATTTAGGTAACGTCACGACGACGGAAGTGATTGAACAGTGTCATTGTTACGTCACAGACTACGCTCAATCGCTTTTGTGACATACAAGTTAAGACGGATTTAAACAATTCGCTTGGTTCAGATAATTTTGCTGATTTTCAAGTTTAGTCAAAATTTCTTTTTCGTTCTGTTTTAAAAACAGTATCAGATCAGAACATATAGGAAATAAACATAAAACACACTTTGTTCCTAAGCTGAGGTGCAAATATTAACTATATAAACAGATCCGTATATAGTTTGTTCTTACTTTTAACAGGAAAGGTTTAGATTGTTGTAAACTTGCCACAAAAAAGTTATCAACGCAACAAAATCACATGGAAGGAAATATGTATTGGTCGCCCAGTGGTTTGTACGAGGTAATAATTCACAGTAAGAATGAAGTCCAGTTGCAGAGAAACTACGATCTTTGGGCAAAAAAATATGATTGGGATTGTATTGAAATGGAATACGCAGTTCCGCAGGAGGTCGCCAAACTCTGCACAAAATACGTCAAAAATGCTGAAACCACCACTTTACTGGACGTGGGAGCTGGTAAGGCGACCAAACTATTTACCAAGCATTTGACAAACATTCAGAGCTCAGGCAAATTGGCAAAAAAACTGTGTGGGTTGATTGGTAGAGCACGAGCCCCGGAACAGTCGAGGGGTTAAATCCCACTGCAGGCTAGGTTTTTCTAGTCTATGCCTTTCCACTTGAAAATGCTGGCTTAGTTTGGTATACTAAACAGGTGTTTCGTCCACCAGGTTGCATGTTTAACAAAGGTGTAATGCTAAAAAAATACTAGTTGTTGTTTCAAGAGCTTGTATTTGCTAACGTTTCGCCCACCAGAACGGTAGGGCTTCTTCAGAGCAATGAATGATATAATGCGAGCACAACAAGCGAAAATGTACAAGCGCAGCGGGATAAAACGAAAAATAATTACACGAGAACAAAGGCTTTCCGTGAAGAGTTAAGTGTGCTATATAGTGACCTCGTATCATATCATTCATTGCTCTGAAGAAGCCCTACCGTTCTGGTGGGCACAACGTCAGCAAATACAAGTTTTTGAAACAACAACTAGTATTAGCATTACACCAGTTGAACGACAAATTTGTTAAATTAGTTTGGTATAACGCTTTAAATGGGTCGAGCGTACTGCATTTTGCAATAAATTCCGACTGTTGCTTAACATTCAGGAACTGGTGAACTGGGAACTTATCTTCGCAAAAACGAAAAATTTATCGGAGAAATCGACATTCTTGATGCCAACATGGAAATGTTGTACCTCGCAAGCAAGAAAAATCTGAGATTCAGGTGGACTCTGTGGTATTACAAACACTTATACAGTTAAATCCGTTGTATAGGTTAATTTGATCTGTTTTTTTTCCTTTTACTTAACTAAAAACTAACTGCCACTGTATGACTTCGAAATAAAAATATGTTTGAAAATTGTACGTCACACAGAAATATCATACGTCACTGGATCAAAGGGGAAATCCCACTACCTAGCAACTCGTATGACGTCATCGCGTCTCTAGGAGCTTTTCTTCCCCTTCACTTGCCCCCCTCGGCTCTACAGGTACAAATAACATCTCAACAACACGTCCAAATCAACAATTGACATTGTTTGCTTATGTGACGTCATAGTACTAATAGTATGCGCGGGGCGGCAATTGCCATGCAGTGCTCGCATTTAAGCTAATAATCTGATGTGATGAGTTTGGAAAGCGGTGGCTTGTTAACATCGCTGGTTCAAATCCCATCGCTGTCTTATTGTTTTTGTGAAAGCTTTTTTTTACTTCATAAAGAATTTGTTGACACTGACCAAAATTGGCGGAATTCTAATTTTCAACACGAGGAAAACGCTTTCTGCGTCCTACGACGAAGAATTAACAAAAGTGATGAATGAAATTCAGGAAAACAAGCGGGTTGAAATATTGGAGATAAAAGAGCTTATTCTCTTACCGAAAGTCAACGCCAAACCCTCTGTGCTATATGTGTGCAAAAAAATTAAAGAACTCTGAATGAAAAACGTCTGTAAACATTAGTTTTCGAAAATATTATGTGTTGATTTCTTTTCAGGGTAATGTCTGTGGAGCTATTCCGTATGACGTGAAAGTAGATAAATCATCACAAACATTTATCCAAATAGAAGAAACTTTTTTGAAACATTCCAGCAAGTTGCGTTGTACTGTTGGAGAATGCATAATGCAATGAGTTGTTACTAAGCCCTAGGTTAGAATTAAAAACTTAAAAAAATTAATGTTGGCTCTGTGGGTAAAATCTAAAATTTCAAAAAAAATATATTTTAAAATTGATCTGTCAACAATGTAGCGGTCACGTGCTTTCAAACCATCATTTTGGCACTTTGGTTAGGCTAAGCATTACGTAATGACTTTTCGTTCCATGGAATTTATATGCTGCTTTTGCGACATATGGTATCGAGCGGTGTAACTTTACTGTTCCATGTGTTCTCATGATTCAGTAACTATTGGAAACACATATTCAGTGTCGTTGTTCCCACACTGTTACATGTTACCAGTTCCAAGTTATGTTCCAACAGCCTGACCATAAGACAGGCTGTTGCGTAAACCGGGTGTTTCGAAATAGTTGTGCAATCCATTGCAGTGCTGCATATCTTTGCAAGCGTTTAACTTAAAACAAACTAATAACTGATGTGAGCAAAAGAAGGTACTGTTCTGGAATGATCGCACGAAAAACGAGTATCAGTTTAAAAGCCAATGTTTATCGTTGATCTCTCTTTTCCACCGTATCCTTTCCTAAAGATAAATGATACTTAATGTGTGTTGCGTAACCAGAATAAAAGACAAGAACTAAATTGATCTTTTGTGGATCATGTCGGCTCTAAGCAGCAAGCGGTAAGAATCGTAATAATGAACTTACTCGCTACTGCAGACGACCGATACGAACCACGAGAAGCAGAAGAAACAATAAGCTTCAGAGTAAGGAATAACAACATGCCAAAGGAGCTCAGCTGACGCAGGAGAACATTTCCAAACCAATAGTCACTCCAGGGCTTGTTATTCACTGCGGGACCGCGCACGCGCAAGCAACTCGCCCCCGCAACAATAAATTGGTTTGTTTGGTAAACAATCTAAGTCGTTTGAAACACATTCATTCTTTTAATGGCAGTTTGGATCTTAGTAAAGTAACCCTTCAAGTTTATATTTAGAGAGAGAAATAGTTTCAAATTATCTAGGTGAAAATTTCTATATGACTTTACGTCCAAAACGTTTATTTCTGGCAAAAAGGCATTCTGAAGCATTCTAACCTTTCCTTACAAATAAACATATTTGTAAAACAAAAATATACCTATCAGCTCCAACGTCCAACAAAGTAGTGGTTCCTGTGTTTGTGACATATTTTGTGCAGAGTTTGGCGACCTCCAGTGGAACTGCATGGGTATATCTCAACGCAATGCAATCCCAAAACTGATGTTGAAAAACATGTCTGTGTAGCCGAGTTGAATTATATATTTAACGGCTAATAAGAAATAAGGTTGAATAGTAACTTTCTAAACACTTTACATCAAGAACTACATTTTAGAGTTAGTTCCATAGAATTTTTAATGATAATACCTGACCCCAACTCTAATAGGCAGGGAATAACCATCAGCACATTTTGAGATATTTTTTTTCACGGGGTCCGAACCCAGGACACTCCCGGGGACGAATCCCGATCCTTTTTTTCTGTATATGTTCTGTATATGGATCAGGCGCGCCGGACCATTCGGCCAAGTTCCTGTCCTGTACCATTTTCAATTGGGATTTGTGCTTTTTGCGCCACCTACCGAAAATTAGTTAAATGTACGACTGACACATGAGGCAATGGGTGCTGTATTTTATAACTAGGTTTAGCGGGCAGGAACTTGGCCGAATGGCCTGGTGCGCCTGGCCCACATACAGACATAAAAAAAAACCTTGATCGGGATTCTTCCCCGGGAGTGTCCTGGGTACGAACCCCGTGAAAAACAACAACTAGGTTTAGGGTAACGTCACGATAACGGAAGTTATTGAACAGTTGCATTGTTACGTCACTGACTACGCTCAATCGCTTTTGTGACATACAAGATTAGACGGATTTAAAAAATTTGCTTGGTTCAGAAAAATTTGCTGATTTTGAAGTTAAGTCAAAATTCGTTTTTCGTTCTAGTTTCAGGAACAGTATCAGAACATACAGGAAACAAACTTTAAAACACACTTTGTTCCTAAGTTTAGGTGCTGATATTAAATAGTATTTAAGCTCGTCTTCTGCAGTGTTTGCATTTTCTAACCGCTGTCTTTAAATAATGATTACTATATATTTGCAATCTTTACCTTTGGGATAACGGTCAAAGGTTAGGGCAGCTCTTGTGCAAGCTGTAGTGGTTGACATGCCAAATCATTATATTTACACCATAAACTTCTAAAATTGCCCAAGGTTATATAAATATAGCGTATTTTTGTGGGACTTAATTTTTATATTTGTTCGCGGTTGTGTGTTGAGGATTAGGCCGTCGCAATTTTCTTTTGTCACGGAGACAGAAAGCTTGTGTTTCCAGTCGCGTGCCTGCCTGCTGAATTTTGTACCACGCGCTATATAAGGTCTTGCGTTTAGTTTAATTCTACACTCTATAAAAACAAAACACTCTACAACACTCTACACCAGTGGTTCCCAACCTTTCGTGGACCATGGCCCCCTTAAAGTAACTTTTTGGCCTCGTGGTCCCCTTCAAGTTACCATGTAGGACCTGTGGCCCCCTTAAAATGTAGATAGTAATCTCGAGTTGGAATGCGGTATAAATTTTGGCCATAAACAGGTCTAATAGAGTAAATGAGCGTGATACACCTCACTATAGACAAATAGTATGTGAAATAGTCGATTAAATTCGGGAAAAAAGGTAAAGTGAAAATGACTTTTAGTGGGTGTTTCTTGTGAATCTACGCCCGTGGCCCCCCTGGGGGGCCATGGGCTCTGGTTGGGAACCACTGCTCTACACTCTAGAATTTTAGAAGTTTATGATGTAAATATAATACTTTAGCATGTCATCCACTGGCTGCAATAGTAAGCCAAGTTAAGTTAATTGCGTTAAGTTTAGAGGAAAACATAGCGACACATTTGCACTGAAACAACTATAAAGAAATAGCTACAAAATTTAGATTGTGGTAAATTTTTTGCCACAACAAATGTCGTCAAAGCAACAAAATCACATGGAAGGAAATATGTATTGGTCGCCCAGTGGTTTGTACGAGGTAATAATTCACAGTAAGAATGAATCCGTGTCGCAGAGAAACTACGATCTTTGGGCAAAAAAATATGATTGGGATTGTATTGAAATGGAATACGCAGTTCCGCAGGAGGTCGCCAAACTCTGCACAAAATACGTCAAAAATGCTGAAACCACCACTTTACTGGACGTGGGAGCTGGTAGGATTTTTTTCATATTTTGTTTATCGTAGACAGGACCATGTCACGTTCATTCGTTACTTTGGGTTATAAATGATAATTTTATGCGATTTAAAACTTTAACAATGTTTTCCACTGTTTTGCTCTACTCCAAATAGTGTTTGGTAAATTAATGCTGATAGTACTCAATGTTAAATAAAGAATTCGTGAACTGTGATGATCAACGACCAAACCAAAATAAAGGTGTTTGCGACTTGTTTGGGCTAAAACATTGTTTCGATTTTCAGGAACTGGTGAACTGGGAACTTATCTTCGCAAAAACGAAAAATTCATCGGAGAAATCGACATTCTTGATGCCAACATGGAAATGTTGTACCTCGCAAGCAAGAAAAATCTGAGATTCAGGTGGACTTTGTTGTATTACAAACACTTCTACCGTTAAAACCCAGTAGCTTAACTAGCCCAGATTGTTTAGTAGTTCTTATACCTTCTAACGCGTCACACAGAAATATCATACGTCACTGGATCAAAGGGGAAATCCCATTACCTAGCAACTCGTATGACGTCATCGCGTCGCTAGGAGCTTTTCTTCCCCTTCATTTGCCCCCCTCGGCTCTACAGGTACAAATAACATCTGGACAATAGCCACGTTCCAAATCAACAATCGACATTGTTTGCATGTGTGACGTCATAGAACCGATAACAACGCTGGGCGCCATATGACTTGAAGTTGACCATTTATTCGGTTGTTTGCTTACGATTCAGCTAATAATGTTACAATTTGTTTAGAAATCAGCGGCAGTCTAACGTCGCGAGTTCAAATTCTAATGCTGGCTTGTCTTTTTGTGTCTGGACATGTAAGAAAATAAGTTAAAAAAAAAATTACATAGTTGAATTGTGGGAGCACCCAAAATGAAATGAAAGCCACATTTTACCAAAAAAACAACAACAACATAAAGGACATTATGATGTTGTTTCGGCCAGCTGGGTTACCGTCTGATGGCTTATCTTTTACTGCTTTGCTTTATAGAACTTGCTGACGCTGACCAAAGTTGGTGGAATAATCATTTTCAACGTGAGGAAAAGTATTTCGGGTTCTTATATCGAAGATTTAGAAAAAGTGGTGGATGAAATGCAGGAGAATAATCTGATGGAAATAGTGGAGAAAAAAGAAATTCTACATGTCCCGAAAGTTAATACCAAAGTTTCTGTGCTGTATGTGTGCAGAAAAATAAGGAACTCGTTAAGTTATTCCTGAAATACGTCTTGAATTTGATTTCATCTTATTACCAATTTAATTTTCAATACAAATCGCACGTAAGGCAAGTATTTTGAAACAACGAGGTTTTAGCGCAAAAAGCTTAGACCAGTGGTTCTTAACCGGGGTTCGGTTGAACCCAAGAGGTTCGGCCTCGTTGAATCTGGGGTTCGACGAAGGTCTTTTGGAGTACAAATTACTCGTTTTAGTCAAACTGTAGGGTTCTATGGTCGCTAAACATTTTGTTTGCTAAATATTAAAACACTGGAAAAACTTCTGCCAAGGTCTGCCAGTTCTGTTGGAGAGTGCATAAAGCCATAGGTTATTACTAAGCTATAGTTTAGAATTAAAAACATACGGACAATTACAGACAGCGCTGTGCACTTACAATAGGCGTTTCACTCAACACACTTCCTAATTTTACTATTTAATTTCTAACTCAAGAAACAAACAAATTTGCAGAAATGCGTATTACGTGTAAACGTAGACAAATTACCCTGTTGCGTAAATATCAGGTATTTTTACTTGTTGACGTTGCGCTGCTATTGTTAAGTGCCAGTTGTCACAGTTGTGTAGCTATGTTTTTTTTCAACAAGCGAATTAAATGTTAAATAAAAGTAAAGCACAACACATACAAGGAAATGGAATTAAAAAATAATTAGTCCAGCACACTAAAGCTTAAATTGTTGGCGAACTGGAATAAGTTACCCTTCCGGCCCTCCCAATTTCGAAAGCAAAAAACACAGACATCATAAACATATTTTCTCTCATCCCTTGAAGTCACTCATGCAGAACTTTGTTTTGTCACGTGTTTGTGAACAAGTTGTTTTGTGGATTTTGACCTTTTTTGCAAAATGCAATTCGGGTTTTTATTAATTCTGAGCCCAAATTTCTACTATCGAATGAAACGTTATTATTGTGACAAAGTGTTTGTTGGATTTTAATTGTGGCTAATTTGATTTGGTGAAATACCAACTAGTTCGTTGTTTTTAAGACCTTGAGCTGAGCGATTTGTTTGACTTCGTTGCATTTCAGTTAGCGCAAGCCTTTACCTTTTCTGTGAAGTATGACGTCAGTGCAGGGGGCGCTTGCCTCTGTCATGTCGAGCAGTAATTTGGACGCAGATGATATTTTTCATCTTCTGGAATCTTCTGATTTGAGCGTCCAGGAGGAAACCATGTCACTTGTCAAAGATAATCTTGGTTCTGTCTCGGAACCTTGGCTCTTGCAAGGACTTGTGGAGTTTTACATGAAATCGGGAAATTCCTTGGCCAGGGAGTTGTTGTGTGTTGTACGCCAACAGCAACATAAGGTGAAAACTCATAGTAATTTAGTGACAAACTACTTATCTATTTCGAAGTTTTTTCCAGTCTGCAGAACATGGCAGTTCTCGACATAATCTCAGCCCAGTCTGCAGAGTGTGGCAGCTGCACGTGCGATTTAAAAAAAAAATTTTTGCACATCAAAATTTGGGGTTTGCACACGAAAATTTTGCACCAAAGGCATTTAATTGGGCTGTCTTGACCTCTTTTACTTGCTTTGTGCCTGCTGAAATCGGTCTTGCTTGCAAACTTACGGGTTGTGCACGTGCGCACGCGAGATATGTAGGTCCTGCTTGCATGAGATCTCTTCGTCAACTGCCATGTTCTGCAGACTGGATCTCAGCTGTGCACGACCAACATGCCCTTCTTGTGCGCATGTACGGCCCTGAAATGCCTGTGCAAACTCAATTTCAGCAGGCACAAAGCAAGCAATAGAGGTCAAGGCAGGACATATAAATGCCTTTGGTGCAAAATTTGGCATATAACACCAAAAAATGGTGTGCAAAAAAATATTGTGTGTGCAGCTGCCATACTCCCCAGACTAAGTTTTTTTGCGTTGCATAGTTGGTTTTTTATCTTTCCAGCTCTCAACAAAATCCTATGAGCAGTTGGTCAAACTAATAAGGTCCCTTACTTTGTCAATACATGCTTTATATGGGTTAGGTACCTGATTATAAAAATACTACATATGCAACTCTTTTTATTAATTTTTTTTAAATGTTTTTTTCTGTCATTTGTTCACAGGCATTCATGAACAAAATTGCTGAATATTTACAAAAAGTTGGAACCAGGTTGAAAGCCCTTACACTTTTGGGTCACATTATCAGGAGTGAGCCGATATGGACACATTGTATTATCAACACAAAGTCATTTCAGACAGTGTTAAAGTGCCTTCAGGTAATACACATTCTTACATTCAGTAATTTGTTTGCATAATCTCTACAGCTCTAGGTACCGTATTTGCTCGATTGTAAGCCGCGGCTTATATTGTTTTTTAACTGCCGTTTGTGCGGCTTATAATCGAAGGCGGCTTACAATCGAGGGCGGCTTATATTTTTATTTTATACCGAAATCATTTCTACACTCCAACATTTTAAATTATTTGGGGTTCAAAACATGTATGCATGTACAGATTATACGTCGATATAGTTCTGTTGGGTACAGTTATTAACGTAACTAACGGATAGGTTGACACTGATTTGCCGACGGTCACCTCTGCATTGTATGTGATTGTGACTCTGCTTCCCAAAGTTGCAAGTCAGATTTCAGCATCGTTACCTACAATGTGTGCAATATTCGTTCGATTGGTTTCATGGAATTCAATTAAACCAGGTATTCAGTTAACAAAAATTTATAAAGCTGTCATTGAAGATGTTATACAGTATCAGCAGTTTACCAAGGATTCCCATATAGCAGGTTCTGGGCAAGAAAAAATGTAGGCTGCGGTGGGATTCGAACCTGCGACATGAGTCTTTCCAGGACTCACGCTCTACCAACTGAGCTACACAGGCTCAGCTGTAAACCTGGTGTAAGACTGCTGGCTGTGTGTCCTGTAATGTCCTGTAATCAGTTAAGATGAACACAAATACTACACATTAAACCTTCTTTCTCCCGGCAATTTATGCAGCTTTGTGACTTCTATTACATTTTTTTATGTAGTCTTTGGAGGTTTGCCTCCATATTGTTAGCCCGTTTTCCTCACTAGAGTGATTTTTTTTCAAACTGTAATTTACATGCAATTTTGTAAAAGTATTTTGTTGAATTTTAGCTGGAGCAAGTGAAGTGAACCTCATGCATCTACATACAGCGGTTTATGCTTTGTTTCTGTGTTTGTATGGAATGTATCCATGTTACTTTATAAAATACCTTCAACAGTGCTTTCAGTCATTTGGTGGGAATTCAGGAAAAGGTAGGTTAACTTTGTTTGATTAAATTTTTATCAGGCAATCTGTGTGCTCAGTTTTGATCTTAATTTACTAAAAACAAGCTGAAACATTTTAAGGTTTTTGACAAAGGTTTTGTTTGAACTTTTTGTTCCATGATCTTGATCTGGATTTTGATCTAAAAATTTGAAAAATGTTTTCTCACACTTGGCAAACATTAAAATGTGCACATTCTCTCTTTTTTTGGACTAAATGCTGCTGGAACAGCTATAGAAACAGAAAGCAATAACTAACAAAAATGCATTTGCACAATCGTTCAGTAATTCTAAGTTATGTTTATTGTTCTTTGAAACAGTCTATTGTCATATTTCAATAGTTTCTAGTATTCCAAGATCTGGTTATATCAAAATCAATAGCTGAATGTTTTGATAAACTAAAACTTGTAATTACATGGTGCAGTTATACAATGGTAAACATATTTTAGAGCCAACAATGTCCAGTAGTTTGTCATCTATCAGTAACTTTTAGGATTTATGTTTATGTGTATGTGTACTTTATGCTGTTTCTACTTCACACAATTCACTGACCATAAAGATCTTTTACAAAGTTGTTTTGTTTTGACAATTTGTATTTTGTCAATTCTACAGGTGGGAATCCCACTGAAAAAGAGAAGGCTCGAGTTTTTGAAAACAGTGTTTTGCCAATGCTCGATCATGTGCGACTTCATCCACATCTCGTCACTGAATCCTCCAATATTGAAATGTCCAGTGAAAAGTAATTATTATGTTTATTTAGATTTTACTGTTTTCAAACTACTGCATATACTTCTTACCTACTTAATTCACATTCTTCCAAGTTAAAAAAAACTAAAAAATGTGTCTGGAACTTTTAATAATTTAAATTTATTGCCTTGAATTCCTCTGCGTACATAGTAGTCCTTGGCATTGAAATTTATATTCTGCCAGTTAATTGTCATTTTCCAAGTAAAATAACTATGAAAGTAAGTTCTGTGTATTGAAATTTTTCAGATGGAGAAAGTTGGAAAGCCAAGACATAATTGCTGACATCAGCAAAGTTACCCTGGACTCAACAGAAAATTCCAGTAGGTGCACGTTAAAAATGTTTTTGAACATAGTTGACTATTGCATCTACACACAAATACCTCGTGATAACAATTTATTTATTGCTCCAAAGTCTATTAAACTTCCAACTTAGTATGGGTGGCTATGAGTAGTAAATTTTTGTTTCCGTTCTGTTTTTGCCACCTGAACTCAAATTGCAATTTATCAGTTGCTAAAAAAATGATTTGATTAAATATATATTCCAGTTGAAAGCACATAAAGATAAGTTAAATGGGAGATGAAATCATATCTGGTTAAAATCAATAACCAATAACAAATGTACAACTGTTAGATGCAAAATCAGTAGATTGCAATGTGAAAAAGCAGACTGACATTAAACAAACTCCCCCACCAATGAAACTGAAGCTGTTTCAACACCAATCCAGCACTGATTGTGGTAAGTTTTATGACATCACAGTTAACAATAAACCAGGGGTGGTCAGTTTTTTTATGCTACAGACCAATGCATTTTCTTGAAAACACATTTCTCATTTTCAGGACGTTTTAGAAAAATACAAAATCTTTTTTTCTTTATATTTTTGGCAGAAAAGGGTGTTTTCTTAAAAGGAAATGGTCTTTGAACTTTTGAAATATAACTACTGTTACTCATTTATGGATGGGTAGTGAATTGCTTTGCCACAAAATACTTGAGTTAATAGTAGTGAATTGCACCTAAATTCAGTGGTGGGATTCAGCCGGTTCGCACCGGTTCAATAGAACCATCTCACGAAATTTTATGGGATCACCAAACCAGTTAGCATTACTGATTACTGTCAATGGACTTATTGTAACAGAACCGGCTGAAAAAATAACTTTTGTGATAGAACCAGCTGACAAAAAATTTGAATTCCACCACCAGGTTTTTTTTAAGGTTTGGTTTGGGTGACCGCTAAGTAGTTTTAAGAGACCGCAAGTGTTTCATTTAAATACCAAAAACTGTACTTGTAGTTGCAAGTCCAAATTTTGGGAAACTGCTGGAGAAACCGAAACGGTCCCCCAAAACACCTTAACAAACACTGTCCACCACTGCCTAAATTGTGTTGCTCATGATAACCCTACAGAGTGTGTTGGTTTTGCAAGACACAACACTACATATTATGTCAAATCTGTGAATAGCACCAAAGGGTATTAGAGACCATCACACTTAGGTGAATAATTAGATTATCACATCCATTTATTACTGCAGACAGTGCACACTTTCGACCTATAAGGTCTCAGTGTGCACTGTCTGCAGCTTATCATTTATTGGCTCTATATGCTTTTACATTGATACTGTGACACTGAGCCGACTTCACTGTGGTTCCCAAGCAGTTGCTTGGCCATTGTGAGCCAGTTTCATCTGTGCTGTATGTCCAGTTGTGGCATCGCACAGACTAGGTGATGCATGGGGTTGTACCCTGTGCTCCCAACAAACTGGAGTGCCGTTGAATGGCTACACTAGCCAATGCGGCCGATCTCTCGTCACCAGCTGCACTGATGAGACCTTATAGGTCGAAACAGTGTGCACTGTCTGCAGCTTATCATTTATTGGCTCTATATGCTTTTACATTTATTACTGTTACTGTATAATCTCAACAAGCTTTTGTGCACTGTACTACACACATTCAGTGTTATTTACCTGATGAAGGCGACCTGTATGAGACGTCGGAAAAAAATCATTTGCCAGAAGAGCTCTATAAACTTGATACTTTTGTTTTGTCTCAATGCTTACTAGATTATTTCAGTTTTTTATTGTGTTTATTTCAGATCAACTTCTGCCTACTTCATCATCACAACAGGAATATATTTGGAGTCCCTCAGTTGCCATCGGCCTCTCAACCCCACCTCAATCAAGGGGGATTTCCCCAACTCCATTTTTACAGCCCCCTGAGGTAAAACAAGTATATATAACAGTCATGCAACACCAAAAAACTGGTAAATCTGTGTGTAAAAACTAAGTTGAATAAGTATAATTTGCGGACTTAATTAATTTACCACAAAGTCAACCGATATTTTTTAGACTTCAGATGTTTCTGCAACTCAAGAAGATTCCCCTAATAGTAAACAGAACAACAGACCAGTAACACTAGGAGTGAATACGTCTGATGCTTTTATGCCCAACAGGTACAACACCATTTTTTGCATGTAATCTTCCACTAAATAAAAGCTCGTTCGACGTTAACTTATGTGACTCTCAACATTTATGGTGGTAATTATGGGTCCACTTCCCTGAAGGGGACACATATTGATTTTACTTGAATTGTTTTTTTTTCTTCTTTTTTTTCTTCCCAAAGTTTGTCCGACTCGTTTTTCCATCAAATGTTTGATGGATTTGGCTGAAACTTATACAGATGGTAGATGTAGTTATGTAGATGTGCATCCCGCTTTGTTTTTGTCGATAACCCCAGTATTTATCCCGCTCGCCCCCTAAAATGGGTGTTTTTACCCAAAGTTTGTTCGACTCGTTTTTCCATCAAATGTTTGATGGATTTGGCTGAAATTTACACAGATGGTAGATATATTCATGTAGGTGTGCATCCCACTTTGTTTTTGTTGATAACCCCAGTATTTACCCCGCTAGCCCCCTAAAATGGGTGAGCTTTTAAACAGTGTCAGAATTGGCTGAAATTTGGATTTCTTGTAGAGTATGCCATTTATAGATGTCGATTGTTGTGTTCAACCCTGTAGTCCTAACATTTACCCCACAAGCCCCTATAGTGTAAAACGTATTTGTATGTTACTGGGCACCACAAACGAAAGATTTCTTTGGCGCAATAGTGTTACAAGGGCAACCAGTTGTATGTTGCACGTTGGTGGGTTGCTTGGTGGTCGTTTTTGCGCCATGGCAGTTAGGGGTTTGTTAACAGCCCTATGACGTCAGAAACATTAACAGTTGCTGTTCAAAACACCTCTAGTGGTCGAAAAACATTGGCGGATTGGGCTGAAATTTTGCAGTACTATTGATTGATTCATTGTGGTTTTTATATATTTTTTAGTTTGTGTGTCGAACTCAATTAGTTGCCCTACTAGCCCCCTAAAATGGGTCAGTTTTTTAAAACGTTAAATAGGACATACTTCAAACAATATCTGGGGGGAATCTAATTTTATAGTTTGTATTCTACATAGTATTATTATTTAAGCCCAGTCCCGATCACTGTGTTTTACCTTACAACACCCGACTTTCTCATGGTTATCTCTTGAATTGCATTATCTACAACTTTGCATGTGTGGGGACCCATGAGTTTTTGCCTGCAGAAACGACTAAAGTTATAAAAGACGATGGCTAATATGGGACCCAATACAAAATAAGCATAGGAAATATATTTATGTTTTAAAATAGGTTATAGTGTATATGCAAGGGCAATATGTGCTAAGCCACCCTTCTAGTTCTGTACATTAAAATTGCAAGAAAATATGAATGGGAAACATGGGTAAAATGAATCGCTTGGTGCAATATGGACAGTCCTACTTCAAAATCAACTGCTTTTGAAAACCGAGCTTAACCAGGTGCACTCATAATTACTTAAACTTACAAAAAACAAACCAGCCAATGCAGTAAGGTTAAAAAAGTTAATATTTCAATTATTTTTTACTTTTTATTTCTGTGTGCAAAAACTTATTTCTTTATTGGTTTTCAGACCTCATCAAACGTCTTCTTCAACTTCAACGCCACTGAAACAAAATTTTCCGCCTCTTTCTACCAACACTGCTCAGAGGTAAGCATTGGTGCAAGTACAGTTTACTATAACTTATCGACTAATACTTGTTGAATTTAATTTTTAGTCCTCTTCATACTTCACCAAATCCACCACGAACTAGAACAAAATCAGATGGAAAGGTGAATATTATTCTGACTAATGCGCTTTCTTGTTATGTTACAACTACAAGAAGTAATGAAACACTTGGGAGCAAATTATCAACGTAACTTGATCGTTATGTCACACCTCAAATTTCTGAGGCAGTGCTTATACTATGTGTTTCATGTTGTTTTATGCCGATTTTTTAAATACATGTTTGTTGGACATCATTTGTTAAATAAGTGTGGCCCAATCTTTTTATCATTTTTTACTCTGCTGTTTATTTTCCATGTATAGTGTTTCTATGTTGGCAGGAATCTTTTGTTGTGATTGGAACTGAATGCACTAGCCCCGAATCTCTACAAGGTATTTTTGGGTTTTTAGATGTTAGTAACCTATGATTTCTATTTTATTTCTTCCCTTTCCTCTATACAGAAAACGGCCATGTTGGTAAATACTGGATAAATTGATAAATATATGGGGACTCTATTAAACTTTTTAATGTAACAAGTTTATGTGTGATAAATATTTAGTAAATGGTGTATGTGATTAAATCTTATATAAGAGTGTTTTAAAAGTATTTACATAGAAGTAGTAAAAAATATGGTGTATAGGAAAGCAAGGTTGGTAGTTTTTCTAAATGTTAAATTTATTTTACAGAAAACTTGAACCATGGTACTGAACTTAATAAAAAGGTATTATGTAGTGTTTATTTCTGTATTTTTGTGGCGACAGTGTTGTAATGTTAACTTATTGCTCCTTATTTAAAAGGTAATTAGTGAAGCAATATTATAATAGCTGTTGCATTTCTGCAAGGCAATAAATCTTATGCTATCTTAACTTCATATAACTCAACAACCAATTGAATTTATTGAACAACACATTTTATCCAACAATTTGTATTTATTGTTGTCTGCATTTTATCTAATCATCTCTTTGATGAACTTCTCTGGATTTCTGTGTTTAAATCTGGATTTCTGTGTTTCACCTACAATATACAATTACAAAATCTGTTTTAAATCTCCGAAAACAATTTTAAACATTACCGATTTTTTTTACAATCACCTTGTTCTAATGACATCATGGTCAAACTTATCCCAGCCATTATTTGAATCTTCAAAATCAAATTTGTCTTCTTCAATCAGGTTCAAAATTTCTTAAACAAACAAATACATAAACAACAACAATAAACGTATTCAGTACATAGATTCGCACAGTTTCTGTTACACTAAACGAATTCAGGTTCATAATTACAACTTTTGGTCATTTCTTACCCATTTTCATATCGTCTCTACGTCTTCTGGCATAAGCATCGGTTGTATCAATGCACATGAGCATCACACAAGCCACCAATACCAACAAAACTACTTTGTTCATCTTGTACTTGTTTCTGTAACAGATATTCAATTAATTAACTGTGATTAAGATAAAATTTGACACTATAGGTAGAATACACTTATCAGTGCAGCTGGTGACAAGACCTTACAGACAATTCTAACAATTGTAGGTCGAAACAGTGTGCACTATCTGCAGCTTAATATATTCTTGCTTTCATACTAAAATTGTTAGAATTTTTGTACTCCTTACAGCTTAATTTTTAAAAGCAGACTGCAACGTTGCAATTCTTACTAAAGCTGTATTAAACTAAAGCATGGATTCTGGGAGTTTCTTGAAAAAAATGTTGGAAAACTACACTAAGTTAAATGCTAAATTGCTTTAAGCGATTTCCTGAACCCATCAATTGGCTGTTTGTGAAAAATAAAAATAAATGTGTGAAAACCTTAAAGTGATTTCCTGATTTCGCCAACTTTACTGTAAATTCCATCCTATATTTCGTGGCGTTTCCCAACAAATCAAAGTCCCATCATTGTTGCGTTGTTCCGTGCTTTCAGTGCAACACAAATACTTGGGAGTATTTTCCCATGCTATCACAACAACGACTCAAATTTTAACTCCGATTTTGAGATTCCAACAATGCGAGTACGGCTTGTAACTCGACAAATTTATGAAAACCGTTAATGATAACTCCGATTGATGTAACAACAAAGACCTAAAACAACTCGAAATTTAAATTACATGAGGTCGATCAAATCATATGAACTCGTGATTCAAGTCATATGAACTCGATCAAAACACATGAACTCGTGATTCAAATCATATGAAATCGTGATTTAAGTCACATGAACTCGTGATTCAAATCATATGAAATCGTGATTTAAGTCACATGAACTCGTGATTTAAATCATATGAACTCGTTTTTTAGGTCACATGAACTCGTGATTCAAGTAATATGAACTCGTGATTCAAGTCACATTAACTCGTATTAGACACAACATTTCAGTTAAATGACTCGGGAATATGCTAATTCCGAATATATGTTTTCCTATTTTTTTCCATAGGACTCAGAGAGTTGTTTCGAAGCATCAGAAGTTTGTGTGATCGACAGCAATGATCAAATTTCCCCAAATGAAGCGAAACCCGCCGAAAATCCAAGTATTTATCATTATTTCCCTTTTTCCGATATTGGGCGTCGATAAGTTCGCATGTTACGTGTGGTGTGAAATAAACAAAAACCCCACAGTAAATGATTTTTTGCATAATATTGTCGTTTAAATATAAAAGTATTGAGCTAAAAAATGATAAGCAAGCATGACTGCACTAGCCAATAAGGTCAATATCTTGTCACCTGCTGCACTAATGAGACCTTATCAGACGAAACAGTGAGCACTGTCTGCAGCTTAATCACATTTTACCTTTAGCAAATTTATATGCAACAAACTTACTGAAAATATAATTGTTGCCATGAAATTGACCAAGTGTTGAACATTGTAAAACTTTGAAAACCCAATGAAAACAAATGTCTAAATTATGGTTGCATTGATGTAGGCCGGGAAGCCGATTGCTCGACCGAATTCACACCAGGACTTCAAGCTTACCAGGGCGGTTCTGCAGAAGATGGACAAAGTAATGACCTCCATATATAAGCTATTGCTGCCAGGCATAATATCAAGTTCGTAGAGCTCTTCTGGCAAACGTATGTACATTTGCCAGAAGAACTCTACGAACTTAATGACCTCCACAATGGTGAAATGGTCTCTGTGTTTTGTGTTCCGTATTTACTTGATTTAATTAAAGATGAACATAAATATGTAACTGGGATCAGCCCTGAAGCGTCGATGCAGACCAGCGATCACAACACACTCGTGTATAAATCACAATACGCCAGGCCTATTAAAGGCGTTGTACCGAATTTTTGTTAGCCTACGCCTTGCCATATTATGGTGAATGCTTGGTATCGGGCTGATTCAGTATGGCGCCATCAACGGGCCTGGTGCCTTTACTTGAAAATATATTACAAGTAGTTGTGACCATTGTAAGTAGTTTGATTTGAGAATGACACAAGTTGCTGTCCAAACGTTATGCAAACGTTATACGCCAATGTACTGTCTGGTTTTATTCTGGAAATGTATAAAATAATGTAGGATTTACGATCATTAGTGTGTGACCATGATATTATTGTTCTTTGCTTTTAGATCCAACTGAAGAATGCGAGAATGATAACTTCACATCGGTTCGGGCACTGCTTGACCTTTCACCTAGTGACAAATACATCGAGAAATCCCCTAATCAGCTACTCGATCTGCACGTGCAATTACTCGCCGAATCTTATGCTAAAAACGCCAGGTGAAAAATCTAAACTTGCTTTCGTCATTCGCAAGCGTAATAAAGTTTAATCCCAACCCATTTGGTTTCATGAAATTGCTTGTTCACATTATAATCCAAAGTCCTAGGGCATGCAGATATATTAGTAATTCGCTTTGTAAGAACAATGACTTATAACATTGCAGCAACATATAACGTTTTTGCCAGGAATCGCGACCTCGAGTGGCACAGTTTCGAGGGTAAGAACGGCCACGAGGGTTCGTACTTGCGCAACCAGGTTTTGCAAATCCACTGCGCGATGTTGTATGAGCGGCACAGAAGAGAGCAACACTCGATTCGTGCCAGAAAATTAATGAGGAAAGTTTACGACACCGCCGCACTGGAAGCCAGGAATAAAACATTGGTGAGAATTTGTTGGTGGGATTTTGTTCAAACTTGCTAGTTGTGGTTGTAAATATTTTATCTCAACTGCACATCTAGCGGTTCTGTGACAGAGTTGTAAGTCAAAGCGTTTCAAGCTGAGTTCGGGTTTGAGTTTTGATAAAAACGGACTTGATTCGGATCTGACTTCACACTCTGCATCATTTTTGCCCCAATTTCACACTATTCGGGCTAATCCAGGATTTCTTTAAAAAAATTCGTGTTCGTGCCGAGTTTCAGGCTTGTACTTTCGGATTATATCTCTTATTATTTTCGACTATTAGATGTGATGAACCAGTTTCGAAACCCAAACCGTAAGCTTTTCAAAGATCACGCCCCCCCAAACGATTAAGCTATAAAATATTCACAGTATTGCTGGAATATTACACTAGATGTGCCATAATAACCCGGTTTGTAAGTTTTTTTTAGCCAACAAAGAGTTTGAGATTCGATCCCACGTCTGGATTTCTCTTTTTTCAAATACGTTCGAATCCATACTAGTTTTTACAATAAAGCGCGATACAAGACCAGAAGTTTGATTTACTGAAATGAAATCGCAACATAAATGGTTTAAATTCAAGCTTTTTATTCAAACTTAGCCCGAACCCAATTCTGATTTGCAAAGTAATTCGCTACTATAGGGGACTTGGCAGTTTCCATAGTAGTTTACGTTATGTTAAAATTTCCGTAAGGTGACGCAGTTTAAATGACCTTTGAAACACTTTGTGCAGATGATGCAAGTTCAAAACTTGGAGAAAGAATCAGAAAACTTCGGTTTTGTGGAGAAAACTTATCGAGACAAGGTGCGTCATATCTCCATACATTTCTTATGCGGGTTAAGAGCAAGTTTTGACCATTCAAGCGTGTTAACAATGTCTTTAAATTTGTAAAAATTTAAACTACAAATTGCCTGAACATTTAAATGTTTTGTAATTTGCTGATTATGGAATTGAAATCTCACTACAAAATCCAGATTATAGATTTTTACAAAAGTTTGTTTCCAACTTACAACTTGTTTAAATAGAAAAAAAATCATTTTTCTGAAAAAAACTTTTTTAGATAAAAGCACTTGAAAAGGGTCACAAGGTGGAGCTGGAGAGCGTGTACAGTCAACTGAATGAGCAGAGAGAAAAGATCGGCAAATTAGAAACAACGTATACACATCTCTCATCTGGTAATTAACAATTAATTTATCAAAGTTTAGGGTAATTTTATTTCTTGCAAAACCAATTTAAGAAAAAATAATAATTAAAGATTTTATGAGCATTTCCGCGGAAAGTGAGCAGTTACGCAACAAAATAATATGATGTCTATTTTATGATTTCTATAGACAAGGAACTTCTCACGAACGAATGTGAAAAACTTAAATCGGAAAATACACGCTTGCGATCACGTGTTTTCACGCTTGAACAGCTCGGTGGAATGTCCGAAGAAGATCATCAGAAACTTCGAAAACTGGAAACCAAGGTAGAAAAATAGTTAAAACATTTGGAAGGCCCATTGAATGTCGTATCAAGCCTGTCTCCCAAGCGTTCCAATACAGCAAGGCACAGGCTAGAAAAATCTAGTCTCTGTTTAGACCGAAACGGTCCCCCAAATTTCTCCAGCGGTTTCCCAAAATTTGGACTTGCAACTACAGTACAGTTCGTTTAAGCAAATATGGCTATTTTTTGGTATTTAAATGAAACAATTGCGGTCTCTTAAAACTACTTAGCGGTCACCCAAACCAAACCTTAAAAAAAACCTGTCTATGTTCATCTTAGCTCTTTTAAAAAAGTGTTGTTGCACGATTTGGCGAAAAACCAAGAATGCAGGAGTTTGCGGATTCAAATCTCAACGCTGGTTCATATTTCCGCAACTCTATCAAGCAACTTTATTGCTTATTGAGAGCCACATAAGGTTGGGTGGGATTCGAACCCACAGCCTTTTCAAGTTCCGGTATAAGCGCTATTTCTGTTCAACAGTCCC
This sequence comes from Phallusia mammillata, assembly GCF_965637545.1. NCBI lineage: Eukaryota > Metazoa > Chordata > Ascidiacea > Phlebobranchia > Ascidiidae > Phallusia > Phallusia mammillata. Next base: position 1,654,093 of record NC_137256.1, read on the forward strand.
GCAGTGATACATAATCTGCTCCACGAAACATGAAAAACCGATTTGTCGTGGCCATCGCTTAAGATTCGAAGTGATGTAACGTTTGAGCGAAGTCTTTGTAAACTTGTACCTTTGGCTTTCTTTTTTTAAATCCACTTGCTTCAAATATTTCACTTTCTTTAGTTCCAGTGCATTGCTTATAATGTTACTTAAAAACACAGAGATGATCTTAGGGAAAAACAGCAACTGGTTTCACTAAATTAAATATTCAGTGAAATGAACAGAGTTTAATAGCAATAAAGAAACGCAACAACATTTACACAGCTTTCATTTTGTTTCACTCAGACAGCTCAGTTGAAAGCAGATCTGGTAAAATCATCCCAGGAAAATTCGCAACTCGAACACATGGTGAAAGAGGCGCGTGGTGGCGCTGCTGCGCAGGTCGCTGAGGCAAAGATGACGTCAGATGCTTACGCACGTCAGCTCGCTGCAACCGAAGCCAAACACAAGTAAGCAAATATTGGTGGCATAGGCGCCGAGTTTTACAAAAATGCAAGGTGGCGAACGAAAAATATGACGTCACATCACCTGACGTCACAAATGCGTGCAGCCACAAAAGCTCAAACACTAAGCCCAATATACTTCCAACAGAATGCAACATTCGCAAAAATAAATCAAAAGAAGTGTTCGAAATTATATTTGATTTGGAACACGTTGCTGTAACGTTTATCATCCAAAAAATGTTTCGTCAAGGTGCTGTTGCTTTATATGACCTAAGATAACCATTTATTACAAAACATTCGCATTACACAAAAAAATAAGGAAGCATTTACTCGCAAACAATGTTGTGTTTGACGTCATAAAGGAGGGACTGACGAAACCAGGTTGTACTTTTAAGAAATGTTTTGTTGCTTTTCCGGTAGCAAGCTTGTTTTCAAAGCAAAATGTACCCAGTTTTAAACAGACTTTTCCATGCTTTGTGCAAAACCGCTACAAACTGACCTAAATATCCACGGTGGCCGCCACCGTGCTCTAGAAACCCAAGGTGGCGGCACCACCCCGCCACCGCCTACTCGGCGCCTATGATTGGTGGTGTTAAACGAAAATTAATTTGAGGTTCCCTCCCCTAAAAGTTTGGGTTGCTGCTTTCTACTAACTTGTCTTTAGAAATACTATAAACACGTGTGTGGGGACCCATTTGTTTTTGTGGGAAACAAATCATGTAAAAAGATCGAATAGTGTGTAAGTCGGGTATAAAAAGTCGGTAAATAGGATATAGAATATATAAAATTAAAGTATATAGGAAAGCATCCTTTTTATTTGATTTTTTGCATTTTCTTGTTTGATTATAAAAAAATAATTGCATTAATTAATACTGTTACTAAATTGCATAAAAACGTGTGTGGGGACCCATTCGTTTTTGCTTACAAAAACAATCATGTTTGTAGATGAAATGATGTGTATAGTAATTAGATAAAGTTGAATTTATTTGCATAGTCACTTTATCATCAAATTTAAATAGGACGTAGAATATATATAATGAAAAAAATATAAAAGCCACTTATCTGGTTGATTTTTATCTATTTAATTGCTTTTGTGTTTTTGTGTTACAGACTTGACAAGGCACAACTCGATTTGGTGCAGAAGAAAGCTTTGGAATTTGAATCTGAGCTTCAGAAGAAGGAATTGTTGCTTTCGGAACAAAAAAAGTATTTGGAGAATGTTAAGTCTCTTGCCAGGTAAAAAAAAGGAATTGAACATTTCCTAAACTCAAAAAAAACTAAAATCCTTGGAATTGAAAACAGTACTAAGTGTTTCGTGAAACAGATGTCAAATTGGGTGCAATATTAAACTGCAAGCGAGAAAAACGAAATTCCTCGAAAAATAGTTTTTTGTAGGTTTACTGAAAACAAATTGTGGACATTTCAATTGCTGCTCGAGTGACATTAGTGTGTCTTATTTGTGGTACGGGCAAGCCAAATTGTTTACAAAAAACGGAATTTCTGGGATAATATTGGATTTTTTGTTCGTTTGATGTATAAACCAATTGGGACAACGTAGTTGTAACTCTTCCAGCAGTCTTTATTATAATATGCCTGACGTTTCGATGTGCCATACGAGACACATTCATCAGGGTAACGGTTACCCTATTATAATAAAAACTGTTGGTAGAGCTGCATATTTGTTAATACGTTATACCTGACAGCAACAGTTTATCAATTGGGATTGAAGTTAAATTTATTGATTTTGCAACAGAGGTCAAATCAAGGCCATCGGATCAAAGTACAGCGCGCAAAAACAAATTAGTCAAAGACTCGAAATCCAGGTTTTGGAGTTGTTCAGCCGCTTGACGGCGATAGAGGGCGAGATGGCGATCCGAGAACGAACTCATTTGACCTCTGGGCCCAGGTCTATACAGGTGAGAGGAAATATGAATTGATTATAATATTTTTTTGTGGAAATAAGAAGTCCTTTGGAATACTATTACACGGATCTGTTTAAGTGGTTATAAACGGGTGTAACGTGTGTGGCCTTCAATCACTGATGATGCCATGAGCATTTGCCGAAACGTTTGAATAATAAAGCATGTCGCTTTTTACGTCTGTTTAGGCCGTTATTGATTTGTTGTGAAAATTTGTGTAAGATACTGTACAATAGTTTTGCGTCTAGTCCCGAATTTACAACCTACTTGGTTTACGCAAAGTACCGCAATGGAAAGACTGCATACTTCACTTAACTGAATTGGTGAGGTGATGCTTTGTTGCCTGGTACTTCCGACAAACTGGAATGCCGTAAGATGGCTACACTAGCTAATATGAAAGTATTATAACAGCCATATTTACTATTGTAGCCATCTAACGGCATTCCAGTTTGTTGGGAGTAACAGGCTGAAAATCCATGCCTCACCAATTCTGTTCGATGCCATACTAGCCACTACGGCCAATGTCTCGTCACCAGATGCACTGATGAGACCTTATAGGTCATAACAGTGTGCACTGTCTGCAGTTTACTTATCATTTATTGGCTTGGTGCTGTTATATTCCAAACTTCACCGTTTAAACAACTTATTTTTTTCAGTCAATCTCTGCATTCAAAGCATCGGATGCTTTTGAACAAATTATGTCATCCAGTCCACAACTAAGTCCGCCCGTCCGGGGAGGAATGGATTTGTTGGCCTCTGAAAGGAAACTTGCTCAAAACGATTAGAAAAGAAAAGTTACAATGCTTCTTCATATGTTTGATTTTCAACCAATCACAATACAACCTTTGGAAATTTCAACCATTAGCAACTTAAATATATGTGACTTATTTATCACAAATGTTTGTTCTTTGATACGAAAGTAAGTACATAAAGGTAAGCCATATTTTCAAACAGGTTTAAATCAGAACAAATCGGAATGAAGATATAATAAGGATTTTTATTTCCTTACTTCTTTGCAAGCAACCTTTTATCTGTAAGGGGAAAACACACAAGCTCCCTGAGTACACTGAGGACCACTGTGAGCAACATTAGACGTTTACACTGGGGCCACACACCAGTTTATGCGCAGCATAGATTTGCATGTGTCTGGACATACACACAAGCTCCCTGAATCCACTGAGTACCACTGTGAGCAACATTAGATGTGTACGCTGTGGCCACACACCAGTTTATGTACAGCCATAGGCGTCGATTTCCTAGCGTAAATTTTCTTTTGTGGGGTGGCAAAATTTGGTCAGGTAGTTCCTTATGTGATCAAACCACACTACGATACACGCTAGGGTTTGTAGATGGCGTTTCGCGGATATTGGCAGGGTATAAACACGTACATTACTCTGTATACAATCTTCCTTAAATTGGAGGTAACAACCATGGAAGTCACGTCACAAGTCGTCCATCTAGTTGTGTAGTTATGACGTCACAATGCGTTTTTTTGATTGGTACATTGCAGCGTATTTTAAAGTATTTTGTAACTTGAAGTTGTATATATCCATTTTCATCCCATTACCCCAAATATTTGTTTGTTTGTTCTCATGTTAATGAGGTTTAGAAATACAAGACTTAACCTGCTGAAATTTTAAACGGCTGTGGATAGGGTGCTCCTTGTTGGCTGTTAAAAATTTCAGTGCAATCGGCTCAGTGATTACTCTTACAGCCCCAAATATGTTTTTACATGCTGTCTTTTGTCAAATTTGTGCTTGCTCAGTGCACAGCTGACGCAATGGAAGTGATTCACGATAGTGGCACATGGAAAAAATGCCTCTGCTTTACGCATGAACGCAGTCGTCACTTGACCATTTTCTCAGTGGTTGGAATTAAGATGTTGCGATGTTAGTTATATTGCGCTGTAAACGTTAGTAGGTCAACTTATTCGTGTTTCAAAACGCTGAACGACAACGCGGCACGATTTGTTACACCTGTGTAACATGACTTCTCAAACTGAAAGCGTTAATGAATGGTGCGTAAATATGGCACAGTTTCTGTAAAATGGAATATATAGGAAAAACAACTATTCCAGTTTAACAATGATTGTGCCCTATTTTAGTGTTACCAAATCGCATATGTACATGTGTGGGGACCTATTAGATTATGCTTGCACAAAAAACAATTATGTTATTAAGTGCCAGGAAAAAGATAGAGACTTAATGAAATGTAGGTGCCAAATGTATATCCATTATAAATATAGTAAATGGTATATGTGATACATCGTTAAATAAGATGTAACTTAGTATATATAAACTTTTAACAATATGTGTCCTCCTTTTTAGGGATGGAAATATGGTAGCCCTATCTCATAATGATAATAATCCAAGCAAGATACAAGCAATCCACTACATGTAAATTACGGTATTAGTTATCAGGCGGATCAGAAAGTCTTTTGTCTTGATATAACACCTTGTGCGGTTGATCCTCCTGTATTGCATTTGGGTTTGCACCTCGTCATAAGAGGTAGAGCTACTTACACCACAACTCATGTCAGCCGCACATTTAACTAATTTTCAAAAAGTGGCGCAAGAGCTGAACTATTTATTTAGCGGCTAAATAGAGGTAGGGTTTGGGAAATAAGTTTTTGAAAATTTTTACTTTAAGAACTAAATTTTAGTTTTAGTTTTATTGAATTTGTAATTATTATACCTAACCCCAACCCTAATCGCCATAACCGTCAGCATATTTTGAGATATACCCTTTTTAATTAAAGTTTGTGCTCTTTGCGCCACCTATCAAAATAAGCTAATTGTGCGACTGACTTGAGTTATAGCGTTTTCAAAATTTCCGTTGCAACAAATGTGAGGATGCTTATGGTGATTGGCTGATCCGATATAACGTATTTAACAGGTCTTTCGTATATCACAACTTATGAAATTAGGAAATAAATGTGGCCTAGTGTGTAGTCAGCATTGAATCAAATACGTTTGATTTAAAACTCGAACCCGGCTTTAAATGCAGCAACCAACTATCCCCGTTTGGTAATCGCATTACCTGTTTTTCAAACTTAAAACCATAAACCAGCGGTTCCCAAACTATGCGCCGCGGCACACTGATGTGCCGCCAGATGTCATTAGGTGTGCCGCAAAAAATATTGGAATTAAAATCAATCAAGTAGAGTAGTAGTACCAGGTGCTTAGACCACTAGGCCAACATGCTCCACGTCTCTGAGATGATCAACTAGGCTATTTAATATGAAAGTGACCTGTATAGTAGTTAGTGCCTTTGTAACCTAAAAAAATTATTCAAATGTTCGAAGTGCGCCAAATAATTTTTGTTGTTTCTAAAATGCGCCTTAAAAGAAAAAAGTTTGGGAACCACTGCCATAAACTATGTGTTACCCTTTACTTAATATAAGTTACAGGGTAATAGGATTTAAACTTAAAGTCTTCCTCACTATCGCAAGAAACGATTAATTTTAGAAGAACTTCACGGCAGGTAAATATTCCAGAAAAGAAATGAATTGTTGGCGAAGGCGGCAATTAAGGTTAACCTGGGATTCGAAATAATTTCTCCCGCACGACTGGTTGCTATTGGTAATTAAATAACTTTTAGTCTGTAACTAAATAATAAATAGTATAGACAACTTTAACTGCCACTGCTTTTACCAGTAAACACAATTGATTGTGAGGTCACAATTTCTGTTTATTTCTGCGACAATAGAGTATTGTTTTGTTAGCACAATACAAACATTCCATAATTGTCGTCCCACTTTTTTTTCTGAAAATTTACAAAAAGATACAATTATTTGATCTTTTACTTTGTTTCAAAAAATTTTGTAATAAACAAAACAAGTTGCCCAATAGAATATTTTGTTATTGTAAAATCAAGTAGGTTAAATTAGTAGATGTTCGACAAAATGAAAAACGACAAGAAAACTTTCGGTCAAAACAAAACATTTATATGAGTTGTTATGCGTTTCAAGGTCACCTTGATAAGATTTCTATTTCATTTCTTCTTTCAAATTATGTGCAGAACTTTCGAACTGGTTGGATTTGGGAGTTTCAGCAGCGTCCTCAAGTTCAGATATAGCTGTAAAATATTAGTAAATAGCTATGTTTAAACGCTTTAAAGTTGCTGTGTTATCCGAACAGTTGTTCCTACGTGCAAATACTTGGTTAACTATAATTTTATAAATGGACATTACTTTACGTTACTTATCATACATGTAATTTAATTTTAGCATAAACTATTTGTTTTTGTTTACAATCAGACAAATTACAAGTTGAAAAACAACAACGTACGAGTTTTATTTTCCCTACGTCTTGCCCACCAAGCAGCAGTTGTATCAATGCACATGAGCATTACACAAGCCACCAATGCCAACAAAACTACTTTGTTCATCTTGTACTTGTTTCAGTAACAAAATCTACAACATAGTTTGCATTATTTTGCCAGACGTCAATACGAACCGTCTCAAAACGAAAAATAAAAGCTAAAACGTTTTCAAGCATAAAACAATGAAACCGATTGACGATGAAAACATTTTCAAAACTGACTGATTCCGTTTTAACCAAGAATTTCGTCGTCCATTGGTTTAACTGTTTTTTTAGGTCACAGCATGTTTTCCCTAAGAATAGCGAACCCAGCGACACGCCAGTTAATACACAGCATAGATTTTCATGTGTCTGGGCATACGCACAAGCTCCCTGGGTACATTGAGGACCACTGTGAGCAAACAGTAGCTCCAAACCGTTAAGTAAAAGTCCCATGTTTGAGTCATAACGCGTTGCCCGGAAGCATTTCAAGCCTATGTTGCTGATGTAAGAAGTTGTTATCACACAAACGTTTAGGGGTGATCTGCGTCATATGGCTTGTTGGCCTTTATGATCCGACTAATCTATTTTGAATATAATCTCTTAGGCTATGCGACGATAGTATTGATTTTAACTTGCAACTTAACAAAGTATATGTTCTCTATTTAATTTGATACATTTCTGGTAAACCATAAGTCAGTATTTTTAACCATAAAAAAACATAAAGCATGACCCAAAAGTGGGCCGCCATTTGAATTGCTTTGTTCGATAAATACAGTGTTTCACAAAGTCTTATAATAACTATAAGTAGACTAACCCACTTTATTGCATATTCGTTTCACTCTTGCAGCAAGAAGTAGGTTGCATCACAAGTAGTTTTTTTACAAACATTGCAATGTTTTAGATTTAAACAATTTTAAGGCCCCAGCTTCGCTATTAGTTTGCGCTAAATGTTACAGTAGCCACAAAATAGGGTACAGCGCTGCCTTTAGTCAAACGACTTGTCCACATTGATCTAAATTCAGATGAAATAAATGCAACTAGCAAAAATATTCTGTTTTTTTTATTGCCAAATATCGACAAACTTGGTAGAGTTCTAGTTTCTAAAAAGAAAAAAAAACAAGTCAAAATTGGTAAACATTTTCATGCGTTTCTAGTAACACAACAAGCGAATTAATTTTTCAAAAAAAAAATTATGATGATGACCAAGTCTACGTGACCAAAACGTTAAACAAAATCATGTGTTTGTTTGTTCGGAATAAGTAAGCTTAATCATCACAAAATCTTGTCTTTCTACAATAAGTTTTTTTTTCAACGTTTTAGTCAGAGCACGTGTTAAATACAAAGATGTATGTTTTGTAGGTTTCTTTATTTTCAGTTTTGTTGGTCCCGAAATGCTTTCGGGTCGACTGCCTCAAAAATGTAAAGATTTTTTTTCCAAGTTACAAAAATACTGAAACACTATCGCCTCATACCATCGAAAACTTGCAGCAGTCGTAATAATGCACAAGTTTTATTTTGCAACTGAATAAGAAATATTATTGACAATTTAAACTCACACTCTTTTCACTCGTAAACACAATTGATTGTGAGGTCATAATTTATGTTTATTTCTGCGACAATAGAGTATTGTTTTGTCAGCACAATACGAACATTCCACAATTGTCTTTTTCACCTTTTCTGTAAATTTAGGAAAAGGTAATCAAATAATTAAAACTTCAAACACTTATCCGACTTGAACTGTTGGCGATTACACAAATGGCAATTAAACAACACCAAACAGAATTCAGACAAAAGTTTTTTGTGCGTTTGAAGGTCGCCTTGATAAGATTTCTATTTCTTTTTTTCGAGGTCATCCGCAAAACCTTCATCTTGGTTGGACTGGATATTTTCAACAGCGTCCTCAAGTTCAGTGAGATCTGTGAAAAACAGTTGAGAAAAAAATGAAGCTTCGGTTAGTACGGTTTCGAATTGGTGTTTGAAAAATAACTCAGCTTCAGCACTTGAGTTCAAATTGACCAGGACATGTGAAATAAACCCAAAATATACTGTTTTAAAACCAAAATATACTGTTTTAAAACCAAAATATACTGTTTTAAAACCAAAATATACTGTAAATGATGTTTAAACTAGTGATGTACCGAATCGGCTAAATTTCGATTCGGCCGAAACCGAATATTCGGCGGTTTTGCCGAATAAATTCGGCCGAATCAACCGAATCATTTATGACGTCACGCGAAGTCGTACGCTACGCGTTTGACGTGACAAAAATGTTTATCTACCAGTCAGCCAGCGCAAAATAGTTGTGTTTCGTCCTTATTTCAGTTCTGTGGGGTTTAAAATTGCCTTAAGCATGATTGGCAACCTGCCAATGAATTACTAATTTTAATAAGCAGAAAAGACACGTTTAACGCTTTAAATTTTGTTCGTAAACGATTCGGTTTCGGCCGAATCGCAACAAATTATTCGGCCGAAACCGAATCTTTGCAAAAATGATCGATTCGGCCGAATAAATTCGGCAAACCGAATATTCGGTACATCTCTAGTTTAAACACCTCAAAATCTTATAAAACCTACCATTTCTAAAATCTCCTTTTCTGCGTCTCCGCCTTCGCCAAGCAGCAGTTGTATCAATGCACACGAGCATCACACAAGCCACCAATGTCAACAACACTACTTTGTTCATCTTGTAGTTGTTTTCATCCGAAACGTCGACTAAATCTCAATTGTATGGCTTGTTTTCACTTAACAACAGGTCACTCAATAAATTCGAAAACAGACCAGAAGCATAGCGTCATTATTTTACCGGTGCCGATTTGTTACACGCAGCACGTTTTTTGTTTTACTAAATACGCTGTTTATGGTGGTTTACTTCTTTTGATACAACAGCACTGGGTCTTTATGCTTGCTGGTGCAGGGTTGTAAGTCGGGTCGGGTCGGGTAGGGGCTTAACTTTTTTTTAAAAAGGGCCTGACTTCACTCTGTGTTAGTATTTTCTGAGTAAGTTTAAGTAGCTAGTTGTTGAACTAATGCCCAACAGCCCTAAAACGCCCTGTTCAAGTCCATTATCTCTATTGTCTGTTGTGTTTGTTGTATTGGTCTGTTCTTGAAGCTTTAATGCAGTAAATCAAACTATTCCTAACGCGGGTGGTTAGATTGTAGGGCCCATTCGACTGGTTCCACCAACGACCCCAGTAATATAACCTAAAACCTACGGTGTAGCCGTTAGTCATGACTCATGATCCATCAATTGTGCAATCCACTTTTTTCGCGTTCCTTAAACGTTGTGCATGGATTTCCGGCTTATGATTGTTAAATGCAATTGTATCACTATTTGATCTTTCACCAAGCGAAATAAGTTTAACTTAACAGAACTAAAATCTGTTTCGCATGTCTTGGCAACTAAAAATAAATTCATAAGCAACTTAATCTAACACTTCTTACACTCGTAAACACAATTAATTGAGGTGATAGTTTCTGTTTATTTAAGCGACAATAGAGTATTGTTTCGTCAGCACAATACAAACATTCCACAATGTCGTTCCCACCTTTTTCCTGCAAATTTAGGAAAATTTAATTAAATATTTAAACTTTTACTTTATGTTTCAACAAATTTGGTAATGTAGCCTATAAACAAGTATTGCCAACTAAAATGAATTATTTTTTTGTAAACTGAAATAAGGTAAATTTTAATTAAAAATATTCATTTGAGTAGTCATGCGTTTGAAGGTCACCTTGATAAGATCTCTATTTCTTTTCTTCAAGGTCTTGTACAATACTTTCGAACTGGTTGGAGTCGAGGGTTTCAACAGCGTCCTCAAGTTCAGATATAGCTGTAAAATATTAGCAAATAACTATGTTTAAAAACGCTAAGTTGCTGTGTTATCAGAACAGTTGTACCCACGTGCAGAAAAACTTAGTTAACTAAAATTTTATACATGGACTTTCCATTTTTGGACATGTAAATTAATTCTAGCGAAAACTATTTTTTACCATAAGACAAATTACGAGTTGAAAAACAACAGCGTACCGTTTCTAGCTTTATTATCACCTCTACGTCTTCTACGTCTTCTACGCCAAAAAGCAGCAGTTGTATCAATGCACATAAGCATCACACAAGCCACCAATGCCAACAAAACTACTTTGTTCATCTTGTACTTGTTTCAGTAACAAAATCTACAACATAGTTTGCGTTATTTTGCCAGACATGAACACGAACCGTCTCCAAACGAAAAATAAAAAGCTAAAAACGTTTTTTTTTAGAATACTCAGTTTCATTATCGGATGAATCGGCAATATCATTTGTACATTTTTTAACAATAAAACCTATTGACGACAAAATAATTTTTAAAACTGACTGATTCCGTTTTAACCAAGAATTATGCGTCATCCATTGGTTTAACTGTTTTTTTAGACGGGGTCAGTGATCAAAAACGGTCACACGCCCTTAGCTGGACCACGTTATGTCTTCCACACAAGAGTAACGAACCCAACGATTGGATCAGCTTCTTTTAAACCTTAAACCAGGAAACGTGTTTGACAAACTTTTGATGCAGCTTGGAGTTTTGAGCAATTACCTAATTTCCGAACTTATTTCCCGCTTTTTCAAAACAGTGACAAATTTTTCACAGAGCGCTAGAGAGACCGTCTGGTGGCAATTTTTCCTTGCAAAACAGATTTTTGTTTTTAAAACGCAACGAAATCTTCTGAAAACTAATGATGTGGTTCAGTGTTTAAGTTTAATTGTCTTTTTGGTTGTTGTTTTGCTAAACCAGTCAGAATTATTTAAATATTGCCTTATTATACCGGGGTAGCATTCCATCACAAAACAATGTCTACCAACCTTTTGTAGCAACGAACCACTGTACAAAGACGTTTCGTCTTTTAGTCCCAACTTTTTTGGGGAAATGTGCGTTGGTAAAATTCTGCAAACCACCGAAATGTTTCAAAGTATTGTTGGAAGCCGGGTCGGACTTTTCTGTGCAATTCATCCTCGAGTTTTAGTTTTAAAAAACGTGTACGGTTTTCCGGCTTAATGATTATTAAATGCATTTTAGTCGCTATTTGATCGTTCACCAAGCAAAATAAATTCAATTTAAAACCAATACCGGAAAAATTCTGTAAGCGCTTGGATTTTCGCTTGGCCTTATTCGTACCGTAAAAAACTAAGTATCGCCTATCTTGGTCACTAAAGACAAATTCACAAGCAACTTAACTTTACACACTTTTCACCAGTAAACACAATATATTGAGGTAATAATTTCTGTTTATTTATTCGACAATTAAAGTATGGTTTCGTCAGCACAATAGAAACATTCCATAGATGTCTTTCCCACTTTTTATCTGTAAATTTAAGAATAGATAATTAAATATTTGAACTTTTCAACTTTTATTATATTTCAACAAATTTCATATTGTGGCCTGTTAAAAAGTATTTCCAACTAAAAATGATATTTTGATTGTAAACTCCAATATGTTGAATTAGTAGAGGTTCGACAAAGTGCTAATGACAAAAAAAGTTCGGTTAAAAACATTTATTTGAGTTGTTATGCATTTGACCTTGACAAGATTTCTATTTCTTTTCTTCGAAATCCTGTGCTAAACTTTCGAACTGGTTCAAGTCAAGAGTTTCAACAGCGTCCTCCAGTTCAGAGATAGCTGTAAGGTAAACGTTGAGAATTCGTGTTATCAGACAAGTTGCTAAGTGATCACACCACACTTGTTGTTGCGACGTGCAGAAAACTAAGTTTACTATAATTTTATACATGCACATTATGTATATTTCACTTTTCATGTTAGACTGCGCGAAGCTGGTTAAAATAACTTAAATTTACCAGGACATGGAAATTAATTTTAGTAAAAAAATATTTTTATGAAACAAATTACGAATTGAAAAACAATTGCGTACCGTTTCTAGCTATATTATCATCATTACGTCTTCTACGTCTTCTACGCCAAGCAGCAGTTGTATCAATGCACATGAGCATCACACAAGCCACCAATGCCAACAAAACTACTTTGTTCATCTTGTACTTGTTTTTGTAACAAATTGAAAACATACTTTGCGTTATTTTTGCGAAACATGAACACTAACAGTATAGAAACGAAAAAAAAAAGCTAAACACCTTTGTTTTTTAGAACACTCAGTTTCATTAACGGATCAATCAATAGATCATTTTTACATTTTTCAACTAGAAAACAGTAAAAACCGATTGACGATAGAAACATTTTTTAAACTGACTGATTTCGTTTTAACCAAGAATTTCGTCGTCCATTGGTTTAACTGTTTTTTTAGACCAGGTCAGTGATCAAAAACGGTCCCAAGCCGACTTAGCTGGACCACGTTACGTCTTCCACACAAAAGTAACGAACCCAACGATTGGATGAGATTCTTTTAAACCTTAAACCAGGAAATATTTTGACAAACTTTTGATGCAGCTTGGAGTTTTGAGCAATGACCTAATTTCCGAATTATTTCCCGCCTTTTCAAAAAAATGATAACGTATGCACAGACCGCTAGAGACCGTATGGAGGCAATTTTTCCTTGCAAAACAACCAGGCACAACGTTCAAAGCCTCATATGTATTCAATTTTAAACTCATTTAGAAATGAACAATCATCTTATTATTTATAAATATGAAATTTTCATGTTTCAAAATGCAAAGTGAATCTTTTTTATTCTCCTAAAAACTGAAAGTGTGGTTTAATGTTTGAGTTTTTGTTTAGTCCTACGTTGTACCTGGGTTGAATTCCATCACAAAACAATGTCTACCAACCTTTTGTAGCAACGATGCATTTTACAAAGTCATTTCGTCTTTTAACTTTTTGTGCGTTTGTGAAATGCAAACCAGCGAAATTTTCCAAACATTTGTTGGAAGTCGAGTTGGACTTTTTTGTTGAATTGATCCTCGTGTTTAAGTTTCAGAGAACGGGCTTGATTCAGACCTGACTTTTAGCAGGGCTGCATATCTGTGGTTATTTTAACTTGGTTAATCTTCTTTATGATTCGGGTTTTATTTCAACGATACTTCGATAGCGATGCTTATGGTTTGTAAAGCAGCGTTTTAACAAACTATTTGTTTGCGGTACACTTTGCAGGCCAACAACACAAAAGTTGTTCTAAAAAATTAATTTGCGAGTTTATTTTGGTGAGTCAGATTGCTATTTATGACAAATAAGACAACAAATAGCTTTTAAACGTTCATATTTCGTCGTTAAATTAGGGTATATTCCGCGGCACACTTGGAAATATTTTATGCACTGGTGCAGTGGTCGGCAACCGCCGGTCCGCGAGAAGTTCGTTACTGGACCATATACTTTTTAGGCTTTGAAACATTTTCCCCGTGCATCCCGTGAATGATAAAATAATTTAGACGTTTTTATTGCTAAATATTAGTATTTTTTTAAAGACGGTCCGCGATAAAATTTTAGTTTTATAAACGGTCCCCCGTGTAAAAAACATTGCCGACCCCTTCACTAGTGTACAGCGGCACACAGTTTGAGAATCACTGCTCTATATCCACATGTGTTCGCATCCCAGCTGCTCCTTGTTAATTTAATAAAAAATGTTTCATGACATGATGAGTTGTCAGGAAGTATTTTGAAGGAAGATGCCTCCGCTCTTGATGTGAGTTATCTTTTCTAGAAGATTTATCACTGAACCAACTCCCATCCCGGATAAATCTGTCGATCAGCTTGTTGTTGTTTTTCTTGGAAGAAAAAAATAAATCAAACTTGTTTTCGGGAAACAAGAACAAAAAATTTCTCCAAGTTACTTTCAAACCGCTTCTGTGAAATCGCAACAAAGCGAAAATCCAAGAATCCAATCATTTCCGTTTTCCACGAAACAAAAGTCACATTTTTCATGTCGCTCGATTGTGATGCTACAGTGCAAGGCTTGCAGCTTAAGTTCCCAAGCTGTTTTGAGCGAGAACCTTCCACTTATTACACAAGACTTCGCTTAAGTCAGTGGTTCCTAACCGGGGAGGAATTTTAAAACCCGAGGGGAGGAATTTACTTTAACTTTCACATGTGGTTTGTAAATAGACACTTTAGCTCTGGGAATATAACCTGTGAAGTTGATAAATGACCCAATTTTGAATGATATTGTATGGTTTAACATTTACTATGTAATGTATTGGGAATGAATGAAAATGTTTTGAATTGGGAAGGGAGCAATAAGTTAATCAGTTTGACTAGTGTTTCATAGAAAACCAGTTGAAAATCACTGGTTTAACAAAATGTACGCAAATAGCCTTTCCTTTATGAAAGTCTCAACAGTTTAAATGTTCCATCGTGACTTACTTCATTCTTTATTGTTGTGTAATAATAAGACTAGTTTCGCAATAATAACTAGGGTAATATTTATTTAATATTTGACAAACATACTCATTGTTTATTGTGTATTTTTGTTTAATGTGAATATATGACACAAGTCTTAGTGAAACGAAACGCAGCAATTTGAAATTGTTAAATCTATCTTTATTTCGGAGGTTTTAAGTTTGTTTGTTGATTAACTTTCTGGAATATCGAATAAAAAAAAAAGAAATAAATACTATCGAATTCTTCTCTTATTATGCTAATGTGAAAACAGGCAAAACTTTTTATTATGCTACTTAATTTATTCAAAGTTAAATCAAATGAAAACTAAATGAAACTTTTTATGTGTAACTAAAACAACATTTAGTTTGTGTTGTTAAGCACTAAATGCTGGAAGTGCCTAAACTAAAATTTGCTGATATCAAAATAAGTCACAAATATCTTAAAATTTGAATAGTTTGTTTATTCACTATAACAAAATAACTGACGATCAGAGTTTCTGGTAAACATAAATAGCGGAATTAATTTTTTTCTCCGCGTTTTCGAAATGAACGACTTCGTACGTGTCCAACCTCTTGATGGCAGCATCGAGTTCCATCCTTGCGAGTAATTCGTCGAACTCTTGTTTGTAACTCCTAGGACTCTGTACTCGTGTTGTGAATATTAGGAGACCTCCCTTTCGTACACACTTAAATATTCCCTGCAATAGAAGAAATAGATGCAGTCTATGATAGAAGGCCAAAAATCCTTGAATGATAAAACGACCAAAAAGTCAAGAAAAAAAATACAAATAAGTTGTTGAAACGTCACAAAGCCTAATTTGGATTGATTGGTTTGTCTTTTCATTGTTACGAAACAAAAAAACGAACGTCTCCTCTGCTTTCGCGAATAAAGTTGGTGTCATACCGGAAGTGACGTAACAGGCACGTGGTTTGGAGCGAATGATCCAACACACATCATGACGTCATAGCTTTCATCATGGACCGGTAATTTTCCTTCAACCCAGTGACGTATTATATTTCTAAACGGAAAAAATAAAAAAGTTAAAGTTAAAATTACAATGAGGTGCAGTATTTGGGGTTTTAACCTGAAATTCAGATCTTTTTTACTTGCAAGGTATAACATTTCTATGTTGGCATCCAAAATGTCAATTACACCTTCGTATTTCGCGTCGGTGCGCAGATACTGTCCCACAAATCCGGTACCTTGAAAGAATAAAGCATGAAACTTAATAGAAAACACTTTGTATCACAAAATTCCGTCTCTACCAGCTCCAACATCTAAAACTTTTTCGACCTTCACGTGTTTCGTGTATTTCACGAAGCTCTCTACCGCTCTCTTGGGGACAAAATATCCAACATTCCCAAGATCCTCATCGTAATTTTTCGTCCAATCGTCGTAAGATTTTTGTGTTGTTTCTCTATTTTCAGCATGTACAACTCCACTGACCACGTTTATGATGTCACTCTGAGTTCCGCTCATATTACAAACCTGACCTTTCGCTTTTCAAAACAATGCAATCAGATAAATCGTGATTGTCGGTAATGGATACATCGGATACAACAAACTGTTAGTGAATAACCGTTTCTATTTTCATTGAAAAGCCATTTTACTGCTTGCAAGGTCACGCGATTAATTACAAACTTTCTTTGTTCACAACAATGACTAGTTCTAACTTTCAAAATTGGGTAAATTGTTCTCTACTGTTCTGCATAAAGCGATTGTAAACGTATTATCTTCACAATGAACTCTTTCTATTTCAACAAACACGTCTTCAAACAATTGTTATAAAGCACTCTGATGTACCAACGACATTGCTGCCATATGTGTCTTATACTGTGCATCCCATACTTCCCACAGTGGCATGATGCGATCTCTTGGGATACATTTTGGCAGTGTTTCATACCGGAACGGAACGAAACCAAATAACGTTATTCGTTCTGAGCAAATTATTTATTTCGGTATTTCGTTCTGGACCGATATTTTCATTTCGTTCCGGTCTGACCGAAATAAATTTATAACGGCATTTTTCGGTATTTCGGTCTTAACAAACGAACATTTCTTTGTGGTCTTTGCAACTTATAAGCGAAAAAAGGAAGAAAGTTGCAACACACAATAATTACTGTCGATAGTTGTTACGTCACATAACATTTGTCAATGATGGTCAAACTGATGTAAATTGTAGGAGCTTCAATTTTTATTATAGCCTAACGGCGCAAAATGTTTGAGCAATTGTATC
Organism: Phallusia mammillata; assembly: GCF_965637545.1. NCBI lineage: Eukaryota > Metazoa > Chordata > Ascidiacea > Phlebobranchia > Ascidiidae > Phallusia > Phallusia mammillata. The sequence continues at coordinate 1,671,353 of NC_137256.1, forward strand.
ATGTCAAATGTCCAGAACGAAATACCGGAATAAAATTTAACGGTATTTCGTTCCGTTCCGGTATTTTGAATATTTTTTATTTCGGTATTTCGTTCCGGTATTTGAGCCAAAAAATATTTATTTCGTTCCGGTATAACGTTCCGTTCCGTTCCGGTATGAAACACTGCATTTTGGAAGCATTCTATCAACGATTGACTGAAATCGTCAAATTTAAAACCAATCGGGAGCATTTCAAATCACATACAACTGTATCTATCTGCAAAACCAGCAATATATGATCACATTCCCTATACAACCCTTGTCACCAAATGAATCTTCACAATACTAAATAAATTTAAAAGCACAAAGCTAATAAACGGTGAGGCATGTACTTTTAAGCCTGTTACTACCAACAAACTGGAGTGCCGTTGGATGTCTACACTAGCTAATACGACTTATCTCTCGTCACGAACTGAAGTCCAAATACATTAAAGTTTAACTTGACTGTTGACTGACTGGTAAAGGCCACATTGCCTTATCTGCAGATACGCTGACATGACAAGTAGTGTTTGCCGAACTTGAAACCAAACAAAGAGTGGCTGCAGTTCCAAATGCTTGGCTTATAAAGTTTTGCTTCAATATATTCCATTTGTCAGTTACAACACAAATTCCAGTTACTACGAACGTCGCTGCAATATTCATGGTTCAAGCGCTATCTCAAAGACTAGTTAAACAACCTCAATGTTTCGCACTGTAATCGTTACTCGGTCGTGCATCGATGCTTTCTTTCACGGTCAACGTGCGCCGGTTAAGGTTATACTTGTTGGCAGAGCTGCCAACGTAAGAACTCACAGTAGCCAGGTTTGCCAATTTCCGGTAGATGGCGTAAAGAGCGCAGGTATTAAAAAATTTCAGTGAAACTGGGGTAGGGTTGGGAACTAATTTTAACATGAAGAACTGGGATTTTGAGTTGATTTTATTGTTATGATGAAACCTCTAATAGCTCTGACCGTGACCATTTTTTACACAAATTGCATTTAAAATATTTTTGTGCGCCACCTACTGGAAATTAGCAAACCTGGCTACTGTGAGTTCTTACGTTAGTAGTCCACCATATTTGTTACGTAACTGTAAGCATTAGCAAGTCATGGATTTATTTTGACATAAAAGAAAGTTTCTAATAAATGAAACCACTGCAAAAAAGTATTAAATCATTAAATATTTTCGATATGGAATATGCTGCTATTAAAATAAATCATAAATACTTGCAGATTCGTATAGTTAGCAAAATTTGACAGTTAGAGTTTCTGGTAAACGTAAATAGCGGAATTAATTTTGTTCTCCACGTTTTCGAAGTGAACGACTTCCTTCATTTCTAAGCGCTTGATGGCGCTATCGCGTTCCATGCTTGCGAGTAATTCGTCGAACTCTTGTTTGTAACTCTCTGTGGTCTCAACTCGTGTTGTGAATATTAGGAGACCTCCCTTTCGTACACACTTGAATATTCCCTGACATATAACATACACACAAGAGTTTGATTTAAATCAGTGTTGTCCAAAACTTTTGCCCCTACCAATCAGGCAAAAAATCCATCCAATCAGCAAAAACAAATGCCCCTTATGTGATGTAGAACATTTTACCACATAAAGACTATTTGGTTTGCGTTCATATTTTTCAGAGCGGTGGTTTACAGACTGTTTATTTGTTTTTTTTAAAAACATTTCAGATAAATTTTACCGTTGGTTGCAACAATTTTGGAAAATGTCATACCGGAAGTGACGTCACAGGCACGTGGTTAGGAATGAAGGATCCGACACACATCATGACGTCATAGCTTTCATCACGAACCGGTAATTCCCCTTCGATCCAGTGACGTATAATGTTTCTAAATATAAATAAAATTACAAGTAAAAACTACTGGTTGACATTGAATATTTTTGTTGTGTTTGTTTTCAACCTGAAATTCAGATCTTTTTTGCTTGCAAGGTGTAACATTTCCATGTTGGCATCCAAAATGTCAATTACACCTTCGTATTTCGCGTCTTTGCGCAGATATTGCCCCACAAATCCGGTACCTTGGAAAAAGAACAAGGCATAAGTTCAACAAAAAACACAATGTTTCACATGTTCCGTCTCTATACCAGCTCCAACATCTAAAACTTTTTCGATATTGACTTGTTTTGTGTATTTTGTGAAGCTCTCTACCGCTCTCTTGGGGAGGAAATATCCAATATTCGTTAGGTTCACATCGTAATTTTTCGTCCAATTGTCGTAACATTTCTGTGATTTTTCTCCACTTTCAGCATGTACAACTCCATCAATGACTTTTATAATGTCACTCCGGGTTCCACTCATATTGCAAAGCCGACTATTCGCATCTGAAACAGCAAGTGGAGTCAGTTAACATATCTTTGGCGGTCACAACGTATACAACATACTACCAGCGAATAAAATAAAACACTCTAGTACTGTTTGCATGTAAATGAAATCAAATACATGCTTCTGTCCATAACAATGACTAGTTCTAATTCCCTAAAATAGACAAATTGTTCTCCATTGTGATGCACAAAGCGATTGTGAACATAATTACTTCACAATCAACTTCAGTACCAAGGACGGGTGCAAACATTGCTATGAAAACCCTGTTATAACAACGCCTGTGCTACAGTATGCCTTATACTTTGTAAACCATAATTTGGTAACCGCTAGTCAAAAATACGAGACGTGGTCGCTTGTAATGAATATTAAAAACATATACATTACCTAAATTTAGAAACAAAAAGTGCCAAGTAGCAGTTATTCAAATTACATACAGCTGCGTTGGCTTGCAAAATCACAAAACATGGCCCCCTTTCCTGAACAACCCTAGCCACGACACTACTAAAACACTATCTAAACTGGAACTACATACATCGCCGTTTCGACTCAAGCTATTTACTGACCGCGTACGCTGCTTGATGTAGGTAAGTCGAGCTGATTAAGAAATGTTTGCCGACCTAGAAACCAAACAATAGAGTGTTTGCAGTTTTAAACGCTCAAGTTTCACCCACTATAAGAAAATTACCTTTAAAAATTTGTCCGTTACTGTACAAATTCCATTTGCTACGAACGTCGCTGCAACATTTATGCTTCAAGCGCTATCTCGACGAACATTTGTAGACCACGTCATAACAGTGATGCAACGGTTCGCAATGCAGTCTTTACGTCGGTCATGCATTGACGCTTTCCGTCACGGTCCACTTACGCCGGTTAAGGACTCTTATTTCGAGCTGTTCAGATGGACAATGACGTATTTATTTTATTTTAATCAGACTAAAAAGGTAAGTGCGTGATGTTCAAGTGAAGTTACAAAAAATTGATTTTCTGGAAATTGTTTTACATCTTTCAACACAAATATATATATATGTACTTTATTGTCTCTTTTTGTTAATTTAAAATAAGTTACGAAGAAAATATTCATTACATTCAGAAAATACAATTTCGAAATGACACCTAATGGGCTGAAATTTTAGAATGTCTGTGACAAAACTTGTTTATGTTTCAAAGTTTGGATTAAACTTGCGTTAATGTTGGTAAAGTTGACAAAAAGGTAAAGTTGGTCCCAGCACGACCGCTTAAAACTCCAAGGGTTATTGATTCAAATCTCATCGTTGCCTATAATGTTACACTCTAAACCAGCAGTTACTTGATACGTTTAACACAGACATCTTACATGCCCCAGCAATCGGAATCCATTCGTTTGGACTCATTTTTCACAAGAAACTTGAGAAGGAAATGAAGTTGACAGTTCGTTTCCGACAGATGTTTGCAAAACGATTCGAAGACGAAGATGTAGTGCTAATTCTATGACAATAATTGTGTTGGGTAGCTGTCATTACCCTGATGAAGACGCCCAGAATGAAACGTCGAAACGTCGTATAAAAAAAGAGAAGTTTATCAAATATGCCTTGTTAGTGTTGTTACAATATACTATATTCAACAACATGTGTGTTTTAATTTAGTGGTGTTTATAAATCCGCAAGATGAACAAAGTAGTGTTGTTGGCATTAGTGGCTTGTGTGATTCTCATGTGCAGTGATACAACTCTTGCGCAACGTGGAGAAGCAGACGTACAAGAAAGTTGTAAGTAACTCGTTGTTTTTACTTTTTTTCCTCAGTCGCTTCTGATACCGCAAAAATGAACATAAGTTCATACTGGGTTCAGCCCTAAACATCTTCACCAAACCAATCACAGCAAAATAATAAACGTAAATGCTGATGCAATAACCTTTCTACATTCTAGTTAGACTTCATACATTACACAATGTACTTCCTTTACCGGCAAGTTTGTATTAAAAATAAAGTTTCAAAGTTCTTCTTCTTCTTCTTCTTCTTCTTCTTCTTCTTTTTCAGTTATCTCACAATTGGAGGATGTTTTGGCAAAATACGAGGCTGACATGTTGCGTAGCGATATGGAAGATGCAAAGTGGTGACTTAAGTACACAACGCACGGTTCTAAATATTCTGAGCAAAAAGATACAAACCAGTATTTGGGAATTTTGGGAAATACTCCAAAGTATTGGGTTGGATCTTTTTGCTAAAAAAGGCGACTTTTAAATAAATCCAAACATTACAAGTAGTTTTACCAACAAACATTTGTATTTTTTACCTGGCCATTAATATATCAGAATATTTTCTTGTTTTAAACAGTTTTGTATTTTTAGATGCAACCTGTATGAAGACTTGAAGGAAAGTTTTTATTAAAGCTGCGTTTGTATCGCTCAAATAAACAGAAACTTGAGAGCGATTTGTTTGTGTTTTGCTACTCTGTAGGTGCAGGGACTAATGTGGCCATTTGGTGGCGCTGCTGGCCTTCACTTTACCATAACGACTCCTAATAAGGTCAAAAACTCAAATTAGGTTTCGCGCAATAATTGTTGGCACATTCTAGTCCCGCTTAATACCGCTTGTATTGCATGAAAAAAAATAACTCGAAATAACTATGATGAACACACATTTATGCCAAGATCAGCCCTGAAGTGTTCATGCAGACCAGCGAACACGACACACTCATATTTAAATCACAGTACGCCAGGCTTATTGCTGAAAACAGTGGTTCTCAAACTTTATGAGCAAGCGGTGCATTAACTAATTTTGTGCGGCACACTTTGCTGACCAACATAAAAAAGAAGTGGCTCAAGGAAACTTCTTTTAAACTGTTGTGGTAGTCAGAGTGCTTTTTGTGGCAAATAAGAAAGGAATTAGTTTTTAAACGCTTCGATTTCGTCAATTTTGCACCAAAGGGATTATTTCACGGCATCCCTGCAAATCTCTCACGGTGTACGCACAGATTAAGAATCACTGCAGTCTAAAACCTTACGCATTTACATTTCAGCTGCCACTTGTTGATTTGGCAGGAAAATATTTTGAAGGAAGAAGCCTTCGCTCTTGATGTGAGTTATCTTTTCTAGAAGATTTATCACTGAACCAACTCCCATCCCGGATAAATCTGTCGATCAGCTTGTTGTTGTTTTTCTTGGAAGAAAAAAATAAATCACACTTGTTTTCGGGAAACAAGAACAAAGAGTTGCTCCAAGTTACTTTCAAACCGCTTCTGCGAAATCGCAACGAAGCGAAAATCCAAGAATCCAATCATTTCCGTTTTCCACGAAAGACATTTTTCATGTCGCTTGAACGTGTTGCTACAGTGCAAGGGTTGCAGCTTAAGTTCCCAAGCTGTTTTGAGCGAGAACCTTCCACTTATTACACAAGACTTCGCTTAAGTCAATGGTTCCTAACCGGAGAGGAATTTTAGAACTTGAGGGGAGGAATTTAGTTTAATATTTACATGTTGTTTGTAAATTGACACTTTAGCTTTGGTAATATAACCTCTGAACTTAATAAAACACCCAATACAAAATGGTATTGTATGGTTTAAAATTTATTATGCAATCTATTGCGGGAGAATGAAATTTGTTTCGAATTTTAAAGGGAGCAATAAGTTAATCAGTTTGACTAGTGTTTCATGGAAAACCGGTTAAATATCCCTGGTTTAACACAATGTGCTCAAATCGCTTTCCTTTTATAAAAGTAATTGTCAATTTTTACCAGTTTAAATGTTCCATAGTGATTTGCTTTATTTATTGTTGTGTAATATTAAGAATAGTTTTGCAAAAATAACTAGGGTAATATTTATTTATTATTTGATAAACATGCTCGTTGTTTATAGTGTATTTTTGTTTATTGTGAATATATGACACAAGTCTAAGTGAAACCAAACGCAGCAGTTTGAAATTGTTAAATCTATCTTTATTTCGGAGGTTTTAAATTTGTTTGTTGATTAACTTTCTGGAATATCGAATAAAAAAAAGAAATAAATACTATCGAATTCTTCTCTTATTATGCTTATGTGAAAACAGGCGAAACTTTTTATTATGCTACTTAATTTATTCAAAGTTAAATCAAATGAAAACGAAATGAAACTTTTTATGTGTAACTAAAACAACATTTAGTTTGTGTTGTTAAGCACTAAATGCTGGGAGTGCCTAAACTAAAATTTGCTGATATCAAAATAAATCACAAATATCTTAAAATTTGAATAGTTTGTTTATTCACTATAACAAAATAACTGACGATCAGAGTTTCTGGTAAACATAAATAGCGGAATTAATTTTTTTCTCCGCGTTTTCGAAATGAACGACTTCGTACGTGTCCAACCTCTTGATGGCAGCATCGAGTTCCATCCTTGCGAGTAATTCGTCGAACTCTTGTTTGTAACTCCTAGGACTCTGTACTCGTGTTGTGAATATTAGGAGACCTCCCTTTCGTACACACTTAAATATTCCCTGCAATAGAAGAAATAGATGCAGTCTATGATAGAAGGCCAAAAATCCTTGAATGATAAAACGACCAAAAAGTCAAGAAAAAAAATACAAGTAAGTTGTTGAAACGTCACAAAGCCTAATTTGGATTGATTGGTTTGTCTTTTCATTGTTACGAAACAAAAAAACGAACGTCTCCTCTGCTTTCGCGAATAAAGTTGGTGTCATACCGGAAGTGACGTAACAGGCACGTGGTTTGGAGCGAATGATCCAACACACATCATGACGTCATAGCTTTCATCATGGACCGGTAATTTCCCTTCAACCCAGTGACGTATTATATTTCTAAACGGAAAAAATAAAAAAAGTTAAAGTTAAAATTACAATGATGTGCAGTATTTGGGGTTTTAACCTGAAATTCAGATCTTTTTTACTTGCAAGGTATAACATTTCTATGTTGGCATCCAAAATGTCAATTACACCTTCGTATTTCGCGTCGGTGCGCAGATACTGTCCCACAAATCCGGTACCTTGAAAGAATAAAGCATGAAACTTAATAGAAAACACTTTGTATCACAAAATTCCGTCTCTACCAGCTCCAACATCTAAAACTTTTTCGACCTTCACGTGTTTCGTGTATTTCACGAAGCTCTCTACCGCTCTCTTGGGGACAAAATATCCAACATTCCCAAGATCCTCATCGTAATTTTTCGTCCAATCGTCGTAAGATTTTTGTGTTGTTTCTCTATTTTCAGCATGTGCAACTCCACTGACCACGTTTATGATGTCACTCTGAGTTCCGCTCATATTACAAACCTGACCTTTCGCTTTTCAAAACAATGCAATCAGATAAATCGTGATTGTCGGTAATGGATACATCGGATACAACAAACTGTTAGTGAATAACCGTTTCTATTTTCATTGAAAAGCCATTTTACTGCTTGCAAGGTCACGCGATTAATTACAAACTTTCTTTGTTCACAACAATGACTAGTTCTAACTTTCAAAATTGGGTAAATTGTTCTCTACTGTTCTGCATAAAGCGATTGTAAACGTATTATCTTCACAATGAACTCTTTCTATTTCAACAAACACGTCTTCAAACAATTGTTATAAAGCACTCTGATGTACCAACGACATTGCTGCCATATGTGTCTTATACTGTGCATCCCATACTTCCCACAGTGGCATGATGCGATCTCTTGGGATACATTTTGGCAGTGTTTCATACCGGAACGGAACGAAACCAAATAACGTTATTCGTTCTGAGCAAATTATTTATTTCGGTATTTCGTTCTGGACCGATATTTTCATTTCGTTCCGGTCTGACCGAAATAAATTTATAACGGTATTTTTCGGTATTTCGGTCTTAACAAACGAACATTTCTTTGTGGTCTTTGCAACTTTTAAGCGAAAAAAGGAAGAAAGTTGCAACACACAATAATTACTGTCGATAGTTGTTACGTCACATAACATTTGTCAATGATGGTCAAACTGATGTAAATTGTAGGAGCTTCAATTTTTATTATAGCCTAACGGCGCAAAATGTTTGAGCAATTGTATCATGTCAAATGTCCAGAACGAAATACCGGAATAAAATTTAACGGTATTTCGTTCCGTTCCGGTATTTTGAATATTTTTTATTTCGGTATTTCGTTCCGGTATTTGAGCCAAAAAATATTTATTTCGTTCCGGTATAACGTTCCGTTCCGTTCCGGTATGAAACACTGCATTTTGGAAGCATTCTATCAACGATTGACTGAAATCGTCAAATTTAAAACCAATCGGGAGCATTTCAAATCACATACAACTGTATCTATCTGCAAAACCAGCAATATATGATCACATTCCCTATACAACCCTTGTCACCAAATGAATCTTCACAATACTAAATAAATTTAAAAGCACAAAGCTAATAAACGGTGAGGCATGTACTTTTAAGCCTGTTACTACCAACAAACTGGAGTGCCGTTGGATGTCTACACTAGCTAATACGACTTATCTCTCGTCACGAACTGAAGTCCAAATACATTAAAGTTTAACTTGACTGTTGACTGACTGGTAAAGGCCACATTGCCTTATCTGCAGATACGCTGACATGACAAGTAGTGTTTGCCGAACTTGAAACCAAACAAAGAGTGGCTGCAGTTCCAAATGCTTGGCTTATAAAGTTTTGCTTCAATATATTCCATTTGTCAGTTACAACACAAATTCCAGTTACTACGAACGTCGCTGCAATATTCATGGTTCAAGCGCTATCTCAAAGACTAGTTAAACAACCTCAATGTTTCGCACTGTAATCGTTACTCGGTCGTGCATCGATGCTTTCTTTCACGGTCAACGTGCGCCGGTTAAGGTTATACTTGTTGGCAGAGCTGCCAACGTAAGAACTCACAGTAGCCAGGTTTGCCAATTTCCGGTAGATGGCGTAAAGAGCGCAGGTATTAAAAAATTTCAGTGAAACTGGGGTAGGGTTGGGAACTAATTTTAACATGAAGAACTGGGATTTTGAGTTGATTTTATTGTTATGATGAAACCTCTAATAGCTCTGACCGTGACCATTTTTTACACAAATTGCATTTAAAATATTTTCGTGCGCCACCTACTGGAAATTAGCAAACCTGGCTACTGTGAGTTCTTACGTTAGTAGTCCACCATATTTGTTACGTAACTATAAGCATTAGCAAGTCATGGATTTATTTTGACATAAAAGAAAGTTTCTAATAAATGAAACCACTGCAAAAAAGTATTAAATCATTAAATATTTTCGATATGGAATATGCTGCTATTAAAACAGTGGTTCCCAAACTGGGGTCTGCGGTCCTTTAGGGGTCCGTGAGGCAATTTTAGGGGGACCGCGAAGCGGTTGAAGTAATTCTATAATCTTATTTGGCGTCAGTTTGTGCCACTAAATAAGATTAAATCAAAGTAGAATTGAGAATCGACTGTCTCCATTACTAAACAATTGCCTTTATTGAATGACAACTATCAAAAAATACAATTGTTCGCGCACAATCGTAATGTTTTTTGTCCTGTTTGTGATGTCACATGCTGTCTTTGGATGATTGTTATGCGCAATTTTGCATAACTAGCTAAAATCCTGCAATCAACTTTCGTTTGTATGAAATACACATTTAGGCTTAAGGACCGCGAGCCCTCGAAATTATGGCGAAGGGACCGTTTTGCAAAAAATATGAAAAAGTTTGGGAACCACTGTATTAAAATAAATCATAAATACTTGCAGATTCGTATAGTTAGCAAAATTTGACAGTTAGAGTTTCTGGTAAACGTAAATAGCGGAATTAATTTTCTTCTCCACGTTTTCGAAGTGAACGACTTCCTTCATTTCTAAGCGCTTGATGGCGCTATCGCGTTCCATGCTTGCGAGTAATTCGTCGAACTCTTGTTTGTAACTCTCTGTGGTCTCAACTCGTGTTGTGAATATTAGGAGACCTCCCTTTCGTACACACTTGAATATTCCCTGACATATAACATACACACAAGAGTTTGATTTAAATCAGTGTTGTCCAAAACTTTTGCCCCTACCAATCAGGCAAAAAATCCATCCAATCAGCAAAAACAAATGCCCCTTATGTGATGTAGAACATTTTACCACATAAAGACTATTTGGTTTGCGTTCATATTTTTCAGAGCGGTGGTTTACAGACTGTTTATTTGTTTTTTTTAAAAACATTTCAGATAAATTTTACCGTTGGTTGCAACAATTTTGGAAAATGTCATACCGGAAGTGACGTCACAGGCACGTGGTTAGGAATGAAGGATCCGACACACATCATGACGTCATAGCTTTCATCACGAACCGGTAATTCCCCTTCGATCCAGTGACGTATAATGTTTCTAAATATAAATAAAATTACAAGTCAAAACTACTGGTTGACATTGAATATTTTTGTTGTGTTTGTTTTCAACCTGAAATTCAGATCTTTTTTGCTTGCAAGGTGTAACATTTCCATGTTGGCATCCAAAATGTCAATTACACCTTCGTATTTCGCGTCTTTGCGCAGATATTGCCCCACAAATCCGGTACCTTGGAAAAAGAACAAGGCATAAGTTCAACAAAAAACACATATTTCACATGTTCCGTCTCTATACCAGCTCCAACATCTAAAACTTTTTCGATATTGACTTGTTTTGTGTAATTTGTGAAGCTCTCTACCGCTCTCTTGGGGAGGAAATATCCAATATTCGTTAGGTTCACATCGTAATTTTTCGTCCAATTGTCGTAACATTTCTGTGATTTTTCTCCACTTTCAGCATGTACAACTCCATCAATGACTTTTATAATGTCACTCCGGGTTCCACTCATATTGCAAAGCCGACTATTCGCATCTGAAACAGCAAGTGGAGTCAGTTAACATATCTTTGGCGGTCACAACGTATACAACATACTACCAGCGAATAAAATAAAACACTCTAGTACTGTTTGCATGTAAATGAAATCAAATACATGCTTCTGTCCATAACAATGACTAGTTCTAATTCCCTAAAATAGACAAATTGTTCTCCATTGTGATGCACAAAGCGATTGTGAACATAATTACTTCACAATCAACTTCAGTACCAAGGACGGGTGCAAACATTGCTATGAAAACCCTGTTATAACAACGCCTGTGCTACAGTATGCCTTATACTTTGTAAACCATAATTTGGTAACCGCTAGTCAAAAATACGAGACGTGGTCGCTTGTAATGAATATTAAAAACATATACATTACCTAAATTTAGAAACAAAAAGTGCCAAGTAGCAGTTATTCAAATTACATACAGCTGCGTTGGCTTGCAAAATCACAAAACATGGCCCCCTTTCCTGAACAACCCTAGCCACGACACTACTAAAACACTATCTAAACTGGAACTACATACATTGCCGTTTCGACTCAAGCTATTTACTGACCGCGTACGCTGCTTGATGTAGGTAAGTCGAGCTGATTAAGAAATGTTTGCCGACCTAGAAACCAAACAATAGAGTGTTTGCAGTTTTAAACGCTCAAGTTTCACCCACTATAAGAAAATTACCTTTAAAAATTTGTCCGTTACTGTACAAATTCCATTTGCTACGAACGTCGCTGCAACATTTATGCTTCAAGCGCTATCTCGACGAACATTTGTAGACCACGTCATAACAGTGATGTAACGGTTCGCAATGCGGTCTTTACGTCGGTCATGCACTGACGCTTTCCGTCACGGTCCACTTACGCCGGTTAAGGACTCTTATTTCGAGCTGTTCAGATGGACAATGACGTATTTATTTTATTTTAATCAGACTAAAAAGGTAAGTGCGTGATGTTCAAGTGAAGTTACAAAAAATTGATTTTCTGGAAATTGTTTTACATCTTTCAACACAAATATATATATGTACTTTATTGTCTCTTTTTGTTAATTTAAAATAGGTTACGAAGAAAATATTCATTACATTCAGAAAATACAATTTCGAAATGACACCTAATGGGCTGAAATTTTAGAATGTCTGTGACAAAACTTGTTTATGTTTCAAAGTTTGGATTAAACTTGCGTTAATGTTGGTAAAGTTGACAAAAAGGTAAAGTTGGTCACCGCACGACCGCTTAAAACTCCAAGGGTTATTGATTCAAATCTCATCGTTGCCTATAATGTTACACTCTAAACCAGCAGTTACTTGATACGTTTAACACAGACATCTTACATGCCCCAGCAATCGGAATCCATTCGTTTGGACTCATTTTTCACAAGAAACTTGAGAAGGAAATGAAGTTGACAGTTCGTTTCCGACAGATGTTTGCAAAACGATTCGAAGACGAAGATGTAGTGCTAATTCTATGACAATAATTGTGTTGGGTAGCTGTCATTACCCTGATGAAGACGCCCAGAATGAAACGTCGAAACGTCGTATAAAAAAAGAGAAGTTTATCAAATATGCCTTGTTAGTGTTGTTACAATACTATATTCAACAACATGTGTGTTTTAATTTAGTGGTGTTTATAAATCCGCAAGATGAACAAAGTAGTGTTGTTGGCATTAGTGGCTTGTATGATTCTCATGTGCAGTGATACAACTCTTGCGCAACGTGGAGAAGCAGACGTACAAGAAAGTTGTAAGTAACTCGTTGTTTTTACTTTTTTTCCTCAGTCGCTTCTGATACCGCAAAAATGAACATAAGTTCATACTGGGTTCAGCCCTAAACATCTTCACCAAACCAATCACAGCAAAATAATAAACGTAAATGCTGATGCAATAACCTTTCTACATTCAAGTTAGACTTCATACATTACACAATGTACTTCCTTTACCGGCAAGTTTGTATTAAAAATAAAGTTTTAAAGTTCTTCTTCTTCTTCTTCTTCTTCTTCTTTTTCAGTTATCTCACAATTGGAGGATGTTTTGGCAAAATACGAGGCTGACATGTTGCGTAGCGATATGGAAGATACAAAGTGGTGACTTAAGTACACAACGCACGGTTCTAAATATTCTGAGCAAAAAGATACAAACCAGTATTTGGGAATTTTGGGAAATACTCCAAAGTATTGGGTTGGATCTTTTTGCTAAAAAAGGCGACTTTTAAATAAATCCAAACATTACAAGTAGTTTTACCAACAAACATTTGTATTTTTTACCTGGCCATTAATATATCAGAATATTTTCTTGTTTTAAACAGTTTTGTATTTTTAGATGCAACCTGTATGAAGACTTGAAGGAAAGTTTTTATTAAAGCTGCGTTTGTATCGCTCAAATAAACAGAAACTTGAGAGCGATTTGTTTGTGTTTTGCTACTCTGTAGGTGCAGGGTCTAATGTGGCCATTTGGTGGCGCTGCTGGGCTTCACTAAACCATGACTCCTAATAAGATCAAAAACTCAAATTAGGTTTCGCGCAATAATTGTTTATACATTCTAGTCCCGCCTCATACCGCTTGTATTGCATAAAAAATTATTGGAAATAACTTAGATGAACACACATTTCATAACTGGAATCAGCCCTGAAGCGTCCTTGCAGACCAGCGATCATGGCACACTCATATATAAATCACAGTACGCCAGGCCCATTGAAGACGTTATACCGAATCAAGCCGATATTCCAAGCATTCCCATAAGGCACAAACTACAAAAATCTCGGGACCCGTAAAGACTCCTGTCGTGGGTTCGAATCCCACCGCGGGCTAGATTTTTCTGTGCCTTGTCATATAGGAATGCTTGGGGACCTGTTGATTCAGTATGACGCCTTCAATACGCCTGGCGTATACTGTAATTTGAAATAAATATCTTCTGTGCAGTCCCGAAATAAAAAAGATAATGACTGCAGCGTAACGTAATGTGTTCGAAAAATCTACTAACACCATAACTCACGTTCGCCAGCCGCATACTTAATTAAATTTTGATAGGTGGCGCATAGGGTCTATTAAAAATGGTATCTGACGGTTACGGCTATGAGGGTTGGGGTAAGGTATCATCATTAAAAATTCAATAAAAGCAGCCCTCAAATTTAGTTTCTAATGTAATTTTTTTTAGAAACTCTCGATTAGTGACTTTGTTAGTAAACTGAGAAACTATTTATACCGACAGAACACAATTTTTTATGCGTTTAACTTCAATTTATTAATGCGCCGTCAAAGACACTGATAATAACAAATCCAGATAGCTGTTTCCTTTCTTGAATTTTCTTTAAATAAAAAAGAAAGGTTTATTTCAAAAATCGTAAACTGAGCATGAAAAACATTCTATATATTTGTGTTAAAAAATGTTTTTTTTTTCTATACAAACTATTTTGGCAAGGAATTATTCACATTTGATTACTACTTTAATGAGGTGGTTGTAAAATTTGGGCGAGCTACTGACACAGGAATTCAGACTAGACGTTTAGGAATTTCCGATAGGAATTGCTGACTTAACAATTATTGCCAAATGCCTATGCTCCGTTGCGCCACTTATCGGGAATTCCTAAACGTCTGGTGTGAGTTCCTGTGTTAGTAGCTCGACCAAAAAGCTTGATCAAAGTTTTTTATTAAAGTTTTGATTTTTACTCTTACCAATTCTCTGATCGTCTCAGGAAGCTTTCATCTTGTGTTTGATGCCGATAAACACCTTGAAATATTTTGAACATGTTGGCCATATCCCTGAATTCCCGAAACTCTGTAAAATATAATAAAAAACATGCAAAATAAGGTTTTAAGTATGCATCGAACTTAATTTAGCAAATATCCATTGAACTAAATAAGTCAATTTTGCAATAAACCTTAAATAACTTACATTCATAAAACTTAGTGGATTTAAAAAACAGCTTTTTCATTTTGTGTCAGGCAATCATTGCATATACAAAAAGAATAGTAAGTTTTATTCCAAAATAAGGACCTTCGTATAGGTTTTTTGCAAACCACTACAATTAGTATGAATGAATCAAAATCAACGTGCGTCAGTGATAAGTGAAGACAGATCCGTTGGTCACCACCTTACTACACAGGCTGAATTCTACAGTCTGTTATCACATAACATTTATCTTATCGACGCATTTAACATTGTAGTTACAACATTGATAAGTTTGTCACGGGGTTCGAACCCAGGACCCTCCGAGTATAAATCCTAGTCAGATTTGTTAATCATTAATCTACATCTCACCATTTCTGAGTTTCATGTCGCCTGGTGGTGGCGGAGGACACGAAAGAGTTGTGTCAATGCACATGACCATCACATAAGCCACCAATGGCAACAAGACTACTTTGTTCATCTTGTAAGATTGTCTAAGGCAAATAAAACACTCAAGTCAAACTTAAAATCTAAAACAGGTTTCCAAAGAACAAAATCAGTTCATATAAAACTTTTGAATATTTAATTTTCCTCATATATTTGACATCTTTAGTTCCCCATTCAAAAAGAATCTTATAATAAAGCATTTCTGTTTAAATTTGAAACAAAAATGCATCTTCTAAAATCATAAACATAAGCATGTTTGCAACCACACTTAACTGTGGCATTATTTGGAGTTATAAAAATCATTTAATGAGCATTTTAATGCTATGACCTGACTGTTTGTTTTGGAAGTGCTACTTTAATGTAGTTTGTGATATGAGACAACCTTTTATTTATTTGATTTAAGCAGTGGGTTGCTGATTTGGAAAACAAACTTTTTGGAATATTTCTCTTTATCGGGGCAACAAAAAAGTAAATTTGTCAAGAAAACTTGGTGGATGATTCTTAGTCCGATATCTGCCTGCAACAAAAACAACCTTGTGTTATTTTCAAAATCCGAAAATGATTTTTCAAAACATTTGCAGAATATTTTTGTCAAAATCTGTCTTTTCGATCAACTAGTGATATTTTTGCAAGGTTGATATTAACTGGATTTGTTTATTAAGTCACTGACTCAAAAGATGCTGTTTTAAACATTTTTTTGCATTTATAAATAGGGAGCTATTAAGTAAAATTTTAGTCATAGACAGCACACACTGTTTCGTCCTACAGATTCATATCAATGCAGCGGGTAACAAGACATTGGGCGTAAAGGTTTTTGTATATCTTCAAATTTACTATTTTTCGCTTACCAATTCACTGAGGTGCAAATTTACTTTTCTTTATCCATTTTGTTCTGCTTTAATTGAAGAAAATCGTAGAAGTCGGCCAAGTCTTTCATTCGTGCAAAATCTGCAAGATAATTTTGAATAATTATTAAACGTGCGAATGTTCCTAGACACCTGATTTGATAACCCATGTTTTTTTGGGTCGTTGCTGTTTCGTGGAAATGTTTAACAGTGAAAATGTAATGTGACCAAAAAATTGAATTACTTGACTTCTAGAATTGACTTACTAAACGAGTTTTTTCTGTGTTCAATTCTTCCCTTATACGGTTGGTTAGTATAAGTCACCCTAACTTGTCTCACCAATGTCCCCGAGTCGTGTTTACCCACAATGCACCAACCTCACTTTTCTTGTGAACCCCAGTCACATAAGTCTTTGTAATAACAATATAGCTGCAGCGCGTTCAGTTACTATCCATCAACTGTGCCATTTAGAATTTTGTACATTATAACAACTTTGGGCGACAATTTTCGACTTGGTAATTGTGTTAATGCAATTTTGTTGCTATGTTTCTATTTACCGAGCGATATAATTTAAAAATATAATATAAGAATCAGAACGTCTCAAAAACTCATAACTGGATTTTTGGTCTGAAACAACAATATGTGTCTCACCATTCTTAGTTTGCTGTCACCAAGTTGGAGTTTATACCGATGATGCCAAGGAGCGAATACAGACAGAGTTGTTTCAATGCACATGAGCATCACACATATGTGGCATATGCCATCAATGCCAACAACACTACTTTGTTCATTTTGAGATTTTGTCTAAAGCAGTTAAAATACTTAATTGTACTAGCTGAGAGCAAAACCGCCTATTTGTGTTATTCAATAAATCATATAGACAAAACAGTAGATGAATTTATTCATACTGGGATCATCCCCTAAGCGTAGATGCAGACCAGCGATTACGACATACATATCGATAAATCTTAGTACGACAGGCCTATGCTTGGGAGACCAACTGATTCGGTACAACGTTTTTAATAGGACTGGCGTACTATGACAAAACAGTAAGAATTATTTTTTCTTATTAATGAAATCTCCTTTCAAGTAAAGCAGCTGCGAGGATGTATTTTTTGCTTTTATTTATTGGTTGTATCCCGTTGTTTATACTGTTTACAAACACTGAAAATGCTTATAAAAGCGAAATGCATTTGTTTTCGTGTAACAAATAAAACATAGCGACCGATATAATGGTTTTCACGTTGAACTTTCTTGAGACAAAACACATTAAGTTTTTAGACTCAAACAGACGTGATGTTAAATATTAAATCTTGAGAAACTAAAATCAATAATGGTAAAATTACTGGCTAAAAAGAAGCAAAAGTGCCAATTTATAAACACCAATAAAATTATAAACGTTTCGTTTGTAGTATTTAAACTCAAATAGATCCATGTTCTGTCAGGTATCAAAACGCTTTTGTAACTTAAGTTAAGATGAATACATTCATCCTGGGATCAGCCCTGAAGCGTCCTTTGGTAGCTTAGAGTCAATTTAAAAATTAGATTAATAATTTCCACCATGTCTCTGCACTCGTCACATGCTCATAACTCCGTTACTAAATTATATTTGTGTTCGGACCGAATCAGCAAGTTTTGTAAAACATGGAAATGTTTTGAATAAAATTTTCTGGCACGCAATTCTGGGCGAAAAATTACAAAACTGACGAATCCGTTTTCCGTGGTTTGCTGAGACAAACGAACAACATGACATATATTCGCGATATTATTTTATGTAAATAATATTTCTGTTGGAGCCAGCATGATTACCGGATATCGGTGACATACTTTTTGTTATTCGCGAGTAAAAAGTAGATAAATCAAATATGGAAACCCGTTTGTTATGAATTAATTTCTGATTGATTTGTGGGAAATGGATTTACAAAAATACGTGCACAACACCGGATGTTTACCCAAAACATTCCTAGAATTTAAATAAAGTGAAATCGATATTGGTTTTACTTGCATAGTTGACAAGAGGATAGATATGACACGAAAAATTTCGAAAACTTCTTTAGGGCAACGATAAATTTAAACTGTAATCCTATTGGTTAAGTTGTCTCTTTGTAAAATTGTTCAAAATTTGGTAAAGAAAAAAATGATTTTTAACTTTTTTGCGAATGGTAAATAATGCAAAGTATAAGCATTTGGTTTTGTTACAGAAACAGTAGACTATAAATATGAACAAAGTAGTTTTGATGGCATTGGTGGCTTGTGTGATGCTCATGTGCATTGATACAACTGCTGCTTTTTGGCGTAGAAGACGGAGAACTCGCAGATACGACGAAGTTAAAAACGGTACGTTGCTCTGTTTAATAGTAAACAAAACAACGACTATTTTCGCTCTAAAATAACGCAAGAACGTAACGTTCCTGTACATTTCACATTGAAATTAGATAAAATTGATTTAGAAATATTTGTAAACAACGATTTAAAATGAAATGTGACTTTTACTTAAAAAATAGCGGACTGATTGCAAACTAAAATTTTGAAACGTGTTTATTTGAATGGATTGTTCATTGATATACGTATACTCCTTTACAAGCATGTTTTCATTGTGTTATTTTGAAATATAGGTTATAGGTAAGTTATTAGTTAATAAGAATTGCTACATATTTGCCAGGAGAGCTCTATAAACTTGACATTATGCCTGACAGCAATAGCTTATATCATATGAATTTCTGTTCAAAATTGTATTACAGCTATTACAAGAATGAGAGATGAATTGGAAAACTTCGACGCTGACAAACTAGGTTGGAGCTGGGACGATTTGGAAAAGAAAAAATAAGAATTATGAAATAATATGGTAACTGCCAATCATATAAACACAAAATGTCGATTTAACGTAGCAATATTTTGTATTTTTTTGTCACGAATTGGTAATTGTATTTGAATTAAAGTATTATTAAAAATAAATTGTTTTGTTGTGTTTGAGCTGATACAATTTTGTTGTTTAATTGTTTTTGTTTATTTTTAGATGGCATTGTAAAGAAGACTTCCAACTAACATTTTCATCAACTTTGCTCAAGTGTCATCTTAATAAACAGAAACATTTATTTAACCATGTTTGTTGTTTGTTAGACGACGAAAGTTATTTTAGTCACTACTAGTTTTTATATTAGAGTTTAAAGTCTATTTGTACAAACTTCAATGATGTTTTTTTATGAACTGCAATCTACGGTCCTCAGATTTGCTAGTAGGAAATAAACTCTTGTACCCATAGAACACAATTTTAATGTACCATTTATTTTGTTTATTGATGCGACATTAAAAGCACAGTTGACGACAAATCCCAATAGAGATTTCTTTTCTAATTTCTGTCTGAAAAGGAAAAGAAAACGGGTAAATTCCTAAATAAAATATTTTTTATAAACAAAAAAAGACCTACATTTTTTTGATAATTATTTACATTGGTTATTGTTTCACTAATGTTACTGAACCGATTGGAGCACACTTTTCATTTTAAATTTTTTATAATCTTCGCATACTCACCAACTTGCTGATTGTCTTAACTATCGTTTGCCTTCCATTCTGTTTTTACCCAATGGAAACAAGTCGAAAAATTCAGTCTTTCCATTGCTCGAACTCTGGAATATACAAAAAATATTGAATAAATGCGAGTATTAATTGAGCTTAGTAGATTTCAAAAAAAAACTTCTTCATTTTTGTCTCGCAACCAACGTTTTACTAAATTCATAACAATACTTGTTCCAACTTAAACCTGTATGAAAGTTTTAATGCAAATTAATCAAGTTAGTATTTTTGTTAACCTTTATGAAAGATTTCTAACCAACATTTATTGCGGTATACATACATTCAAACTGTGATCAGCACAGAAACGTTTATGCAGACCAGCGATCAATGCATACTCATATATAAGTTATAACAAGCCAGTGGGACTAGTAAAGGCGTAATAGCGAATCAGCCGGCATCAGCATTTGTTACTTAAGCTTAACACGGGGTTTGAACCCAGGACGCTCTTAAGTTCGAATCTCAATCACTTGTTTATTTTATAGGTGAAAGGTCAGGCGCCCTATACATTTTTTTAATTAACCCAAAACTTACCGTTTCTCAGAACCATGTCGCCTGGTGGAGATCTTGCAAGAGTTGTATCGATGCAAACCAGCATCACACAAGCCACCAATGCCAACAACACTACTTTGTTCATCTTGTGATTTTGTCTAAACCAGGGGTTCCCAAACTTTTTTGGTCTGTGGCCCAATAGACTATTTAATAGCGGTTCGTGGCTCACCACATGCTGTAAATTTGGGCACAAACAATTTTGAAAATTTAACTCGAAAACAGGCGAAATGGTTTCTAGCAATTTCTTTTTAATGAGATACATGCTCCTGAAATTTGACTGCAAGATTCGGAATTCTTTGCATATATTATGTTTTTCAAAACAAAGCGCATAATATCTACAGTATAACAAAACAGTAGAATCTGTTCAAATGGCTCTGTGGCCCGTTGAAAATGTCTTGGTGGCCTAGTACTGGGCCATGGCCCACAGATTGGGAACCACTGGTCTAAAGCAAGCTAAAACACTTATGCTGAAGATCGATTTGTTTGGACTAAAAACATTTGCGTTATTTTAAAAATGCTAAACGTGAATAATTTTTGAGACTAAATGTTTTCTTTAACTAAACCTTTATTCTGAATCTGACACAAAATTTAACCCCTGTAACTAAAGCTTAAAAATGTCCTTTTCATTTTCCACGCACTTTACAGCTTGACTAAAAAGCGTATGTTTGGCCCAAGAGTGGAACAATCTTGTTTATATGACATGAAAATGTTTAGTAAGGAATCCTTCTGGCGCCACCATCTGGTCAAAATGACCAAACTGTCGAAAATATTTCCTGGTTTTCGCTAAAACGAATGTATTTTTCCACATGTTGCGACAGTTTTTCTGTAAATTTGGGGCAAGTCGTTTTTGTGGCTTAAATAACGCGATCGAAAGCCCCAAGTTACACAAGTGGTCGCGGTGGTATTTGAACCCATAACATAGGGTTCAAATGTCGGTTGTATCAGCAGCACCTTTTGGTTTTACAGACCTTTCTAGCTTCTCTTGGTATAAAACCATTTTGGCAATTTATATTAAAACTTTCTGTGTAGGAAATGTTACAGGAATTTGCTTTCACGTCTGTTGTGACATCATTAGATAGGTTAAAAGCATGTTGTGGATTTGTTACAGAAACAAGCACAAGATGAACAAAGTAGTTTTGTTGGCATTGGTGGCTTGTGTGATGCTCATCTGCATTGATACAACTGATGCTTGGCGTGGAGAAACCAAAATACAACAAAATTGTAAGCACTTCTATAACCTATCTTACTTAAACTTCTAAACGTTGTCTATTCTTGCAGATATGCTGTAAGGGACTTTCGGGAGACAAGAAAAAAATGACCACTTTAATCAACCAAGTGTCGTCATAAAACCAAGTTACGTCATTACCAAACACATCACCCCATTTCTGAAGGTCAAGACTTTTCGGCAGAATTTGTGAAAAGCACAGTACGCCAGGCCCATTAAAGGCGTCATACCGAATCAGCCGGTCACCAAGCATTCACCACCATATGGCAAGGCGTAGGCTAGAAAAATCTAGCCTGCGGTGGGATTCGAACCCACGACAGGAGTCTTTCCGGGACTCGCGCTCTACCAACTGAGCTACGCAGGCTCAGTGGAGAATCCGCCGAAAGTCGAATCACAAGCACCGTTGCCTGCCTCGTATGCTGCACATGCCAGCTTCGTAGAAGGGGATCGCCAGATTGACCAGTATCAGTTAAGATGAACATAAATTCATAGCTGGGATCAGCCCTGAAGCGTCGTGATCGCTGGTCTGCATCGACGCTTCAGGGCTGATCCCAGCTATGAATTTATGTTCATCTTAATTTGTGAAAAGCTGATCTTTCATTTTTGCATTGGTTAATACAATTTGTTGAATAGTGGTTTGAAAACTCAGAAATTATCAAAATGAAACAGTATAATAAGTATAATATTGTTTAGATTTATTAAAATTGTGACAAACACACAATGATCACCCAAAGTTCCCCTACAATCAGAAATCACAATTGTCGTTTAATCTGCTACATCATAATCGTTACTTACTACGTTCGGTAACGAAGTCTACATACTCGACTGTCGTGCGTTTCGGTAAAAAAGACAACTAATATGCTGTATCAACAAATTTTTAGCTCTTCCAGCTGTCTTGATTATAATATGCCGACCTTTCGACGTCCCATACGAGACACCTTCATCAGGGTAATGACATAAATTAAAAACACAAAGTTATGTAATATGCTGTGTGTGCAGATATGTCTGAAGATTTGAAACGGTGCTTTTCAGTGGAACTGACAATTCGTTTATATTTCCGACCATTGCTTCATCAGCAATATTTCGCGTTTCGTGGCAAACGAAAGGAAGTTTGGAACGCTGAGTGGTTTGCGTGAAAAGCTTGTGTATGTGGTGACAACTTCATATGGTGTGGAAGTTTACTTACTGAACTGGCAGTTAACATTGTATAACATAGTGAGCATGACAGTTATGTGTTTGTGGTGACTTTCATAGTGTAAAAGGGTACTGCAATATTTCAAGTTAATTGTTAGTCTGGAAAGAGCTGAGTAGTGTTGACATTGTAAAAACTGACATTTTGTTAAAATAGAATAATCAAAAAACAAAAACTGTAAAAGATTTTGTGTGGTGAATTCATTGTAATGCAAACTATACAAGTATAAAAACAGTTGCTTTTGATCAAGCTACTTTTAATGAATTTAATATCTATTGCTCCTCTGTTAAACGGTTCTTATTACAGGAAGCGACGTTTTATATTCACATAGAAGCCATATTGCCATTTAACGTTAAGAATAGCAGTCAAAACTTGGTATGTACAAAGTAGTCTTAATATGTGTTGCAATAATTTGTGTGAAAGACACGGACGCCCATTGGTGGTGGGGTAGAGGATATCAAAAGAAAGGTTCGTACTGAATTAATCCCCTTACAATATGTGAGTTAAGATGAACATAAATTATAACTGGGATCAGTCCTGAAGCGTCTATGCAGACCAGCGATCACGTTACATTCACATGTTGTAGTCATCTATATGGTAACACTTGCTTAGATTCTTAACATCTTCTACACAAGACGCCAGGCCAATTGAAGGCGCCATACCGAATCAGACGGGCATGCTTAGTCATTCTTATAGTCATGCTCAGTGGCCGTCTTAGATGACCAGTGTTTTTTTAAAGGCGTTTTCGAATTTCTCCAGCGGTTTCCCAAAATTTGGACTTCGGATTTTTTGGTATTTAAATGAAACACTTGCGGTCTCTTAAAACTACTTAGCGGTCACCCAAACCAAACCTTAAAAAAAAAACCCTGTAGATGACTACAGCGTCTACAAATTAACGTATCTACTATACAAGCTGTTTAACTGTTTGGGCTTATTAAATTTAGAACACAAAGAATGTTTTGCTTGTTTGACTCACAACAATCGCGCCATGTTTTTCTATTCCACGCTTGAATGAGTTCTGTACAATTGAAACGTCACAGTCTCAATGTAGCTTATCGCACAATCTGCTGCCGTGGGTTCGAATCCCACCTCGAGTTAGCCGGCTTACATGTGTCTTCTATGGACCCAGCGTATTACTTCGGTCAATAACTTTTCTTAGCTTGTAATTACTTCAGTCAATAACCTAAATTGATTTACCCCGACAAACAAAACAACTCTACTTTGTACATTAGGTTCTGTTGCTTTACTGCAGAACAATTTGTTGTAACTTCACGATTTTTTTTGCAAATTTCGTGTGGAGAAAAATCCAAATTCAATGTATTTACGTTTCAGGTTTTTGCACGGAATATGTTTTCGAACAGTTCAATCGTAGAAATGACGTCGAATTAGATGACGTCATAACCTTGATTGACGTCGTCGATTTGAAAAACAAACTGAGAGACATCGGTTGAGCACACATTAATTGATAGTTATGACATCACAAGTGCTAAATTGGTTGGTTTATAAAATTTAGGACGTCAAATAATGTTGTCTAAAGAAGTCGTCGTGTTTTTTACGAGAATAAATAAAAATACCAGTCGTTTTTTGTTTGTTTTAAGAAATAAAAACGATAGTCTCATGCAGTTTGTTCTGAAATCAAGGAGTTAACAATTGTAACTTACGAACAACAACATAAATTTGTCACCTAGGTTGATTTTTTATCAAAGGAATCTCATCAGCGGCTGATAATTACGTCACAGTTTGACGTTTCACCACCAACAAGCAAAAACAACAGCGCTAACTTCCTATCACTGTTATCGGTTATTTGCACTTATCGAATAAATGTTTTGAGAATCAATTTACGCCAACTGTAACAATTATTAATTAGCATTGGTAATTTCCTATGCTTCTACAATAAAAACACTTTGGGCGCCTATTTCGGTTGGTACATGCCTGTTTAAGATTCATATTCGATTGTTTCTATAACAGCGTTTGAACAATAAACAGAAAAAAAATACCTGCAGTGAAAACTAAATTTTATCTACAGTGAAAAAACATTTCCGTACAAATGTAAAAAATTGGTTAAATCACTTGGACCGGTCACGTGACGCTCTTAATATCAACGTAAATGTGAAATGCCGCAGGATGATTGCATTTAATCCTAGACACAGGAATACTCGCAGACCGTAACCTGTTCAAATGTAGTAAGCTCCTGGTTGTGGATTATTTCCGTCTCTCTCGAATTCTCAAACGCGCGATCTGCTGCTGTTTGTGACGTAATGATTGGCGCGAATCGGAAGGCCTGTGTGGCTTATTACGTGACAAAGGGCGGCGGAAATCAAAGAAACAGAGATCGAGTAACAGACAAGGTTGCATTTTTTCTTCTCTGTTTCTTGTTTAAATCACAGCAGATGTCAAGACCAAGCCATCATTCAGCCAATACATATCAGGAGCCGACAACATTTCAAGTTCAAGGAATTAAATGTTTGTTAAATTCTATAAATTTTAGCAAATGCGTTTCGACCGAAAGGGTCTCATCAGTGCAGCTGGTGACGAGAGAGAGGCAGTATTGGCTAGTATAGCCATCTAAATGCCTTATACATTTATTGACTTGATACTTTTACAGTTCCTATTTATTTTGGCAAAAGTCGTTTTAATGTTTGCAATTCATTTTATGTTTGCAATTCATAGTTGACTCGAACATGAACTGAATGATACTTTCCGTTTCTATAGCAACTGCAAAGGTTAAACAAGTTCATTTCGCGTAACAATTTTAACAACATGTTAATATTTTCGCAACGGTTTTCTATTTCAACCACGTGAATGCAAACGTTGCAAACAGTTCAGTTGTTTTGCGGAAGTTCCAAATAACTGTCTGCAACAAGCTAGTGAGTAGATATAAACCCTAGCTTTCAGTTTGATGGCGCGCGAAGTTTTATGGCAAGGAGAAAGTCTTTAATTTATTTCTCATTGTGACGTATTAATCAGCAAAGCGTTTTTACTGCATTGTAGCAAGCTGCTTGATTAGTACATAAGCGAGTGCCGAAGGGGACTAACAACAATCAGTCATTTAGCTTTAAGATCAAGAAACAAGCATTTATTGAACATCCGAAGTTCTGTATCAGATATTCTCAGCTTAGTGCAGTATAACCGAGTATTGCTCTACCAGCGGTTTTATTATAAACAATCGACGTTTCGATGTCCAATACCAGACGCCTTAATCAGGATAATGGCATATCTTGTAAATTTCACTTAATATAGTAGTTTGATAGCATTGCTTTGCTAAAGTTATTATGTTTGCAAATGCTGCTTAGTTTATTGAACTGCTATTCCAATGCCTAATGCGAGTGCATACTTGTGGGCGTGCAACTGCTAAACAAGCCACTTTAATTAACTTGCATTTTGAGAAAATTCCGAACAAATTGTCAAAATTCCATAAAAACCACAAAACACGAGAATCGGATTAGGGAATTCCCCGTTTAATCCGCTCGCGGTATTTCAGCTTGGAGAGGTGAAAAGCGTAAAGTGGTTGGTGGTTTCTTGCGATGGTTTGCCGCATAATTCGACCCACATTTTACGTAAATACCAGTTTCTTAACCCGTTTAACCACCTTTGCCAATGATAACGCATCATTGAAATTGTTGGTTGCACAGATTTCAAATTAAGTCTGATATTAATGAAATTACACAAGAAAACGAATTTAACAATTATTGACAACTTTTTGCTTGATATCAAGTTAGTGCAAAAAAATGTTGTAACGCAAAACTAATTTGAATCTATTGAGAAAATACTGGCGTTAACCGAGGTAAAAGTTGATATAAATATCACAAGTCGGTGGTATAAATATCTCAAAAATTGTAAGAAAAAACAGTTTATATTTAAACACGCTCGCCTTTAAAATAGTGCACTTAACATATCAGTAATGCGAGTTAATATAAAAACGAGTGGAATTAGAAGATTAACTCAAAGTTAGCGAGCATGAAAATGGTACAGTAGCCAGAGGCATCGATCATTTTCAGAGCGGCTTCTTACAACGGGATTATTATTCTCGCAACAAAACTGCCGTGCCTCGATTACACCACGTTTCATTGAAGCGAGTTTGCTGACCGATAAAGCGACGACTCTGGAGTTACCAGGTTTGCTGATCAATCTGCTAGCTTGGCATGTTGCAATAATGTCGACACATGTTTAAGCAGGCTGTGCTGATTTTAGAAAATACTGAACAAACGTTCTGTCCTCCAGGTTGCGTATTTAGTAAAATTTTCGTCCGACTGGTGTAAGATAAACAAAATACCCGTTCATCGTAACGAAGAACTTCATGGCGAGTTTTGTTATGGGTCAATCGTGAGATGTTGTTTATTGGTCTTCAGGTTAACATATATTGAATAGATTTCGGGTTTACTGTGTAAAAGAAAACATAATGACTTAATTGCACTTTTGAGTAACCACCAAACCGGAAATATGTGGGCAGCGTTACAACGTTATGGAGCACAAAAAAGATTTCAGTTACCAGGGTTGAACGCGCTGCACAAACATTCAAGAATAAAGATTTGTTGTGTCCGTAAAACGCAAGAAACATTGTAGCACCACAAGTTGTCATTCCCTTTTTTAGATTTTAAGATTTGCCATTATGACATAATCAGTATATTCACTATAATATTGTTTCATTTCTCGAGTCCTAAAGTCTCCAGCATCCATTGCCAAATATCAAACGTTTCAAAGCAGCTAAATTTCGATGCTCGCGTATTTTTGTTTTTCTAGTGGCTACAAAAATAGCGGAGTTCATAGTAAGTTGGGAATTTTTGCGCCATGTGTTTCTCTCGGTGTCAAAACAACGTTGTGAAAAAGGGTGTCTGACCTATAAGGCGTAAAACCGTAGACAAAAGACGCGAGACCTCTGCCAAGTTCACGTGTGTGTGTATTTTATGATAGTTTTAGTTCTTTTGTCAGGGAATGTATCAACAAAGTGGTGTACAGAGATTGTTATTTTTGTGTGTAAAAAGTCAATATATGCGAAATTTGTTGCGGTAGATAGATAGGTTTTACAACACTATATACGGATCTGTTCATAAGTTTAGTGATGAAAACAACGGTCCGAATAGACGTAAAAAGCGACATGTTTTATTGTTACTGTTTGGACCGTTATTTTCATCATTAAACTTATAGTTGGTTTAAGATACAGCAGTTGGCTGTATGATAGAAAACTTAAGCTTATGTGATGCCACAAAACATAATGACGCTTCTTTAACAACATTGTCATTCTTAAAAGTTTTTTGCAGATTTTTCATTTTATATAATCGTAAACAAAAAATGGGTAGTCAATAATCACAAGTAAGAACCTTGAGAGGATGTTCAGCTAAACACTTTTACGCTGGTAATAATGCGGACAGCCAAACCCTCAGAGATTTTATCGATAACATAAAGGTTCATATTTCTACGCGACAAAATCATAAATCGCCAAGCATGCGTACACGCAATGCAATTTTAATACCAAGTCTGTGAAAATGTTCGCTCGGACCAAGTTCTTTTCCGCATTTTTTGTGTTAACTGATACTTTGTACTTTGGTATTCTTTAGTTTAAAATGTTTTGCATTCAGTATTCGAATGTGCACAGATTAAACGGACGCACGCAAAACGAAACTCGACTTTAGACTTTAATAGTTTAAACTTGGTTAATTCAAATCGAAATCTCATTCATTTTGGCAATGTTAACAACTAAATCAGTTGCGTTGGTTGTTAAACAATCGAAGCGTTCTAGGTGACACAAAGGGTGTTTGATGACGTCACAATGACAAACAACCGTTGTTTGTGACGTCCCAGTGCCAGAGTCGTACGTAAACATAAGAATAAGGCCACACGAACTGCGAGAAGAGCAATTAAACGCTGGGCAGGATTTTTGCTCAATCATCACATCGTGATCGCGACTCTTCAAAGTGCGTTTGTGACGTCATAACGAGGAGACACTCCCGAAATTCGAATGGCGAGTTTTAATTGTTTCGTGCGACGAAATTCGACTTGCTTCAAATCGTGAGGTTTTTATAGAGTTGCGAATTTGTAATTGCCTGAAGAGTCGAAAATTGATCTTTAATGTTCAGCGGTCTGGCGGGCCCGATTTATGCAGTCAACATTTTTCTGCAGTTTCTTGGTCGATCGTATTGGATTTTTATTCTAGGCATCATGTTTTGTTGGTTTTATGTGAACTTTATATTCTATCTACAACATGCAAACTTTGTCTATAACCCGACTATATCAATTGCTGAGAGTAGAAGAGGTTATTAGCATTTAATATTTAACGAACAATATGTTGTGTAAGACTGAAACAGTATTTTTGAAGGTGATTTGTATTGTTTAGGTGTTTAAACAAATGACGCACATTTCGATTTAAAGTGAATCATTAGTATATGTATAAAAACAGTTCATTATAATTTTGAAGAAACTTTTTAGATCTTAACAGCTAAATAACTTTAAATTTGCATTGAAGCAAACATGAAATTCAACAAATAACCTTCCAAGGTAATTCAGTACGTAATAAGTAAGCTGATATAGTCTCAGTTGCGCTTATAACCCGCAGGTATATATTAGTTGAACAGAGCGATTCTCTTCAACGGAAAATATTTAAATTGTCAGTTGCCAATTACGAGGCAATTAGCAGTTAGAAACCCGGTTGGAGAGAAGTTAACCGACTGACCGAAGCTTAGAAAGCGTCTCGCCCTTTGCGGGTGTAGCAAGGATGTGGCAGAACGCCTGTAGTTGCTGAAAGCAGACGGAGAAACAAGTTTAGAATTGAAATGTCAGGATAACGTGTCGTATTGTGTAGGCGCAAGGCGGTTTCGTTTTACTGAATTTTTAAAGTTTAAGAATTTGTTGACTAAGAAATTGTTTGTCGGTAGCATTTAGACACAAGTAGTCTTGTAGAAATTTAACTTTTTCTAAAATATGCATGCGTTGTTTTGTGTAGAAAACGTTTGATCTGAATCGAAAACATATTTGTAGACCACTAAACTAAAGTTGATTAAATCTA
This sequence comes from Phallusia mammillata, assembly GCF_965637545.1. Lineage (NCBI taxonomy): Eukaryota > Metazoa > Chordata > Ascidiacea > Phlebobranchia > Ascidiidae > Phallusia > Phallusia mammillata. The sequence goes on from NC_137256.1 coordinate 1,701,195, forward strand.
AAATATGTTTAGTTGATAACAATTTGTATTGGACCCTGTTCGTACTTCACAAGAAGTACGTTACTAATAGTTTCTGCAGCTTGTATTGCCTTGTGCCTGAGAAACTCGATTTAAACAATTCAGTACGTTGGTTGCCATTTCCTATGCGCTTGGTGAAAAGAACACACAGCGGCACATTTGCACTAAAACAATCACCAAGCAGGAAATATCTGCGTAACGTTAAAACGTTATGGAGCGCAGAACAGAGAAAGGCCCAATTGTTGAATAATGGCCAAACGCGCTACAGCTACATTTTTTTTTAAATGGCTAAACGCGCTACAGCTACACCGTTTTATAAAACCGGTATATTGCACATATTGAAAGGGTTGTAGCCGCAAGGGGATTTTACCACAGTCAGCCCCTGTGTATAGCGTAGTGATGGCGATCAAGTGACACGAATTATTAACGAGATAACAGGCGGGCAACACCAGGACATATGGACAATAATTGATGTCTGATCGAGGCTAATAAGCCGAACACGCCTCACATAAGGCTGACATCGCATGGGAATTGACTTGTGGGATTTCGAAGCCTTGCACGCCCGCCACATAAACGTGCAGTCGTGCACCAATGTATTGTGTGTGTACACTACACACAGCCCTCTGGGAAAAGGCGAAAACTCGACAGCTTGGAAATCGCTGCAACAGTAGTTCCTTGTATAAGGTGGTGTGTATTGCGTCTAGCAGTCAGATCAGTTCATGTGCTCGTGGTTGCATACTTACTGCACTAGTTGCTGATTGTTTATAGATAGAGAGTTAGGTTTATGATAGTGATTGCTATGAATGAGAGATATTATTTCGATAACATATTGATGGTGCATGGTGAATTATATATTTAACAACCTTAAGGACAATTGACCTAATGGTTTTAATGAAGCTAAATCTACAATTTCAAAGTACAATTAATGAACAATTTCAGTTAGTCATAGAAAATCGAATTACTTTGTGGTATGGAAATGTCTCCAGTCAACCTCGTGTGCCAGACTTAATCATCTTACAAACTGGTTTCGAACAAGATTTGTGCGGTCAGTTGTGTATAGCCTAGACTCAACAAAAAAGTTGTGAACGGTAGAAACTGAGGAATATGCTGTCGGTTTATTGTCAAAATATTTCATAGTTTAATTTGAATAAATTCAAAAACACGTTATTATGTTTATCACTTTTGCCTCAGTGCCATATATGGTCAATTAACGAGATCAGCGGATAGAAATCATATGACGTTTTGACGTCACTATTGTTATTACATAGAAATTTCCCGAAAGTACCGAGCGGAACCGATTTGTGATTTTAAGCAAGTGCAGATACGTAATAATGAGAGCCTTGTGTTGTCAGAATACCTGTTTCGGGTCCTGATTGTGATTTCACAATAGGCCAAGTCATTCCACTTGTTTATGTAGCGGATAGGCATTGTGACGTAACAACGTTGGGCCAAGTCAGCAGTTCAGAGTTTTCGGTCTGCAGAGCGCAATTACCTCCAAGATCGAGTGCTTGTGTTACGACATAATAGACCAGGCGTTATGATGTCATAATCTCGGCATCGATTGCAACGCGAATTCGCGATAGAAGCGATATGGTTTTGGTCGTTTGATGTTGACACGATGAAACGTAGCTTTTATTTGGAAGCTAATTTGCCGATTAAGTCATTGAGGTGCTCAACGTAATTGCACATCAAACAATGTCGCGGGGCTGTTGTTGCTAAACAATGGTCTTGGAAGCTAGAAATCGGAGATAGGTATGTTTCAGTCGGTCAAGTCAAGGTCTTCGGAATCGCCCTAATGAAAATTCTTGTTTGTAAGACAAATTCTGCAAAATAATGCTGTAGGACTTTTAAGTAGACCAACGTTTTTCAAAGAAATTGAATTACTACTGTAGTTTTAATATGGTCATCCAAGAGAGAAGAGTAGTTAGCTCTATTGTTGGGCAGTGCGTTACGTTCCATTTGTTAGTTTCATTTAACCTGACAATGACAACAGCAATTGTCGAAACGTGGTGATGTAAATATTGACTGTTATTTTTTGCTGATAACACTCACTTTGTTTTGCAGAAATTTTGTATCATTGAACACTGACATTTAGTTAAGTTATGGAGCCGTGCAGAGACATACAATGTCTGTTGGACCGACTGAGAGGTCGTACACAAAGCACCACTGTATCAGAGAGTCAACCTGCTATGGATACGACCACGTTAAGAAGTTTCGGCGTGGATGATGAAAACGACAATCAGTTTTTTCCTGTTAATTCATCCTTCAGAATTTTGCTGCCCATTCTACTCGTTCTCGGTGTTTTTATCCTCATTGCTATTGGACTTATAATCCACAGGTAAGTTTTTGAAACAAAAACTTTGAGATTTTGTCCTGATAAATATGCTAAAATTTTAGAAACGGGTTTAAATCAGTTTTTTTTTTTCATTAAACCACTCCTTCAAAAGCGAATTGTTTCAGACTGCTGTTTTAGCTTGTTATAGTACTTAAACACAAGTTAGTTTTTTCGAATTAATGTCATGTAGTCTAGTATATGTTTCACAAAACGACAAACGTTGAAAAACATTGTTAAAACAACAGCAATGACCGTTATTTTGCCGCAAAACGCTTTGTTTTTTCATAAACGTGATCTTCAAAAACAGTAAATAGCACAACCAAGAATCTAAACGACTTTTTATTACAGACTCGTCATAAAAGTCCTGCGAAAACGTTGGGTATCTAGAAGATCCAACAATGTACAGACAACTTCGCATGGAGCACTTAGGGGAACCACCCACCGAAGACGGGGTTCAGGCGGGGACGTTAACACGGTCAGTGGGTACGTTGACAGTCCGCCCACATATCGACAAGTGCTGGACACCATCGAAAACGGGGAATCCCCTCCGCCGTACTATCAGGTAAAGCACTTTATTACGATTCAGGTTTTTACGATTATATATCAGGGGTCGGCAACCTATTTTTCTACCGCGGACCGTTTTTACAAAAACTGAAATTTTATCGCGGACCGGCTTGTAAAAAACTACAAATATTTAGCAATAAAAACTCACAAAACAGTTTATCTTCCCAGAGATACAGGGGCAAAATGTTTAGAGCAATTAATCTGAAAAATTATACGGCCCAGTAACGAACTTGTCGCGGACCAGTACCGGGCCGCGGACCGGCGGTTGCCGACCACTGATTGAAAGCATGCCACAGACTAAATATTAAATTCAACAGGAATTAGCGGTTCTTTTAGTTTTTTGTATTATATTTATTACACAATACATCGGTAAAAATTAATTAGAAAATACTGAACAAGCATTTTGTTCACCAGGTTGTATATTTAACAAATTTGTCGTTCAACTAGTGCAGGGGTCGCCAACCTTTACCACTCTAAGAGCCATTGGGACTAGTTACACATGGTAAAAAAACGGTGGGAGCCACAAAGCCGTTTTGAAATTTGAAATGAAATGCCACTGCAAAAACGCTTTTGTCTCATGATTTTCGATTTTTGTTGTTAGTTAGTTTCTTGCATATTAAGCACACTTGGTAAATCAGTCTGGTCAGCATTAAAAGCAAATAAATCCCCCCATGTAGCATTGAACGTTGTGTTGACTTCAGGCGCTGATTTTTGTTTCTTTGTTTTACACGTATTATGACACAACTATAGGATATTGTTGCGCGCGCCCACACACTGCAAACCGAAACAATAACCTAACATTGTGTGTTAACCTGCGCTTCGCCAGTTTGCTTCTTTCATACATAACGTTTCATGGTGTAGACATGGTTAGTTGTAGCTGCTAGAAGCGGTTTTGCTCATGTTATTGCAATGCAATTTTTCATTTTCGACTTTGTGTTCGGCATAATCATCACAGAAAGTGTAATCAATGCGGCTCCGGAGCCGCGGGTTGGCGACCCCTGAACTAGTGTGATGCTAAACAAATTACCAGCTGTTTTTAAAGAACGTGTAATTTTGCTGAAAAAAAATTAGGAATTTTTTTTCAACCGAAACATTTTTTTTAATTTCCAGGTTGCCAGCGGAGTGGTCAACATCGGCTTTGTTGACGAACAAGCTGATCGGTCACGTGACACAAACGACCAATCAAATCAAGTCCGCTCAACCAATCATGAGTCGGTTCAAACCAGTGACATAATACCGCAAAGTGGAGCTGCGGATACTCGATCACATCGGGTTCCCATGACAACCATGCCGCCCGTTGAAACGCCCCGATTGCGCATTGATGACATCATAGACTCGATATCGGTGCCTAGCAACGCGTTGGAGTCGGTGACGCGGAACGGTGTGGTGAAGGTCAAACAAGGTCACCGCGTGCTGCGCGCTTCAGTGTCGTTACCTTTGACCGAACCGACAGGGGTACAAGTAACTGACTTCACAAGTTCTGCTGCGCCGAAAACAACCGTCACAATCGCATCGGATTCTATTGAAAGTGCCATATCGCGTCCTAGCCTCCAATCAGCCGTACAGGCTACATCGGTTTGACTTCTGCTGGTGGCATTGTTATATTTTTTACACTTTCCGGTAGATGACGTGCCAGATCAAGGCGATGGCGTCTTCAAATTGCTGCTGGACAATTGTTTGGTTGTTTATGTTTTAACTTTTTGCCAACCTGTCTGTCTTCAATCGCGCAAAAGGGTGCAAAAACAGTTTGACACAGGCCTGTCACGTGCAAAACGCTATCATGCGTATCGAACACCTATTGATGTTATTTCACCGTGGTGCTATTATTACGACATAGTGTTATTTCATGCATTAGAATATCACGAGAGGGAATTGTATGTGGTACTTTTTTGGTTTTAGTCACTAATTGGCCATATCTAATTTATTGCAGTTTTTGTTCAGCCATAAGTATTACGTTACATTACAGAAACTCGTTTGTTTTTGGTACTTCTGATTTCATTTTTTATCAAAGCGAAAAGTTTTTTATTATTATCGATGAACTATGACACAATAACTACATTGTGACTGAACAATCGCGCCGTACAATGGTAATAAAGGCAATTGTTGTTCCTCTGTCGACAACAACCATTATGTGCAAGTATTATTACGTAACAACAGAACAGAATGCGCTTTAATCAGTCTCATCAACGTAATTTTGCCCGCTGCTTAAGGCAGTAAAACCTTCAAATAAAAACAGGCCAGAAGAGACAGGGTTTAAAGCTAGAATTTAAAATACAGTATTTACAGATAGTGCTATGTAGAGCAGTGTTTATTGCATGATGATTCATTAAGTTGAATGCAAAACGGCTGTTTGTTTTGGTGACATATTATGTCCAAAACATAAATATGTTTACATTTAAAATTCTGTTTATTAATTGCTTGATGCGTCATAAAGCGGATTCATAAACATAAACAATGGCGATTGTGATACACAGTTAAGAATGCTTCTGGACTACGAGTATTGGTGAGGTTTAGTTTGTTGCGAGGATGTTTAAAGCTAAACAGTGTGTTTGTCTTCACTTACTATTGCATCACAACCAAATGTTTTCAACAATGGTTTTGTGCAGAAAGTATCTCACTTCAGAGGAATGATTGTTTAAAAGTCCCCAGGCAACTTGTGTCAAAAGAATAGCCACCAGATTATACGCGTAAGGCAAGTCAATGATTACAAAAAGTTCCTTCCACCAGTAAACGTTCTAAACTGCAGGTCTTAAGAGCGTTTGTTCGCAAGTTTGCTTATCTACAAATTTAACAAGTTTGCAGGAAGTTCTTTAACGTTCTTTTCCTATTTATCTTCAGCACTTACACCCACTTCAGTATAAAACAACATCACTCACAACAGTGAGTGTATTTTTACGTCACAGCCAGGTTTGTTACATAGTACATGGTAACACAGGTAGTTATAATGGTTTGATTCTTGATTGTATCTTACGTCACTGTTGGTTTTGTTGGTTTAATTGTTGAGTGTAATTTGCGTCACAGACATGTTTGTTACGTTGTAACAAAGATAATAACAATGTACAGTCAGTATGCCTAGTTACAAGCTAATTCTGATTCTGCTTTTTCAGCTTTTATCTGCTGTTTGAGGCCTTTTGAAATAATGTTGTACGTTTTTCTTATTTGTGCTTGTCTGTTTTCGTCGGCGCAGTCGATGTGTTACAAGTACGAACCTCTGTACCGGAACTGGACCGGAAGCACGTCGTTAAGTTTGGTGAAAATTTCGACTGAAAACATTTGCCGAAAAGCCGCACAATGTTCCCCTCACCAAGCTCCAAGGTTGCAAGAAACTGTTTTTATCTGTTGTTTTTAAATTAAATCAATCAAGTAACTAAATAATACCCCAGAGTCGTTTTGCTGTAAATAAAGCTAGAGGTTTGTACTTTAAAGCATCTTGGATAACAGTATTTTCGACTGAATTTTCTACTTTTAGATCTGGTTCTTTGGATATTTGTCCACTGGAGACGCTAAAACCTCAGCCAACCCCGCACATTTCACATGAAAACAACAAACAGTTTTACATGAACGACTTCGGCGGAATCGATTTAAATGAAATAAAATTTTCCACATCCAACGAACAATCATTTAAATCCTACACCAAAGAACAAACGTAAGTGTGTTGTAAATTTTGTAATGATGTTAACAAAACAACCGCGAATGGTCAGTAAACTTCGTGTAAGCGTATTTAAAACTTCGCCAAGCTGAAATAAATGAAAATTCGATTAAAAACACTGAAAATACTAATTTATGTTTACATTTTTTACCTTAGTGCTCAAACGCCGAAGCCCACCGAAGCCGACTTGCCCGTTTTTACCGCAATGTGTTTTCTTGTCGATGATTGGTCGATGTGTCCACGTGACAGCAACGTCACTAACGAGGACACAACGGACGATAGGTAAGCTTTGCCAATTTCACTAAAAGCCGAATTACTTTTAACCTTGGACCTGACGCTTGAACCTTTTTACATGTTTCAGCCCAGTGCCGCCATTGCAGTATTGTTACATCATGCAACGTCACGAGGTTGATGACGATGGAATTTGCAACATGACCCTTGCTCCGAACGAAATACTTAAGGATCTTCTCCACGACGACACAGAAATGTGAGTCTCTGTTTGTTATTCGAGTCCTTGAAAGGCTTCTGTCGTGGTTTCGAATCCCATCACATGCTAGACTCTCGCCTTGCCATATTTGGGAATGCTTGGAGGACCGATTCGCCTTTAATATAGGCCTGGCGTACTATCATTTATATGTGAGTGTGCTGTGATCGCTGGCCTGCACGGGGCTGATTCCACCTATGAATGAATGCTTATCTTCAATTATAATATAAATTAAAATTACACTTTAAAAAACGCAGCGCTACCTCCAACCGAAATCTTGTGCTGTTTCGTATAAATCCGGTTGACGAAAAATGCTACGTCAGCAATTCCACGAGCATGACATCAGCAGAAATCGATCGGTGCTTCCCCGAAGATGAGAAGTTTGAAGCCATGGTCGAATTGGATCAACCGACTTGCGACCTCGCAGAGAAAGCTGATGGCAACAACAGCACTCTGAAGTCCAACTTCTCATTGAAATCCATCTTTCTTGACCGATTCCAGTGTGGCCCACTTTAGGCCGCAAAAAAACTTGGTCCATGTCTGAATGTAACGTGACTTTTGTGAAACTGTCTCGTTAACTTCGAAAAAACAACAATGACTTTGTTGTTTGTTTCTTTCCCATTCTGCCAGTGTTGTTGCGTAATTTACTGTCGTTTGTTCAAGTTGTAACAATAAACTACCTAAAAAATGTTAAACACCCGTGTACCCAAGGTTATATAAACACTCAGTAAAAGGGAAAGTACCACCAAACTATATTGGGATAAACCAGTGGTTCTCAAACTTTTTTTGTTGCGACGCCCCTGGAAAAGTTTTCTGGACTTGCGACTCACCAGCAAACAAAAGTTAATGAGGAAACTTATTATTGAAGTTGTGTTTATTGATACAACAACAAAAAGCCACGAAACGAAACTATTCTGCGACGCCCTTGGAAGATTGAAACGACGCACCAGGGCGTCGCGACGCACAGTTTGAGAACTACTGGGATAAACTATTAGGCAAAGGGCAAGAAAAGTTTTACCACAGAAACTTTATTTTCGAATTTTAAGTGGTGTCAGCATTTAAATATACCACCAAGTCTGATTTTCCGGTTGTTATATCGTCGACTATTCTATGAATGTCACAACAACAAAATATTAGCCTAAACTTTTAGGCCCGCTGCGTTTTCCACTCATCCACCTTTTGCAACGAACCACTGCTTTATGTGGTAACAAAGCAAAAGATGCTTAGGGTATCTAAATGTCTTATTCCGGGCCTGCTTGCAAAAAATCTATCTACAATGTTAAACTTGTACCCAATCTAGATTCGGGAAAATCACAAACATTTAAAGCTTATTTGCATGTTGTCGTGGAAACGAAAATCTCTAAGTGCACAAAACAGCTCATAAATCTTTTCTAACCTGTGATCCTAAAGAAAAATGTGAACGAGAAATAAATTGAAGCAATATGTGGTGATGAAACACTGATGATGACGTGTACAAAGCTCTAACGAGGCGAATAAGTGCACTAGATGAATTTCTAATGATAAAAAAACTTTGCGCAAATTTCATACGTCGGGTTGATTTTTGCGTAAATTAGTAAAGTTATGACCTAAGTCTGTCTCATAAAAAACAATAGATTCGCATTCTTAATCACTTAAACTCAACAGACTCGGCAGTTTGGTTGAACCGCGGCAAGAGCAGTTAATTTAAGCAGGCTTAATTCGATAAAGTAAACGTTGTTTGCTCTTCGTTTGTGACGTCACATTGGCACGGCCTTGGTTAATATTTTCGGTCCGTGAATGGAATTGTAGAATTCCTTGAACTTTTCCATCTCAAGGTTCGTCATTAGGTTGTTGAGCGCGTAAATCTGGAAAAATACGGAATTGACGGAAAGAATACAAATAATAGAAAATAAACTTAACCTTGTCCCTTTTAACAACAAAAAGTAGAAACTAAAGAATTTTAATAAACCTTTCTTCTTTGTTCCTGCTTTTGTTTTTCCGCAATTTCCTTCTCGTTCTCTCTCGTTCTATGTTCCTTTCGAATATTCGCTTTTCGTCTTTGTTCAGCAGCACGCTGCGTTATGACGTGATAATCGTTGCCATAGTGATGGATTAGACTCAGACGATTGGAGAGACTGTTTTCAGCTGTCAACTAAACGTGAGAAGGAAGAAATACAATTGTAAGTAAATAGCCCGACACTTGGTTGCATGTTTCTGTTGTATGTTATACAAGCGTTTTTTAACTGCTGCAAAGTCTTTATAAAACACAAGTTGTCCAACCCATTGTTACGCGATAGCGGCGATCCAGCCTAACACAGCGGGTATAGGTAAAAGCACATAAATTTTCTGATTTTTACAAACTGGACAGCTTAGCCTCGAATTTTTGCACAAAATGGCTCCATAGGCTTTATCGCGCTTTATGTGGGCTTTGCAGCATGGATTTCAAAGTGTGCCGCGGAAAGTTTGTGTTTTCGTCATTGCAACTCGCATCTCGTTATTTATGGCTAAATAACGAAATTGTGGTGTTCATGGTAAAGCTATTTTGATTTTACTTGTTACATAACATTCTCAACCACCACATTAATTTAAATTAATTTTTTTGTTAAAGTATGCATAAAATCTTGCTCCTCTGTGCAACACAGACTTGAAAAGGTTGGAAAACACTGTCTAACACAGTGGTTCTCAACCAGTGGGCCATGGAAGCGTTTTGATTGGGCCACAGCCCACAGACCAACCAAATAGAAAGCTTTTTTAAGAATTTACTTTCATTTGTGTCAGTACACTCAATTTTACAAGAATAATGGGAGGAATTGAGAAGCAATGTTTTTGTTTTGTTTTTTGTTCTGAACCTATTTTATAGTTGTTTTCTTTCTATCTTAAAAAATTACTGGGCCACAGAATTTTTTTGCAATGAAAGTGGGCCACGAAAGAAAAAAGGTTGAGAACCACTGGTGTAACACAATGGATGTACTTTTTGCCGGGTGAATGAACAATGTGTATTTGGGGTTTAATGGTACAATGTTACGTTGTGGAGAGACCCAGCACCAGGATAAATAGACAAGCTGCTGTTATTTAAGAAAAGGTACTTGGCTAAATAATGTAAGATGCCTATTAGGTCCAACATATTAAAGTTATTACTGTTTGACAGTAATTCTTGTTTTTTTACTGCATGTCACTTGTGTAATCTAAATCATTGAACTGTTAGGTATAAATAAAAACACCTAAAATTCTGAAACATGCACACATTTGTTTTCAACGAAATTATTAGTCACCTTTATAATATTGTGTTAAGCTGGTACTTGTCACTTATTTGTTTGTAAATTTCTTACCGTTTGCAAACTTTTCCTTGTGATAATATCTCTTTGCACTGTGTAAAAAAACATACGGTAGTTTAAGACCAAGGTCAAAAAGTTATACACTGAAACAACACCTAGTATGCTTTTGCTTTTTTAAGTGTTGTAAAAAAACTAAACACACAAAAAAGAAACCCTAAATTAGCAGCAATAGATTAAGAGATATATATTAGGGTAATAACCAAATCTGTTTTATTGCACAGCAATTGACAGTGCAATTGTGTCACTATGTGTTCTTTCACCAAGAAAAATAAACTCAACAAGCAGTAAGTTATCAGTCAAGAAAGTAATATCCAGAAAAATAATAAAAGAAACTTTGATTTTAAGTTGCTAAAAACCAGAAATGTCTGAATTAGATTTAACCATTTTGTGTCAAACAAACATTGGTTATTACTTTGCACTTGCACACACACATCATATGGCAGTTTCCCAAACAATCCATTAATAAGTTGCTACTATGATTTTATACAAATTTTATGTATACAGTACCTTGCTTTGGTAATGTGAACTTCTTTGTTGTTTGTTTTAGATTTCCATCTGTGGACAACACAGCAGATTGTGGAGACAACAAATCAACATTAGTGTTAGGAGCTGGCAAAGTTGACCCATCGACGGGTATCTCTTCCCCGATGTCACCGGCACCAGGCAGTGAAAGATGGTGAGTGACATTCTCCACTAATTTTGAAGTTGTAGTTGGTGGTAAATTTGGGCAGTTTGTGGATTTTGGTGGTAATTTAATAGTTGGCCTTCGATTTTCATAAGCTGATTTGCACTGGGGTATTTTGTTTATGTTGTACTTGTCAATATTAAGTGCTGAACTTGTTATGTCCAGTTTAGGCTGGTCTGTATGAGACATGTTGTCAGAATACAGAGAGAAGCATGAACTAAGATTCTTTTTCACAGGAATAGTGGTGACAACTTTTACATTGCGACGATTTGTTTTGGATGAATTTGATTTCCGCCGTCTATGTTTGTTCGATTTTGGCCGCTTTGCAGATTTTTTTCTGCCTCCATTCTTTGGTTTTGGCAAACCTTCCAAATGCGGAATAGCTGTAACTGATTTTCTTCGCACATTTTGCAGGGAATTGATGGGTTTTAAGCCTTGAGCTTGAGGAACTCTAGTGGTGTATTCGTTTTGATCAACTTCAACCACAGGCAAGCCATTGTCTAATAACCGATCAACAGCACTCTGCACTTTTTGCATAGAAGGTGAGGCAAAAAACTTAATATGACTTTGAAAATTGTGTTTTGATTTTGATGGTAGCATGAAATGAACAGGCGAGGAATGGACCATAGAACCAGATTTTCTTGTGACATCTGTTAACTGGTACATTGTAGGATTTCTCTGTATTGATGGTCGTTCAGTTAGCTCGATTTTCGCTGCATAGCAGTCCGCAAATAGTGGCTTGCTCATTAGTACAGTTCGTTGAGAGGCATTGTACGGTGCATAGATAGAGGAATTAGGAAGAAAGGTCTTTGCTTGAATCTTTACATCCATATGCTATGGCTTGAATTAGCTTCTACCTTTTCTTAAATCTAACTTGCAGGCAGAAACACGAAACCAGCCAAAGCGCACAGAAGGCTTTATATCTACATGATTGATAGATTAAATTCCTAAAAAATGACAACATTTACTACATTCGTGTCATCTTCCAATCACAAAAAAATACTTTGTCTTATTTTACTAAACTGTTCTGGCCATTGCTACTTCATGGTAATCCATGCTATTAATAATGACATTGTTCTCCAAAAATGGTCACCAAGTTGTCACAATGTCCAATAATCAACCATACAAATTATAACAGCTCAGGAAAACTCAGGAGCATTACTAAAGGCCCATTGTGCTTCTGTTGTTTCACATGAATAACTTCACTGTGTCATGAAAAACTACTATGTGGAAACAATATATGATGTGGAAACAATATATGAGCTTCATGATTATCATCAAAAAACATAATATACAGCTGAAACTAACAAAGATTCCATGCATCTTATTAACTATTCAAATATTACCGTAATTGCCATCAACATTTTGTCCAGTACAATTTTCACTTAAACCACACATTACAAACAAAAGTTTAACAAAATAACAACATTATTTTCAATTGATTTGTTGTTTAAAAATAGTGATGCAAACAATAGTTTTTTTTCAAAAAAATTTGTGCAACAATTAAGTTACACTTTAAGTTGCATGACTTTTAAAACTTTTATATAACAAGCCTGTATCCGCTACTCAAAAGTCCAAAGTAAAGTGAAAAATGTTAAACAGCTCTGCACTTTTTCTGGTGTCTGAATACTTAACCACCTCAAACTTGTACTTTTCAAACTGTCACTGGATCAATAATTATCTATTGAACTTCACAGTTGTTTCCACTTGAAATTTGTGAAGCACAAGCTCTCCAAGTAAAACCTATTGCACACTAGCACTTGAACTAAAGCTTCTCTTGTCTCCATAGCAACCTCTCTACTGCCTCTAACGGGAAGGTTGGTACTCATAGAGATCGTATGAAACTAAAAAATATTGAAAAATAGGTTCAAATTATTTGCTTTTTTTTATTGTCGAAATAAATACGTAAATTTTTTTTTTCGTTTTGCTACAACGAACTGTCGCATAATCAATAACGTGACAGGACAAATATACCGCATAATGATGTCACAGTCAATTTAAGTGAACGCACAAATACTAAAATGACGTCACAAACATTACGTGGAGACTATCAGCCCTTCGCCGTCTGCGCATGCGCAGTTTACAGCAAGGGCGTCATTGAAGTTCCAGTCACGTGATGAGTTCGGTTGTTCGCTGTAGCGAATTAACGACGCAAAATGTGAATCGGGTTTTTCCTGACATTAGAATTCATGCAAAATCTCATCGATGATGTCATTTATGCTTTCTCCATTGTCCGGCTCCAAACTATAAACAAATAAGAAGACACGATTTCAAAAACAGACACATTAAAATTGAACATATCTTTTTTACAACAAACAACGTACCAAAGCTATTGTGTAAACTTTTTTTTATGTTTTATGTTTATCCTCGCTGGGCGGTAGAGCTACTAACACCATAACCCACACGACACCCAAAGTCGATTAGGGGGCGTAAAGAGCTGAATTTTTCATTTAGCGGCTATAAATGGGTTGGGTTGGGAAATAAGTTTTTAAATTTTTTACATTAGTAACTAATTTTTTGGGTTAGTTTTATTGAATTTTAAGTGCTAATACCTTACCCCGACCCTAATAGCCCTAACCGTAAGCATTTTTGGAGATATAACCAAATCGACTTTGGGTGTCGTGTGGGTTATGGTGTTAGTAGCTCTACCTCGCTGGGCGGGCAACGCCTGAATGCGTAAAGCCCGGTTTACACTAAGCGCGAACTGCTCTTTTTTCCTCATGCGAATGACGCAAAAATCGATATCCACCGCTGCCTGTTTTATTTCATATAGGCTACACAAAAATGCGCATTTGCTACATTGCGCAATTAATACATTATAGCAATTTGGCTTTGCGTTATCTAAATGTCAATTATTTAGTTGTAGGTAGTTAAAAATCGTATACAAACGATTACTTTGTGATGATAACAACATAGCAAGGTCGAGATTTGAACTCGTAACCTTATGTTTTCTTCCCATATACTTACGTTTCCTCAAGAAGCGGATCAATGAACGGCGATAGGTGGGTCAATAGGGTGGCGCTTTCAATACGAAATCTGTCAATCAAATAAATACAATTAAAACTGGAACAAATTTAGCTGTGGTGTTTTAATGTATATGAAAATAGTAGTACAAGATTTCGCAACCAAACGATTTAGAGTGCACATGACGTAGATTTAAACGGACCAAAAACTGACGCCTAAACGGGGTTGTTTTAAGAACAGAAGCCCGATTTGAGACCATCTTCACAAATGCGGCCGAGTATTAAGTCAGACCCAAATCAAACCCGTATGTTAACCAAACGTATGCCAATGTCCATTTATTATAGTTAATTTAAATATGTGAACATTCCATTTACCAAAAGTTTTCATGTATAGTAGCATAAAATGTTGCAGCTTTAACGTTTTGACAAATTATTGAAGTAATCGAAGTCAAAACAAGATTACCACATGTATGTGCTATTGCAGCAGTCAATAGCAGTTCAAAATGTTTTCAGTAAGATTTGTTTTATTTTCACACTAACCTTGCCATCCCGCTTTTGTCAATGATAAACTTGTTAAAGTTCCATGTTATGTCGTTTACCTTCAGTGGACTGTACATGTATTCATGTGGAGGCCCGAATACTTTGCTCGCGTACGGACACGAATCCTGAAAATATTAAACCGCTAGGTGGTGATATTGAGCAGGAATATTAAAAGTTAAACTTGTTTATTTGGGGGCAGAAACTTGGCCAAATGGTCCAGGGCGTCTGACCTATATTAAGACGTTAAAACCCGATCGGGATTAGTACTGCATCCTGGGTTCGAACTCAATGAAAGCGTGACAATGAAAATACAAGCAAACAGTTTGTTGTTTTTTGGTTTTCGGCATGTATGGAAAAAGTAATGTTTTCACAAAAATACTTTTTTGGTTTGCTTACCGTAAAGTTAGGCGTTACGATTAATAGTTTTTCACTAAAAAAAATGCAAAATGGCGTTTCAACTATCGCATAAACTTGTCAACTATCTTATATTGGTATTTTTTCTCACGACTACAGAAATTGGACGTAAAACAAAACTTTCCAACGAAATAATATGTTACACAGAAGGGATAGCCCGTCGTCTTGTGGACCACGTACCTTTGTGTGTTTGTATAAATCGGTTTCTGTCTTCCCGTTTACGTCGGTCTTAGTGAAGAAGTAAATCTTGTCGTGTGGAACGTAACCGTTACCGGGACGGACGTATTTGACTCCGTTCAAAATCTCACTGTCTTTGCCGGGCTCTTGCAAGCCGAACTGATTGCTTGGGAAGGCTAGGATCACTAATGGTTTTCCTGTGTAAAGCTAAAAATAAATAGACCGTATTTACCCGATTGTAAGCTGTAACTTATGAAGTTTTTACCCTATGCAACAGGGATTGGCAACCTGTCGTGTGCCTTTTTACTTGTCAGAAAAAATCTTGAAGTTTTTATCTGTAGATTTACGATAATTGGTCACGTAGTACATAAAGTGAAAGCCTCCAACCTCTAATAGTGCGTTCATACTGTGGTATTGTTCCACAGTCAACCCTCAGTAAGTTGCCACGTTGATGAGAATTGAAACGTTTCCTTTAAACTGCGAGAGATTAACCATGTTTCCGTTGAGATCCAAACTTACTTCATCGTAAACAGAGTACTGAAAAAAAGAAATTATTAACCATAAAGTTTGCGCAGTTCGGCCAGATCCGCACACTACGCCAGCGCGCGAGCTCAAATTTGATGTTTGTGTATAGTTTACTGCCCCAATGGGACAGCTTGTGCATGGACATGCACTAAGCCGTGGATCTAGCCCTAGGAAGCTATTGTTTCTAAAAAATTGCGAAAAAAATTTCTTTAGGAGAAAAGTCTTTAGTTTTGTTTTTAACTAAATGTTTGGGCACTGTTTCATGTCAATATGATACATTAATCGTTATATTTCGGATAATAACCTAATAAACACGCTTCTGTTTAGTTAGATATAACTACAGGATTGACAATAGCTATATGGGCTATAAGCAGTGGTGGGATTCAGCCGGTTCGCACCGGTTCGCACCGGTTCTAAAGAACCGTCTCACAAAATTTTAAAAGATCAGCGTACCGGTTAGCATTACTGGTCACTCTCAGAACTGGCTGTAAAATATTACTGACGGAACCGGCTGACAAAAATTTGAATCCCACCACTGGCTATAAGGTCATTGAAAATACTGCGTAAATATATCATTAAGTTATCACAACCAACTACACTTGTGCATAGAAGTAATCCCAATGTTAACATGTCTAAAAATCAGCTTAATGAGAAATTCTTAATTTTACCTCAAACCCTGTTTAGTTACCTTGGCAGTCTTGTAACACGTCGAATGCTCTATCCCTTCATAATGAGCTGTTGTGACACCACAAAGAGCTAGAAGCAACGCGATCTTCGCTGCCATGGTGACGGTTGACCTGACAACAAACCGCCTTACCACAAATAATTAACCCTTATTCCCCTGTTAGAAAAAGTATCAAAGGTTTGAAGCCCCTGAAAACCAACAAAAGTTCCCCCTGTTAGCTTAAAACAATTATTGCAGATTTTAAAGCGTTGCTTCTTAACCTTTTTTGTAAAAATCCCAAAGTTTTTTCAAACTTATTCTCACCCCTTGTCTACAATAACTGAAAAATTAATATCAAATTTTGACAAGGGATAAAATTTTCACTAAAAACTATCGTATTTTGTTCAGTAACGTTGCAAAAGTGTTATTCGCGAAACATTGTTAACCATAACTGAAACGTTAATAGCGTACACTTTAATTTTCAACACGTAATATCGAACCCTTGCTTTTGCGCAACGTACACGCAGGGATTACTGGCAACCCTTATCAAAAACTCCTGTTGTAAATCATTTTGCAGCCTTTGGTGTTCAACAACGTTAGCTTGGCTGTCGCGTTCAAACCGGCATACAGCTTCTTCGTTGCGACAAAACGTTTTTGATTTTGTTCAACCAAACATTGCTGAGCGACATCAATGACAAATTAATCCGGATGTGGCGTTTTCCTGATTGCAGTTTGCGAATTGTCCAACAAATCTTTGTGCTTTATGCTGAAATTCACAGATAACTCAAAATAACAACTTTAGTAATAGATCAAAACCATCAACCGCTTTGGCAATTAGTACAAGCATCCCCTGTGTTTCTTTGTTATACTGTTTTACTGCTTTTATTTTATTTTATTCATTTTAGCGTGTTTGTTTTAGCACTCATTTTTATCGATTTGTATTTCGATTACAGGAACTGATGATGCCACATAGGCGAAATATATATTCTATTATTTGAACCGACTGATTCTGTTTTACCAAGGATTTTCTCGTCTATTGGTTTTACTCTATTCACAGATAACTGATACGCTTTGTATCAAGTTGTGCAGAGCTGCCCAATGCCTCTCCCTGTTTTTGCTTGTTTAGTAAACCATTGAACTTACAACGTATACCCATTTCTCTTGAACATTAGCACGAATTTTTGGACTCTAAGTTTGAACTGTATCTTTTTCTAAATGTTTTAGATAAAAAACATTTAGAATCTTCCCACCTTAGCAATTTCAATACAAAACTGTTGCTTCTCAGGCATAATACATAAACTAAATTGTGCTCTTCTGGCAAATGTATTATTTATTCCGACGTTTAAACGTCCTATTTAAGCCGCCTTCATCAGGGTTACCAATATTTACTTTGACAATTTCCAATTGGAAACCAAAGTGATGTCGGCTCAGTGTCACAGTATCAAGTTTAAAAACATCAAGCCAGTAAATGATAAGTAAGCTACAGACAGTGCAATTTCAAATCATTCTTGTACTCTCTTCTTTTACCATGCCATACAACCTTCATTTATCTTTCTTCTACCAGCGCCACAGTATGTTTTACGCTACCCGCAATCTCTCGAATCCAATTTCCTATGCTTTCAATTCGACAATCGCGTTCTAAACCATTGTTCGATCGGCGGGTTTCCTGACGTTAAATTCGGGAAGCGGTTTTTTGAATAGCTGTTTCAGCGAGTTTAAATCGTGGCCAGATGGTTTTGAAAATGCAAGCAAGCAGAAAATGTTCTTGTTACATTTATGGTTCGATTGAGGTTAGCTTATTCTATCCAAAACACTGACTATAAAAACGCTGTTTTTAATTTGCATCTCAAACTTATCACTGTCTGTTAGCCTTTCTGATGTGTAAATCTTATTCAAATAAAATTCAAAGCTGTTTCCTTATACCCTGAAAAAATATACTTTCGATTTTCATAACACACAAATTCGAAATTCAAATTTTCACTTCATTTAATTGGCAAAGACACTAAATGTAGCTCACAACCCACACTGTTACGTAACAAAACACAAGATGTCATTATGACGTCAACTATCATCAAGGTGAATGCACTAAAGCCCTGATGATGTCACTAAGTCAAAGACGATCTCTAAATCGACCTCCAGCCGTCTGCGCATGCGCAGTTTCCGGTGGAAGCGTCATAGAAGTTTGTGTCACGTGATTGCAAGTCGGTCGCTACAGCGAGTATCTCGAAAGTTTTGGCGGGAAAATTATTTCTTCTCTTTAAGAAGGGTTGAGATCCAGGGACTCAATTGTGACGCAAGAGGTCCGCTGCCGAAACGAAATCTGTTGGAAAATAACAAAGCACTTTGTGACGTCGTAATTAAAACTCACAATTTAACAATTAAATTGTTTTCCTTGCGGAAGTCACAAATGTTTTTAAAACCTATTTTAATTTTAACTGGATCACAAATTTTTGTGAGGTTATTTCTGCCACTTTACGAGTGTTTTAACCTTTTTGTATCGGCGCCGTAAAAGTATTCCAACTGAGTTTATAACTTCCTTCCAAACAAGAACAATTTCGGTTTAAATCCATTCGCTTTTAACAACAGCAGTTTTGAAACGCATTTTGTCAATTGGTCGTTTGTAGTTAAACCCTGTTGATGCACTTTACCTTGGAATGCCATCTTTGTCGATGAGAAACTTGTTGAAATTCCAGTAGATGTCGTTGGCTTTGATCGGTGACCAGTAAAGTTCATCGGTTATCCCGATGTTCATTGTGGTGGGTGGGCAGGAAGCCTGGAACGATATTGTCACAAAACTCGTTAAGCTGTTGCCTAATTAAAAACAAAACTATCAAGGAACATGTGTATAAGGAACACACCGCGTATACTGTATTTCAACCGTGCTTAAAAAACAGCTACGGTATTGCCTCAAGGTTTATTGCAGGTCATTCGCATTTACTGTGCATATAAGTAACATATTACAGCTTTTGTAATAGTTTTTATTGTTTACCTTGCACTGATGAAAAACAGCGATTGATAAAACGTGTCCAATACGTTGTAGTATCGTTTTTGGTCAAGTATTTTTACAAGTCTATGTTTGTTTGTTTTTTCTTTCAGCTGTGATATGGGGGAAAAACTCCTTTTGTTAGAATAGCTAGCTTCTTCGGTTAAAAAAGTCCTAACATGCTGCAGCGTTGAAATGTTTAGTTTTCACGGGGCTCGAACCCATGAGGCTCATGGTAGATCCTCAAATAGTCTTGTCTATTTTTTATTAAATCTACATGAAGATAATACCGTTCGGCCAATTGTGTGCCATTTATCTGATCACGCTGTATTGTTGAAAAACATGTACGTCAGCGCCATCTAGTGGATAAACATTTTTGGCAAAATCTTCTACTCAATTTTATTTTGGCAAAAAAAATCTTTCTCATAAATCTTTTCACCTTCAGTTGTGTGAAGAAGGGATCTTCTGTTCCACCGTTGACCTCCGTCTTCCCGAAGAAGAAGATCTTCTTGTCGGGGATGAACCCGTGTCCAGGTCTCACATACTTCACGCTGTTGATAATTTCATCGTTGTGATCAGGCTGCTGGAGACCGAACTGGTTACAAGGGAAAGCGAGCACCACGACTGGTTCATTGGTGTGTTGCTGAAATAAAAAATAAGAACTTTGGCACCTCAAGTGGTAAATTGATGTGTTGCTGAAACAAATCAGAACTTTAGCGCCACAAGCGGTGAATTGGTGTGTTGCTGAAACAATAAGAACTTTAGCACCACAAGCGGTGAATTGGTGTGTTGCTGAAATATAAACATGAAAGATATAGCGCCATAAGTGGTTGTAGGTTTAAGTCGGTTCTTCCATTAGATGGATATACCGTTGCTGCCAGGCATGTATTTTTTTTGACTACACTACAAGTTACGACATCACTATTTAACTCTTCCAAAAGGCTTAAATGACTTCGCTATTATACAGGACACTTTCTGCCCGTTAATGGGCTTGAATATCAATCAAGATCCTTGTCAAACTGTTTTGACATAATACACATGGTGTAGGTTAGGTAAAAAACTGTCTGTTCATTGAAACACAGGCCTAAGTTTTGTTCCGATTACCTGTAAAAGTGCATTCAGGCCCATATATTGGGGCGCGGTTAGCCCTCAGTAGGTGGCCACGTTGATTACGACGGTCACGTTTCCGCGAAATTCGCCAAGGTCAACCACGTGGCCGGTAAGGTCACTGAACTTTTGGTCGTACACTGAAAACTGTGAACACAAAGAAAACGTGTTAAAATGTAAATTAAACAATTTCCAACTAATGCATGTTTATCTACATTTGGCTTAAAACGTCATTTCATTCCAATAATGATAACATTTAACAACATTAAACAAACTTATGTGTACGCTTTAACCTTTGTTCCGCTATAACAGGTCGAGTTCTCAATCTCCATGGCAACAGCGGCGCCTGCCAGAAGAAGCACCGACGCAAGGGCGCCCTCTACACGCCTCATGTTGGTGCAAATACTCTACGACTGTCACAAAATAAAAATACATTTTTAGGTGAGATATTTATATGTTCTGATATATAAACTGTTGCTGCCAGGCATAATATCAACATCGGAGCTCTCCTGGCAAATGTATTTTTGCACCGACCTTCGTTGCGTTATGACTTACTTCCGTTTAATTATTTTTTTTCATTGTTTATCGTGCACTGTACTACGCGCATTCAGTGTTATTTGCCCTGATGAAGGCGACCTGTATAGGACGTCGAAACGTCGGCATAAAAATACAGTTGCCAGAAGCGCTTTATAAACTTGAAATATGCATTCTTGCACATACAGTTATTAGGTGGTTATAACCACTGCAAAGCTGTAAACAACCCTCTAATTTTACAGCTTTAATACACCGTACGACAGATTTATTTAAAACACTCCTAATTTCCGCATAACAAAAACGTTTAGCTTCCTTCTACTTAGCCTGGCACGAACGAATGACTCATTAAGTTGCCTTGCAGCATCATTGCATCCGGCAACAAAGGTTGTAAATGCATTTGTGCAAACACTCGGTGCCAACCACATGACATGCTGCATGTGACATGTGCGTAAACATTAAATAGGACTTTGTGGCTTAAAAACACACACTGGAATGCGCGTAAAATCAGCTACGGTATCGCCTCAAGGTTTATTACAGGTCAAATAGTAATTACTGTGCAAATGTGATCAATTTATTGCCACACGTCTCCCACTGTTGTACAGTAACCAGTCATTCCCAGTTAAGCATTCCCAGTGTTATTTTCTGCATGCCTGGTTGCTTAGATCGGGTTTTTGAATGTGTCTTCTGAAAAGTTTTCAAATCAAACCAAACGCTAATCGATATTTAACTTAACGAGATATTGAATTATGTCAAGATTAATTTATTCCAAGCCATTACTGCGGAATAGAAAACAACGAAATTGTTGAAAATCTTTACCAAGCTATTATTGCCAATCTTTGACCCAACAACTTTAACGAACTGGTCAATATTTCGTTGTATATAGCTTGTACGCCTGTACGGTAACCGGTCACTAATAGTAAACTAAATCACTCCATAACGTTTCAACGTTGCGCAGCTATTTCCGGCTTGGTAATTGTTTTAGTTCAATTGTGTCGCTATGTTTTCTTTCACCAAGCAAAATAAACTCAACTTAACTCAACGTTTAGGTTTTTCTTAGCAGTGCAAAACCATAAGAAAAACTATTTCTAGAGCATCTTGGTTACACAACTTCACATTTCAGACGGCTGATCCAAGCTGATATAGCACACAATGCCCCAGTAAGCAACTAGGATTACCCAAGCGTGACCAAGTTTCATAATACGCAGAGCTTGAAATGAGGTAAAGTTTTCAATTTCGAGCCACGCAGTTTACACGCTTGGTCAATTTGCATCGTCCACGAACAGCGCCAGAGAGCTACTACTCATCGGGAAGTAATGTTTGTGGGCGTAATACTATTAGGTGTAGCAACAACACCCAAGTACACTTAGGTTTAGTCGCATTACACATTAGAAACTCGTACCAAAAGCCACTTCTAGTTTGTACCAAAATCGAAAATAATTTTGCAGGGCTTTGAAACAACGTTAAACAAGAATGCAACTTGTTTAACATTTATTACAACAAACAAACTAGGAATACTAGGCACAAAGTTAAAGTTTGCTTGATCAAATACATAACTGCATCGTAAGGGCATTTGATGTGCATAGATTCTCTATCTGATGAGTTTTTAACCGCAATAATTATCTAGAGCAGGGGTGTCAAACTCATGGGGTTCGGGGGCCGCATTGCAGTTTGGAAATTATGCCGAGGGCCGCATGTGATTTTTAATCTAGTTTTATACACCTAAACAACCTTTCGCTACGACGGCCGCATTGCAGATCCTTATTTCAACCAAAGCCGCCAATTACCTGCTGGGTTTTGTTTTAAATTACATATGTAAAGAAATAGGTTTATCTCATATATATACGACCAATTAACGCCCCAAAAGCTCAGATTGATTTCCAACGTGTTATACAGATTGAGCTGCACAGTGTGAATATCGGTTTTAACTGTTTATTACGTCATAATCTATATTGTGACGTTTTGGTACTCTTTTTCGCATTGTTTGCACACAATAGGCCTACAAAAAGTCTGACGCATATCGCTGTAAGGCTCGTAATACTCTTTTCAGTTCCACAAAATTTGTTAAGAGCTGTTTGAAAATCAAAATTTTGGCAAAGGAGTTTTAATTACATTGTAATACCGCCAGAACATATATTTTTATCAACATGTCCACGGCAGTACAAACTCGTCTCTGCGGCCGCAGGTTGTACATCCTTTACTGAAACGCTTTGAGGAACGGTTTAATTACTATCGTTTCTATTCAAAACATACGAATTTTTATTTATAAATTACATTTTTTTAAATGTCTGTTAAATAATAGCTTTTACTTTAAAAGTAAGAAAAATTTATTATAATTAGATAAAACTCAACAAAATACTACAATTGTTGATGAGTGTTCGTGAGCCGCATTGGAGGGCTTTGTGGGCCGCATTGGAGGGCTTTGCGGGCCGCGAGGCCGCGAGTTTGACACCCCTGATCTTTATAGTACATTCGTATCACAGTCGGCTGTTTTTTGAAAAACGAATAAAACACACAACTAAGCGAATCTCTAATCCGTGTGCACAAAAATTAAATCATTAACCACAGATACAAAAGATTTTTTACTTTTTCAACTTTCTCTTTTTATCATTCGCTTTACGTCACAACAAAACTCGTTTATTTCCTAACAACAGCAAATGAATTGCTGAGTATAATTCCGTTTCTTCCTTGTATGTTTTATAATGTACGGTTGTTACAAGAATCCCTGTAACGTTACTTATTTCTGGTCGCTACTTTTTGGGTTCATGTTTATCTCCGCAACTTAATAAGACACAGCATAAGTTCAACATTCGTGTTTGACATTACACGAATTTTCAGCAGGGCTTTTTCCTGGCACCAGCTTCAGGATTGAGTGGTCACGTTTTCCATCATGTGTTAACCTCAATGAAATTGCTAAATTTGGTAATTCATTCCTTGCAAGTAAAAAAATCATTTTGTAATTAGTTTTCCTTGCATCTAATTGCAGTACATTTGATGAAAGTGTTCAGTACGATTAAAACGTGTGTTTTGGGCCAACAAAAGCGGTTATCGCGTATTGTGGTGCTTTGAATACATTGAACGTAACGCAATCTTTCGCTTTTCGGTTTCGATCTGCGGTTTCGACTTTTATTTAGTAAGGCCGAAACTTGACGTTCTACTTATGAATGCAAAATATCCATGTTTCACAGCAGACCAAATAAAATCTGATTGTTGCCTTGACACAGACGAACCACGCCGACTGCAAAATATTCATGTTGTGTGCAGCTTAAACATCATCAAATGTATTTTGGGAGTGTTACAAAAAGGTAACCTGCATTGAAAACATTAAATTGTTTCATACTTGTGAACAGGTTTTTTTTAAGGTTTGGTTTGGGTGACCGCTAAGTAGTTTTAAGAGACCGCAAGTGTTTCATTTAAATATCAAAAATAGCCATATTTGCTTAAACGAATTATTTATTAGGCTACTGGAAAATTTTGGGAAACCGCTGGAGAAATTTGCACCAAAACACCTTTAAAAAAACACTGTGTGTGAATGCTTGGTAAACGACGGATTCAGGATGACGTCTTCAATAGGCCTGGCGTACAATGATTTATTCTTTCAATCACTGCTAAATTAATACCAGTTTCAAGAGTTGAACTAAAGTATGTGAGTTTGTCCAGAACTTTTCTGGCGTTTTTTTGTTGCATGTTATCATTGCACCAAGTTTTCCATATGGCCCAATACCAGGAGATAGTTTTTAATTTAGAGTTGCACCAGACCTTACAATCCCGCCAATACATCATCAACCGCAACAGCCGTTCCGCTTTTAAAAGCCCACGCAGGCTTCTCGTATTTGCAGACTGTTCGGTTGATGGATTTATTGATTCTAGGTGACTGTGCACACTCTGCCATCGTAAATAGCGAGTGCAGGTGGATAAGGTTTAAAATCTAATTAAATTTGCACGTATTTGAACAAAAACGCGTGTTGCAATTCAACTTTGCATATTTTTCACCAATTTTTAATTTCCTAATATCAGTAATTCTTCTGATTAAGCAAATATACAACGTAGCATCATTTACACTCTTGATCATTCCCTCAGACCACTTAGACATGTAAATTAACAAAGAAACGCCCACGATTTGTTAGTGTAACAAAGTCATGAAAAAGACAGAGTTTCTTGGATAAAAATGATATTAATATGTCGAGCTAAAGTAAAAAGGTTTTATAGCTATAAATATACTCTAACAATACATACTTATTGCATGCTATTTGGTCAAGTTTCTTTCGCATACAGTTCAACACGATGAGGGCTAACCAGAAACAAGCAAGCCAATATGTTGGTGCAAAACATAACGTTTTGACAGCTTGTGTCATTCTTAAATTTGACTTCACTTGTTACTGTGAGTTTATTAAAAAGAGCCCCTTCATACCCACCAAATCCCCATTGCACCACGCACTTCAGTCAAACCCGTTTTAGACACAACGTCATTGTTAACCCAACGGGAATTTCCAACGATAAAATGTCTACGCTTTGGGAACGGAACCCGTTTTCAAAACGCCCATTCACAGCCGTGTGCTGTTTCATAAACAATCTTGCTTTACCTCTGTGGTTTATGTCCAGTTGTGGCATCGAACAGAATTGGTGAGGCATGGATTTTAAGGCTGTCACTCCCAACAAACTGGAGTGCCGTTGGATGGCTTTACTAGCCAATACGACCCACCTGTCTATCTACCATCCAAGGGTAGCCATCTACCTAACCAATCCGGCCAATCTCTTGTCACCATCTGCAATGATGAGGCCTTATAGGTCGAAACAGCGTGCACTGTCTGCAGCCTAATTCTTGCTTTGCTTTGATATGCAAAAATGCGTATTGTGTAGTGCGTTTTAGTTACATTGGATTAAAAATATGTTGTTTGCAAAATAGATAATTAAAAATATGTTGTTTGCAAACAACTACCATGAACTACCAGCGTTTCAATATGTTCCACTTTTTGGTGCAACTGAGGTTGCAGAAAAACTTTTATCAGACATAACGTCACCCTTTAACCAATTAGGAAAACAGCCCCGCATTAAACGCCCACTCATTGGAAAGCAGAACTCGTCGTACACCCACGCAGCTAGTAAAAGTTGTTTTCATGTCAAAATTGCCTTATAAAGCATTATTCCACCACATGAAAGTGTGTTTAAGTGTGTAATGCACATAAAGATGATTTTAATAAACTTAAAATACAAATTCATACCTCTTATTTGATCGAAAAAAAGGTTTCTCTGCTCAATTATTGTCAACTAAACTTCTTTGCACCAGTGGATAGTACATGTAGGACTATGTAATGGTAAATTACCGTCCATATATATAGCTTTAGTTTGTCACAGCGAATGCAAGTTGAGTGCAGACGTTAATGATTTAGTTGGAACAAACTCTTTAAGGCACAAGTTTAGAAAACGGTTTGCGTGAATTGCTTCGCACGAGCAAGTTTTGTTTACTGCAAGCGCAACTCATTGTACGTTTGTTTAAACAGGATATGTTTCCCAGTTTATGTTGTCAAAGATAATTGCGACGTGGTACTAAAATGTACTCATGAATCGCTCATCCAAGTATTGCTTGCCCAAAACATGTAAAAGTTGATACTTAAAAGTGTGTTTCACATCGAGAGTAGATGTGGTGTAACCCTATTTTTAAATGGTTTGGTTTTAATTAAGAACATAATCACAAAAACGTCGATTGTGGCAGAAACCCGATTGCAAAAAGTTAATGCAATCAGTTTTTACTTTTACTATTCTTGTGTTGTGCTCAAAATAGAACAAAGCTCTGCAGTATAAGAAAACATTCTTTTAATGTAGTCCTTGGAAATTAGTAGTTTGCAAAGCCAACAGCAACAAAACAACTTATCGGGGCGCGTATTTGTACACACCTCCACTTGTTAAGTGTAACACGAGGTGTAACAGTTAACAACTCGATTTGCCCAACGCACAAGGCAGCAGCCTTCAGCAAGCCTCCTTTCCAATACAAAGCGAATCTTGTGTTTGCTCTGCGCACGAAAAGAAGGCGCGAGGCGTTCTTCTTCTGAATGTCGCTGTTGGCCTTTGTCCAAATCGCACACCGCTACGACGCAGCTTTACTAGTTGTGACTTGCGGCCGCGTGTTCGCTCAGTTTATTTGCGTTGGAACTGCCGAACCTCGGCATTGCCAAGGTTGGTTTCCCAGAATAAGGTTGACAGCTTGTTGCTTGGAGTTTATGTTTGGTTTGGCAAAAACGTATACAACGTAACACGTTTCTTTTGTGTGGACATGGTTAAATTTGGTATAGCCAGGTTTCAGCTCAACAGTAAACATGATCTAAACAGTAAACACTAAGTTTTTCAAGCTCGATGTTTAGACGTGTGTTTCAACTGTATAAAAAATGTTCAGAATAAAACCAAATCTCAGCATTGGCGATTAAACATTTTGCTTGCATTTCGCCTGTCAGTTAGACCAGCGTCAGTTTGCATGCAATTGTTAACTCTTGAAACGGTTGAGTTTTATTGGCAGCAGTGAGTAGTGACTTAACAGTAGCAGCTGAACAGTGCGAAGGTTTTTATGATGATCCTGCGTGTACAAATGTTTTTTTTTTCTCTCTTTCCTACCAGTCGTTAAGGTACGTTTCTCCTGTAGGTTTGATTCAATGCGTCATAGTGGTTCTTTGTGGTATTTCGAATTGTTTAATTGTTTGGTGAAACTCAATGGTAGAAATTAGGGGCTGGGGTGGTTTAGTACCTTTGTGGTTTTATCTTTTTCGGATAACTAAGTAAGTTAAAATTACTGGGAAATAGTTTAAAGTTGTAGAAATCAAATCGTAAACCGCAATAATAAAAGTAAAGCAAACACGGTGTATCGCAAAACATTGTAGTGAGGAGTTTGTAGCAAATTTTGTGGGTTTTTAAACTTGCCTATTAAGTCAAGCGAATCTTCAGACTTGAGCTATTTTGGGACTTTTCGCAGAAACGGCTGTACCGTTACAACCTGTTACCATATGTCATTCAGTTTAATCTGCTAAAACTTGACTCTCTTTGTTTGCAAATGTCGCGAATTGCAGGTGTGAAATCTGTGTAAGTGGATGTAAATAAAAGTTTAAAGCGTTTTTGTGTTGAGTTGACGCTGTTCATTCGTACATTTGAATTCACAAGCACTTTTGGGATTTTGGGATAGTTTTGAGCAACGGAAATATGACAACATTGTTTTCAAGTGGATATCGCGTTGTAACTGGAATGAATAGCCGTAAAACCTTTGTGTTGTTTAACTATGTTGCGTTGTTTGTGCCCGACTGTTTGTTGTAATCTTTTTTGATCGATTTTTTTCAATGCTTATAAAGAAGTTTAAACAATTTTGCATGTAAGAAATATCCCGTGGCGTAGACAATACATTAAAAAAAACATCATGCTTCGAATCAGTTGAACTTATAAAGACGTTTACTTTAAATTAGGTCAACCCATCAGGTGCCACTGGGTTGGAGCATTGCCGCTTAAGTTTCTTGCTCAGGGGAACACAGGTATCTTACATTTGTGTCGTGTTCCAGCAAAGGCGACGAGCATGCACACCCGTGTAATCTTACACAAGGTTATCGAGTAAATGCCAACGAAGGCTTGCCAGCTGTTGAACATCCATCAAACTGCGCTGGTACCTAAACAAGAGCCCCAACCGTTACACCGGCCTCCTGGCGTGCATCCATCCGATTTGCATTGTTACAACGTTCGATTACTTCCGATTTTACGTCATAAACGAACGGGAAAATTACCGAAAGTTTGTGCGTTTTGTGACGAATTTTGTTTAAGTCGTGTATTGTGTGCACGTTCTAAGAAACCGGTAAAACGTATTGGCATCGATATATTTGAGTATGGATCCTTAATATGCTCCGCTGAAAATAAACAAGCGAGTCGTAAAATAATCTTTCTTTACTAAACACAAAATTGCCAGACAAAATGAGGACCGTTCTTGTATTGCAAAACTGTTACAATTCAGCACGTTGAAGCCCACCTGTCAAGAAATGTGCAAATGTGTTATTCAGTTTCACACTACGTAGAGGTGGGACATGTAGTGCAAACATAACATACAGATGTCAATGGTTCCCCGAAATACACTCTCAACGCTTCACCCTATTGACTTTCCCATGAGCCAGTATCTCACTGTCTACAGTGGTGAAAATGTGTTGTAGCAACCGATAACGTAATATTGAACTTGTTGCGTCATAAGGAACTGTGTGTAGTTGCTCTGTGACGTTACAAGGACTCTTGTGTGTAGTCTATGGGAAACAGAGAAGAGCTTTGTTACTCGTTTGAGCGTTGATAATGACGATGAGCGATTGTAGATTGTTAGCTGTCATATCAAAGCCACGATGTTTGCTTTTTTCATCTTAGCTAATTTCTGTTTTTTTTCTTCGTGGGGCATTTTTACTGGTTTAGATATATATTTTTAAAATGGACGTAATATTTTACAAACGTGTACCTTTATCTTTTTATTGCCAATTTGCACAAAAATGTATTTTACTTAACTATCTAAATTTTTCATTTGTTTCCAATTTGCAGAGTTGAAATATTTGTCTTGTCATAAAGCTTTTTTGGAATTGTGTCTTTGTTCGTTTGTTCTTCGTCGAGAACTTCCGGGTGTGCGTGAGAATTTTTACAAAAACGAAGAAATCATGGTCGTGGCGCTGAGGATGATCGTCATAGCGACGCTGCTCGCCAGCGTTGTCATAGAAACTGAAGGAAAATTTCGTGTGCACGTCCCGAAAAGTAAGAGAAGTTTGTAAAATGTGTTTCTTTTTTTGCCAACGGCGTAACATGAATCTTCACAAACTCTAAAATGCGGTGTTTAGAATATGGCGCAATTCACCTTAAAATGCGATTGAAATATTATCGAGTATTTTACCGTATTTAGCCGTTCGTGTTATGTTTTAAGAAAAGGCAAAATATTCAAACCCATCCCTAAAAAAGTCCATCCATATCATATTACACGCTGTAATGCTTGTGTGGCTAAGAACAATTTGTTTGCAAATTTGACCTTGACGTTTTGTAGTGGAAAGTTTAGCCTACTTTGTTAAATCGCGTTCAATTTGACACAAGAAAGATCTTTGTAGACAAAACATCGAATGAATGAATGTTCCAACTGACTGCTTTATTAAGTGCCAACCAAGACGCAGTTTTACGTCACAGATACTAAATCCACAAATACGGCGTGTTTCGACCAATCACAGCTCGGCAATCGGTTAACGCCCACTACGAGTTGTTTCGCAACTTCGCTTGAAATTAGGATTTCTTCATTCGAACAATTCTACAACATGAAACCGGATATTTTGAAACAAAACGTTACAACTGTCCGAACGTCTTCGCTTTGACTAGAGAGATCACGTGATTGACCTGTTGCGTCATAGTTGAGTTGACCAAACAAGACAATGATAATGGAATTCTGATTAACGTTTAGATTCCATTTTGTCTTTCATAATAGATACCAACCTTCTAATGCAATGACAGGGAAAATTAAAAAAGTTTCTTGTTTTTATTTTCTGTCAGCGGGCTTGTTTCAACGTTTTGGGCAAGTCAAATTATCACATATCAATGCTATTTAACTAAATACTTAATCAAAGCAATAAACGTGAAATTATCATTCAATCTTTTCGAATTTTCATGATTGCAAATAAACAGTCGCATGCGAAAAAATGAAAACTGTTTACAAAAGTTACAAACAATTACAAAAATAAAAAATAGGCTGTAGAATTTTTCCACATCACTCATGTACAATCTTGTTTATGTTTTTGCTTCAATTTGCACACAAACTGCAAAAAAACACTTAAATCGCGACAAACAATCGCCACAATCTTTCACTTTGTGGTTTTTGGTCACTTCCGGTTCCACTTAAAGTGTTTGGGTCGGAATTCCGGTTGTGACCGCAGAAAGATCAGATTTTTGGTTGATCACCAACTAACGTAAACAATACAAGTCGTTTCAAATTGGACTTTAGACATCGATTTTTCATTGATAAATATGTTGACGTATAACGCAAAGATCGATCTGCTGATTTAATTTGTCTCAAAACAATGCGACTTTCTCATTCCATTTCCCAATTTCAAGACATATAAATGTTCTCAACAAAAATAAAACTGCAAAAACAAAGCAAAACACCACCAAAGCGATGACCATTTTCCAAACGTATAGTGTGTTTCAGATACCGATATGTTCTCAATACTAATCTTTGCCAAATGACGCCCTATTAAAAAACAATAGTCAAATTTCAAAGCAAATGATTCTCAACACTCTCAGTTCCACTAATAATAATTGCCTCAGCACAGCCATCAAGGGACTTTATTAACATGTTAAATAACGTCGGAATAAAAATACATTTGCCAGAAGAGCTCTATAAACTTAATATTATGCCTGGCAGGAATAGCTTATACATGCTAAATAAGGTTGAACAGTCATTTTTTTGTTATTCATGCGGTGTGGGCGGACTCGACATTGAGAATTACTGTTGCATAGCAGCATGTTAAGGCCCGTTTAACTTTATGCGATCTCCGCCAGTTTTTATTTATTTCCGCATTGCAAGTGACGGAAAATCCAGTTAGTCGGTCCCGTATCCAACTTAATGGCTTACGTTATAAATAATTAATCCAAAGTCGTAATATAATCCACTCTAATTAGCTTACAAAGGTCGATTTCTTTGTAACCTTTCTCATGTAATTCTTTCGAAGTTAAGTTACTTGAATTTAGCAACAAATAAAAGCAATAGCTTAAAACTGTTGTCAGGCCGGAATTTATTTTAAAAATATAAGTGCTGCCCTTTAAGTTTGTTTCAATGTAGACCACTTTTTACCATATTTGTCGCCTAAACAATTTATCCGCTATGTAGAAACTGTTGTTCCAAGAAATACTATTTTGACATTTGTAATGATCTTCTGGCCAATGTGTCGTTTTTATCGACGTTTCGTCCTATGTCGGTCGCCTTCATCAGGGTAATGGTGATACTGGCAATACATTTGCCAGAAGAGCTTTTTTGAGTTATTCCCCTAATATGTTGCGAAAACCATCCACGCTCTTTCAAACAGTATCTTCACCGCAAGGTTGAGTTGGGTTTATTTCGTTCAGCAAAAGAACATAACTTATAACTTAGTGATACAATTCCACCAAAATAATCACGAAGCCGGAAAAAGCTGCGCAACGTTAAAACGTTATAGGGAGAGCATAAAAGTGTCGAGCACAATTACTGGATAATGGCTAAACGCGCTGCAGCTACACCGTTACGTGAAGGTTATGAAAAATGTTGAACTATTTCTCAACGCAAGTCTCTTCATGTCCGATTCTTGTCTGTTCACGGAATTCACTGTTACTCGCGCGATTTACCGCGACTCTCGAACAAATTCCTCCCCTTAGTCATTACCTTTACCGCCAGCGTCACGTCTGAATTACCCACTTTGTTACGTCATAGAGGAGACATTTAGCCGGTGTTGTAAGAGTCCAAAGTCCACGCTTTCTGGTTCTTCACGTCACAGTGGAAAATTTTCCCTGTACAAAGTACGAAATGCGGGAAATCAGTATCTTATACGAATACAATTATGAATGAATGAATAGAGAAACGGTTTAAACGTTCCTTAATATGTGTTGTGTGTAAGTGTTCCTTTTTACGCTAAATACAAGCAAAATTATGAATACAAATTAAAAGTATTTCTGTGAAAGAACACACAACTGTATATCATCAATGTTTTGACGAAAACCTTGTAGAAATCAGTTTTAACTATTTGTTTTTTCTCAAAAATAAACTATTTTCGTTTCTGACGTAGCTTTCGGATGCTCCAATGGGCGGAAGGACGGTTTGTTACGTCACAGAGATGTGTCTGCGTGTAAGGGGTCATGGAGAGGTCATGTAGCGGAGTCAAACTTGTGCAGCGAAGGCTGGCATATCTGTTCATGGTAAGAATTGTGTGTGGAAATGTTGTGGAAGGTTTCAATTGTTTTCAAAAGTTCTATCCTGCTAAATGAGTGTGACGTCATAACCCAACCTACTTGCTGGCTTCTGCCATCAGTGCGCTTCGAAAAGTTGTATTTCAATTTATCGACAAACAAATACATTTTTATCTAGAAGATATGACTTGCATGGTTTAAAAGGGATACTCTTTGGTACACTATACAATGTATAGAATATATGTACAATGTATGTAGAGTATACATGGTTTATAAGTCCAATGAGACATATATTTAAAATGAGCATTTGCCGAAACGTTTTAACATTAGGCATGTCGCTCTTTACGTCTGTTTGGGCTGTTATATTCACTTTTCTATTTAAACGCAATAAGCCGGTAACATGCAATGTGTGGTAAACCCGCATGGATATAACATGACCTTGAGTCTTAATTCCGTGACCTTCCAACAACACGTGTTTGTGCGGCTGAGTGGAACTGTCAGTCAACGTTTCAGCGCCTCTGGCGTTTTGAAAAGTTTTGCGAAATTGCGGTTCGTTTAGTATCAGGGAGATGTTAGTTTGTGGTAATTTGTCCAAACATAATATTCCTACTGTTGTAGATTGAAATTTTTGAAGAATTTTAAGCATTTAAGTTTAGGAAATACATTTCATCTGTAAATAAAAAGCCTAAAAGCTGTTGGTTGTTTATCATAAACTTAACAAAAAGATCTGTGCCAATAGATTAAAATTACGGTTTAATAAATTTCTAAAACAATTCCAAAATGCTTTTTAAGATGTTTCAATAAAGTTTAAACACTCAATGTGTGGTTTTGGACTAAAGAAAATCCAAGCACTTTATTCTCTAACACATTATTGAACGAAATTGTTTTGTTCTAGGAATGACACAGCCATTCTTTCAACAATCAGTTGGTTCGAAGCGACACACACTGATGGTTGTTACGCAATAAACGCAGCTCACAATTCTGGAACATGCAGACAATGCACGCCTGAAGAGGTAACTTAAACGCTGTTCTATAAATAGATTTACCATGTAGATAACCTAAAACGCAAAAACCTGATAGAAGAATGTCCATCCCCAGAAAAATGGGTCTAAATAAATTGAACTATTTTTTTGCATTATTTAATTGGTTTGTCTGATTATTTCAGCATCTAACGATATAGGGATTAAATGACCTTAATTCAAAATTTTTGTTGAATTTTTACATTTAATAACTTCGGTCTTTTGTAGGAATAAACGGTGGTAACCTTGACTACTGGCCTTTAATAATGTTTATCCACGTGGTGACATGAGCTTCTGATGTACCGAGCTTGTTTTTGTTTTCGTTGGCACAAAGCGTACCTAACGCCTGTCAAAGTGATGCATTAAAAATACGAACCGCCACATTTGGTATTGTTTGTTGTCACTTTGTCTTAATCCGTTCCATCGTGGTGCTACCTAATGTGTTGATGTGTTTAAAATCAGAGTGATAATCTCTACCGCTCAGGACGAGGGCAATGTCCAACGTGCGTTTAGATACAAATCGCTGTAACTGGGTTTTTTTGCGGTCAGATTTTTATCTTTAGATTTATATATTTACGATTCCGTTTACTTACTGGAAATGTCGCTACTGCGAATTTTTGTGGACTACCGAACAGTTTTGAGAAGGATTTGAAAGAGCAGTTCTCTGTCCCACTTTGTGATGCCCTTAGGGGTTCGTTCTATGGTGTTATTTTGTACTTTGCATGCACTAAAATTGCGAAAAAAAGCGCTATGTGAAATCAAGGAAAATCGCTCGAATTACAAAAAACATCGTGGCATGTTAAGTTCATATATCGGTTAAAATTTTCGATAAAGATAAACTCGACATTGTTGAAACATTAACATGAAATCTTGGGTTGTAATTCTAATTTTGGGGAATCGCTGCAAATGTGTCATGTTAAGTTTCTGTGTTTAACCACAATGTCGCCATATAAAGCCGTACGGTCGCAGTATAATTCTCGCTAAGGACCAAATTTCCGACCGTTTACTGTCGCTGTATCGAACAAATCGAAAAAATTATCAAACGTTTTTATTGTTAGGTGTAATTTGAACCCACACGTTGGTGTTCAACGCTTGGCTAAGTGCGCATAAATACCAGGACAAGACAACCGAAAAACTTTTCTTGCATAACGAACTGCTCTTTTAAAACTAGTTTTAACTAACAAGAAACAAAAGAGGTTAAAGCATATATTTTTGTGTATAGCGCAAAATTTATGATGGGTGCCCACTGCCAAACGCCTTTAAACATTGCACCACGGCTAGCCACACAAAAAAACAGTTTAGACGCGTTTAAAAACACTGTTTAAAACTGTACGATATTGGTAAGGATGAAGCGCAACGCTAAATTCAGCACAAGTGAACAGTACGACATGTGCCACAGATTAAAAAAAACAATCATTGCAACAAGGTTGTAAGTCCGGGTTCGGGCTTAAGTATGAACAGAACCGACTTGAATAGGCATGACTTCACACAACTTTTCGGTCTTGTTTTACAAAAATTCGCTACAGGTTTGTACTTTCGGGTTCGGGTCTCAATTTCAGGCCCGCTTATAGTCATGTATTGCGAACCTTGTACAAAATGCCAACGGAATTGGGACTTGAATTTCTCGTTTTATTACTTCTACAGGACGATTTGGCGGGCATTGGGGCCGATTGTCCTCACCAGAATAGCAGGAGTCAGTCGTGTTTTGGAACGGGGAAAATTGATGCAAGTTGCTGCTCGGCTGAATTCAAACAAAAAGCTTGCAACTACATGCCATGGATATCTGGGGTGCTTTGCTGCAGAAACGAAGTAGAAGGTATTTCTGTTCATACAAGCTATTGCTGCCAGGCATAATATCAATTTTATAGAGCTTTTCTGGCAATTGTATTTTTACTACGACGATTCAACGTTCTATACAGGTCGCCTTCACAGAGGAAATTGGGTACAATCGAAAGTGCTCTATAAATTCAGTAGGCTGTAAAACTTTACTTGTTCTAAAGTTTAGAACATATTTGTTTCGCGTTTTGGACTCTGGTACAAACCTATGCAAATTTACGTGCATGGAAGATTGGTTCTTAAAGGTACGCAATGCACCAATTGGCCAAGTTGACCCAGTGGTAAACCCCAAATCCCTAGATATTTAGTTCAAAATGTTAGAAATTGTGGCGGTTTCGTTGTATATTTTGATAAACGTGCCACGAAATATTAGCTCCTGTCTTAAAACAGTTTTACCCTTACGTATTTACACAACTTACGCCTAAATTTAACACAGAACCGGTTTAGAACTTTTACTCGTACAGGCCGAAGTCCAAAGTTCGGGGATTATTAGGCTGCTTCTGTTTGTGTGTAGTTCGGTGATTGTGAAGTAGATAATGGTATTTGTGATTTCACGGAAGTCAATTAGTCTTACTTCTAATCTACCCCACATATCAGTATTAAACCTCGCCTAAACCGCCAAAGTTACGGTTTTTTGCCCATGATGTAGTAAAACTGTGGCTTTTACCTTTAAACCTAAGTTATACAACGTATTGAGGCTTTTCTGGTTTTTCTGGTTGTTTTTGAAATTTATATGTAGGCTACTCACAACGGTTTATAAAGTGTTCGTTCTGTAAAAAAGTTCATTGGTTGCATGGAATAATTTAAAGGGGATCTTAATACCAAAAAGTTTCCCTTACTCTTTAGATCAAACTCTTTGGTGTCAACGGAAAAGAGTAAAAGGATTTTAGCTAGCTTGTTCAAAAAAGCCTTAATTCATACGTAACCTTAATTAAACCCTACTTTAAAATCTCAGGTTACGCGAGGTTATGCGTGGACCACTAGAACGTGATCACTTATAATTTCGATCGTAAGGACTAAAATAAGATAAATACCACTTTAATCGTGTTTCCGAAAGTCGCCGATTTCCTGTTTTGTAAGTTTCAAGGTTAAAGTCCAATATCAAGTTAGTGGCAATTTGTCACTGTACCTTATTCCTATTTTGCCTACAAAAATAAACAGTTTATACCAGGGGTGTGCAACCTTTTTCGGCGGTGGGCCATATAACCAATTTCGGACATCAAGCGAGGGCCACACAATTTTTTTCATGTACCGTACCGTATTTACTCGATTGTAAGCCGCGGTTATATTGTTTTTTAGCTGCCGTTTGTGCGGCTTACAATCGAGGGCGGCTTATATTTTAATTTTATACCGAAATTATTTCTACACTGCAACATTTTAAATTATTTGGGGTTCAAAACATGTATCCATGTACAGATTATACGTCGATATACGTTCTGTTGGGTACAGTTATCAACGTAACTAAGAGATATGGGCAAATAGACATACCATATAACAACAGAAGGATGTATTAAGAAACAATCGTATCTAAAATTCCAGCGTGCGGCTTACAATCGAGGGCGGCTTACATTATTTTTTTAACACCTCAACATGCGGCTTACAATCGCGGGCGGCTTATAAACGAGGGCAGCTTACAATCGGGTAAATACGGTATTTACACTTTTTTATACTACTGCTTGTGCGGCTTGCATTATAATATCATGTCGATATTATTTCCACACCCCTGCGTTTTGTTTTATTTTGCTTTTAAAATCAACTTTAAAATGTTAGGTGCAAGTAAGTTTCGTCGCAACGCTGCCTTTCACAACAAAGTAATTGTTTACTAGACATAGAGGTATATTACGTCACATTCGGTATAGATACGCAACAAGCACCCAGTGCGAATAGAAGACCATAGGTCTGGGTGTATTAAGTTTCATGCGCTGGTTTAGCTTATTCTTGTTGCGTATAGCAACTTAGGAGATTTACCGAAAACTAATCAGAGAATCAGAGTGTTGTTGAGGGCCACACTAAATGGCTTGGCGGGCCGGATTGGGGCCCGCGGGCCGCGGGTTGCACACCCCTGGTTTATACGATTAGAATTTGTTTCCAGTTTTCGTTTGTATCAATTTGACACTGTACCTAGATTTGGACTTGAACTGAAACGTGTTTTTGTGTATTTTCCGAACTTTGCCCTCTGTTGTCGCCACACGCGCCTAAAAGTCTAAATAATTCGACCTTTGTTCGAACAGCAGACATTGTGACGTCATAGGACACTTTATCCCACGCTTAATGGCTGGGAATTGAAATTTGGTTCCAAATACAAAATAAAAAAAATAAAAAAAATAAAGTATTGGATGTGTCAAATTTTCCATGTTTTGAACAAACAAAAAATTCCACATAAGTTGACTCCAGACTAATGTTCCGTTTTGTAATATTTCTTTATGTTTCCTTTCCTAATCTTAGCATTTGCAATTCCCCTTAGGAGAAAATTACGAACACTTTGCGATAACAAACTAAAATTTAATTCCATATTCCTGCGCTAAAGTGGCCGTGCAGTGTCGAGTTTTCACCAAACAATTCAGCCGTTGGACTACTGGCTTTTGCCGTCGTCTTTTTTACTGTTTAAGTAGCTAGTTGCGTGACAATTACGACCTATTCCACGTTGTCAGTAATCTCACTTTAATGTGTATCTTCAGGTGCTGCGCCAACTGTCACCGTGTCACCTGTCAGCCAGGTCAGAGTGGCAACTGGCAACGATGTGACCCTCACATGCCAGGCCAGTGGCAACCCAGTGCCGGCTATCACTTGGTATAAGAATGGATTTCCATTAACACAGCAGAGCGGCGTGGAGGTGACATATGCCAGTGACAGTGAAACCCTGACATCTACACTTGCCATCCGAGATGCCAGTGCCAGTCACACTGGTCTCTATTTGTGCCGAGCTGTAAATCCGTAAGTTAAAATATTCGCCAAATTCATAGTTTAATCACAACTTTAATATTTAATATCAGACTCAAATCTTACTATTTAATCACCATTTGGTACGAATCTTTAAAACAACATAAATGCCTCGTAAATGCCCCATAAATGTTTCATTATGTTGGAGTTTATGTTGACAAAATATCAGATAACTGCAAGGTTCGTGGTTCTAATCCCACTCGATTCGAAAAAAACTTTGCTCCAGATATTCGAATTTGTATTTAAAACATTGAGACGCGATGCCGTTTTCTTGTTAGCTGAAACAAACAACACTGACCAAAACAAACTTGTGTTGTAATGCACTTGGAGTTTCAAATTCATAGCAGGAGAAAATGCGTAAACAGTTCACACCTTTGCCATTTACATTTTGCCCCCAAAACACGAAAAACAATGAGAATTTATTACGCACTTGTCGATTGACCGCTAGTTACCCCTGAACGATCAGCAAAACTTAACCTAAAGTTACCCCAAAGTCAGCAGCGCACCAACTGAAATCGGATTCTCAAAACGATTTGACCTGAAACTTCGCAGCACAATAACACTCGCTACGTTTGACTGCGCACTACTGAGCTCATTAGGCAGAACGGTTGTGGCGTGGTTCACAGTTTCCACCAATCACAAGCGAGCGATTTGGCGGCTTTGAAGGTGTGTTAAGTGTTTGAGTTGTGAAACATGAAAAACAAGTTGATCTCGGCCAATGTTTACTACAATCACGTGTGTTTCGACCATAAGACTGAGGGAAAGGTGCAACAAAAAGTAACACACGTGTTTGGTTTGCGCATTATTCAAAAATACGAAACAAAATTAGTGTGAAATTGAGTTCGGTATGGTTTTATCGTGTCAGAATAACTCATTTTGCAACACTCATATACAACACACGAAGGTGTTTAAATCCAAAAACCTAGAAAATGTTCTCTACATGCAGGCTCCGTATAAATGCCATTCCCAATTCAATTTGCGTGTGACCGAAGTACTTGGAAATAGCCCCAGTGCGTACTAAACAATAGCATTTGTTTTTAAGCCACATAAAACAAACTACTTTGAAAGTGATTCACAAGTTTCTCATCCAAGTCTGTTTGTTTGCGGAAAGCAACACGCAAAGTTTAAATCAGCAAACCGTCAACAGAGGTCGAAAATATTGACATCGTCGTTTCGCTTCACTGCACACAACATACAATGTTACAGGGGAATTCCCCCTTTTTACAACGAATGTTGTTACGCACTCTTAGTGTTCTTCCGCGAGGTTACATGAGTTCACCGATTGTCGTTTTAACCTTGATGACGCTTTACGGGCGAACAAAGGTCTCAGTTTTGTAACAAACAACAACAAAGGATTTTGTTTGCGTTTAAATGATGGATAGATTTCTAATCGATTGTTCTTGCGGTTGATTCTGACGTCATAGCCACCGGGGACAAAAACAATGGAAAGTTTTAAAACTGAAAACCTTTGTTTTTTTTCGGATTAACGAAAGTTCGTAACACACTGGTCAGTGGTATTTTAGTCTTTTAACAAAAATCTATATATTGGTCTTTTGTGACTCGGTTAAAGATATATCAAACTTTTCGTATACATTACTGGCAATTTTGTTTTTTTTTGTTATTGTTAATTGATTGTAATTAGATCCTACGATGCTATAGGTTTCTTGGTATATTGGTTTAAATTAGCTGTTAGTTACCTAAATGAAAACCTTTCCTCGAATTTATAACATAGTAAAGAGTAAACTTGTGTTAGCCGCTTCTTGCGCGATTCACAATTTATCCAAAGCTGTGGAATATTAATTGATGATTTTTTGTACTCTACAGGCACGGATTTGCGATATCCTACACATCCGACGTTAAAGTAGTGGAACCGCTCGAAAATGTTGTGGCTTGTCGAAATACTGAAGGTCAACATTTGCTTCACGGGTCAGTGAGCATTAGTTTTTTCTGTCATCTGTGTGCTTGCAGCAAAAAATGGCTAAAATTGGATTTTTAAACAAACAATTACTACCGATGTTTTTGGTCGACTTTTTTGACCTTTCGTCTTGTGCAAGGCTACTCATACGTTGCTCTCATTAAAACAGAGGGTTTAGCTGCCGTATTGCATGGATAAGTTTGTCGGAACCACCCACCACCACAAACATTTTGTACTGCCATGCAGTTAATGCTGGGACATTTAACGCAACGTGGTAACGCAGACATACTAGAAATGTGCATAGTCCAAAAAACAAACGTCTGCTATAAAACAGTAAATCCAATTAACGTTAAAATCCTTGGCAAAAACAGAATCGGTCATTTTCAGGTGAAAGGAATTTATACTTTGCCTAAATGGCATTATCAGTTCCTTATTCAAATAGAATATGCAATAAAAAGGATTCGCTATTTTCAACCTTCTCTTTACGATCCAGTGGCGAGCTTGCTGCTTGTGAGGGACGCTGGAAAGGAACGGTGAAACGAGCCACCAAGCACTTATGCGCCCCCGGGTGGCAGGTTTGCGGACTGAAAGATCGACGCGTTCTGCACCAGCTCATGTGGAACGAAGTGACGTCACTGTCCGGTTGCTATGCCTACGATGCGGCTACGTCAGACTACTTCGCCTGCACCAAGTAATAAATGTGGTTGAGATTTTATATTGGTAAACAGATATGTTTTTATTCTGTGTCACAATTGATTTGCATCATCACAGCACGATGTCACTGTTTATGATGTCACTTTAACCGTTTGGAATTATTGCAAAGACCAAGTTAAATAAACAAGCTAAAGGCACACATGCAGGTGGCCTACACCTTGCTATAAACTCATGTCAGTCACCGTTCCACACTTTTTTTTATCTATTTTATGTGACTCAAGTGTATGTAAACG
The DNA here is from genome assembly GCF_965637545.1 of Phallusia mammillata. Taxonomy (NCBI): domain Eukaryota; kingdom Metazoa; phylum Chordata; class Ascidiacea; order Phlebobranchia; family Ascidiidae; genus Phallusia; species Phallusia mammillata. The sequence goes on from NC_137256.1 coordinate 1,742,712, forward strand.
TGTGTAAATGAGGATTTGCCTAAACGTTTGAAAAATAAAGCATGTCGCTTTTTACGTCTATTTGGGCCGTTATTTTCATCAGAAAGCTAAAAACAATTTGATAATTTCCCAAAGCAATCAAAACAGACCTCTTCTGTCCAAACGCTTTTCACAATTTGTGTATTGTGCAGATGTTCGAAACGTAACAAAGGAAATAGAATGGCTGGAATCGGCGCGGGTTGTGGAGAAGTAGAACGCGGTTTCTCGTCTTGTCTCAACAAGGGAAGGATCAGCGTATGGGGTCGGGCAACTTCGGAAATCCGAAATTCTACGAACGGCGAGATAAGGAGAAAAGTTTCTGCCAAGACCCGGGGCTCCTGTCGGTTCCGTTCTGGGTTTACTAGCGGCGTGATGTGCTGCAAAAGTCGCGGAAAAAAGAGGCGAGGTGAGAAAAGGGGTGTGTCGGGGTGTGACCAGCTTTGAACAGGTTTTGTAGCAAATTTTCTTCCACTAAATTTAACAAAAAATGTTCAGAAGTAATACAAATATTTCAAACTGTCGCAATGTTAATGATTTCTTTAAAATAGCAATCTACTTTTGTGAAGAAAATTTGCTGAAAATCTGATTAAAGGGTGGTTTCCTCAACATGTGAAGTAATTTTAAACAATACATTTTTGTGGCAATTTAGTAGATTACAATTCCTTAGCAACCAATAGCATTTTTGCCGCAGTAGTTGCATGAAAACAATTAGTTTTACCCGTAATCGTGCCGGGAGCGACTATGAATATAATTTTATTGCCTTCCCAACTACAAACAAGCACAAAACAACACATTGCCGTAAATTTAACGAGCGGTCATGCACACTGTCGTATATAGAGCCCGAGTTTAATCACTTGTTTACCGAGTAACTGTTACGTCACAATGTTAAATGCGTTCAAGCGTGAAGATCAAGTTTACTGAAAACTTTCCATTGTCATTGTTACGTTGCAGAATTTTAAGCAAACTTTGACAAAATGTTTACCATTTTAATTCACCATTCTATCAACCAAAATAGATTAAAACATTCAACTATTTGGGCAAGGGTCTCGTTAACCACAGTATAAGATATGATTGAAACGTTTGATAATAATTTAATATATCAAGCCGCTTTTAACCAACACAATGTGACACAGTTGTAAATTGTAATTGTAAAAAAAACGGGGTTGACTTCAACGAATCACGATAAAAAATCGCAAGCTGCACCTGTCCACTAGAAAACGCGAATAATAAGAGTGAACAGCTTTGGTAACATTGTTTCGAAACTGGTTAGGTACGTGGTTGTTACATTGTATGTCCTGCAAGCAACAAGACCACCTAACGGTTAGGTCCTAACCTCACATGTCGTGAACCCGAGCGAGTTCACCACGTCTGTTACGTCACAATTGTTTGGTGTTCGATAATTGTGGCGTCGCGGTGAGACAAAGCGAAGATTCGATTTTCAATCATCGCCTGTTAAGTTTATCTGATCGTAAAAAGTCGACTAATATTGACTTTGCCGATAACGACCAAAGTCCTTAATCTCGGCCGTCAGATACAAGTAACTGATTGTTTTGTTTGTCTTCCTATTGTTCACGTCACACTTAAACTTGTCATTGCGTTATGACGTCACAATCGTTTATGCTTTGTTAAGTGTTAAGACGTTCGACAACTCGATTGACACGCGCGTCGTGATTGAGCAACCACGCACTACGGGTTTTGGAAAATACTGATAAACTTGTTAAGATTGATTGCCGCATGGCTCGGTGCAACTGCTGCAGAACTCGCTTGCAAACCAAGCTCGGCAATTCGCTGGTTGAGCGGGATTGCGGTCAAAAGGAGGTTTGGCCTGAATGCTTGAGCGAAATTAACTAGCCATGAGCAAATAGCGCTGTTGCCAATCCACGACTGAAAGGTACAGGGCAAATTCACGACGCTCATTGTCGCCTTAACCCAGCGTTTTTCAAATATGGCAACGCAAGTTGTCAATAGATCGCAAAGTATTAGTGCGTCTTAGTCTGAGTTGAAACAATTGGTGTAAAATATCCAAACATCCCGTTGAGCAAAAACAAAACAAAAAACTGATCCTAAACTGACATAATAAACACTAAAAAAATTATACCCTTTTATTGTTTAGTATTATTTTATTTTTGTTTAATTTTTTTTGCAAATTATTTAACGCATGCGCTTTTGTTGTTTTTTCTTTCTTTGCATCGTGCTTCATCTTTGTGACGTCACATTGCTTCTTCTCTATGACGTCAGAACCGGTATGTTCCCCGGGGTGCGAGAACGGAGGGGTTTGTAGGGAGGGCAACTTCTGCAAGTGCCCCCCCGGAACATTCGGATATCGTTGCGAGATGCTTAGAACCGGTGAGTCACGTGGTACCCTCTGCTGCTGTGTTACGTAACAATGTAAAAAAGAAGAAATTGCCAAATTCGTAACCATAGCTACGTATAGATTACAGATAACAGCAGGTAAATGTGGAATTATAGTCAACCTTATAGAGCTCTTCAGGCTATTATATTTTTATTCCGACGTTTCGACGTCCTATACAGGTCGTCTTTATCGGGGTAAATAACACTGATGCGCGTAGTACAGTGCACGATAAACAAAGGACAAACTGCACTACTTAACGCCGAAAATTGGGTAGAAAAATACAATTGCCTGAAGAGCTCTATAAGGTTGATATTAAGCCCTGCAGCAACAGCTTATAAAAGTAGAATTGTTGTGTTTTTATATATCTCTTGCATGAAACTATTGGCTTTTAAGCTTGCTTGCAACGCAATGTTTTGCTTTAATTAGGCAAGTTTTCGGTTTGTGTTTTATTTTAAAATGCATTGTAGAGAAAATGAACAAAAAAATCAATAAATTTGTTTTCAAACACCAGGTGATGCTATAACTTGTTTAACCCCGGGTATTTCCCTTTTCACCCAGGTAAGAAATGCAGAACCCCATGCAGCCCCAACAGCCACTGCAACCGACATGGTGTGTGCAAATGTGACAAGGGCTTCAAGGCTTTGGGAGACGCTTGTGTAGCCAGAGGAAAATCGCGCAAGGGGAGGAGATGCGCCGGAGTGAAGTGCCTGAACGGCGGCAAGTGCAGAAGGGGCAAATGCATGTGCACCCCAAAGTTCGGGGGTCTTCGGTGTGAAATCGGTAAGTTTAGGATTGATTTTTTAAATATTGACATTGAGCGGTTTCCAAACTGTGTAGTTTTTGTGTAAAAACAAAATTAGGGGGCAAAAGGGATTACCCCTTAAAAATGGGGGCCTGAGAGGCAAAACTTTTAATTTTAGCAAAGATAAAATTACAAAGCAAATTTTGACTTTTATATAATTTAGATCTAATTCCATTGAAAAGTTTTTTGAGTTTGTCTTGCATGTCAGACAATAATGCCCATTCATTCACCTTATAACTTAATACAGGCCTGAATAAAATCTGATTCACAGAATAATTTCATTGCATTTGTATGGCAGTCATTTGCTTTGCAGCATAATTCACCTCTCAAATTTATAATCTGCATGTTTAACTTCGATTTGTTCAATCACAGCATGTAATAATGGTGTTTTGGTGTTTTAATTATCACCACACAATTCATGGTCAAACACCATTGTTACGTTACAATATTGTATGACATCACAATCATTTGCTTTGCAGCTACTTCCAGCCAATCAGAAGTTATAATCCACTGAATTCTGCATTTTATCTGTGACATCATAATCGGTTTACAAAACGTTTTGTTGTTTATCAATGTTAATAAACAACACGTTCGCATTTTAATTGTCATTTCAAGATAATAATCATTGTGTACTCATTATTTACTCATTCTTACTAACAATTTGTTTTTGGCCGCTGTTTCAATTCGCGCTTACAGTAATTTTTTGTTTGCCATTTTATTGCTTTGCACTCAGTTTAAACTTAATAATTTGCGAATTTTAAAATATCCGGTTGATACCTGTAGTAAAAATAATCTTTTATCTGTGGATTTTTTAACAGTTCAGTTTTATTGTCTTTACCTAGTCAGGATATTTAACTGAAGTCCGATTAATTTTGCTACACTGCCCCCATACGAATAACAGCCCTGCTATCAAAAGCAGAGAAACTTACATGTGTTTTATGTTGTTTGTATCGTATTCAGTCACTTGTTTTAAAATTTCCCAACTTGTTTTGGAATATTCGGTTTCTTTTTTATCAAACTTAACGAACTACAAAGTGAGGTCTAGTGCGTGATTTTAATCTGCCCATATAATGAATTCGAATTTAAATGCACAAAAACTTAATTTTGAGGATAAAAAATGTTTGTTTATTTGTTTGTTTGTTGATTGCACCGAAGCCCCTCTCACTGAGGAGATAAAACAATGACATTTTGTTTCATAATAATCGAGGTTGTGACATTACAATAAATTGTTCCCTATCACACGCGTGTTGGCGCCATCCTGTGGTGACCTTACTAAACATTTTCTACCGTAAGTTGGCGCCCTTAAGCAATGAAATTATGTTTTTTCGAAAGGACCCCTTTTCTCACTGACCCGACCTTAAAAAACTTTCCAAGCGTCGTCATAGTAACCGCTGACGTGGATTTGTCGGGACGAGCTGCGCTGATTGGCGAAAAAAAGGATCACGTGACGGATTTACTGTTTTTGCGTCGCAGTGACGAAACAAGCGAGTTATGACGTCACGTTACCATGGTACTTATACTTTCAAGAGTTTTTACGTTTCAACATTTTAAAACTTCGTTTTTGTTACGAATTAATGTTTAGTTCAAAACTATTTCAAAGACTTGAGGCGTGACGTCACATCTCGGTGTTTCCTCTCTTGCTCCACCTTGTGTCGATACTTGTTGCATTTGTTTGAAAAAATGCAGGGTTGGAGATTTGTCGTTTATGTTGATACAATTTCTAACCCTGCATTTTTGTTTGTTTCTTTTTCGTTGTGTTCTTCTCCAGCTTTCTTCATCATTGTGACGTGTACATGTTCGTTTGTTGCGTAATATCGATTATTTTCTGCGGATTGTTTGTCTCTGTAGTTCATGTGTAATTGGAAACCGAAATAAGAAACAGTAAAAAATATCCAGCAACAACTTTTTAAAAAATTCGCAACCTAACAGAAAAAAAAACGATTCTTTTCTGTTTTCCTTCTTTGTTGCTTTTTTTTTCTTTTTCTGTCAAAGGTGTACGTTGACGATACGGATTAAAGGTTTCCATCTATGCCAGTGCCTTGCCACTCGATTGTGATGTCATAACTGTTTATGACGCTTTGTTGTTGCTGTAGTTTGTGACGTAACGATGGTCAAATATTCGGAAATACAAAAAACGAATGTTGTACCGGAAGTTTGCCTTTGTCGACGTGATATTAATGCGAACGCGAAATCCATTAATAGACAATTATTGTGTTGGAAAAACTTCAGGTGCTTTTTGTTGTTTGTTGTTTACTATTACGGAAATGACGGCTGCTGTGATGCGCCCTTGACTAACGGCAGGCTGAAAAAACCTTCATTTGTCATCTTGCTGCGGGTCACGTATTTGTGGGTAGAAATCTATTAATAGAAATGAGTATTTCTCTCCAAGTCGTGTCACGATTTTTTTGCACCAATCAACTGCAAGATTTTGCTTGTGTCCTTATAAGGAAATCTCTGGATGAAATGTAATAATAATTCAATGATATGTTTGGTTGGTGACTGACTGCAGTTTCGACTTGTAATTTTGTGGAACTAACAATAGTTTTCATGCCAATGTATTTTGATGTAACCATCCCATAAAATAACTTTTTTAAATGCTAATACAGTGAATACTAGAAGGGCAAATGTAATATAGCTAAATATTTTGTTAGTAAACCCCACTTTTCTTTAGCCTAAAGTTATTTGGGGTTGTCTTAATGTTTTTTTGTATTTATAGCGCAACAGTTGTTGGGTTCATTTGTTTGTTAATTTTTTCCACTGCTGGGTTTTCACGTTAAAATGCGGAACGCCACGTACACAAAGTTAGGATTCAAAATATTATCGTGGTAGGATTCGAACCCACAACCGTGCGATTACAAAGCACAACAATTGTCGGCAAAGGCAATTCTCTTTGTATCCTTAAACGAAAAAAATCACTTATTTACAAACAATTACATGCTTGCTATAAACGTTCAAGTTATAAATTGTTGTTCAAAATTAGCTCGTTAAAATAAAACAAGGTTTATTTCGGATGTTGTTAGAATAACTTTGCTGCTGTGGTTTATGACGTAACAATGGTCGAATATCCGGAAAAACAAAAACGGATGTTGTACCTGGAAGCTTGCTATTGTCGAAGTGATATTAATATGAAGTTGAGATCCATAAATATACAATTAAAATCAGGTGCTTTTTGTTGTTTGTTGTTTACTATTCCGGAATTGACGGCTGCTGTGATGCGCCCTTGACAAACGGCAGGCGGGAAAGACCAAAAAAAGAAAGAATTTGGCTCGTTAAAATAAAACAAGATTGATTTCGGATGTTGTTAAAGTAACTTCAATTAAGTTGCAATCTTCCAAGATTATAGGATGTCGCGTTCGAAAACGTTTGTCGCAAATCGTTACAAACGCATCCTCTGAACTATTGTTGGTTCTTCCTTCCGCAAATTATTTCCTATTCTACGTTTTTAGAAAGATTGATTAATTCTTGGTCTTTCCATGCGGACATTTATAAGTTTTTGCTAAATTTGTTGGAACTTTTTATAGTTTGTTAAGTTTGATTTCAAAGTCAAACTTTAAATTATGCAGGTTCTTTCCTGGTCCTGCATGTTGCTTGAAAAGATCTTGTAATCTAAAAACCAAAATAATTAGAAATTAAGCGGAGTTGGCATCATTTTCAATGAATGAAATGTTGTAATTCGTACCCTTTGCTTTTACTTCCAAGCTTGTATTTAATATTTTTAATAATAAACGCTAAACTCCTAATTGCAAGTATTTTAAATCTGGCTGGTTTCCCTTTTGAACACAAAAATATTTATTGTGTAGCTGGTTTCCCTTTAAAACCTCCTAATTAGCAATTAAAATCAGGCGCGTTTCCGTTGGCGGTGTTTTCTGCCCGTCACATCGAATCCACCTGTTTTGGACATCCTCTTCTGTTACAAATCCTAGGTGTTTCACAAGCTACATGAACAGCAGATGAGCAATACTTAAATTTTATGTTTGACATTCAAGCGTTCTGTGTGTTAATCCAGCAGTTTGTAATCATTCAGATTACAATTGTGTTTTTGTGGGAAATTTTGTTATTTGTATACTGTTGTATTTTGTTGTTAATATCCAAAGAATAGTCTAATCTAGTGTCATTGGTGTATCAGGTATAATAGTTGAAATTTATTACTAGTTGTATTTCCACATGTACGTTTCAAATAATAAACTTGTACTAATACTTACGCTTCAATAGCAAAGTTCAATATGTATATAGCATTTACGGTTTAAAATATAACCCAGTATAACCTAGTATATGTAGAAGTGAAACATTTAAATATATTCAGGTGTTTACCTATGTATTGTAGAACCTTAGAAAATCTTGTCAAGTTTGTCGCATTATGTTTCAGATTGTCAAATACTATGAGGTCATAAATCATATTAAGCAATTGATTGTCGGATAGTTTCCGAATTGTTGACGAAATCTTTTTAAAATTTGACTGAAAGGTTATTATCGGACAATGACCGAGAACATTGCGCTATGATTGGTTGTTATGATATCACGTGAGTGGGGTCATTCAACCCGGGAAGGATATATTATATAATGAGTGTTTAGCTGCAGTTTTGTATCGATAACGTGTTTATTTTTGTGATTACGAGGGCCGTTTTTGCACTTTCATTTTTTTTTCGTGTTTTACGTTTGACCTTAACCGAACCCTTCGTAATCAGTAAAGAACCCTAATTTTAATTATTTTTTCTGGTTTAGTACCATTTGTAACCTCAATCAATCTTCCAATACATGCATTTTTAATCTTGTTGGTCTTTATGAGTGTTATTATCTCACGCCATTATCAATGGAAAAACCTTTAAACACCGAGCACTTGAACGTTTGTGATATTCCGTGAAAACAATGTTGGTTAAAGCTAACATTTTTTTAACATTCTGCTTAAAATCCACCCAACATTTAATTTGTTTTATCCGTCTAGTCCTGTTTTGTTTTGAAGCCGTTAAAGTAAGTTGTTTCTATATGTATTTTTGTTTGTGTGTTTCTTTCAATACAGCTTGTGAAAAAGTTACATAGATTTCTAGCCTATGTAGCAGTTATTAGAAAAAAGCCAAACCGTGGAAAATAATTTAACGAATTTGCATTAAAAATGTGCATAAAATATAATAACAAACTACTTGCACAAACGAGTGTTGTATTTTTAAAAATGTTGAGTTCAACGAGATAAAAGATATGAACGAGTATTGGCTCTTTTTGCAGTTTTTATTGGAAATAATCGAAGTTTACTACTCGATCGTAATACATGTTTAATACATTATACCTGGCAGCAATACCATCCTAAAATTACTTTTATTTTTACATTTGGTCATAAAATTGCTCCGCAATTTTATATGAAAACAATAAAATGACGCGTTGGGTAAATGTGCTAAATGGAAAAAGAAAGTTTTTAGTGGAAGTCAAACCGAACTTTACATTGCATTAGAGAAGTCATTGCAGTATTATTGCGCCAACGATGTTTGGTAACAAATATGATCAAATTGTTTTTTCTACTTCCTTCAAACCAACTTGTTCCAACTTTCGTTGAGGTCAGTCCTCACTACCTAATGGGTTCATTTATTCCATAAGCAGCAAAGTTAGGCAGGAAACGGCTCACAAGTCGTGCAGTGAAAAGAATTACATCAGAGCAATTCTATGAAGTGACCTCTGTGACACCAAGGGTCGACCCGTTTCAATTTGCAGTCATTTCATTTTACATAAAGCGGTGGGATTTATTCCCATGTGGGGTCAAACCATTGAGCTGTAGCGTTTCAATGCATTTTTCATCTCACGTTTTCGAGGTCGTTAACTTTACTTTTCCTTTCAAACGTTGCGACTTTTTTGTGCGTTCGTTTTTCCGTGTTTGAAGCTAAATATGTAAAAGGTCGCTCAGGACGTGAAGAACATTTAACATTAGTATAATGATGTTGCCAACCATCGAATTGATTCATGTTCGCTTATATTGGCGTTGCCTTAAATATACATTGGTTGAACACGTTTTTTTTCAAAAAAAACTGGATGTTTTTCAAGTCTTAACCTTGATATAACATTCAAACGTGTTCTTAGTAAAACGTCACCTCCTTCACATAACGCTTTGTAACAATGACAAGAAAAGTTCATTTCAACTAACTAGGTGCTATGCATCTATGACGTCATAAATGCGTTACAGGCAATAATTTGAGATTGAAGTCGCATCTTTTTTCAGAAAAGCGCGGTAAACTTTTTTGTTGTGATTCAATTGCGGATAACTGTAATTGATTTTGAAGGAAACAATTCCCAAAATGAAATGACTTATTGTCTTGTGACATGTCCTGTATTTTGTAACAACCTTCCTCACATCGTGTTTGGTCATTGTTTACATGTTAGGTAATATTTTTTTACCAATCTTTCGCATAAAAGGGTTGCAGTTATGGTCAAAAAATCGCATCTAAAACTCTTAACACTTACGCAATGCCATGTTTTGCATAATCGTGTGTTTTGCGTACAAAATATGTTTACATGTAGAGATATTGTAAACATAATAAAGAGGTGACATATTTACATCCATACATATAAACTCGACATTAAAGCCTCTGAAATTTGAATTCTCCTACTTATCACAAAACAATTATTTGCAATCACGTCTAACTTGTATTCCTACTGTAAACAGATCCTCTGGCTAATTTGTGGCACAATGCAAATTATGTTCATCTTATCAGGAAAATCTTAATGGAGCATATTGAATTCGATAAATTCCCTATTTCCTTTATCAGGCCACATCAAGTCATACATTCATTCGTCACTGAATAAATGACAATACCTTTTATCCGGTGCTTCACGCGTAACAATCCACATAGGGTGAGCCGGTTCAGTTCGTGCATCGCGCAATCCACATCCCCCCCACTAAATATGCGCCTCGCGTACGCATTATGACATCACAAGGTGCTCTCATCGCTGCCTCCCAAGAAACAAACGAGATCTGATTCAGCTCTTTGTGACTCACAGTGGCCTCTATGACACGCGAGCTGAGCCTATTCGAGAATTTCCATTTGTAGAGTTTGAATGATGCCAGCCGGAAGTTGGGGTGTGTTATATTCGAACGTCGCAGCATTGTTAGAATCAGAAATCGTGAAGAAGTCGAACAGAGCGAACATTAAATTGCACAATAAGATATATTGTATTTAGAAAGAAGCATTGAAAAGCAGAAATCGGTCGATTTAAGTCGATTAGAAACAGGTTGGTCTTCAATACTTTTCTTTGTCAAAAGTTTAGATAAAACAAAATTGTATATATTTTAGAGGAATGTAAAGACATTAGGTCTACAAATACCTGTTGGTATTATTGTGGCATGTTTTTTTTCTACAAGACATTGTTACTTACATAGTTTTTGTTAGCTTTAAATATTTTGTGATAAAAAAATGAAACAAACTAATCTTAGGTTTGAAGTATATTATCGGTTCCTTGGATAAATTGTTTAAATACAGTGTAGCTGCAGCGCGTTTAACCAATTGTACCCTTGGCTGTTTTTTGCTTCATAAAGTTTCAACGTTGCGCAGCTATTTACGGCTTGGTGGTTGTTTTAATGCTACGCTATGCTTTCTTACACCAAGCGAAACAAACCCAACTCAAAAAGAATCGACGCACTTAAAAATTGTTTTTACTCCAGTAACACTTAAATTATTTTTATCACAGAACAACAGCACAATGACACCGAGAAGTCGAGTTGTCATCTGCCTCGTGGCACTGACCCTGGCCTGTCAAGTTCAATCCCACAGCTGGATTGCTTGCTCTGATTACGCGGAGAAGAACGGAGCTGATTGGGATCACACAAAGTGTCGAGGTTATCCCAGAGATGCTGCCCAATTTGCACAGAAAAACAGCTTCGGTCAAGATAGAGGTGAGTGGTTTGCTTGGTGTAATGCTTCTCTCATGGAACATCACAAATCTTTTTTTATGTTTACTCTGTTTATTGAACGACGAATAAATTTACTTCAGGTTGTTTTTGACAACTTAACCGCGCAAACCTAACGGAAATTTCTTACATTTATTTACCCATTGAACATGCCATACTCATCCCTTATAGTTAGAACTCGTTCAATTATGCACTGGAAATTCTTATGTCAAAATTTACCAATTAGGGAAAAAAACTAATGGTATTTGTATGAAGCCAGTAAGCTATGTTTACCCGCTTAAACATTTGAGACTTGCAAAAATGACCGACATATTGCACTTTGTTTAGAAAGTTCCTGATCATAAAAAGTGTCAGGATTTAAACCACCAATCTTGACATGTTTATGTTTTTGTGCAGGTTTTGATTACAGGCCCGGCGCGGACGCTCCCGGATGTAAAACTAAATACAGCAACGGAGCTTATTCCTCCGAATATCCGAAAGCTATTTATTTTCCCGGACAACAAGTCATCATTGTTCATCCGATGAAGGTGAGCGAAGTTACCACAATATGTCATTTGAAACCAAAGTTCACCACAATCTACCATTTTATGCCAAAGTTTGCCACAATATACCGTTTATTACCAATATTAATGACAAACTGTCAAGATTTTAGGATTTTTTATAAGTTATGTTATTGGTGACATAAAAGGATGTAAACAAAATCCTAAACAGGATCGCAGCTCAATTAGATTGTTTGTGTCGCAAATATGTATGTGACCAATTTGTCTGTAAAAAAGAGTATTGCAAAAACTGGCAATAATGGAAAAAATATAAAACAGTTTTAAACAAACTGCTTACTACTTGTTTAACCTCATGCGTGTACACGGAAGTATCTCTTACTGTGTTGCAAAGATTTGATAACTATCCAAAAACTCTTGGCCCAGTAAATCTGAACTAAACAAACGTTCCATTTTAATCATAAGACCCTTGTGACGTCACAGTGCACTTTCTTCTACCATAAATGGGTGTTTGGATTCAAATGTTCATGTGACAGTTTACAACTTTCGAATGCTAAAAGTGTTTTAGGCCTTTCGAGTTTTACCACAAATTTAGGGGTTGTGTAAATAAATATCCACATTAATGTTACCCTGTAGGCATACTAAGTTTTGGACATTTTTGTAACAAAAAATGCGTATTATTACATTCGAATGCCAATATATATCGACAGGCAAAAGCAGACGCTGATGTCAAAAACTATTTTAATCAAACACTAGTTAAAATCTGAAAAAAACATGTGTTTAAAGTTACCTAACCACTGTTAAAGAAGTCTCATTGTTACGTCACAGAACCACGGCGCTGACGAGGGTTGCACCAACAAACATATTCCGGACAACGCCAACAAGGTTTACCGGGGCCGCAAAGACACCGACAGAGATATGTCCTTCTCCTACTACAGAACCACTCTTGTAGCCGATTTGGGAGTTTCACCCGTGGGAAGCGCCCATCAGGCTTCCTACCCCAAACCCGGTTACCAAAACGCTCCCCACTTTTGCAAAAACACCGACAGGTCGATGGGAACCTACAGCTTCAACGTTCCACAAGAACTTGCAGCCGGTAAGTTGAATTGGCTAAAATTTAAATTTTTGTTTGTTTGCAAGACGATTATGGCGTCACACAAACATTTGGTAACAAAGGATTGGTTCCTTTATTTTTTTCATCAAAACAAAGTGTCACCAAATTGAGTGTGTTTGATCTGCGAACGAATACGTTTAACGAAAGCGCTTAATGATTTCTGCGTCGTAACTTAGACATTGTCCCCACTTTTTCGCATCAATATACGACGTTTAACAATTTTTTATCGAGAACCGAGCATCAAAAATGGAGATGCTTGGCACAGAATAATAAGTTTCCAACAAATATTCTTATTTCACAGGTGAATACACTTTCGTGTGGAGATGGTCATTCAACGGACCTGGAGATATCTACTCAACCTGTTTTGACGTCATTGTCGCACCAAACAAGGCGTCACGTGACAGCATGTTGTTGGTAAGTGACGTAAATTAGAACGCAAATTGATATTACTAAACTACTAAACTAAAATAGATGAAATCACAAAAGAATCAAAAGACAAACAGAACAGTTTTCAAACAAAAAGAAATTAGATGCATTTTTATTTTTCATTTTGTCATAAATTAGGTGGCATAAACTTTTTTCAATTAATAAAAAAAAAAACATTTACACAAATATTTGTTTTCACAAGTTTTTCTCGCATGGTGGTTCGGAAAATGTACTAAACTTTTTGTCTTTCTCACAGGGCCGCGGAGTTAACAACTTCTACGTTGCCTGTGGCGGTATAACCTCTGGATTGGGGGCCGGAAGCAGAATAGGATGTGACGGAGGTCCACCCCCCACTAACCCCCCAACAACCCCACGAATCGTCACAACTACCCGAGCCCCAGCACCCACCACACCAAGAATCACCCAGTAAGTTCTAGAATAGTTCTAGAATCGCGGGTATAGCATAAGGAATTTTACAATTTTTGCAAATCAGATGTGTTTTTACGATTTAAAATGGTTCAACTAACACATACGTATTAAGATTTAACGCTTGGCTTTTCACATCAATACTTATACATACAAAACACATATTATACAAAACAACAGGGAAGGGTTGACGAAATTCGCACACGTAGCGATGAGTCAGTGTTTGACGTATTTCTGACACATGTGTTTTCGTACCTTACCTATTAACGCAACTGAATTAAATGTGCAATGATGATTTATTAGTTCCTGCCCTCGTTGCTTGCTACTCATATAGTGTCTCTATGTTTAAATAAGGGAATGTATTACACAGTACATTCACTTCAATCACATTAACACTCTCTGTCACAGTTACTTTAACGTAAGTCATTTTAAAAGGTTGGATTAATTTGTTATTGTTTCTCCTTGGGTTTGAATTCCACCGCGGGTATAGTGTTTAAGCCTGGTTTGGATTTAAGTAAATCCTTTATATTGCGAACCTTGTTTCAATTGTGGTATAGTAATGAACACAAAATTATGCTATACCTTGTTTGCTGAATAAAGTATCTTTTATTCATAAACATTACTGCCAAAGTACTGGTGTATATTTTAAATACATCGTGCAGACGTTTCAACAACTTTGTCAGTAATGTTTATGATTAAATTACTTTTCGAGTCCGCGTATAGTGTTCCTAAAATATCTTTGATATAAAACAAACACATAAAAATACATTTCCAAACTGATCACTTGAATTTTAACCACGATTATTTGCTCCAGGGCGCCAACACGTGGTCCAGACGGCTCCGTCATGAAACCAATCAACATCTTCCAGATGACTGGTGACGTGGTACTCGGTGCTCCCAACAATGGCGTGACTAGACGTTACGTCATGGTCCGCTTTGACTGCCCGGTCCAGGCCAGCGTAAGTGACGTCATAATTAAGTATTGCTGACGTAGATAATGCACTAATCGTGAAATAAACAAATTGTTTTTCCAAAACCCTACATTTTTTGTTTTTACTTCAATAAATATTAAGCAAATCATACATTTTAACTGTTTACAAAGCTGAAAGTCCAAACATTTAGGCATTGTTTTTTGTATCCTTTAACTATTTATCATTTGAAAATAACCAAGCAATTGTTCTTTTTTAGTTCTGGAACGCCCGTTTGACATCGGCAAGCAATGGCCATTATGAGCTGGTACAGGAAAATCCCGACCACATTCGTTCTGGCGTTGTGTTTTACACGGCAAACTTCCAAGGACCGTGTAATGCTGCTATGCCACCACACGCCAAGCTTATCAAGGACGAGTAAACCAATTGACAAAGTGCTTTTATTGTGCTTTATTCAGTGTGTTTGTTTTGTAACAATGGCTATTATCACAAAAAGAATTATTTTGTTGTTGATCACAAAATGCATTACAACTTAATAAGGACAATTTAGTTCAACAGTTTTTTTACATTTTGAAGGATATTCTAGTTTTCGTTTTGTATTCGTATTTATTTTTCACACATCAGTTGCACTTATTCTGTGATTTGGGACGATCTTGAAAATCATCGCTTTGAACAACAATAAAAACAAATCGTATGAATACAAGGCTATTTTTGAGTAACTCAAAAGCGTTTTGTGACATTTAAAAGCGCGCATTGTTACAAAAAAGATGTGGGTGAAAATGCTTTTTAGGTGTTTGAGCCATAAACACACACTAAACAAGGGAAAAATATTAATAAAGGAACAACCAAGAATCACAGAAAATGTATTGTTTCAAGGCTTTTTCCATTTTCGAGATAATGCACTAAATCCTGCTACTCCCAAGCCTACAACAGCTACTGGTGCCTCCACTGATTTGTCTTTTACTATTTTGTCAAGCTACTTCCGGCTTGGTGATGCAATCCAACAATTTCGTTATGTTTTTTTTAACGAAACGAAATATATTCCACTAAATTGTTGCTAAAATTAAAAAAAAATTCTTTTCGAACAGAAATATGAAAAACATTGGACCAACACGTTTTCAAACTGTGGTTCTTAGCCTGGTAAACTGTTTCAAGAGCATAATAATGAAACTGGAAATCGATAGGCCTACCTGTTATGATACCAATGTCATACGATGTAGAATAATCCCCACAATGACACACACACAACAATAGACCTCTTGTTTTGTGTTGTTTTGCGTCCCGGTTTAGTGCAAAAAAGTTTAAGTATGTTGGTGTGTATTTTGCTTTGAAGTTTAAAGTTTTTTTTTTTTAAATTTTACACGGTTTTATAAATGAGCGATTTAAAGCTGTTCAAATATTATTTTAAATGACTTTTTGTTGTAGTGCATCTTTTGAGCCTAAATATACAATAAAAGTCCTGGTAAACAAAATTGCAAAATTTAATAAGCCAAAGTTTAATTTTGTCGATTTCTATGCCATATTACACTAATCCCTCATTCATAACTACGTATATTTGACTTATGGAAGGTAGTTGTAGGGTCACGAAGGTTTTTGTAGGCTGGCTAAAGTAATTGAATCGGAAAGTTAAGTTATTATTGTTGCAGTTAATTAAAATACCATGCGTAAATTTTCAGGTAAATTGTTAAAATGAAAAAAAAAAAACGTTGAATACTATGTTTTAACTTCAATTATATTTTTTGTCAAAAATTCACATTGCATAAAACGCACTACATCGAATAAGGAACATTAATGTGTATTTCTATTATTGTAATTCAAGTTTCAAACAGTTAAAAATATAGAATCTGGTCACAATGTTTCACTCCCTGTAAGACCAGGGATCCGCAAATACTTTTTGGCGCGACCCTAAAGAAATTGCTCTAAATTATCGCGACCCAAGCATTTTGTTAGCATGTAAGTTTGTGGAAAATACTAAGCAACTAGATATCAATACTAAGACTGCGATTATCCTTTTGTCATTTGCTATTTTCTTGCACAAAATAAAGTGAAACTCAGCACATAAAACAGTATGTAAACGAACGTAATTAAGTTGAAAATACTGAAAGTTCAATAATACTATAGATGCGATGCTTATATTCATGGAAAATTTGAAATATTTTGCGACCCAAACTGGAAGGTCTCGCGACCCACTATTTGCGGACCCCTGAGCTAGACAACAACTGGTCAAATTTTCTCACCAATGCTACACAACTCAGGCTGCTGCAGCCACATCGGGCTCATCAACAAAACTTAGTGTGTTACCAAAATTTTTTTATTGTTTAGGCCTACTACAAAATACACTACAAATTAATATACAACGTTTAATGCTTCCATCATTTAATTTAACATTTTTTAAATGGTTATTTTGGTAAAATTTAGTTTAATTTTCGTGTCCATATTTATTTTTCACATAGGCTATCAGTTGCACTTCTTCTATAATTTCTATGCTGCACTAACATCGCTTTGAACAGCAATGAAAACGAATTATGAATACAAGAACGCTATTTTTGTAAAACTCTAATGCGTTCTGTAAAGATTTGAAAGCTAGTATTGTTCCAAGGTCGGTGAAAATGTTTTTTTACGTTTTTTCGTGGGCTACGGAAATGCATTTTTTACAGTAAACAGAAAAAACATGTTTAAAGGTACCATGGGAAAGTATACACAAAAGTTTTAGGGTCGAAGTCTACCAACGTCGAAATAATGCATAAGCTCCTGCTACTGCCGCACCAACAGCAACTGCTGGCGCTGCAGCAACTCCGCTCACAACAGCAATAGTCACACCAACCCCAACACCAGCCACAAAATCTTGACTGTCAGATTTCGAAGAGTTGTTACCTGGTCAAATTTAAGATTGCTTAAAGAAGTACAATGTAGCCTACAAAAAGTGCTTCAATTTATACAACATCAATCTAAAGCTTTACTTACCCTCTTCTGAAGGCATAGCTGCTGGTAAAAGTAGAATTATAATGAGTCGAAAAATCAATACACAGAGTCTGTTCGTTCAGTTCCTTTCCGAAATATGATTTGTCCTGTTTGAATTGTGTTACATGAGCAGCCTATTATATCAATGTCAGATGTATTGTAATGCGATCCGGTTCCTGGGAATGGAGGGTATCGTATGGAATCGCTAATTTCATGTTTCTTCTTAAGTTGCGACATAATGCACTGCACAAACAAAAAGCCGGAAATAGTTACGCAACGTTAAACGTTATGGAGAGAAACACACTACAAATCTCCCTGTGTTTACTTGTTACACTTCTCCATAAAAAATAAAAAAATAAATAAAAATAAAAAATAGAAATTTCACTACTTGCGTGAGTCTGGAACGGGATTGGAACCAATCAGTTGAATGCCTAATTCAATGTACATGAAACATAACCAAATTTAACATTATT
This sequence comes from Phallusia mammillata, assembly GCF_965637545.1. Taxonomy (NCBI): domain Eukaryota; kingdom Metazoa; phylum Chordata; class Ascidiacea; order Phlebobranchia; family Ascidiidae; genus Phallusia; species Phallusia mammillata. Next base: position 1,760,599 of record NC_137256.1, read on the forward strand.
TACGGTGGTCAAAAAAGATTTGTAAAAAATATTGTAGACAAGTTTTCTATCAAAACAATTCGTTGTTTGTTTTTACTGATTTCTATGACCATCCGAGAAATCAGTCATCCGTGAATCCGTACTTGTTCACTTTTCACCGGTTTTGTAGGTCACAGGTGTGTTTTAAATTAGATAAATACGCGGAAACGACATGCGAAAATGGTTAGGTTTTGTTGGTGGCAGTTAACCAGAAATGGTTAGACGTCTTTTGTTCATTACAATTTACGAATAACTTATTTCATTTTGATCTTTTGGGTCGTTGACCATATTACTTCTTTAAATTTATTTACTATTAAATTTCCACATACTAAATGACCTATTTCCACATACTAATGAAACATGACTGCCAAAGTATTGGTGTATATAGAATACATCGTGCAGACGTTTCAACAAATTTGTCAGTAATGTTTATGATTAAATTACTTTTCAAGTCCGTGTATAGTGTTCCTAAAATATCTTTGATTTAAAACAAGCACCCAAAAACACATTTCCAAACTGATCACTTGAATTTTAACCACTATTATTTGCTCCAGGGCGCCCACACGTGGCCCAGACGGTTCCGTCATGAAACCAATCAACATCTTCCAGATGACTGGTGACGTGGTACTTGGTGCTCCCAACAATGGAGTCACTAGGTGTTACGTCATGGTTCGCTTTGACTGCCCGGTCCAGGCCAGCGTAAGTGACGTCATAATAAAGTATTAGTAACGCAGATAATGCACTAGTCGTGCAATAAACAGTTTGTATTTCAAAAACCCTACATTGTTTTGTTTTTTGCCTTTGTATACTTTGAACTATTTATTTACTTGAACAAATATTAAGCAAATCATACATTGTAAACTGTTCACAAATTTGTAAGACCAAATTTTTAGGCATTGATTTTTGCCTTTGTACATTTTAACTAGTTATTATTCGAAAATTACCGAGCAATTGTTCTTTTACAGTTCTGGAACGCCCGATTGACTATGGCAGACAATGGCCATTATGAGCTGGTACAGGAAAATCCCGATCACATTCGTTCCGGTGTTGTATTTTACACAGCTAACTTCCAAAGCCCGTGTAATGCCACCACACGCCAAGCTTATCAAGGACGAGTAAACCAATTGACAAAGTGCTTTTGTTGTGCTTTATTAAGTGTGTTTGTTTTGTTACAATGGCTTTTATCACAAAAAGAATTATTTTATTGTTTTTCACAAAATGCATTACAAATTAATGAGAACAATTTAGTTCAACAGCTTTTTTACATTTTAAAGGATATTCTAGTTTTCGTTTTGTATTCGTATTTATTTTTCACACATCAGTTGCACTTATTCTGTGATTTGGGACGATTTTAAAATCATTGCTTTGAACAATAAAAACGAATCGTATGAATACAAGACACTATTTTTGTTGAACTCAAAAGCGTTTGTCAGAAAACTTGAAAGCGCGCATTGTTGCGAAAAAGATTGGGTGAAAATGCTTTTTAGGTTTTGTGAGCATTGACACACATTAAACAGAAAAAATACATTAAAGGAACAGCCAGGAAGCACAGAAAACGTATTGTTTCAAGGCTTTTTCCAGTTTCGTAATAATACACTAAATCCTGCTATTCCCAATCCCACAACAGCTAGTGGCGCGACAACAACCCCGGCACTAATTCCAACACCAAGTCCGGCTGTAACTCCTGCGGCTGTAGCGGCTGTTGCTCCGATACCAATTCCAATCCCAATTCCCACTCCTATACCCTCGTTAAAAATTTTGTTGCCTTCACTTGGAGAAAGAGTTTTTTCATCAGTTTCATTGGAGTCGGTTTCTGCCAAAAATTGTTGGATTGAAATAATGAATGTTTATTGTAATCGACAACTTAAATAACCAGGGTTTTTTGTCGTACAACACTGACATTAAAGTATAAACATACCCAAACTAACTTACCGTTTTCTGAAGGCTTAGCCGACTGTGTAGCTGCAGCACGTTTAGACATGACCCACCGATTTACTATGAGAAATGTACTCCACTAAACTGTTGCTAAAATTTGAAGAAAAATTGTTTTCAAACAGAAATACAAAAAAAGTTCGCCCAACACCTTTCCAACGTCCTTAGCCTGGCAAAAATTGCTTCAAGAGCATAATAATGAAACTGGAAATCTATAGGCCTACCTATCATGTTACCAATGCCATACGATCTAGATTTCAGAGTATAATCCCAACAATGACACACACAACAATGGACTTTTTGTTTTGTTTCGCCCCGATTTAATGTGTGGGGGCCAGTCATTAAGTGGCTTACATGTCGTCCGAACACATAACGTAGTGTGTATGTAGTAAACTAAAACGCAAAACCTCAAATAAGGCAAAACACGCGGCACAAAATTAACGGGAAACACTAAACTTCATTGGCAGGCCCATTGCTGAAAACACAAGTTTCCTGACTCCTGCAACAGAGGGAAACTGCGACGACCCAATCCCCAACACAAAAACACGAACACCGAATAAATATAGGACACAGAAAAGTACGCCATGTTTAAATGACAATAATTTCATATTTTATGACATTGGGAAAGTTTAGAAGTGTATGTATTTAATCTAATGCTTTCGCATAGTAATATCAAAAAAAAAAAAAAAACTTAAATTTTTAAACAATTTGGTAAAAAATAAAATGTGTAGTTGTTTTGTAGCAATTTAAGTTTAAAAAGTTAAAATAATAAAATCTAGTCACAATGTTGCGCTCATTACAAGCCAGACAGCAACTGGTCAAATTTTCTCAACAATGCTACACAACTCAGGCAGTTCCAGCCACATCAGGCTCATCAACAAAACTCGGCGTGATACCTGAAAATTATTACCACAATAAATATATTTATATAAACGTTGTTACGGTTTTTTATCTTTCGTGCGTTTTATTATCTTTTACTGCATGTTTCTAGTCAGTTTTGTCTGTTAGGCTTTCAGTTGAGGGTTGGTCATGTTTGAGATACCTTGTCTGATTTTGTTTGTGATTTTGTGCCCTTTTGTGTGTTTTTTAGACACTGGAGATGCTTTCATAAGCGAAATATATTTGTTCTTTTTACTAAGGCTAACTGATTTCAGTCTTGAAACAAACGTTTCCAAACTTGCAATACATAATATGAAAGGTGGAAATCGTTATAATAGTGGTAGTAGAATATGTTATGCTTCCCAGAATCAACTTCTTGGATTTATTACCACAAAATAAACTACAAATTAATGTACAACGTTCAACGCATTCAATATTTAATTCAACATTTTTTTAATCAAATGGATATTTTGGTAAAATTTTATTTACTTTTCGTCAGTTGCTCTTATTCTGGGATTTCTGTGTTGCACTAATATCGCTTCAAACAACAATGAAAACGAATCGCATGAATACGAAACACTATGTTTGTCAATTTCAAAAGTTTTGAAAGCTAGTATTGTTTACAGCTTGGTAAAAAATGTTTTTTACGATTTTTTGTGAGCTACAGAAAGGCATTTTTAGAGTAAACAAAGAAAAGCACATTTTAACACACAGCAAGAAAAAACACACAAAATTTAGTGTGAAATCCTAGTCTACCAACGTCGAAATAATGAGAATGCTCCTGCTACTGCCATACCCACAGCAACTGCTGGTGCTGCAGCAACTCCGCCCACAACTGCAGCGGCAGTTGCTCCAATAGTCACACCAACCCCAACACCAGACACAAAATCTTTATTGTCAGATTTCGAAGAGTTGTTACCTGCTCAAATTTAAGATTGCTTAAGGAAGTACAATGTAGCTTACAAAATTAATTTAATTTATACAATGTAGCTTACAAAAATTACTTTAATTTATCAATCTAAAGCTTTACTTACCTTCTGAAGGCATGACTGGTGTTAAAAGTAGAATTACAATGAGTCGAAACTGCAATACACAGAGTCTGTTCGTTCAGTTCCTCTCCGAAATAATATTTGTTCTGTATGAATTGTGTTACATGAGCAGCTTATTATATCAATGTCAGATGTATTGTTATGCGATCCGCCGGTATCGTAGGGGATCGCTAATTTCATGTTTCTTCATGGGTTGCGACTTGCGACATAATAGCGTTGCACAAACAAAATGTCGGAAATAGTTACGCAACGTTAAACACTATAGAGAGAAACACACTCTCTTTATTTACTTGTCACTACAAATCTCGCTAATTTCGCCCCATTTTCATCCCCATGATCCGAAACACTGCAATCCAGTTCGTGCGACAACTTGTGTTTTCTATGGATTTTGACTGGAACGGGATTGGAACCAATCCGTTCAATGCTTAATTAAATGTACATAAAATATAACTAAAATAAACATTATTTACGCTGGTTAAGTAGATTTTCTATTAAAAAATATTGTAGACAAGTTTTCTATTAAAAAATTTGTTATTTGTATTGATTTCTATGACCATCCTAGAAATCAGTCATCCGTAAAGAAGTACTTGCTCACTTTTCGCCGGTTTTGTAGGTCACGGGTGTGTTTCAAATTAGATAAATACGCGGAAATGACATACGAAAATTGTTTGGTTTTGTTTGTGACAGCTAACCAAACACATGGGGCGATTTTTGTGTAAAAAAGTAAATGTAAAATTTGTGTAATTAATTAAATATTTGAGTAAAATTTATTGAGTTTTTGTTTAACCTTTTTGGTACATTAACTATGATGCTTAATCTTCAAATATATTTATTTGCAAAATTTGTTTGATATAATATGAAAAATATTGATGTGTAGTTGTGTTTTAGTAATTTAAGTTTAAAAAGTTACAATAATAGAATCTGGTCACAATGTTGCGCTCACTGCAAGCCAGACAGCAACTGGTCAAATTTTCTCAACAATGCTACACAACTCAGGCTGTTGCAGCCACATCGGGCTCATCAACAAAACTCAGTGTGTTACCGAGCGGCCTTAGAGTGGCAAGCACCAATGAAAATGCTCCTGTTGCTCAACTAGCTTTGCTTGTCAACTCCGGAAGTAGAGATGAATCCCAGTCAAACCTTGGAATCACGCATTGTTTACAATGCACCGCTGGGTTGACTGGATCACGAAACACAGCTTTTTTGACAACGCAGCTTCTTTCATCCCTCGGTGCTGATTTACAAGTCACAGCCGGCCGAGAGTACACGCTATACAGTGTTCGATGTAACCCACATGATGCTCAGAAGGTTTTCACTGACGTCGTAGCTCCAACTATTCTTGGTGCCAAATTTCCCTGGTATGAAATAAATGATGTTACTTCAAGAATGAAATACCAAAAGGCTGTGGCAACTAGTGATCCATGTTTTACTTTGATGGAAACTGCTCACAAGGTAAGATACATATTAAAAATGTTTTTTAAATCCTTATATCTATGATTTATTTACAAAAGTGTCTCAAATTGACAAATTTTGGGGACCCTAGGTGTTAAAATCTATTTAATAGTTTCATCAACAATAGGTTGGCTTATGTTACTGTTTTTTTGCTTCTTTTTGCATGGCATGATTTACAAGTTATTGTTAAGTAGTCTGTCCTAAGAAATGTACTAATCCTTAAACAGTAAACATTTTTGATATTTGTGTGTACATTCATACACTTTTTTTACACAGGCATCATTTAAAGGCTCTCTCTCAAACTCGGTCATGAGTCCAGATTTTATGATCGGCCAGCACACTTCAGAAATGCTGCAAGCAAAATTTAATGCATCTTACAATCTCAGTAACATGGTTTTGTCTGGATCTGGTGTCAGTCATGATGGGCTTATTGATATTGGTTCAGCATGCAATGGTGCAGAAGGTAACTTCAAGCAATATTGTACCTCATACCAGTAAAACACTATTTAAATTATACTTGAACAGAAATACAAAAAACAACAACACTTTGATAGTATAAGCCGCCTGTTTAGTGTTTTCTATAGTCTAAGCCAGTGCTCTTCAAATTTTTTTTTCGTTGCACACCTTTCACATTTTTCCCGTAACTTGGTATACCAATTTTTTTATTGTACACATAAAAAAGGCTACTAGTAATTGGTCACTTGGTCAAGTGATCATGTTCTCCTTGTACTATGCACAGAAAAGTTAGCATACAAAAGTGCTTATTGCTTCATAATTCTCCATTATTGACACAAAGATTTCTTCCTGGCAGCATCCTGACCGAATCTGTATTCCCTGTGTATATGAGCATTCAGATAAATACCCCAGTTTTTATGTGGTATACACTTGGGCATATAATATACATTCCCTGGTTGAAAAGCACTGGTCTAAGCCACCATTGTAACATATCACCAGAAATGTGCACAAAACCTAAGGATAATATCAAAATCCATTGTTTATTAAGTAAATACAAACTTTTTGGTTGTAAAACATTAGTTCGTGAATATCATTTAGTTTAATTTTTTGTGACTATATCGCATACCTGTTGTACATGCAAGTGACTTTGCATAAGTTGATAGGTTTTCAATCAAGATTTTATTACTACTTGATGCTTATTTGCGGAGTTGCATTATTTATATGTTTTATGATGCTTTTACCTTGATTGGATGCAGTAGTTTTATGTAGCCAGATACATAGTGACAACAAATTCTTTCCAACTTGGCATGCAGCTTTAATGTGGGCTATTTTTAAAATGCGCTGGACAGCTTAGATTATAAACCTAGATCTCATTGGGTTTTAGTGGTTCTCAATGTTGTATATAGTTTTCAAAAATGACCTAAAAACCTTTGGCCCTCTGCCTACCCGACGGCTTACTTAACATTTTAGGCAGTCATTTTCACAACTTAATGGTGTAAAAGTTCACACATTTCTTTTGCTACACCCTCAAACCAATAAAAATACCTGGTGGACTCCTTATTAAACTACTGCAGGTTTGTCACAGAATGGTATGGAAACAATACATCAACTATCACCCATATGCCGAGCAGATAACTGATGAGTTGTACTTTCAACATTCATCACACTAAATTTCCACATACTAAATGACCTATTTCCACATACTAATGAAACATGACTGCCAAAGTATTGGTGTATATAGAATACATCGTGCAGACGTTTCAACAACTTTGTCAGTAATGTTTATGATTAAATTACTTTTCAAGTCCGTGTATAGTGTTCCTAAAATATCTTTGATTTAAAACAAGCACACAAAAACACATTTCCAAACTGATCACTTGAATTTTAACCACTATTATTTGCTCCAGGGCGCCCACACGTGGCCCAGATGGTTCCGTCATGAAACCAATCAACATCTTCCAGATGACTGGTGACGTCGTACTTGGTGCTCCCAACAATGGCGTCACTAGGCGTTACGTCATGGTTCGCTTTGACTGCCCGGTCCATGCCAGCGTAAGTGATGTCATAATAAAGTATTAGTAACGCAGATAATGCACTAGTCGTGCAATAAACAGTTTGTATTTCAAAAACCCTACATTGTTTTGTTTTTTGCCTTTGTATATTTTGAACTATTTATTTACTTGAACAAATATTAAGCAAATCATACATTGTAAACTGTTCACAAATTTGTAAGACCAAATTTTTAGGCATTGATTTTTGCCTTTGTACATTTTAACTAGTTATTATTCGAAAATTATCGAGCAATTGTTCTTTTACAGTTCTGGAACGCCCGATTGACAATGGCAGACAATGGCCATTATGAGTTGGTACAGGAAAATCCCGATCACATTCGTTCCGGTGTTGTATTTTACACAGCTAACTTCCAAAGCCCGTGTAATGCTGCCACACGCCAAGCTCATTAAGGACGAGTAACCAATTCACAAAGTGCTTTTGTTGTGCTTTATTAAGTGTGTTTGTTTTGTTACAATGGCTTTTATCACAAAAAGAATTATTTTATTGTTTTTCACAAAATGCATTACAAATTAATGAGGACAATTTAGTTCAACAGTTTTTTTTACATTTTGAAGGATATTCTAGTTTTCGTTTTGTATTCGTATTTTTTTTCACACATCAGTTGCACTTATTCTGTGATTTGGGACGATCTTGAAAATCATCGCTTTGAACAACAATAAAAACGAATCGTATGAATACAAGACACTTTTGTTGACGTCAAAAGCGTTTGTTAGAAAACTTGACAGCTCGTATTGTTACAAAAAGATGTGGGTGAAAATGCTTTTTAGGTGTTTGAACCATAAACACACACTAAACAAGGGAAAATATTATTAAAGAAACAACCAGGAAGCACAGAAATCGTTTTGTTTCAAGGCATTTTCCATTTTCGAAATAATGCACCAAATCCTGCTACTCCCAAGCCTACAACAGCTACTGGTGCCGCAACAACCCCGACAGTAATCCCGGCTGCGGTCCCAGCAGCAACTCCTACCGCTGCAGCAGCGGTTGCTCCAATGCCAACACCAATTCCAATTCCCACTCCTACACCATCAGTAAAAATTCCGTTGCCTTCACTTTCAGAAAAAACTTTTTCATCAGTTGTTTTGGAGTCGTTCTCTGCCAAAATATGTTGGATCGAAATAATAAATGCTTATTAATCGCCAACGCTAAAAAGAAATTTCAACACTATTAATACTTTAAAAACAACATATGTTTTCGTTGTGCAACTCTAACTTACTAAACATATCCTAACTAACTTACTGTTTTCTGAAGATTCGACAGACGATGTAGCTGTTGCGCGTTTAGACATGATCCCCTGATTATGTCTTGCACTGTTTTGCGTTTCAATCACAACTTTGCGCAGCTATTTCCGGCTTGATAATTGTGCAATTGCGTAGCTATATTTTTTCACTATGTGGGATATACTTCACAAAATTGGTGCTAAAGTTAAAAAAATGTTCTCAAACCAAAATACAAAAAGAGAGGACCTTTCCAGAGTATGGTTCTTAGCCTGGCAAACTGTGTTTTGAAAGCATGATGAAACTCAAAACCAGTAGTCATTCGTATCATATTGCCAATGTCATACAACCTAGAGAATAGTACGAACAATGACATATATGTGTATACACAACAATGGACTTTTGTTTTGTCTTGTTTTGCTTTCCGGTTTAGTGCAAAAAAGTTTAAGTATGTTTGGTGTGTATTTTATCGACAACAAAGCTTTCAGGAAGTTTTTGATCTTCTGTACAACATAACCTTAATGTGTTGATTTTTATGTCACATAACAGAAATCACTTATCAACAACTACGTAATATTTCACTTATTGACAATTGTAGGTCACGGAGGTTTAAAAATTTGAAACAGAAAAAGCACATTCATAGATAGAGCGAAAAGCACACATCTTTGATTTAGCTGCTAGATTCCAGCTAAGCTAGAACAAGTCTACCAACGCCGAAATAACACCAAAACTCCCGCAATGATAATACCCAAAGCAATTGCTGGTGCTGTACCTCCGCCCACTATTGCTGCGGCAGTTGCTCCAATCGCCAATCCTATCCCTAAACCGTCGTTAAAATCTCTGTTTCTGTCAATCACATTTTGTCGAGCTAGTGTGGCAGAGATTTTGGTTTCTGAAAGAATATGTTTTTTATTTATTTAAGGCTCCTACCTTTAAAATAAAACTTACCTTCCGGTGAAGGCATAACTGCTGCCAAAAGTTTTGCACAAACTAGTGGAAACAAATTTACGAAAACTGGGGTATTTTCCAGAAAATGTACACAAATACCTTTCCAAAGCAGGCTATGTTTCTTAGCCCGACGTTACTATCTGCGTGAGATGATCCTGATAATGAACATCAATTACATGTAATACGATTCTCCAATGACGACAGATGGTGAAGTGTAAATACGTAATAAGTTATATGTTGCGCAACATACCCTTCGGGTTTCCTTCAAATTGCTATAAATAGTCAGATTACCAACCGGTAAAAACTACGACAAAATTGACTAAAACTTTTGTCACATACTTTTGTTGTATTACTATTCTAATATTCCACACTAAAATCACAACAAATTATTTTCGTTCATAAAAATCACCGAGAGAAATAACGGATTGAAATCAAAAAGTTTCTTGCTTTGTACATAGACTTTAATCATAATACAACATTTTTCTTGGCATTTTTGCGCTATAAATAAGTAGAATTATGAAAAATATTGCAGAAAAGTTTGCCATCAAAAATTACGTATGTTTAAAAAAAATAATTTACTGATTTGTATGACCTCTTTCTAAGTTCACTCATCCGTGACAGGCAGTAGTTCACTTTTTTGCCGGTTGTAGGTCAGTCACGTCGTTTTTGGTGTCATATATTCAATATTGAGCCAACTAGGGAGTGAAAATAAAGTTGTCGAGTTTTGTTTGTGACAGTTTAGCTAAAACATTATGCGTAGTTTGTGGCAATTAGTTTAAAATATGTACAAATAAAAATGTTATTTTTAAAGTTTACGGTAGTTTTGAGACGTTGACAAAACAGATTAATCCTCAATTATATTGTTTGCAACTGATTGCATTGTACTATATTATATAAGAAACATTGATGTGTAGTTGAATTTTAGTAATTTAAGTTTAAGAAGTTAAAACAATAGAATCTGGTCACAATGTTGCGCTCACTGCAAGTCAGACAACAACTGGTCAAATTTTCTCAACAATGCTACACAACTCAGGCTGTTGCAGCCACATCGGGCTCATCAACAAAACTCAGTGTGTTACCGAGCGGCCTTCGAGTGGCGAGCACCAATGAAAATGCTCCTGTTGCTCAACTAGCTTTGCTTGTCAACTCCGGAAGTAGAGATGAATCCCAGTCAAACCTTGGAATCACGCATTGTTTACAATGCACTGCTGGATTGACCGGATCACGAAACACAGCATTTTTGACAACGCAGCTTCTTTCATCCCTCGGTGCTGATTTACAAGTCACAGCCGGCCGAGAGCACACGCTATACAGTGTTCGTTGTAACCCACATGATGCTCAGAAGGTTTTTACTGACGTCGTAGCTCCAACTATTCTTGGTGCCAAATTTCCCTGGTATGAAATAAATGATGTTACTTCAAGAATGAAATACCAAAAGGCTGTGGCAACTAGTGATCCATGTTTTACTTTGATGGAAACTGCTCACAAGGTAAGATATTGATGTGTAAGATATTTGTCACAAAATGTTTCCAAATGCCTTATGTGCATGTACAAGTGTATTGGCCTTCAACAGAGCTATTTTGGATACTTTGTACAGATATATTCATTGGTTTCATAAACAACAGTGTGGTCCATTTGCACTATCTTTATATTTAGGTGGTTCTTCAAATTTAAGCTCTGCAAAATTTACATGAATCTGTTTTAAATCGAATTAGTAGTAGTTGAATTAAAATTAATGGTCTTGTTTCAAAAAATATACGGGATTCAATTAGTTTTAAATGTTTTATTGTGTTTGTGTACACACAAAATTACTTTTTTGCACAAGCATCATTTGAATACGTAGCAGTGGTTTAAGGTAGTAGTGTTGTGTTAAAAACAAGTCCAATCACAATCAAAGTTTTGGAGGTGTACTTATATATGTATATTTATTTCTTATACACAGGCGTCATTCAAAGGCTCTCTTTCAAACTCGGTCATGAGTCCAGATTTTATGATTGGCCATCACACTTCAGAAATGCTGCAAGCAAAATTTAATGCATCTTACAATCTCAGTAACATGGTTTTGTCTGGATCTGGTGTCAGTCATGATGGGCTTATTGATATTGGTTCAGCATGCAATGGTGCAGAAGGTAACTTTAAGCAATATTGTACCTCATACCAGTAAAATAGTATTTGCTCCAAACTTAGAGTTGACTCGCACATAAGTCGCACTGAAAATCTAGGGATTTAAAGGGCCCTTAGCCTAGCTTTTTTGCATAAATAACCGGTGCAAATGGTTGTTTTTTACCATTGAATTGCATTGAAACCACAAAACTATGTTTTCTCAACAAAGCGGGAAAATCCAACGCACGCTGAGCTGACGCATGTGTGTGTGCGCTCATGAAACTGTCTCGCATTGGTATGTGTGTGCACGAGCGCATGCACCCGTATTCGATAGCACATTTCCACTACAATTAGCGTCTATAACGCGCACCCTTAATTTTTTATTGAAAATTAGTAAAATTAGTAATTTTTTTTAATATAAGGAAAAAAGTTGCGACCTATACGCGAGTATATACGGTACATACCTGATATACATGCAAGTAACTTTGTATAAGGTTTTAGTCAAGATTTTATCATCACTTAAAAGTTTATTTGCATAAAAGTTCTGCATTATTTAAATGTTTATGATGCTTTTAGCCTGATTGGGTTCAGCAGTTTGGTTTAGCCTGATACATGGTGAATGTTTAATGTGGGCTATTTTTAAAATACGCTGGAAAGCTTAGATTATAAAGGTAGGTCTCATTAGGTTTTTGGTGGTTTTTAACATTGTTAACAGTTAAAATGACTTTTGGTTCCCTGCCTACCAATAAAAATATGGTTTCAAAAATTTGAAATTACAAAAGACGGCTCACTTAACATTATAGGGTGCCAAGGTAGTCAATTTCACAACTTAATGGTGTAGAAGTTTACACATGTCTTTTGCTGCATCCTTTTCCAATAACTGCTGCACATTAGTACATAATGGTATGGGAACAATACATCAACTAGTATAAATATGTAGAGCACATAAACAATAAGTTGTACTTTTAACACTCATTACACTAAATAACTTGTTTGTAGCACCAAAATGGTTGCTGTTTCCTAGCCTATCTGCAATTAGGTTTTCATAATGCTTAAACATTGTATTTGGGCCATTTAGTAATACTGATTCTCTATCAACAGGATCAGCTACTCAACGGGCAGCATCCCAATTTATTGGTGGTGAAGTTCATGTTGGCGACCCGACCCCACTTGTCCATGCTGCTCTCACATTCGAAGGTGTTGCTTTGAACGACAAGGACGCAGTGGCTCTATCTGTGCTACAGTATGCACTTGGTATGTATATATACATCATGGGTGTTAGAGTTGAACATCATAAAAGACTACATGTACACCTAATTAGCAGTGTATGCTATTACAGGATGTGCAATTTGGCTTGTGTTAAAATGGATAAGAAGTCATATGATTTGTCATTAAAACAGTTGATCATAATTGTGCAGAAATCTTAAGAGTACATTTGTAAAAGCATGCTTTTACATGTTTGAGCAAAAATTGAGTCTTAAATAAGGAGTTTAAGTGTTTGAAAGTATAATTATGTAATTATTTTATTTGGGAGGTAAATTTGCTTTTCAATCAGTTTGTATCGCTTTTGTCAATATTTATGGGTCTCCTTCCCTGAAGGGGACACATGTTGATTTTACTCGATTTGTTGTTGTTGTTTTTCTTTTTCTTCTTTTTTTTTCTTTTTTTTTTCTAACCTGAAGTTTGTCCACCCTCTTTTGCCATCAAATGTTTGATGGATTTGAATGAAACTTTCACAGATGGTAGATATAGTTATGTAGATGTGTCATCTGCCTTGTTTCACTCGATAGCCCCAGTATTTACCCCGCCAGCCCCCAAAGTGTAAAACGTTTTTGTATGTTGCTGCGCACCACAAACAGAAAATTTCTGTGGTGTAATAGTATAGTAAAGGCAACATAACATACCTTGCTTGTGTTTGTGCATTACTTGGTGGACGTTCCTGCACATACCAACCAGAGGGGTGTTAACAGCCTTGTGACGTCAGAAGTGTTACAAATGTTGCTAATAACACCTCTAGTGGTCAGAAGTTTAAACATTGGCCGATTTGGATGAAATTTTACATGACTGTTGATTGGGTCATTGTAATTTCATATTTTATACTTTTGGGTGTAGAACCCCATTAGTTGCCCCACTCACCCCCTAAAATGGGTGAGTTTTTTAAACAGTGTCGGAATTAAATGAAATTGGACAGCTTGCGGGAAGACTTGGTGGACGTTCCTGCACATGTCAGTCAGAGGGGTGTTAACAGCCTTGTGACGTCAGAAGTGTTACAAATGTTGCTAATAACACCTCTAGTGGTCAGAATTTTAAACATTGGCTGATTTGGATAAAATTTTACAGGACTGTTGTTTGGGTCAATGTGATTTTATATTTTTGGGTGTAGAACCTCATCAGTTACCCCACTAACCCCCTAAAATGGGTGAAATTTTTAAACAGTGTCAGAATTAAATGAAATTTGGACAGCTTGCAGAGTTTGTCATTTATAGGTGTCAATTGTTGTGTTTAACCATGTATTCCCAATATTTACCCCTCTTGCCCCCTAAAATGGGTGAATCTTTTAAACAATGTCTGAATTGGATGAAAATTGGATAGTTAATATATATATTATGTCATTTTTGGGTGTCGATTGTTCAGTTTCACCCTATAGATTTAACATTTACCTAACCAGCCCCCTAAAATAGGTGTTTTTTGAAACAGTGTCGGAATTGAATGAAATTGGACAGCTTGTACAATTTGCTATTTATAGGTGTTCATTGTTGTGTTTCACTTTATTTTGCCACTATTTACCCCTTCATTCCTACAAATAGAACACTAAATAGGAAATACTACAATGTATGAATTGAATCAGATTTGCATTACTTTTAATAGCATGATTATTTAAGCCAGGAACTGACCACAGTGTTTTCTTAAAGCACCAAACTTACTGATGGTTATCTTATAAAGTGCATTGTTTTTAAGTTTGCATGTGTGGGGGACCCATGAGTCTCTGCCTGCAGAAACAAGTAAGGTTATAAAATTCAGTAGGTGATATGGGACCCAATATAAAATAAGTGTAGGGAGTATATTAACGTTTCAAAATAGGTTAAAGTGTATGTGCAATGGCAATATGTGCTGAGCCACCCTTCTAGTTTTTTTGCCAGTTTGACGACCTTAGGATGTCAAACTCCTGGAAGTTTTGAAAATTTCAAGTCTGACTTCCATTGTTTGAGGTTTTGTGTCAGAGCTTAAACCTTCCGACTTTGCAACCCTACCAAAATATCATTTGTTTATGAATAATTGCTTCACTTTTCTGCATAATCATATTATGTTAATGAAATTTCAGGTGTCACTGGAAACATCAGGCGAGGATCTGGTCTCAACCATGGCTCACTCAATCCAGCTGTAGAAAAATCGACCGACGGAGTTTTCTCAACCAACGCATTTTCCGTTAACTACTCTGATACGGGCTTGTTCGGGATCTATGTGGTTTCGCCTCAAGAGAGCATCAATGCTGTTCTACAGGCAGTATCGGCCGAGTGCAAGAAAGTAGCTTCCAACGGCCTCTCTGATGCTGCTGTTAATGGTGCCAAGGAGCGATTTAAAGCTGCTGTACTCATGAATGCTGAGTGCATGTCGAAAACCGTTCAAGATATGGCTGTGCAGAGCTCTGTGCTTGGTACCATCGCTTCCCCATCGAGTATTGTCGCTCTTATCGACGGGGTATCGGCCGCAGACGTCGCTGGTGTCGCTCGTCGTGTGTTAACAGGAAAACGAGGCTTGGCTACTGTAGGCAGGGGCAGTGATGGACCTTTCTTAAGGGATCTTTAAATATTCTATTCTGTATTCTGGATAAGTTTCGAACAATTCTAGTTCAATTTTGTTTAAAATTCAGGCAGGTTGTTATCGTTTAATATGAAAGTCTGATATTTGCAGGAAGTTTGCACCAAAATGTTTTTTATTCCGTTGGTGTAAAGTTCCTGGGTCTGTACTTTGTAAGAAAGTTATTTATGTGCTACGGTCGGAAATATACAACTAAACTCTCAAACCGTTTGTCTATTTTTAAGGCTGATCCCAGCATTAAATGCATGTTTATCTTAATGTACAAACTGGCGATCCCCTACTACGAAGCTGACATGTGCAGCATACGAGGCAGGTGCTTGTGATTTGACTTTCGGTAGGCTCACCGCTGAGTATGTGTACCTTTGTCGTGAGTTCGAATCCCATCGCAGCTTGTGTCCTGTCATATATGGGAATACCCTGTGACCAGCCGATTAGGTATGACGTTTTCAATAGGCCTGGGGTGCCACGATGATGATTCGGCTCATCTGCCAATTTTTCGTTGTTATGACGCCCCATTTTCGCCTAACCAAGGGCAACACCTTACTACGATAGAAGTGTATTCTCTCGCTACCAGAGATTACAAGTATTTACCACAGGATGTAGCAGTAAATGATGCCTTATTAATGATATACCCTTGTAACTGAAGGACTGCGACGAATTAGAGTCATTGATTCACGACTGCAGAACATTTTTGAGTAAAAAACGCTTAATCAGTCGCTGTATTTTTTTTGTTCTTCTGACACTGGCTTCTGACATTGAAAAAAATCATTGATATAATATTTTTTACTCTATAATTTCCTGCAAAACAGTCTGTTAACTAAATCTAACCAGAAACACTGTTTAAAACGAAGCTAAATCAGATGTTGGGTTTATAAACGGTGTATTTTCACAAGGACACTCTATCGTAGCTAACAGGTGAAACGTATTGGTTGGCAACACTTCAAAACATTAAGTTATATTCAGGTCGGATTCAAATACATGTGTAACATCTCAACACTGTATTGGGTTTGTTTTCACGGTTTTGAAAATGCAGACAGTGACAGTGCACACTGTTTCGATCTACGAGGTCTTATGAGTGCAGTTGGTGACAAGATATTGGCCATGTAGGCAACGCAGCTTATCATGCTGTAATGACTCCATGGCTTTACACTTTAAAAATGTTTTTTAAAGAAAATTTTGCATGGTTGATTGCAACCACTGGTTGTAACAGGCGAGTTATTTGACAAGTTTAAAAATGTAATTCTCTTGAAGGCATAATAATGAACTAAAACCTTCGTGGAATCACGTCAGTGGTAAAATTTTACTAAACGGCTACAAAAAGTGAAAATACACGTTTGGTGGCATAGAGTCGGCACAAATTAGCAAGTGAGATATCCAAATACAAGAAGGCAATAAAAAAATTTCACTCGCTTGAAAAGTTTGGCCAAATAGAAATCAAAATCGAGTCTGATATGATTTCTGTGTTCACCCCGGCAACTCTAAATCTTGTTTGCCATTTTCCGGTTCCGGTTCCTTCTTTGTTTCGTCAGATGGGGCGACTTTGTTCACGTGGTAAATTCCTCTCCGAGTAATCTGCGGCAAAATTGGAAAACAAATAAAATCTTACAGCCACGCAAGGGCGCTATATGGCCATGGTATTTATAAGTTGATTTCTATGTAAATAAACTGTTTTTCAAACAAATACGATTGTTATCTTCAACACGGCTGATTATGGAAGAAAAGAACATATAACATTTTCGCTGTTTTTTGTTCATCTTATTTTTATTGCATAATGAAATACGCAAAAGTAGGAAAGAAAGTTTAGAAAAAATACCGAAATGAAAGTTTATTAGTTTAGGGATTGATGTTGCGGTACAAAATGGAAGATATGTAACAAATACGATCGTACTCAAAAGCGGAAGATATGTAACAAAGAAAGTAAAAATCATAAAACCAGCACGATTCCTAGAAAAAAAAGAGTAGAAATAATTCAAGTTGATAAATTTATCCATTTTCTTTGGAGACTGCTCTTTTAGTTTGTTTTCGCAAGGCATTAGATTGTTTTCTGGCCAGCGCAACTAAAGCCTTGTGTATCTGTTCGTAATACGGCCAGTTCCGCAGCCAGTCGTTTTCCTGGTAAGGTTCCATCATTTGATTATTTCTCCCACCATTGTCGTCTCCTTCTCGGGTTGAAGGCCTCGTCGCTTGTTGTGGCTTCGATTTGTTATTAGAAAAATTCTCGTCTAAATTTGATGATGGTACGAAACCGAAGTTCATTGGTTCCAGTTTCGAATCTTGGCCAGGGTGCTGCTCCGGTGAAATCTTTTTCAAATTCTTTTGCTTCTGGAGGAAAATTTTCTGGTATAAATATGAACGTTACACATACAGCGATTCAATCACCTACCGTCTGATTTTCTTCTTCAACAATCGATGCTTTATTCGTATTTGGGACTTGCTAATTAACTACCCACGCTAGTAATTGGATAAATAATAACGAAATATTATTTTTTAATTGGGTACAAATAATAATTAACATAATTATCATCAAAATTTCCGACACCTTTTTGTATTAAATAAACTATCAAATACTTATCCCGTAGCTTATACACAAAATCACTTTTTGGAATGCGCCGCAATTAAACACTGGCTTTTTCTCATTTAACTAGAACAGTGGTTCCCAACCTTTTTTGTTACATTCCTCCCTTTACCCATTTTCGAAGTATTCAATCCTCCCCATAAGACGAAAAACAAATATAACATAAAAAATTATAGCAATTTGAAATAGACCTTATAATCCTTTACAACCGGTTCCAAATGTGAACCGGGTCTAAATTATAATGGATATAATTATGTGTGTACAAAAATGTTCTGTAATATTTCCAATGTACGTGTTTTTACAGTTTTTATGAAATTCCTCCCCTGAACTCATAAAATTCCTCCCTAGGGAGGAATTCCTCCCCGGTTGGGAACCACTCAACTAGAACAAGAACAAAAGTAATTAAATGTCATTTCGTTGCCGACATGCCATTTTTTCATGGGGTTCGAACGCAGGACTTTCGCTTTCAGTGTGGTTTAGGTAAATGCCACTAGTGGTCGCCATGTTCCTGCCAACTATGCTTCGGTTGAAGTTTCTTCTCAATGTTTTCAACTTACCAGTCTGAACAACATCACAGCCGATAGAGCGACTAGCAAGAGACATCCCACAGCTATAACCACAATCGACCACGTCTCTAAACTCCCGGATGCCGTTGCTAGGTTACCTTCGATCGCTACAGCGTCTTCGTCCGTAGCAAATGACGTCATAGATATTTTGACGTTGTCGGTTGTTACCATGGCGAGTGTGCCCGTATGTGTGCCTTCAAAGTCGCCTGTCTCGTACGGCTCGGTGGTCGGAAGGCTGTGTGACGTAAAAATCATAAAACACGTGACCTCAAATGTGTTGTCACACTCGAATGATTTCGACATATCGATTGAGTAAGACCCCGCAGTGCAATATATCGTGACTGTGCCGTCAAGGGTGGCGTTATTGTGGTGTGTCGTGTTTGTTGTGTGCCTCTGTGGGTTTGGTAATTGTGTTTCGGTGCAGGTCAGCTTCAGACTTCGGTCGTTGCTTTCTTCTACGGAACCGTTAGAGTTCTCGGGGAAGTCCCTGCAGTGCATCCATGCGTGACCGCTTAGGTTTGACAGGAAGTAGGTGGGACTTTCCCACAATGCTCTGGTGTGTGGCTGCCCCTCGCACTCCACCTAACGGTAAAAATATCAGCCACTCATTAAAAATTTTAAAAAAATTAACTTCAAAATTTAGATGCATCAATAATAGTTTAATGCTGACAGCAGTCATGTTATAACTTATTTTTTAGCTTATTATGACACGACCAACAGCATATTGTTAGCTGCGTTGCTATAACAACAAAGTTTTAATAGATCCTTGTATGGAACTCACAAGTTCTTCTTCGTTTTCTGCTTCATTGCAAATAATTTCCGGAGAATATTCAGGAATCGCTTTAAAAACTTCGCACTCTGGTTTCGTGGTTGAGTTTGTTGTCGGAACTATACTCGTTGTTGTGTTTGTTGTTGCTGTTGTTGGTGCAGCGGCTGCTAATAAACAAATTTAGCGGATTAATAATTAAAGACCTTCACTCTTGATATTAAGGTGGGTCCTTTTATAAGGTGGTCAACAAGTTTTATCCGATACAAAGTTGTATGTTAGGCCGGGCTATTCGATGCCAGGTTTGGGCTTAATGTTGAAAAAAACGGACTGGCTTCATATTTGGTCTTATATGTGTCGTAATACCACGTTAGTTATTCTAAATTAATTGATTTGATTTTCAAATAAATTCGGTTTAGAAAACGTAACTTTTCTGACCGCTTTAGACCCAAAATGCGTTTCCGATGTAGTGTCACGAAGATAAACCGTAAGAAAACCTAGTGGGAGATTTTGTCTCAGGAAGTAACAATCATATTATATCTGCTTGTAATAGACATTTTCGTCTACACACTTGTTTTTTGTGTCTGATCCACTTGCGTTGTGACGTCAGCAAAAGTTTGATTGACGTTTCCTCCGACTTCCGCTCGTTTCTGCTTGTCACGGACCGTTGCTTTCGCGACACGCTTGGTTGGTTTCGGTGCTCTGGGGAGCCACGGGAAATACCCGAATCTTGTGGTGGTCCGGGGCGGGGGGACGGTTGTTAGTTTTACTGCAAAATGGAGAATGTTAAAAATATAAGAGACTGTAAAAGGTTTATAAACGAAAATAAAAATACAGAGAGCAGGACTGGTATTATTGTATGCTAGTGATTGTAAAATAATTTTTCTCTAAAATCTCTAAAATTTATAAAAAAAATTCTGTTTTCTGAGTCTAAAATTGGTTTCTTTGTGTATAAAAAACATGCTGGATAAAAATGTTTGCCACTTCCACTACTATGAGTTTAAAACTTTTCGCTGACCTTTTACGGTAAAACATTTTACCACCCTTTATCGTAGTTTGTTTCTTTCCTGGCAATCTCAACTTCTTGCATTATTCAAAAATCGATTAAGATAAGATAGCGGGAATGGGTGTCGTGTACTTGGGTCGACCCGGAAAGGCTACAACTTTTACAGCCATTTTCCAAGCATTCGTCAGCAACTAATGGAGTAAAATCTCGTTGTTTATCACTTGGACTAAGCTTATATATGCGTAAACACACAAGCTCATTGAATACATTGAAGA
Source organism: Phallusia mammillata (assembly GCF_965637545.1). Taxonomy (NCBI): domain Eukaryota; kingdom Metazoa; phylum Chordata; class Ascidiacea; order Phlebobranchia; family Ascidiidae; genus Phallusia; species Phallusia mammillata. Next base: position 1,781,232 of record NC_137256.1, read on the forward strand.
CCACTATGAGCAACATTAAATGTACACGCTGTGGCCACACACCAGTTTATGCACAGCATAGATTTCCACATGTCCGGACATACACAAGCTCATTGAATACACTGAGGACCACTGTGAGCAACATTAGACGTTTACACTGGGGCTACACACCAGTTTATGTATAATTTGAATTATAATAATTGTATTGAAATTGTGAAGCAAAACTGACAACCTTTCAAGTGTTTAGTGTTTTATGTTATTCTATAAATATTTTAAATCACTACTAATACATTTTCACAAATAGGCCCAAAAGAGCCTTTGTTTTGACATCCTTTCTCTTACCGCTGCGATGGTGCTCTGTATACGCCTCATGACTAGGTTATATGGAATATTGCAATCTTTTTCATCCCTGTGACAAATGTTTAACTTACGAATATCACACGTGCAGAGATCGGGTCCCTTCTCGTTGCACAGGTCGCCATAGCAACAGAGTGCGCACGACCTGGGACAACTGTGGTCATTCTGATCCCTGTTAATGTTGCAGGCATGGGCTTGGTAGCAAGACTTCATGATCTGAGCGATTCCCAGTGAGTCGTTGCGGACTTCCGTGTAACAAACATTCTGTTCGTAAACATTGAAGGAATTATTACCTCATACCAAAATAACATTAAATATATTATGATTTAGAAATGTTTTTATGTCTTTATCGGTTATTTAAGATCTAACATACTTTATGACAATATTTCCTAACGTTTGCCATGCGAAACTTAAAGAGTTTTAAAGGTTTAAATTGAAAGTCACCAGATTAAACGGGCTTTCTAAATATTGGCTTCGCTTTTGTTAAGTCCCTTTTACAACCGGGGGAAATTAAAAAAAACTGGGGGTATTGACGTTTTAAAATAATAAGATTTCCTATCGCTGAAGTTGCATATGAAATTTTTACGCAGCCGCGTTGGAACAACCTGGTTTATAATCTAATACCTAAACTTCCCACTGAAATTTCGTGCTTAGCAATTCAGCTTTTACGAGTTATTGTTTATTTTTAACAACACAATAAAAAATACCTTATCTTACTTATTCTTCTATTTTAAAATTCTAATCTGAAATTAAATTTGCAAATTTTACCTGATCAATTCCACACGTGGTCACAGTTTTGCATTCTTCTTCCGACCTTGCCGCATTGCATTCGTAACATTGTAAGCCTGTAAAAATAAACCGCACTGATAAGGAATGGTGATGAACCCGTCTCAAAATTATCACAATTATTCCCTAAAAAGTCCTAATACTTCCGGCTAAAACACGTGGCGAAACGTAGGCTAGTAAAAATTGCAATTTGATACAAATGTTTTATGTGGAATGTTTATTTACTTTAATAGACGCTTTAACAACTGTTTTTTTTAAGCTACAAGCTGTTTCGACCTATAAGGTCTCATCGGTACAGCTGCATGATGATGAGAGATCGGCCGTATAACCTAGTTTAGCCATCTTACGGCACTCCAGTTTATTGGGATCAGCAAGCTGAAAAAGCCGCACATCAAGTGTTATCCCGATCATCAAGTCAAATTCAAGTCAACACTTTATTTGCATTGTCACTTTATCGAATTGTCATGTGCACAGTTTTGTAAAAACAGCAAGGACACCGAAAAAGCATTGTTTATCCGGTCAAGTGTCCCGGTTCATTCACATTGATCGGTTTATTCTTATTGTGGTGTGATTGTTCGGGTATTTTGTGTTTTTCGAACTTAGCTTTTTGTATTGTAACGCTTCTAAACTTGTGGGAAAATGCATTTACTTTGCATGTAAGGTCTCTTGCTATTTTAAATTCAGCTACTTCATACAAGAGCCGCGTAAACATACGGCTGATGTGTTTGTATTGAAAACATGAATAATTAAATAGGGGTTGGGCAAGTTTTTTTCAACCCGGAGTTATTGAGTTGTGCTTATGAACAAACGCACGCACGCACATTAACTTATTATTAATGTATGCCACCTCGCAATAAGCCACCGCGCTTGTCATAGGTTAATTTTAAAGCTTTAAAATGCCACAAGCTGGAAATTAAAAATGACTTAAAATAATTAAAAAAATACTGCCATCAAAATTGCATAAAACTCAACTAATTTGTAATTCAAAAGTTTTAACAAAACATTGCCATCTTATGTGAAATAACATAGGCCAAGATAACACGTTTAATGACCCTGAGCAGCAAAGGAAAAAGATATATTGGATTACGTCACAGCCACAGGGATAAAAAGGATCATATGAGGGTAAGTAAGCGATCAAACGAGTTTGGAAAACTTAATTTCAAGCATGTTTTGATGAAACAAATAAAAAAACAGCCAAGATATATATTTCCTTACCAAGTAGTACTTCTTTGTCATTTGTAAACGCACAACCAGAGTGAACTGAAGTAGTTTATGAATACAATTAGTCGCGAATGTCCTAACTTTATATATCAGTGATGATGACATGAGCATTTGCCGAAACGTCCAAGAACAACTCTTTGTACGACTTTTTTTTCTCAAATTGTGTTTACGTCTATTATGTTTATTATATTCCTGATCCGTTTATTTACGTTCGTTGATTTCTCAACCTTAGGATTAAAGTTCTTACCTAAAGATAAATGAACACAGAAGAGAAGGATCAAAACTGCGACGACAAAACGAATTTTCATCTTTTTGGAATCAGATTAAGTCCTGTTTTTAGATTCTGTCTAACAATAATAGCATCAGTAAAAATTAATAAAACCTGATCTAATAGAAATATTTGCAAATTAAGATCAAAGTTTTCGAAAAATGAAACTAAAACAAAAAACAAAAGACTTTAAAGCAAGTTGAAAAGTAACTTTTCTAATTATTCCTTTTCCTGCTTCACCTGTCATATAAAACAGCTGAGTTTTTAAACCGCAATTTTTCTAAAAGTTCTGTTGCAATAAATTCCGTATCTTTGGACCTTTTGTGTTAAAGTTTCGGTGTTTTGACTTAAATTGAACTGACTTTCACTTAACTGTTCGTTACAAGAGCCTCCGCCCAACCTAAACCCACAAGCTCACTGAATCATCGGTGCTTGTGGTAAAAGGTAAATTGTTTTTCGGGTTTAATTTCACCTCAAGCCGCAACAGCTGTTCAAAGTTTTACCTTAACCCCGCAAAATCAGTTTCAACATAAAAAATTGACCACGAAAACCGCAATCCTTTTTATTTACAGCTTGAAGTTATAATGTCCATTTATCTTCCCAGTACAAAATTTCTTAACTTAATCTTCACAATAGAGTCATAAGAAAACAATATAGCAAAATGTGTAGCCTAATCAAGAAGTAAGTAATCACCCCAAATACCTTTTCGAAATCAAGTTTCTTAACTTAATCTTCATAAATCGTCATGAGAAAAACTATATAAAGCATATTTTTTATCCCAGAAATGGATGTTACACAATACCAACATTACACATTAATTCAACACACCAGACGAGAATAGAAAATGATATAAAATAATTCGAAAAACCTGATCTCCAAATCAATTTATTGTTGCCCTGTAACAACTAATTTACCAACTATTCTTTTACTTAACGGTATAAATCGAACACTTCCCAACGAAAATTCCAGAAACGATTATCCGCGAGTCATTTTCACTTCTTCCGGGCGCGGTGCATCGCGTCAAAGTGTTCGGGAATGAGGAGTAGCGGTCCTCCCTCCCCACTGCACGCGCGCTGACAATTGAGCAGCTCATAATATCACCATGACAACGCGTATGCAATATTAATGTGAGCCGCGCCAAAATTTTGCGGCCAATAATTGGTGGCTTGTTTTGGGAAGTTTTGGGTGAGTAATTAAAATTTCCGTAAACAACAAGTTTCGCTTGATAATATATAATTTTTAGTGATTCTGATCCTTTATCCCAAATAACAACCAGATAAATGAAAATCAACTAAAACTTCCAGTTATGAGGCCACAGAAAATCGACGTCATAGAACTAAAAAACGATTATGAAATTTGCCTCTAAAATGTATTTCGGGGTAACATCCACAGTTTAAGAGTGACGGGCTTAAATGGATTTAATTTTTTTAATGTAGTACGACCAAGAGTTACCTTGTGTAACTGTATACTTTTCTTATGGCCTCGAAGGACGAAGTGTTGATTGGAGTTTGCGTGCTCTTAACTTTGCCCAAGAGCTTTTAATTGAGTTAAATGAGTTTTTAAGTTCTGTAAGTTATGAGTTTTTTAGCACTAAATTTGCACATATTCGTTTATTTCAAAAAATAAAATAGCGTTTTTTGGGGCTTCACGTTTATTTCAATTCCTCATTTGTAATTGTTCAGCTAGTAACTCAATTTCAAAACAACATCTGGTTCCACAGTTCGTGTGACGCGTGTTACACCAGTTGTTTGTTGGGGGAGTTAAGTTGTAAATCAGATTAACGTCAAAATTACCCACGCATGTTCGGCTGATAGCTTCGTCACTTTCATCTCACCGAACACAACCACTCATTAGCGCCACCAAGCAGCTGTTGCGATTGCGGGTCATTAAAATTAATATTTCATGGATTGCTTCTGTCGCTGTAACCGAACACCGGTAAAACATGTCGAAATTGCGATGTTTGCTTGTTGGTGGTTTCGTGGCGTCAAATCGGCTTGCGTTGGTGTCTGTCAAGCAGGGGGTGCAGATCAAATTGCGCCCTCTATTGGTATAAAAATGGCACCCAAAAGTCGAGTGAAATTTTAATTGCATTGTCACTTTATTAAATTGCCATTGAACGGTTTCATAAAATAGAAAGGACAGTAACTTTAATGCTTTCGTGGGGATATTTCCCAGTTTGTTTTGTTCTCAAACAATTGATTTGTTACGTAACTAGACACAGAGCCCGTGCGAATATTATTATTTTTCTTTTGTATAAACTGCGACCTATCTTTATCGCTATTAAGTTTTCCTTGAAACGAGAGTTTAGTCAAATATTTTACACGTTCTGTATAGAAAGTCATGTTTGCCACAACAGTACAGAAGCAACCTTTCACAAACAATAGCAATGCAAGATATTGAAAATTACAAAATAACAAAAAAAAAACAACGAAAAAAATCATAAAAATCAATCTTCGTCATCGGTATCGTCATCGTCTTTATGACGTAACTTCTTTTCCTTCTTGTTTTTAGAAGCTTTGCCTTTGTTGTCTGTGACGTCACTATCATGCACTGTGGCGTCACTATTCTTTTCCTTTTGTTTCAATTGTTCGAGCAAAATCGCGAGACGCATCGAGTCGGACGCCGAATGCGATTGTTTGTAATTCTTTATTAATTGTTCGAAGATCTTCTTCTTGAATCCGCCGATAGTTTTCATCCAGATCGTCTGCAGAAGCGCTGTATCGTTTAGCTGCGAAAACGAGAGCTTTTCAACTCCTACGTTGCTGGGATTTTCGCCTGGTTTGCTTGGAGAACTTTTGACTGCGGATTTAGCGATCACAGCACCGCTAGTTGGCGCTACCACCATAGGATCGTGTTTCGGTTTCGGGTAAGTTTTCTTGAAGATTTGAGTTTGGACGTCTTTCAGCATTATCCCGGTTTCGTGATGACCGCTTTCGGCGCGATGCATCAGCACAAAGTAACCTGAGGTCAGGAGCAGGAGTGCAAGAGTGATGAAACCCCCCAAAACACGAAACCAAGCTGCGCATTTCATCGCAGAAACAAATGTGAGATAATAGCAAGTCAATATTTCACTCAGCATCAGTAAATAGAGTTAAGCATAAACTAAATGCACAAAGTTAAGCTCTCTCTTCAACCAAAACCCTTTGCACTTATACACCTATCATGCTGTATTAAAAATTTAGGTTATTGTTTCAAACAGGGTTGTGTTTAAGCAGCAAATATTTACTTCAGATTTTGATGAAGATTTAAGACACTGTCTATTGTTATAACTCTTCTGTTATAATCTTACATGCGCTTTTCTTCATTCAATTTTCGATTTTCATGCACTACGACTCTCAACTGAATGAATCTTAAACGTAAACAGCACTGGTTAACGTCCAAATGTTTGGAAGTCAAAGAATTTAGATTTAACGATGCAAAACGCTGTTTCGCTTTATTGCCTGATGTCACAATGCTCTTTATCGACGCCGCCAACTGATTGGGCACTTTGCAAGTCTCGAATGACAAGTTATTGGAACGAACTGGTTTGACCCAGTTTGTTGCCGCTACAAGCATTCTTTTCACGCGTCATGTAAGTGCAAAAAAAGCAAAGCAAAATATGTTAGATGGAAAAGCTTTAATAAACTAATAAACAAAATGTGTTATTTCCCGGAAACGTTCCAATAATTTTTTTGCGTGTAAATACACAAATTAAAACGTTTCTATTATGTTCGCATAGTAGTTCATTGGTCATCATGACTCATGAGGTCTTTCATATGAGCACGTTTGTGAGTGCTTTTCGTTCAAGTTTTATTCTGCGATATAGATTGAAATCAATGGACACGTGCAGCTAGTTTGTCTACACAAACTTGACAAAGTACATAAATAATTAAAACGATTCATAAATTATTATTTTTTTATTTCCCAGCAAAAATATCATCATATTAGGGTAATCACCTATTTTACACACTGTGACGCAAGGGAAACCCCCCACTTGTGTGTTTGTTCACTTTGTTGTTGAAAATTGATTTTGTTTTTTTACATGGAAAATTATGTGATATTGTTTTTGAACCAAATGAAGCAAGTATAAATACTAAATAGGCGTGTTTGTTACTTGTGCTGGTTGTTTAGTTTGATTGCACCACACTTGTTCAATGTTTTTTTTGATTATGTTTGCTTGGTAAACAATAGACATTGAAAGCAATCTTTTAATAGTTGACGGTCTGACACACGTGTTACTGTGTGGTGTGTTCGTGTTAGCTAGATACGTTGTAGTTTGTCTATTATTATATTTTTGGTGTATCAGAAGGGTTTTTGTCAAGTATTTACGTTTAGTTTCCAGAATATAAAGCTAAAAAACGTTTCAACAAATTCTAATGCCAATATCAATGGGTATCAATGATCATGGTTTGCAGAGTATGGCAGCAGCCCGGTATGCAGAATGTGGCAGGTGCACGCACGATTTTTTTTGTAACAAAATTTTTTGCACACCAAATTTTTGGGTTTGCATGCGCAAATTTTGCCCCAAAGGCGTTTGACTGGCCTATCTGGGCCTCTTTTACTTGCTTTGCACCTGCTGAAATTGGTCTTGCACACAAACTATACACAATTTTTGTTAAAAAACATTTTTTGGCTCTCCAATTATTTTGGCTGCTCTCGAAAAATGTTCACCAAAGGCATTTATTGTCTTGTCTTGACCTCTATTGCTTGCTTTAAATTGCTGAAATCTGTCGTGCATTGAACTTATGGGTCATGCCCATACATGTCCAGGACATGTTGGTCCTGCCCAAGATATCGTCAGGAACTGCCATATTCTGTAGACTGAATGCTGACTTTAGCATTTGCCGACATGTTTACAAAATTTGATTAATAAGGAATGCTAAACAGATTTTACAATTAATTTTTTTTGCAGAACATGTGCCTTTAAACAATTTAAAACAATGGGTAACAGGACAGCTTTTGTGATTCTGGCTTCTATCATTGACATTGTGATGTCAACAATTCTGTTTGTGAATGGTGACAAATGGGAATTGTTTCCATTTATCAATCGCTGATTATTCATTTCCCACATCTTTCATTGACATCTGGCTTTGGACAATTTTAAGGAACTGCATTATAACTGGATGCGTTATTGGAGTTGTAAAGAACAGTGATGACGGTCCTCGCCGGTTAAAACAAGTTCTGTGGTTGCCATACTTCATAGCATGCATGAACGGTTTCTACTCATGCGTGAAGTTGTTGGTATTTTCCGAACAGCCGGAATTTGTAATCGGACCAACATTGAAGTGGTTTTGGGGACTTTTTGCTTGGAACTTATTTGGAATTGTTGTTTTTATCGCCCAGTGGAACTCTCTTGACTCTCTCAGCAGTAACTTTTCACAAGAACATGAAACTTCTTCACATCTGAGTACGGAGAAGGAACATCTACTGTCAAAATCAGATGCTATAAATGGTGAGCGAAAATTAAACATTTGAGTGTTTCTACCCTGAAATTTGTTGGTTTGCTAACTTCTCACAACAACTGGGTGTAAATTATAAATTCTGAAACTATGTTAAACAACACACAATAAAAACATAAATTTGGCCCCCAAAGTTACCCCTATGATCCGTTTTGTTAATTCACCAGGTTTGTGATAAAAAAAAATAAAAATGCGATTTATAACGAGAAACAAACAGGTCAATATATTTGTATAGAACATAACGTTTTGAAAAAAAACTTGTGTCATTCTCAAAATAAAATGAATGTAAAAACCAAGCAGCAAGTAAAACCAGTAAAATGTGATTTATGTTTTAAGATTATTCCTCTATTGATCAAGTTGAAGTCTGCTTTGAAAATGAGACATCACAAAATATTGGAAATGCAGAAAACAAATGCAACGGTAGAAGTAATAAGCAGGAATACGATAATAAAAAAGGTGAAAATTATGAAGAAGAGATGTCAGATCTTGTAAAGAAAGCAACCTTTAGAAAAATGTTTTCATTTATTGTTGAGGATTGGCCATTAATTCTTGTGGCTGTAACATTTCTTGTTGGAGCAGCCGTGTCACAAATATTTCTGCCACTGTTTACTGGAAAAGTTATTTCAGGTTTGTTAGTTGTGATGGATGTACTAAACGTAATCCAAATTAATAAACTGTTTTGCAAAAAAATAATTTTGTCATATGAATGTGTTATTTATTTGTCCGAATTGGTACATTTCTGCAAAGTATTTCTACATCTTGACTAAGTGATTTCTCTACAACAATTGAGTTTCTATGTTTTTTTTCACTATCCAAGATAAACTTAACCCAATAGCAAATGTCTAAAAAACTTTCAGTCAAATCATTCAGTCAATATTCACAGATAATATCTCATCACTGGACTTATAGAACAATATAACTTTGTGTAGATTTTTACATGTTGATACAAATCTAACAATTTAATACAACAAAAAAAGATGAAAAATATACAATACTCATAATTGAAAGTTAAAGCTGGAATCACACAGGGCGTTGCTTGGTGGATGAAGACTAAAACGCCTTATAGCAATAGATGTAAGTTCAGAAAAACACTTAGTCGTTCACCCTTTGGTTTTAAAGTTATATATATTTCGCTATTACAGCATCGTCAGTATCTTATTCAAATAGAAATTGAGTAAGATACTGACGATGCTGTATTAGCAAAATATATATATCTTTAAAACCAAAGGGTGAACGACTAAGTGTTTTTTTCTGAACTTACATCTATTGAAAAAAAAAATACAATTACAAAAAATACAAAAAATCTACAAAAAAACTAAAAAAATAGAGTGAAAACAATACCATTTGTATTAAAATGTTTTCAGGTGTTGTTGTGAGTGGCGATAAAAACCAATTCACAAAAAGCCTGATTGAAATGGCTGCAATTTCACTAGTGGCTTCGATATGTGCTGGAATTCGAGGTGGTTGTTTTACCATTGGTTCCCAGAAACTCAACATTAGAGTGAGAAATGCTTTGTTTTCATCATTTCTCAATCAAGAAATTGGATTCTTTGATAAAATTACTACAGGTGATATGTCATTTAAACCCTATGCTTGACCTTGAACCTTGTACTTGAAATTTTGGTTGAGGATAATGTCTTTACAGTGATCACAATTTTTTGAAACCATAAAAAAATATCATAAGCTGCAGAGAGTGCACACTGTTTCACCCTATAAGGTTCTATCAGTGCAACTGGTGGCAAGACATTGGTCATGTAGGCTGGTGATGCCAAATTACGGCACTCCAGTTTCTCGAGAGCTAAAGGCTGTAAAGCCATGCCTTAGAAATTATGTTCGAAGCCATGCAACAGCTGTCCATATGACCAATGTCTTATCGCCAGCTGCACTGATGAGACATTAAAAGCAAAAACAGTGCACTGCCTGCAGCTTACAAAAAACAGGTTTTTATTTGTTTGTTTAGGAGAAATTTTGTCCCGACTAACATCAGACATCACAACCATGACCGACACAATTGGTCTAAATTTCAATGTCTTTCTTCGAAGCGTCATTAAAGCTCTCGGAGTTTGTGTTTTTATGTTTGCGTTGTCATGGCGACTGTTCCTTGTTCCATTTCTGGGGTTGCCACTAATCTTTGCTGTTTCCAAAGTTTATGGCAAATATTACAAGGTAAATAATTTTACAAACTGAATTTTACAAAAAAACAACTGGTTATCTGAAGACAGTGCACAGTGTTTTGACTTATATAGTTTCATCAGTTTAAGAGATAGGGGTCGGTGTAGCTGTAGCTCCTTACAACAGTCCAGTTTTTTAGCATTGTTGAACCAATACTTCTGTGGGTTATGTCCAGTTGTGGCATCACACAGAATAGGTAAGGCATGGATTTTTGGCCTGTTGCTCCCAACAAACTGGAGTGCCATAAGATGGCTACATAGACCCATTTGGACAGATGAGACCTTATGGAATGAAACATTGCCCACTATCTGTAGCTTAGTTGTCACATATTGGCTTAATGCTTTTATAAAACTGTTGATAATTTCACAGAAACTGCAAGAGGAGGTGCAGAACCGGTTTGCTCACGCCAACGAAGTGGCAGAGGAGGTTTGCTCCTCCATGATCACCATAAGGAGTTTCGCTAACGAGGAGGGGGAGAAAAAACGTTATAGTAATCGACTTTCAAAAGTTTTTGAGATCCAACTCAAACAGGCTTTCTCCTACTCTGGATATGTTTGGTCAACTGAGGTAATGTTTTTTTATTTCCATGGTATTAGTATAATAGCATTAGTATATATTAGTATAAATGAGCCAATACATCATTTGACACTGAGTATAGTGACACTAAACTGACCCCAAGCGGTTGGCTTTTGTGGACCAGGTTTTTTTGTGTTTTTTTTTTTTTTTTTTGAGGTTTATGCCAAGTTGTGCCATAGCTTTTCAGCCCTTGACTATACTGCTAATGTCTGCATTGTTTTCAGCCTACTTATTATGTTATTAGTAGTAGGCAGGTTTTTTTAAGGTTTGGTTTGGGTGACCGCTAAGTAGTTTTAAGTGACCGCAAGTGTTTCATTTAAATACCAAAAAATAGCCATACTGTATTTGCTCGATTGTAAGCCGCGCTCGTTTATAAGCCGCCCTCGATTGTAAGCCGCATGCTGGAATTGTCGATACGATTGTTTCTTAATACATCTTTCTGCTGTTATATGGTTTGACTATTTGCCCATATCTGTTAGTTATGTTGATAACTGTACCCAACAGAACGTATATCGACGTATAATCTGTACACGCATACATGTTTTGAACCCAAAACAATTTAAAATGTTGGAGTGTAGAAATAATTTCGGTATAAAATTAAAATATAAGCCGCCCTCGATTATAAGCCGCCCTCGATTATAAGCCGCACAAACGGCAGTTAAAAAACAATATAAGCCGCGGCTTACAATCGAGCAAATACGGTATTTGCTTAAACGAATTATTTATTAGGCTACTGGCAGATTTTGGGAAACCGCTGGAGAAATTTAAACACCTTAAAAAAACACTGGTAGTAGGGACAATGTTTTGACCCATAAAGCCTCACCAGTGCTGCTGGTATGTTCATTTAAAAAACAGACATGCAAAAAAAAAATTAAACAGAGTTATAGACGTTTCCAGCTATTAGCAACACAAATTTGCCAAACTTTTCTTGTAGTTAACTGGAATTATTTGAGATCAAAGATAGGCTACTGTTTGGAATTCAGTATGCAGAAAAACAGTTTTTATGTAAACTGAAATAGTCTGTATCTACATATTTGAACATACAAAAAAATTGCTATAGTTTTTGGAACTGATGTTGATAGTTGGCACTCTCTGGTACGGCGGGTATTTGCTGTTGGCTGGATTCCTGTCATCACAAAATTTCATATCATTTATTCTCTACCAAGAAAAGTTAGGGGAATGTTTTACTGAACTTGGGGAAGTTTATACAGGTTTTATGGAATGCAGTGTTTGTAATTTGCAGCCTTTGTAATAATTTTAGAAATGCAGAACGGGCTCATAGGTTTGACATGCTTGTGCAATCACATGTAATCCTGTTTAACTTCTTAAAATTAACAGAAACAAAAAGTTTATTCCACTACTTTAAACCAATCTTAATGTTACAAAAAAATTTCCAATACTCGGGCACCTTGCTAGAAAAAAATTTCCAACCAAACAATTTTCATTCACTTTAATAATTTTTGTGTTTTGAGGTATGTGTAGATCCGGGATGCACAAATTCTTTTACAGTTCATCTTTCCTTGGCGGACATTCTGTTTTAAATTTGCTTTTATCTTCTCTGTATTAATCAACTTTTGGTACAAGATGATTTTAAAACTTTTGCACCCAGTTGTTATCGTCAGGCAAAATAGGACTTTTAACTAGCTATCTACTGTACACTGTGAAAAAGTTTCATTGAAAACCATAATTTCTTTTCCATGTATATTGCATTTTAACTACATTACTCAGTACCATAGAGCTGCTCAAACTTGAGGTCTGATCATAAGATGAAAAAAGGCCTGATCATAAAATAAATAATTATGTTTTTTTAATGTTGAATGCTAATGTGATGATAATCAACGAATTTCTGTGCATGAAATTGCAAGACAATGTCATGTATGTTTTGATCAATGACATGTTCTTGCTTGTCACTGGCAAAAAACGATTGCATGTACAATAATTAAATCCAACTTACACAAAAATGTCAACTGACTTTGTTTATATACACATCAATGTGATTTCTTGTTTTAATTTATTCCACCAGGTTTAATGCAAGCACTAGGGGCAGCAGAAAAGGTGTTTGAACTTATTGAGAGAACTCCAGCTATGGACATCCACCAAGGTCACCAAGCACCAGATGACCTTGAAGGTCGTATTAAGTTTGACAATGTCACATTTGCATATCCAACAAGAAAAGATCAACCAGTGTTAGAGGTAGGAGCAGAATTAATTTGGGCCAGAAGGGATAGATAACTTTCTTGGCAATGTTTTATCTTGGTTTAATAATACTTTTAGCATTAGATAAATAAGGTGACATTTTTTAGGTTTTTAAATGTGTTTACTTTCTTGTGTCAGAATAATGAATGTGTGTTGGTAATACTGTATAATGGCAATATCGGCCCAGTTTGAAACTATATCACTTAAAAACAAATTTTTGTATTGATATTTATGACTTGAGTTTAGTTCAACCCATCGGGAAGCACTGGGTTGGAGCAATGCCGCTCAAGTTTCTTGCTCAGGAAAACACAAGCGGCCGAGATAGGATTAGAGCCTACAACCTTTTACACACAAGGCGGTTGCACTCACTACTCGTGAAGAAATTGATTGCTTTCAATACCTTCAGGTTTAATTGTACAAAACTCCACCGCTTTGAAACCTAAATTATGTCAAGATGGGATTAAAACCCATGACCCCCAAGTTAACTTATTTGATTTGTTGTTTCAGAATGTGAGTTTTGAAGTGAGCCCAGGTGAAGTTGTAGCATTGGTTGGTCCAAGCGGAGGTGGAAAGTCATCATGTGTTAAACTGCTTGAGAGGTTTTACGATAGCTCTAATGGTCAGGTTCTGATCGATGGCAGACCTCTCAATCAATACAAGCGCGAGTTTCTTCATGAAAAGGTGAGCGAGTGTTGAATTTTATGTTGAATAAGATCTGTTTCACACAACTACGTAGAACTGTAATTCTGTGTCACCTTATTGGATAGCTGAGATGAACATAAGTAATTTAGAATAGCAAGTTAAGACATAGATGAATAGCTGGAATCAGTCCTGAAGTGTCGATGCAGACCAGCGATCACGCCATACTAATTTGAAAATCATAGTACGCCAGGCGTTTTATCATAGTACGCCAGGCGTATTGAAGGCGTTTTACTGAATCAGCCTGTCACCAATGATTCCCATGTGGCAAGTCGTAGACTAGAAAAATCCAGCCTGCGGTGGGACTTGAACCCACGATAGGAGTCTTTCTGGGACTCGCGCTCTACTAACTAAGTTACACAGGTTCAGCGGTGAACTCGTTGCTGCCTCGTACGCTGCACATGTCAGCTTCGTGGTAGGGAATCGCCAGATCTACTTAATATTTTTTTTCCATTTTAGGTTGCACTTGTCGGTCAGGAACCGGTTCTTTTCAATCGTTCCATTCGTGACAATATCTTGTATGGACTCGATGAAAACAATTACACTAATTATGACGTCACACAAGCTTCGGTCACTGCCAATGCCCACAACTTTATCAATGAACTTCATCGAGGTTATGAGACAGGTTCGTTGACATGAGTAAGTTTGCGATAAGTAAGTATGAACGTGGAGTTGCGACCCAATTGCACTAAAACAATCACCAAGCCGGAAATAGCTGTGCAACGTTGAAACGTTATGGAGCGCAAAACAGTAAAGGGCACAATTGGTAATGATTAAACGCGATGCGGCTACACCGTATTATAAGGCGTTATATGACTGGGGCTCACAAGAAAGTGAGGTTGGCGCATTGTGGGTTATGGTGGGACCAGTCGGGGGCCTTTAAACTACTCACCCGTGCTATGGAAATAGGGTGGGGTTCAACAGAAAAAAAGAAGCCACCGAAACCTGCAAAATACTTTCAAGCGCCGTAAGAAAGAAAACACATAAAATGTTGAATATATTTAAATATTACATTATTCGTTTTGTTGATTTTGTTTAAAATCGAGTCAGTCGCGTAAGGAACGATGTGACTGACTAAATGACTGTAAGTAATTGAATATGTTAGTGTAAACGTTAGTACTGAGTTAAGAACGAACCGTATGAACGAAGCGATTTTGTAATGAGCGATTTAGTAAATGTATATTATGGAGTGGGTGTTTTACATTGGAGATTTTTACGTAACTTTCTGATATGATACTTTTCTATTTCACCCAGATGCGGGCGAGAAAGGAACACAGATGTCTGGTGGTCAGAAACAACGCGTCGCAATCGCAAGAGCTCTGGTTCGAAATCCGCGCATCTTGTTACTGGATGAAGCCACAAGCGCACTCGACACTGAAAGCGAGTTTCTGGTAAGTTACAAGGGTTGGCGGTTCGATTCCCAAGGAGCTGGTGCAGTGAAAATATGTGTAGTAGACTAAACTAAACGAAAGTTCATCAATAGTTAACTGGAGGTCCTATAAGGTTTTTGTTTTTGTCAAACAGGTCCAGGAAGCTCTTGAGAGAAGCAAAGCTGATCGCACAGTTCTCTTAATTGCACACCGGTTGAGTACGGTGGAGCGCGCTGACCGAATCGTTGTGATCGTAAAGGGTAAGGTTGTGTAAACGGGGAACCACCGTGAACTGATGGACAAACAGGGACTTTATTATAAACTTGTTTACAGGTGAGAAGTAGGAACTGAAACGCGATTTAAAAGACAAAAATCTTAACTTTTCATCTTCTGAATGGCTATTTTGCACTTAATATTTGACAAGCTTTTCTGCATTCTTATTGGTCGTTAGCGTTTAAAATATTGTTAGTAAAGTGGACGCAAACATATCACAAATGTTACTCGAAGGAGAAAAATAACGGAGAAACAAAAATCTCGTCATTTTGTCAAATCGTGTTGCAAAATGATGATAAGTAAGCTGCAGACACTGCACAGTGTTTCGAACAATAAAGTCTCATCATCACTTTAGTTCCTTATCAGTTGCTTGGCGATTGTGAGCCAGTTTTCTCTGTGGCTTAAGCCCAGTTTTGGCATAGAAGAGATTTGGTGAGGCATTGCTTTTAGCCTGTTATTCCCAACAAACTGGAGTGCTGTTGGATGGCTACACTATCCAATACGGTCTATCTCTCTTATCACCAGCTGCACTGATGAGACCTTACAGGTCAAAACAGTGTGCACTGTCTGCAGCTTAAAAGTTTGTCTTTAACCTTCAAACATATCAAGTCTACCGACACAGTTTGTAATTAACTTGTTAACTTTACTTCCCAAGACAATTGAACCAAGAGACTCAACCGACAACTGCCAGCGATCTTGAAAACAATTCTGGTTTCATTGTTGATGACGTCAACCAGTTACTTACGTCACAAAGGGCGATCCCGGTTGGTTCGCTCGAAACACGTTGATCTAATGGCGGTTCGTGCAGTCCTCAATCTTCTCGGTTAAAAGTGTGACGTGACACTCGATGATTGGACGAATGTTTTATATCGTTTTACTTTTCAATTGACGTTGTATTTTTTTTAAATTTTAGGCAAAATACAATTCCATGTGGTTGGGAGTTCGTTTTGTATAAGTTATATAACAGTCAGAGCCGGATTAAGCTGTTTGGATGTCCAAAACACATATGAGTTTGTTACTTCATATGGTTGTGATTTGAAAATGGAGATTGGGTGAAAATGTGAAAAAAGTAGTTGTATTGTTTACATTCGCAGAAGACGACGCAGTAATGATCGGAAAATTCCTATGTGTTGGTTTTCCTCATTCTTTGATGCTCTAAGCACGTAATTATTTTGCCTAGTTCTTGAACACATTTATGTAGATTGTAACCCATAACGCTAAATTCTGTGCCCTCAAGGTTTAAAACCTCAGTCGGCCAAAACATAGAAAACATATCCCGAGATAGTAGGGATATTAGTAATAATGTAATATTACTGTTGGAAACTGCTCAACGGTAAAACGTGGCTCTAAAACGGGTAGACACTTTTAATTCGCTACGTTTAAAAAAAATGCTCACATATTAGGGAAATAACCACACAACAAAGCATGACGTTTGGGGAATCCCCAACATATGCTTAAATTAACCCAAGCGTGACGAATGTTGTTTGTTTGTTGAAACTTGAACTAACTTTACGACAGCTTTTTCTGGGGTTGAGAATAGTGTGGAAAGTATTAAATCACAGCAAAGTATGTTTCATATCACCCTATGAACCTGGTAAAAGTAATCATTACTAATCAACGTCAGATTAAGATATCACTTTGAATTGCGCCACACTTGCCCAATGTTTTGTTTGGTGACGTTTGCCGGGTAAACAACAGAAGGTTTTAAACAGGATTGACCCGTAAGCCACGTGTGCACAGGCTTCACGAGAAAATGACGAGAGCATCAGGGCGAACCTTCAGGGTTAAAATAAAGTTGAAAATTGGCTGTTTTTTTGTATTGTTGACTTTGAGGATTAACACTTTCTTGTTGCGGTTGTAGAATTTTGAATCCATATTTTCAGGGCTACTCTAAAATACGCAATCTACCAAAAAAACTAACTAAGATGTTGACGGTTAGGACTATTAGGGTCAGGGTGAGGGTTTGTAATACAAATAACTTTACGGTCATGTCTAAAACTGCGGGCCCACTTTGATCACTTGGCCCGCCTCATGCAATTGAAAAACTGCGAGCCCACTATATCCAGTGATTGTCGCGTCTATCGCAAGGAAAAACTGCGGGCCCATTATATCCATTGCTTGGCCTGTCTCTCGCAGGGAAAAATGGGCCAAGTGGGCCCGCAGTTTTAGATGTGACCCATAACTTTATAATTTGAGAAAAGATACCTTTTGGGCCCAATTCTCTTACAAGTGTTAACATGCGGTACCATACAGTGTTTAGTACCACCCTCGATTCATATGCGAATTGTAAGCCCAAAATGGGCCTCAGAAATAAAATTATGGTGTTATTTTTACTGCAAACCCTCACCCAGATCCTAATAGCCCTAATCTTCACCATTTTTAAAAGTTGCATACGTTTTGGATTGCATAGTTTGCAATTTAGGCTCCATCAGGTTATGAATAAAAGGCTCCCATTTTTGTGATATCACACGTAAAAGCAGATTTTGCTTTTAAAACCTTCATTTTTTGTTCTATTATTCTTTATTTGAAAAATGTAATGATAAAAACTTTTTACAAACCTGTTTTTAGACAAGCTATATTTCCATCCATTCAAATTCCAAACTACCTAATAATATGGCCAAACAGACAGTTTTTGTGGTTCTGGCATCTATTATTGACATTGTGATGTCAACAATTCTGTTTGTTAATGGTGACAAATGGGAATTGTTTCCATTATCAATTGTCGATTATTCATTTCCAACATCTTTCATTGACATCTGGCTTTGGACAATTTTAAGGAACTGCATTATAACTGGATGCGTTATTGGAGTTGTAAAGAACAGTGATGACGGTCCTCGCCGGTTAAAACAAGTTTCACGGTTTCCGTACTTCATAGCATGCATGAATGGTTTCTACTCATGTGTGAAGTTGTTGGTATTTTCTGAGCAGCCGGAATTTGTGATGGGTCCAACACTGAAATGGTTTTGGGGACTTTTTGCTTGGAACTTATTTGGAATTGTTGTTTTTATCGCCCAATGGAATTCTCTTGAATCTCTTTGCAGTGATTTTTCACCAGAAAATGAAACTAAATCATCATCTACACATAAGAGCACAGAGAAACAACCTCTTATGTCAAAGTCAAACCATGTTATTAATGGTAGGGCAAAAATAAACTCGAAATTTTGTCTCTATGACGGCCGCATCACAGGTCGTTATTTTACCATATATATATCATCTAAAGCCAACTAAAAAGCCCAGATTAATAGTTTCCAACTTGGTACATTGGTTGAAAAGAACAGTTCTATGTTCATTTCTTGTTCATGTTTTTAAATTTTCCTTTTTTTATAATGTTTTGTTTTCTTAAAATGTGTCTTATGTTTTAAGACTATTCCTCCATCGATGAAGTGGAAGTCTGCATTGAGAATGGAAAGCCTCGCATTGTTGAAAACGCAAAGTCCAAATCGAAACATGAAAGACATGAGGGAAAAGACATCAGCGATGGAAAAGAAGACAAAAAAGATGAGACTGATAAGAAGGGAATGTCGGAACTCGTAAACAGGGCAACTGTTGGCAAAATGGTTTCATTCGTCATTCATGATTGGCCTCTGATTATTGTTGGTGTTGTCTTTCTTATTGGAGCAGCAGTTTCACAAATATTTTTGCCACTTTACACTGGAAAAGTGATAACAGGTTTGGGTTGCTACTTTTAAATGAACTTGACCATAATGTATATGTGTTTGTTAGTTTTTAACAGTTCGTTTAATTCCTAAAATCTTGTAAAGTTGCCGAGTAAATCTTTCAGTTGAAAGACCAGAATTTGACAAATGGGCTCACCAAGTGGTGGGATTCTATTTTTTTGTCAACCAGTTTTATCACAAAGTCATATTTTTCAGCTGGTTGTGTTACAAAAAGTCCGTTGACAGTAACCAGTAATGCTAACAGGTTCGCTGATAAAATTTCGTGACATGGTTCTATAGAACCAATGCGAACCAGTTGAATCCCACCACTGGGCTCAACACAACACAAGGGTAGTGTAAATTGTGTTATATTTTGCACTGTTTCCAGGTATTGTTGTTAGTGGAGACCATTCCCAGTTTACTAAAAGTCTGATTGAAATGGCTGCAATTTCACTGGTGGCTTCGATATGTTCTGGAATTCGAGGTGGTTGTTTCACTGTTTGTATCCAGAGACTCAACATTAGAGTGAGAAATGCTTTGTTTTCGTCAATCCTTAGTCAAGAAATTGGATTCTTCGATAAAACCAGAACAGGTAAAATATTTGTGTAGGGTAAAGCATTTTGTATATTACTGCAGTAGTGATGGGACGAGTACCCGGTACCCGGTACTCGGTATCGATGGTATCGAACGATTTCAGTGGTATCGATACTCGTACTCGGTATCGAAATATTTTGTCTCGGTTTTCGATACCAACGTGCGAGTACCGAAGGCCGATTTACACCATAAGAATACGGGCAACTTTTGGCCAATATTTGCTTCGGACAGCACAAAATTGGAAAAAAGTCCCGCCAGTTTACGTACGTCTTTTTCGCTATCACGTGGTGATTACATTTTTCGGCATGTGTGTGCGCACGCCTTTACCCCGAGCATGGCAGATAAATTAGCTAGTGATATACAACTAAGTACAACACTACACTTAAGTACTCGGTAATCGTACTCGGTACTCGGTATCGAAGGTATATACATGTGGTACTCGTACTCGGTATCGGTACTCGCTTCAAAATCTGGTATCGTCCCATCACTATACTGCAGTATTGCATGGAAGTTTTCATTTATCTGGACATGCGCACAAGCTATCTATATACACCGAGGACCACTGTGAGCAACATTAGATTTGCACGCTTTGACTACATACCAGTTTATGCACAATGGTCACTTCACTGCAGAACATTTCAATTTCAAAGATATCTCCGTAATTACAAAACTTTCAAGTTGTTGCATTGTTGCTAAAGTTATTTCGTTCGAACAAGTACAAAAAAACATATAAAACAAACATCATTCTTCAAGTTGCTTTGTCGATTTGTAAAACCCCAGAAAAAAATGATTTTTGTTTTAAGGTGAAATTACTTCTCGACTCACCTCGGACACCACGACCATGAGCGACACTGTCGGTTTGAATCTTAACATTTTCCTTCGAAGCGTCATCAAAGCTATCGGAGTTTGTGTATTCATGTTTGCGTTGTCATGGCGATTGTCCATTGTGACGTTTCTTGGTTTGCCGCTTGTCTTCGCTGTTTCTGAAGTTTATGGCAAATATTATAAGGTACTGGTGTAAGATTCTAGATTAGTGATTGTTCACTTTTCTTAAGTTACGGACCATTGATCGAATAAACTTTTACTTCCCAGCATTGGAAAATGTACTAACACAGGGACTCACAGTCAGGCCTGCTAATTTCCAAAAATTGGCTTTAAATATGGCAAATGCTCAGTAATTTGCTGAGTCAGCAATTATTGCCATAATAAAAGCCTATGCTCCGTTGTGCCACCTTTTGGAAATTAGCAGCCCTGCCTGTGAGTTCCTGTGTTAGTAGCTCTACCCCCAGCATTTATTTGTAAAACCCAACATAAAAGCACCGAAAAACAAATAAATACTTGATTCAAAAATATATTTGATTTTGACAGAAATGTATGCATTTTGCATCAGCTGTATCTTATTTAATAGGTTTTTTTACTGCTTTCCTGGTACATTAAAATGGCAGTTTATATGTTGTATGCATATTACCAAAGTTTATGTTACAATTCAACACAAAAAGGATTGCAGGGACAATATGCAAAAGTTCATGATGACTGGACTTATACTTAGAAATATTAAATAAGCTAAATCATTGTTGGGGGCTTTTGTTAGGTCTGTGCCCATTATTGCCCTGCACAACGATTTAAGGAAGGACTTGGAAACAAGTAAAATAGTAAAAACTTTTGAGTTAAAAACAATTGTGAATGCTCTAAAACTGTCGCTCGCTGACAGTTCACTTTGAACTCATATTAGCCAGCAAACTTATTTAGAGACACTGTTTTAAACACAACAGAAAACCAGTCTTAAGTTTTAAAGCTTAAATACCAAGTGACCTTGTCATAATTTCACAGAAACTGCAAGAGGAGGTGCAGAACCGGTTTGCTCACGCCAACGAAGTAGCCGAGGAGGTTTGCTCCTCAATGATCACTGTGAGGAGTTTCGCTAACGAAGAGGGGGAAAAGAAAAGATACAGTAATCGACTTTCAAAAGTTTTTGAGATCCAACTCAAACAGGCTTTCTCCTACTCTGGATATGTTTGGTCGACTCAGGTGATGTTTGGTATTTCTTCTTTTTTGTGTTTGTTTGTGTCAAGATATGTCAACTGAAAATCAATGGCTGCTTTTTACATGTTAAACCAGGAACCAGACAGCAGTTTCTGAAAATTTGTAAATAGAAAAAAATGTTGTTTTAAAGAACTGGAATGCAATAACACTGCAACTATATAGCTGTATAAAAACCCTAATTCCAATGCAGCATTTTGAATGCTTGGTCAGGGATTTACATGATTTGAGCTTAATAATGGTCTGTATAAACTAGCATAGTGTTTAAAACATTTGGTCAGGATGCTGACTTGGCATCAAGCATTGTAAACAACCAGATTATGAAGTTACACTGTATAACATTGTACCTTGAAAAACAGTGCAGACTGCCAAAATACCTAAATGTCAGGAATCAAACTAAAAATATACAACACTATTTGCATTCACTGAATACTTGGTAACCGGCTGATTCGGTATTGCGCCTTTTATGAGCCTGGCGTACTATGATTTATATATGAGTGTGCCGTGATCGTTGGTCTACATAGACGCTTTAGGGCTGATCCCAGTTATGAGTTTATGTTCATCTTAAATACATAAACACAAACTGTTTTTTTTGTCGTAAAATTATTAAACAGAAAACAAAGACCTACAGTCTTGAAATACAGAAAATTATAATCATAACTTGATGCTGTAGTTTTTTGAGCTGATGTTGATAGTTGGCACTCTGTGGTACGGTGGGCATTTGCTGTTGGCTGGATATCTGTCAGCCCAAAACTTCATTTCATTTATTCTCTACCAAGAAGAGTTGGGGGAATGTTTTAGTGAACTTGGCGAAGTTTATACAGGTTTTATTGAATGCTGTGGTTGTAATTGAGATGCATTTGCCAGCATTTTGATTATGCTGATATCTAACGTGGCTTTATAAGCAAGCTTTGTGCACTCCACCCAAAACTGGTTTTGTAAAAAGTGAAATAATGCAACTAATTGCTGGACTATTTACTTACCCGTAAAATAGTGTATAATTGTGTCTTATGTTTGGTTGCCTAGGGTCTATACATTTAGACCACATGTTTTGTTTATGTCAATTCCAGATAATTGCATACTCTGATGAATTGCAGAAAAAAATCTATTATTTTGGTTATCTCGTCCTTATTGTAAAAATAATTTTATAAAACTCTGTCTATTAAAGTTGCTTGTTTCTGTTGACTGCACAAAGCTGGTCTTACGAGCAAGCTTGTATAATCATCCAACTGTAATCATTGCAATTTATTTTAATTTTTTAAGTTGGAAACAAATCAATTAACCAATCAATTTGCTTGAAACAAAAGTTTTGTTTGTTGAATGTTGCATTGTCACTATAATTTTTGTTCCCTTGTAGAGTTAAGTTTTAGTTACTTTGATTTAGATTAGAGAAACTAGTTTAGATTGTTACTCTTGTGGTAGCTGTGTCTTCAGTTCTCAGTTCATATACTCCACTTTGAGACTTTGTGACTTTTTGCATCTATCAAATTTGAGTTTCTGTGTAGTAGTGTTCAGGTCAAAAACACAGTAGTTAAACAGTTTTGTTTACGTTTACATTTTATTTCAGAAAGTTATGCAGTTCTTACATTTTAAGGATTATTTTGACAAGAAAGGTTTAAAATCTTATGATTTGCAGAAAATAGAAATATTTGTGGTTATATATTATTTTATATGTGGTCTTATAGTTCCAACTATACTATACAAAAGAGTTTCTTTAAACATTTTTGGTCATTTGGTATGCTGATATCCAGGGGGTCTTCAAACAGTGGGGAAAACCCAAAGCCTTCTGCCAACCAGAAAAATCACAATGAGTAAAAATATCAACAACTATTTTCATATTTTTGTGTTTACTTGACTGTTCAATTGCATCGTGATTTTGTGACATTTTGTGTAGGTTTAGTGAAAAATGATTTGCAAGTCTTGGCATAATCCACTGTAATGTTTTCCTATTTTCATTTATAATTTCAGATATTCACGATGTTATTTGAGGTTTTAGTTCTTGCCTACGGAGGTCATCTGGTTCTTAACAAACTCATGAGTGCAGAAAGCATTATGTCGTTTGTACTCTATCAATATACAATGTCCGATTGCATAAGCACTATTGGGGCAGTATACACAGGTAGGCAGATTAAAGTTGGAACTATTGGTGCATAACAAACTTAACGGGAATTTTAATTGATAAAAAGTGCATAGCTTGCATAAAAGTTAAGTTAACATTTACTTTTAGAGAGGGCAGTTGTAAAAAAAGATATAATGTGGAGAAAAAATGTAGTTTATTTTTAATTTTTGTATGTACACATATATTTAGTAAACATTACAGTGCAGAACACAAATGTAAGAAAAATATAACATAAAAATTTAGATAAGAGTGCAAAGAATTATATGCAGGACCAGGCTCTTAGCTTAACATGGCCTAATAAAATTATATTTTTGAAAAGGAGCATTAGGTGAGGATAAAAATGCTCAATACAAATATATATAAAGCAGACCAAAGCAACTATTTCATTCACCAGTTTGCAAGTCAAAGCAATTGAATTTTTGCATCATTTTTCATGCTTTCTTTTTAACAAGGCAAGCATGGCTTGTGCTTTTGCATGAAATAGACAATGCTTGAGTATGATATAATGTTGCATGATTTATATGGTGTCATACTTTTGTTTTATTTTATCCCGTTAAAAAAATGGTTAATTTTGTAGAAGTTTCACGTTCATAGGTTCCTTAAACTTTTTTTTTGCTTGACCAGGTTTAATGCAAGCACTAGGGGCAGCAGAGAAGGTGTTTGAACTTATCGAGAGAACTCCAGCTATGGACATCCACCAAGGTCACCAAGCACCGGATGACCTTGAAGGTCGTATTAAGTTTGACAATGTCACATTTGCATATCCAACAAGAAAAGATCAACCAGTGTTAGAGGTGTGAGCAGGATTATTTCAATTTTATTTTAAGTTACTAAGTGGTCTACTTGTAGCTGAGGTAATTCCTTGTTGTTTTGTTTGGTAAATTTTAGATGAAAATTAAATTCAAACACGTTAACTTTTAGATGCCACATCTTTGGAAACACTACAATGTAATTTTGCCCCTAAAAGTATGTAGATAAAAAATTTAAAAAAATATTACTGAGATCTTGTATGCACAATAGCGGCTTGTGCAAGCAAAATTTTTACAGCAATGAAAACGAAAGATTTGTGTATGAATGCTGTTTTTAGGAGTATTATATTGCAACCAACTTAGAATAAGCTGCATGATAGGTAAATTAGATTAAGCAAGATGTACTTGAACATAAAATTGCAATCATTAGGAGTGTCATAAAAATCACAGCAACTACCAAAGTACATTCTTGAACTGATGATGACAACAGCAATTGTTGAAATATTGCAGTGCAATAAAATGTACTCTCTGGTAGTTTGAACACCACCAAACAAATGACTTTCTGATCCTGGCAACTGAATTTACAAATGCAATAATTTGTTTCAA
Organism: Phallusia mammillata; assembly: GCF_965637545.1. Taxonomy (NCBI): domain Eukaryota; kingdom Metazoa; phylum Chordata; class Ascidiacea; order Phlebobranchia; family Ascidiidae; genus Phallusia; species Phallusia mammillata. The sequence goes on from NC_137256.1 coordinate 1,806,331, forward strand.
TTCTTGATTGCATTTTTTATACTTTTTAAATTGGTTTCAACAAAGCTTCACTGGGTTGACATTGAAACCTACTTAAGTCAAGACGGGATTAGAACCCAGAACTCTATGACTAACTTACAAATGCAATGATTTTTTCAGAATGTGAGTTTTGAAGTGAGCCCAGGTGAAGTTGTAGCATTGGTTGGTCCAAGTGGAGGTGGAAAGTCATCATGTGTTAAACTGCTTGAGAGGTTTTATGATTGCTCTAATGGTCAGGTTTTGATCGATGGCAGACCTCTCAATCAATACAAGCACGAGTTTCTTCATGAAAAGGTGAGTAAAGATAATGCTCTGAAAATTTTGTCACACTAAAAGAAAATATGTTTTAACTTTTTGTAACATTAAATAAAGATATACATCTTAAACTCAAAATTTTCATGGTGTCAAACCGAAATTGTATGGTGTCAACCGAAAATTGTTGATTTCAAATTTCGGTTTTGTTTCTACTTGTAACCTGTTTCCCATTTCAGGTTGCACTTGTCGGCCAGGAACCGGTTCTTTTCGCTCGATCCATACACGACAATATCTTGTATGGACTCGATGAAAACAATTACACTAATTATGACGTCACACAAGCAGCGATTACTGCCAATGCCCACAATTTCATCAATGAACTTTATCAAGGTTATCAGACAGGTTCGTTAAGAGTTATTGTTTGTTTCATTTTTATCTTCGGTGGGCGAGCAACGCTTTACTGCGTTATGCTCACAATGAGTCCTTCGCCGAACTGCCTGGTTGAACTAACGAAAGCCATGTCATCAAAACTCCGATATTTAAAATTGGTCGATCTCTAATTGTAAGTTTAAGTATAACATTGCGCATGGTTGGATTAATGTTGCTCAAGCTTCTTGCTAGATAAGGTGGTAAACCCACAAGGCGCTAATCACTCAGTCGCTTTAAGAAGATAATGCTTTCTTTGGTAATTTGTGTAGGTCGTTTGTTGTTGACATCTCATGTGATTTACCATACTTGACATTTTGGTGCTTCTTCTAAGCTAGTTATGGGTCCCCTTCCTTGAAGGGGACACATCTTGATTTTACTCGATTTCTTTTTTTTTTTTTTCTTTTTTTTTCTTTTTTTTTTTTTTCTTCCCTGAAGTTTGTCCACCCCATTTTGCCCTGAAATGTTTGATGGATTTGGATGAAACTTTCACAGATGGTAGATATAGTTGTGTAGATGTGCCATCTGCTTCGTTTGTCATGATAACCCCAGTATTTACCCCGCTAGCCCCCAAAATGTAAAATGTGGTTTGTGCGCACCACAAACGTTAGTTTTGTGTGATGTTATAAAGGCAACTACATATGGTACTATGTTTAAGGATTGCTTGGTGAACGTGTTTGCGAATAGCAGTCAAGGGGGTTGTTCACAGCCTTGTGACGTCACAAGTCATTACGGTTGTTGGTTAAAACGCCCCCTAGTGGTCAAACTTGAAACATTGGCTGATTTGGACAAAATTTTACAGGATTGTTAATTGGGTCATTGCAGTTTCATATTTTCAACATTAGGGTGAAGAACCCCATCAGTTACCCCACTAGCCCCCTAAAATGGGTGAATTTTTAAACAGGGTTGGATTTGGCTGAAATTTGGATAGCTTGTAGAATTTGCCATTGACAAATGCCGATTGTTGTGTTAAACCCTGTAGCCCCAGCATTTACCCCACTAGCCCCCTAAAAAGGGTAAATTTTTTAAACAGGGTCGGAATTGGCTGAAATTTGGATAGCTTGTACAATTTGCCATTTACAAATGACGATTGTTGTGTTAAACCCTGTAGCCCCAATAGTCACCCTACTAGCCCCCTAAAATGGGTGAGTCTTTAAACAGTGCGCAATTGTTGGAAATGTTATGCCATTTATAGGTATCGATTGTTGTGTTTTACTTCTTTGTTTTAAACTAGACAAACTTTAAACAACGCTTGAATTGAGTCGATTTGTATAGTTTGAACTTTGCATAGCATGACTATCTAATCTTAGTACCAATCACAGTGTTTTACTTTACAACACCAAAGTTTCTTATGGTTATCTCTTGAAATGCAGTATTTACAACTTGGCATGTGTGGGGACCCATGAGTTTCTGCATGCAGAAACAACTAACGTTTTAAAAGACGGTGGCTAATATGGGACCCAATATAAAATAAGTGAAGGAATTATATTTATGTTTTAAAATAGATCATAGTGTATGTGCAAGGGCAATATGTGCTAAGCCACCCTTCTAGTTGCATTCCTAATTCCCCAAAACAAAATAAACTAATTAACATTAACATTTGTGTCAGTAAATTGAACCACACGTGGCTGTGACTGTTTTTACCACAGAATACTGTTTCCATAGAATACTGTTTTTACGATAAAATACTGTGTTTCACCATAAAATACTGTTTTTAGCCATAAAACACTGTTTTTAACCAAAAATACTGTTTTTTATCGAAAACTGTTTTTACCATAAACTACTAATTTTTGCCAGATAATACTGTTTGTAACCATAAAATACTGCTTTTTTACCAAAGAATACTGTAATCACCATAAAATACTGTAATTACCATAAAATACTGTTTTCACCATAGAATAAAAGTAATCTATGGTTTTTATTTCAATTTTTATACAGAAACTGGTGAGAAAGGAACGCAGATGTCTGGTGGTCAGAAACAACGAGTCGCAATTGCAAGAGCTCTGGTTCGAAATCCGCGCATCTTGTTACTGGATGAAGCCACAAGCGCACTCGACACTGAAAGCGAGTTTCTGGTAAGCTACAAGGTTTGGTGGTTCGAATCCCAAGCTGGGGCTAACACTGCAAATGTTCTGTTTCGTCAAATACCGAGCATATCACGTTAATGCTCTGTACTCGATTGTGACATCACAAACATTCCCAATTCCACACTACTTTTGTAGCTTCCCAAGCTCCTTTACGCCACCAGCGGTGCATTTGTAAGCTGTACAGGCCCAGAAGAACGCGTTTTTCCAACATCTAACGCATTTAAAAAAAAACTGTCATTTTTGTTCTTGGATACCCTTTTCGAACACTAGTTTCGTATGTTAGCAGGGCATGAATATGTGAGCGGACAACGTCTGAATGTGTTATGCCCACAATGAGTTTGCCGTCGACCTGCCTCTTTTACCATAAGTTTGTTGAATCCTGTCTTATTCGATTTTTACAACTTAAGCCGTTGGTGACTTTAATTTAGTTCAACCTTCGGGAACCACTGGGTTGAAGCAATGTCGCTCAAGTTTCTTGCTTAAGGAAACACAATCGACTGAGATGGGATAATTTTTAACACATCCGTGTTAGCCCGTATGAAGTGTTTTCGCGGTCGCAGTTCATGCACCCCTGGTTTTGTATAAATTAACCAAAATAGTCAAGAAACAGATCGTTTCATAAGTTTAATGATGACTGACGTGGCCCTTCATATCACTGATGATGGCATGAGCATTTGCCGAAACTTTTGAATAATGTAACATGTCGCCTTTTTCGTCTTTTTGGGCCATCATGTCACTAGACAGAAATGTCATATTTTCTACTTTTTGTCAAACAGGTCCAGGAAGCTCTGGAGAGGAGCAAAGCAGATCGCACAGTTCTCTTAATTGCACACCGGTTGAGTACGGTGGAGCGCGCTGACCGAATCGTTGTGATCGTAAAGGGTAAGGTTGTGGAAACGGGGAACCACCGTGAACTGATGGAGAAACAGGGACTTTATTATAAACTTGTTTACAGGTGAGAAGTAGGAACTGAAACGCGATTAAATTTTAACTTTAAATGACCTCTGTTTAAGTTTACAAAGTCTTCATATCGTTATGTGACATTTTACCACTATGCAGTTTTTCACTCTTATTTTTTGACTTTTTTAACCCCACTATATTGCGAATAACTTTTTAGTTTCATATTTTAGAGATGGGAAACAAACTGTTATTTTTTTGTCAAATTGTCAACAGATCTGGTGTTAGCATTAAAACCGTAACATCGGTTTACCATTGCTTTCATTTGGTGCCGAAACAAGCTAGAAAAATCTATGTCATAAATTTGTTTTGAATTGTTTCATGATTTTTTGTGACTTATGTTTTTAAAGACAATTACACCAAAGTACGCAACCGACGACCTCCAACGACCTTGAAAACAGTGATGATGTCATTGTTGATGACGTCGACCAGCTGCAAACGTCACAAAGGGCGATACCACGAAAACGTTCGATATCTAGCAACGCTTCATCGTCATACGGAAGTTCGTGTAGTCCTTCGTCGTTTAGATTAAAAGTGTGACGTGGCAGTCGTTGATTGGATCGAGATTGTTGATCAATTTAGGCACTTTTAGGTTTTTAACTAAAACTGCAATCTTGCGTGTTTGTTTTGATAACACTGTAATACTTTTGTGTCCACAAGTAACATTCATAGTAAAATCCAGACAAATGCTTTATTATCTGGCTTTTTCCGACATAACCCGAACCGAATATATGTTTTTGTCGTTGATTATGAAATAACAGGTGGCCAAGTAAAACACGAAAAAAATCGCACTTTTTTAAATACGAATAATGTCGTCCGTCTGTGGAACATATGTAAGCTGTTGCTGCCAGGCATAATATTAAGTTTATAGAGCTCTTCTGGTAATTGTATTTTGCACCGACGTTTCGAAGTCCTACAATTGCCACCACTGAAAACCTCACAACATCACATCGTTCAAGACTTTGCACTGCTGGTTTGCTGCTGTATGTTTTGCACGAAATGTTTAATTTATTGACATTAGTGATATTAAACGCGCGCATATAGACAGAAATAAGTGAAGTTAATTTATTGAAATGTTTTTTCGTATTTTGCTCTGTTGTATTTTTTTGCTAATGTTGCGATTATGGCATTAATTGCAGTAGGAAACATTTTGTCAGCTTTTTTCCGACGCGTTACATATGGTATTGCTTGCGTATTATAAAAGTTGCTAATTTGAAGCGCAAAATATAGGATTAAGCCAAAATATAGCTGGCCCAGGCCAGAGGTGTACAGAGTCTGTTTTTTTAGACTCCGACTCCACTCCGGGTCCGAAAAAAATGACTCCGACTCCACTCCGGCTCCTGATAAATAGCGCAAAATCAGACTCCGACTCCTGATAATACTCCGGTATAACAGACAATTGTTGTTTCAACGAAGCAACAATAAACGCAAAATTAACTCCGGATCCGGCTCCTGCTCCGGCAGGCATAATAAAACGTAAACTCCGACTCCTTTTAGACTCCGGCAAATTTTGGCAAAATCCGGCTCCGGACACTCCGGAACCTCGGCTCGTGTACACCTTTGGCCCAGGCATCCTTTGGTTATTAAACTAGCAATATGCGGTGTATTTGGCCCTTACTTTGCCTTCTATTGGTTTCATACTAGTTTACCTTTCTGCAGCTATATCCGCAACTTCTCGGTTTAAAACACCTTTGTACGCGTTACTGGACAAACTCGCTCTTACCCTAACCTTATTGTTAACTGCCCTGTGGTCTTTGCGTGGTGGTGTCAAAGTGTTATTTCATGATTTGTGTGTCGATGACAATAAAATAAGACTGATTGTACATTTCAGGTTAAAATTTTGATATAGAACCAGTTTCATAAATTTTTGTTAGTGTCGCTTTGTTTTTAAACATTTATTGCAGATCATGGAGTTATTTTAGGTGGCTTGAATAAATTAAAAATTGTAAGTACAACTGCGTGGGAATTCCACCAACGGCGCCCTTGTGCAAACTCCCGGAAATAATGTGGGAACTTAAAGTCGTTACTTCCGTATTGTTGGTTTCTTTTTATTTGTGATGGCATTTAGATTTCAGACATGCGATAAAACGTTTTCGCTAAATTCCTTTTCGAGAGGTATGCCCAAGTCGATTCAAAATGTTTAAGTTCAGCAGAAACGAAGATTTGTTGTCTACAGTTGAAAAACAAAAAGATCAAATTTCACGCTATGAAAGTCGGCTGAGAGGTTTGGTGAATTTTTGTTTCATAAAAAACAGAAAAAAATCATATTACCTTGTTGTTTAATATTGTGATCACTTATGTTTAACGTCCTAATAAAGACCTAAAACTAACAAAACAAAACACCAACTGCTTTTTACACGAAGGTAAAAAACGATGAAAGTTTGACATGAAGTGCTATTACATGCCAGTCTGCAGAGTGTAGCAGCTGCACGAGTTTTTTGAAAAAATTTTTTGCACGCCAAGATTTGGGGTTTGCACGGGAAAATATTGCACCAAACGCACTTAATTGGGCTGTCTTGACCTCTTTTATTTGCTTTGCACCTGCTGAGATTGGTCTTGCACGCGAACTTCGGGTCGTGCACGTGGGACATGTTGGTCCTGTACGCACAAAATCTCGTCGGGAACTGCCATGTTCTGCAGACTGGATTACATGTTGTGAGCTGTATAATGCAATACTCCAACCAAGTTAGCAGAGCTAATGTTTTTACATCCGTTTTACTTTGCACAAAATAGATTTCAAAAATGAAACTTAACAATGTCATTCAACACCCTTTTTGATGTTTTCTGCATATTGTCAGTATCACGTTTTTCTCAGATATTGTGCAAGCTTATAAAAGTTTGCAAAAAGAGAAAGATGCTCTTGAAGTTGGAATGAAAGCTTTAACATCGACGGCCCCGAAAAGTTCAGAGAGATCGAAAAAGTCACAAAATGACAAGACACAGCGGGTAAAGTTTTGGATAGTTTATGTCATCCTGTAACATGCAATACAGCAGAAAATTTGTTTGAAATTGTGACTTTACTCATAAAAAGCTTTTTATGATCATGATTGTGAAACCTGCTATAAGCATTATTTACCCTGTGCTGTACATAACCATCAGCATAAAACCATGTACGTTACACTAATATTAAACCTTTCACCAAATTATGTACCATTTACTTAGTTTAGCTTGTGCAGTGAACTATGGTAAATTCAGACCCATTTGGAACAAAAAAATTATTCCGATTTGGCGAAAATCCGGATTAACCGATGTCGATTACTTAAAGCCTTACTGCATTACAAATCACTTGTTCCTCAAGTTTTGTGTGAATTAGGGGAAGATCCGGATTAACCGAATCTGGTTTACCCAAGGTTTACTTGTTTAACGATGTAAATTTAGTTTAACAGTATTGATGTTTTGTAATATAGAGCTCACATGATGAAGGATCTGAAAGCGAAGACCAAAGCAATGCAGAGTCTAGCAGTGAGCAAGGTAGATGGTTTTTATGATAAAATTGTGAATTTGTGCTTTTTCCAAGTAACTTTAGTGCAGTGGTTCCAAACCTTTATCGACAAATTCCTCACTTGAGAATCTAAAACTTTTTCATTCCTTCCAAATAGACTATATAGTAAATGGTAACCATACAAAGTTCATTTAAAATTGGGTCTTTATCAACTTCACAGGTTTAATTTCCAGAGTTGAAGTGTCTATTTCCAAATCATGTAAAAATTAAACTAAATTCCTACCCTCAAGCTTAAAAATTCCACTGCTTTAGTGCATCACTTAAAATGGATTTCTGGGTTTAACAAGCAAGCTTCTTGCATATGCTATAACATTACTACCAGCTTAAGCATGTTTTCTAACTCTCCAAGTTTATATGTTTTAGCTGATGATGAAAGTTCTCATATTGAAGAAGAAAATGAAGATTCACAAATCCAACATCTCCGATCACAAATCTTCACACTAACTACATCTTTGTCAACTGTCACTGAAGAAAAAGCCAAAATTGTGGCAACATACCAAGCTGATAAGAAAAACTTGAAGGTTAAATTTATTTGCATGGGATGAACAACTTTTAATAAACATGTAAACTTTTAAATGTGAAAAGTGCATAAATCATGACAGCCATAAAATATGCAGTATGTACTCTATTCGGTACCCAACAGACACTTTAGTGAAGATAAACCTACATGAAACTGAATTTGGTTTAACCAAAGTTTACTGTGCATTCGTTACTGGGATTAGCCCTTAAGCATTAATGCAGCTTGGTGATTGTGGCACACCTATATATGAATCATAATATGCCAGGCCTATTGAAGGGTGTATATTCCACTACAGGCTAGATTTTCCCACTCTATGCCTTTATATGTGTTTGGAAGACCGTCTTGATTCAGCAAAAACCTTTACTAGCCTAAACTGAAATTTCGAATTATTTACAGACTAATGCTATTAAAATTTTATTGTTGTAGCTAACTTAGATCTAGTGGGAAATTATCTCTGAGGACATATTACATAGTAAAGGACAAACATTGCTCTGTTGGTGTGTTTCTGTTGTTTTTCATTGTGTGTGTTTGTTTAGCAAGAACATGAATCTCAAATGAAAATGCTTAAAGAGGAAAACTCAACACTTGCCAAGAAATGGCAAGGGCTTGAAGATGAATTTGACAAGGTAAAACCCCAATGTTTGCTGATTCATTAAGCCACAAATGCAATTTGATGAAGTCTCTGTGGGGTGTTTGGTAAAGTCAAATTTATTTGTACAGTTGCTTTATCATTACTTTTTCATTGTTGAACAGTTCGGGGTATCTTCTGTCGTAGGATTGCAACTGACCTACGAACCTGGCAAGATACAGCCGGTTGCATGTATTTTAAATCTAATACTTACCTATGCAGCCAGAAGCTACATTTAAAAGTAGGAATGGGTTTTTAGTCATGACAGGCGATTTAAACACGACAAGCCTTAGAGTGGTCACTTGCTTTTTTTGAATAAATGTTTGTGACTCAATAAAATGTCAGATTTGTTTGTTACAAGACGAGAGAGAGGGTTCGAATACAACAAGCGGATCGCGAACAAGAACAAGCCACCCACTCAATAATGCTAAGAGAAATACAAAGAATGCTCAATGACGAGAGAACCAAGAATGAAAACCTGGAAGCTGTGGTAATTTTTACACTTTGTGTTTAAAACTAAATGGTTCAAGCAAGCATGTTTTTGTGTAGTTTTTTTAAACCTGTTGTTTTGGTATGTATCTGATACTTAACAACAAGTTGTAAGTTGACTCTATTTTGCTTGGTAACACATAGCTGGACACTTGCACTAGTACAGTGGTTCGCAATCTTATATCTCAACCTTAGCGTTAGTTTTTAGGAATCCTACGCACAATTCCGCCCTACATGTGGTGAATCTAACTTTTCAACTTTAAATGAACAATTAAACTCCTAGCTTCTTGTTTATCAAATAAATATAGACATTATTTTTAAGCAAGTTTGCAACTATAGTAGTACATCCTGTTTTAATCCACTATTTTTCCAGATCAAGGAGTTGAGGAGCGCTGCTCAAAATGCTGATCAAGAAGCTCAACAGAACACAGATTACAAGTGGAGAGTAAATCAACTTGAGGAGGAATTGCATGAAGTGAGAAACCGACTTCATACGGCGGAAACTGAAGCCAATATTCCATCACCTCTGCTCCTACAACTGCAAGAAGAGATGGAGAAAATGAAAGTAGGTTTCTGTGTGACACATTTTCTGGGTTATAAGCTGTTAATGTTGATTGTGTTAGAACTTTTTACTTTTGAAAATTATCTAGACCTGTACAGCACCAAGTATACAGTTATCTTTGCTAACTTAAGTTTCTGCAAAATTTCACTGGCAAAGATTAAACAGCCTGTGTAGCTCTTGTAAATATAGCATTATTTCTAAAGCAATTTAGTTAAAAAAAATGTAATGAGCTTTGCATAATTACTAATTTACTGTTACTTAGTTATTACACCCACGATTTACTTTTTTCTGCCTTTACACAACTATTAATGGCTTAGAGCAGTAGTTCTCAAACTGTGCGTCGCGACGCCCTGGTGCGTCGTTTTAATCTTCCAAGGGCGTCGCAGAATAGTTCCGTTTCGTGGCTTTTTGTTGTTATATCAATAAACACAACTTTAATAACAAGTTTCCTCATTAACTTTTATTTGCTGGTGCGTCGCAAGTCCAGAAAACTTTTTCAGAGGCGTCGCAACAAAAAAGTTTGAGAACCACTGGCTTAGAGTTTCGTTAGAACTATGCAAACTAATGGATTGATACTCTTTGATATGCTGATTCAATTCTTGATACATTTACAACAACATATTAAAAATGTAGTACATTTATGTAAAAATTTCATACACAACAATTTTTTTTCTTTTTGTAGCTCGAACACAAACGACAACTGGAGTTGGAGCGCCACCATGTGGAAGAGGTGGAAATGAGAGAAAGACAAATTGCGAAGAACGAAGAAGAAAGAGTAGCCGACCTTGAAAACAGACTTGTGCAAATTTCTAACAAACTTGGAATGTACGATGGATCGAGACAGAAGGACCAACTCTCAATACAGTAAGCTCAGCTATAGTTAAAATGAATTTAGTTGACTCAATACATCAGTGTTCCTTGCAGTAGTTCCAACTCAGTAATGGGGAAAATGTGTTTAGTTATTCTTTTAGTTTTTCAAGAAATTTTAAACAAGTTTCTGAAGAGAGCTTTAGGTAAAATCTATATCGGGCACTGCAAACTTTAGTAAACATATAAAAGTAGGTTGTTGGTTACTAAAAGTTTCGCTACTACTGCTTTTGTGTCTTGGCATACCCACAAGCTTCTGGAGGCACTGAATACAAAAGTTTAGCAACATGGTGTTGGTCCAATCAATTTACAGTTATGTTGGTAATCTTATCATTCTATACAAGTGCAGTTAGTATTTTTTTATGTTATTTTTTTTTTTCTGAAAATGTGCAAGAGTGCAACTTAATTCAAACATAAGCAAGTTTTGTGCCAAACATGAATTATATTTGTAAAACTGGTTGCTATTTAAAATGATTACGTTGTTGTGGCATCACACAAAATTAATTTGACTTTAACTTGGATGACGGTATATATGTCCTCTCTACTAATGAACGATATCTCACCTAAAAACACACTTTTTAAAAAACAATTACTTTTCACAGAAAACTGAAAGATAGAATATCACAACTTGACGTGGAAAACACCTTGTTATCGAAACAGCTCGACACATTCAAACTAAGTAAGAAGGAAGATATGAGTTTGTCATCGTTGAAATCCAAACTAGAAGAAGCACTGGATATCGATGGATTAAAAGAGCAACTTTTGAGATATCAACAACTTCTGAAAGAGGCGGCTGCAAAAAGCAATGAACCAGTGGATCTCACAGGTTAATAATAAGATTGGATTCCCAATTGTGGTCATAATATAGAGCAGTAGTTCTCATTCTTATACCGACATCGTACCACCTGACATAACCTCTGTTTGAAAAAATAGACACATGAATATGCCCATTTTCTCACCCTGACTAGTATAAGAATGAATAATTTTTAAAACTGTTAAAAGCAAGAAACCAAACTTTTTTCTTGTGTTTACCTTCATCAATAAACAAATAATAAACTTCCCAAAGAAACAAGGAATTATAAACTCTAAACGTTACAATATACCAAGAACATTTTTTTAATTAAAGTGAAATTATCTTTTTAGCAATAAGTGATGACCTGATCTATAAAGTAACATTACCTGATATTTCCTATTTGAACCAATTTTGTAATACACTTCCTCACTTTAGATGTAGTGATGTCATTTCAATCTGAGGATTACCAAAAACTTTATCTTGAATCTCAACAAGAATTGCTTCAACTAAAGGAGGAATTTGAACGATACAAGGTAAATTATGACTTTTAAATTTTAACTAGTCCAGTTTAATGGTCATTGAATATGGAACATGGTTCTCTTTTATGAAGCAAACATACATGTTTTTATGACTCCTTCCGTTGAAAGGCGATATCTATTGTTTTCTTCCATTTTTTTGCTTTGTTTCACCCATTTAGTCAACAAAAAGTGCTTCAAATTTATAAAGTTTTTAGATATTTTACACAAAGTTTATCCTCCTCAAGTTTAACCTCAGTTGACCCTGTAATTTACCCACAGGCTCCCAAAACATGTAACTTTGAACATACTTGTTAATGTAAATGCATATTCTCCGATTGAAAGGCCAATTTGTCTATAGCTGACGTGTTAGATTTGTCTTAAATAAACTTGATTTCAGACCAGAGCTCAAAACGTCCTGAAGAACATGAAAGGAGGTCATTCCTCATCCGGAGGAGGAGCTGGATGCAACAGAGAGCAGGAGGAGCTGAAGAGACAACTTCAGGAGGCGAGGGAGCGACATTTTCATCTCCGAGCCACTTGTGATGATGCGCAAGAAAAATCGGCTCAACTTGTAAGTTTGGTTAAGTTTCAAATTTATACAGAGTTTCTGGCAATTGTTTTTTGTAACGACGTTTCGACGTCCTATACAGGTCGCCTTCATCGGGTAAATAGCACTGAATGCGCGTAGTACAGTGCACGATAAACAAAGGAAAAAAGATTTAAACGCAAGCACGTCACAACGCAATGAAAACACTGCACGATAACGAATTGTGCCTCTGATCTGTGAGCAGGTGCCTGTAGCACGCTAAAAGCATTGCGTTTACCTCGCTTCGCACCAAACTAGTGTTTTTCAACCGTTTTTGAGCCACGAAACATGTATTAAAAAAATGTATGTATAAAAATAATATTACAAAACCACAAACGAAATTTTATAATGATGCAATAAAGTAAACAACCTCACACTCCTACTGTATTGTACATAAGTAGCAACATGCCCACGCAAATACATTCTCATTATTACACAACAATAAATGAAGTAAAACGATGGAAAATCAAACTGATAAAAGCAGGTAATTACTTGAAAGAAAAGCTTATTACGCCGGTCTCCCAAAGAACTAGTCAAGCTAAGAAATTTCTTGCGGAACTACTAATGAACACCGGTTGAAAATCACTAAAGAATCACCAAGCCTGAAATAGCTGCGCAATGTTGTAACTAAGGATGTGCCAAAACTGCAAATGTTCTGTTTGGTCGAGCACCGAGCATCTCACTTTAATGCACCGAGCATTAAAAACTGCGATGCTCGGTACCGAGTACTCGGGTTCTGGCTCGGCTCGGCTCGGCTCGGCTCGGCTCGGCCCATCCCTAGTTGTAACGTTATGGAGCGCAAAATAGTGAAGGGCACAATTGGTGGATTATGATTATACGCGCTGCAGCTACACCGTATTACGAGGCGGTATGTGACTGGGGGTCACCAAAATGCGGAACATTTTCCCGTTTTATTGGCATTTTTATCAATCTTGTGGCAAACTATCTACAAAAATCACATTTTGTAATCATTGGTAGTGACTGAAGAGCAAAAAATATTTTTCGTCAAGTTTTAACCTCAGTTTAGTTTTGTATGAGTGCCTTATACTAGATGTCACATGCAAGTCTCATAATGCATTTCTTGCGAAGGTGGTCGAACACCAGAGGGAGCTTGAGAAGCTGGCCGCCGTCCACCGGGCTGAGCTAGAGAGTCAACAGGAGAAGCACAATCGTCGAATCACTGAAGTGGAACGCGAGATCCGCTCACAACGTGAACGGACGGTTGCAATGTTGGCTGATAAAGACAAAGAGATTAAACATCTTAAAGCTTATACTTCGGCGTTCAGTAGGTAAGTTGCTTTATTTGTGGCTTCCAATTAGGGCGAAGCACACTGTTTCGCTTGCTTTCCTTCAAGATCTGTTTCTTTGGAGTGTTTTTGATAGATTTGTAAGAAGGCTTGATATTTGGCCGCTTATTATCCCGTTTTTTTCATAAAAACAAAAAACAAAGCCTGAATCCGATAGTTGGTAAATATGCGGCAACATTCATGCCGAGTGCAAAGTCAGGCCCGATTTAAGTTCGAACCCACCACGACAAGCCCGACCCGATTTACAACTGTACTGCTCAACCTAAGTAGGTTTATAGGCTCAGACCTCAGAAAAACCATTCACGGGAAAATATACAAAGTAACGTAAACAGTGAAAAGTGCTAAAATATATTTTTCGTGAACTCAAAACTTTTCAAAGACCCATATAATTCCGTGGTTTAGTTGCGGACTCACAAAACCTTTCACGGAGTCGTATAATTTCGTGATTTAGTTGCAGACTCACAAAACCTTTTCACAGACTCATTTAAGCCCGCCGACTGATACTGATGCTGTCTGTCAATATTACAAAACGTTTTTTTACGTGTGATTCTATTTTTCATGTTTATGTTGTGTTTTGGGGGGTTTACATTGATTCTGTTTGGACATGAAATAGCTGATGACTTATTCTCATTTATTTATTCCTGTTCCAACATTGTATTTATTTTATTTTAGTGAATACCAGACAGTCGGTCACGTGCCTGAGTACGTACCACGCCGGTCAAGCGGAACGGATGACGTACAAGATCCGACTGAAGAATCGGTTTCGGAAATTATGAACAAAGTAAGATTTCTATGTTAAAACATAAAAGGAATTTCACACAATCGGAAAAATTCGTGGCTTATGTTAGGAAAGAAATGCTTTTGTTAAGCTGCAGACAAGCTGTTAAGCTTTTTAAAATGCTTTTGTATCGTTACACTTTTGGGGGAACGCATGACACGGACATGAAATTTAGCTTAATCAAAAACTAAATTGCCATAGAGGCGGCCGTTGGAGAAATAAGCACCTGTGATGTGGAAGGCATAGCCAAAAGATTGTACACTTTTGGCATAATTGTCAGGATTACAATTTCTCAAACCTTTGATTATCGAGCTTTCAGTACAAAATATTCTTTTGTATGCCTAGTGGTATTAGAAAATAAAAAAGAACAAATTAGGATCTGGCTGAAAGAACATGGGAATGGCAGTTTTGTACCGTAATCTGCTCACGGTTAATTCACATGAAACATATTTTTACCACAACAACTTTCAGGGTTCCATCAACGACTCGAACATGATCCATTACGTGGAGCAGCTTGCGAGGAAAGACGTCACAATCAACAGCATTAGACGTCACAAGAAGCAACTTGAACTTCAAATCAGACAATTGCAAGGGGCCGGTATCATGAAGTAGGTTTAATCCTAATATGTAGTGATTCTCAACCTGTTTTTACACCCATTATAGTTTTACTACCCGCTGTTCTGTTTATTGGACAGTAAGTAATGTTCTGTCAGCCATATGATTCAGCATTTTCGCCCTCTCTATGCACAGTGGTTCCCAAACTTTTCAAGCATGTAGTCAACAATAGGGATGGGCCAAGCCGAGCCAGAACCCGAGCACTCGGTACCGAGCATCGCTGTTTTTAATGCTCGGTGCTCGGCCGAGCTGTTGCACAAACTAACCTGAGCGTTAAATTTGCATATTCACGCCCTGCTAACATATGTAACTAGTGTTCAAAATGGTGTCTATGAACAAAAACGAAAGATTGTTCAAATGCACTAGATGGTGGGAAAACGCGTATTTTATGGGCATGTACAGGTTAATAAAACACCGCCGTTGACGTAAGAGACCATGTAGAGCGAAAACGTAGAAAGGGGATTTTTTTGTGACGTCATAATGCACCGAGCGTGCTTGGCCGAGCACCGAGCATTAAAGTGAAATGTTCGGTGCTGTGAGACTAAACAGAACATACTAAACTTTTTTTCCGTGACACACTTTACAGGGCAACAGCATAAAGTTTAATAAAACATACTTGCAACTTTGTTTTGGTAAATCGGATTGTTTTTTTTATATATAACCACTAAGAAACAGATCAGCTTTTAAACTTCATTATGCACGATCGCATTTCGTCATTTGGTCCTAAAACTCCAAAGAATATTTCCGTTTTTAAAATAACGTACATTTCGTGGCACAGTCACTGCTCTAGGCACAGCACTCCAACCCCACGTTTAAACCGAATACTTTGGGACAGCGACTCCCAACCTAAAATTCATTACACAGTTCTCACACCACTTGTAGCAGTTTTCTGCAAAGTAACTATAATATTTCATAAACCTGGTGGTTGAGTATCATTGCACTTCTTGGGGGTCGTTTGTTCCAGGTTAAGCACCCTCTTTATAATGTGTGTTTAAAAAACCTTAAAAAATGTATATTTTATTTCAGAGACGAGAAATATTCACAGGAGGTTGCCAAACTTAAGGAAGCCATGATGGAATACGAGCGGAAGACGTGAGTAGCTTTCTCCTCACCAATACTGTACAGTGTAATTGTTTCGCAGAGAAACCATGCTCTTGTTGCTGCATAAAACAATAAACTAAAACATCAACAGGGTAAAAACACGCTTTGTGCCATAAAAAGATATGAGCATTTACTTTTCCTTTGTAATGTTATTTCTGTCACGTTATATTGTTCTATTTCCGCTTCAGATTACGCGAGAGCGCCAACATGGAATATCTCAAGAACATCCTCTTCCAATATCTTACCACTAGCGACGCCACAGCGCGCCAGCGCATCCTCGTTGCCATAACAACCATCCTCCAGTTCAGCCCCGACGAATCGCGTCGCGCCGGTGTCAAGATGCGTTAATGCGCAAGCTGCAGCCACGTGACATCGGTGGTGTGACGGATAGCGCGTGATTGTTCGGTGATTATGACGTCATTAGTGGTGACGTAACGGTGTTATGTAGAGGTTTAAACGGATGGACCAGTTGTATCAAGAGGTGTGTGTATACGGGCCGTGCGCGCTTTGGCAGCGGCGGATTCATGCGTTCGATGTGCAAGCCTTCGCATCAATGGCAAAGTATCTTGGTGTAGCAACTTGCCACGGCCAGTTCACGGGTGACTTGCTGTATCACTGTTTAGAACCTCCAAATATCAACAAAAGTATGATGTAAACCAGGGGCGGGCAACTTCTCCAGTCGGCGGGCCTGATATGGGAAAATGAAGTACTTGGCGGGCCGGATTCGTGAATCGATACATTAATCGCGTATTTATCCAGTGATTTAAAACGGATTTTTGACCACCTAAACTAAATACAATCAAGAACGTCGCAATTACAATACAGTCCAAACAATCTAACTGATATAACATAAAATTATTCATCACAGCAAATTTAATGCATACACCACAGACTCAGATACTGCTGAAACACTAACCACACTACACGTGGGGAAACAAAGGAAACCGTGAAAGCAGGCCACACGCAAGGTTGGCAGTTATGTCGTAACAATGGATGTATGGTGCAATGGTAACAACGGCGGGAAAGTTTTTTTATTATTGGGGAGCGTTACTGTTTGTTACAACTATAATTTGACGTAGTAAGCAAGTAGTGGGGGATTCGGCAGACTGTGGCCGCGGGCCACGTTATATCATGTAAGACCAGAAACTGTCTGCGGGCCGCTCACAATCCCGTCGCGGGCCGGATCCGGCCCGCGGGCCGTATGTTGCCCGCCCCTGATGTAAACAGTGCCTTAAACTAACACAACTATTATAGTTTTATGGAACTTTTACAAACAAACTTCGAATTTTCAAAATAATCCAGAAAAAACTGAGTAAATACACAAACAATTCGCCAAGCTTTTTTTTGCGATTATGCTGCGTGTGTATTTCTACAGTGTGCCGTTTACCGTTTTAATCAAAATTCCCTAAGTCAAATGCCAGAAGACATGAAATATGTGATTGTTTATTTCAAATTCTGCAAACTCATGCACTAAACTTTCCAAAAACCTTTCTTTGAAGCGATTCTCATTTGTTCGTTTTGCTGTTGAATATAAATTTGCCAATAGTGTTCTCGCAATGTTTTCTAAGCAAGTTGTTTTTACGTGTCTCCCGCTTAAATGCTGGCCACAGCAAAAAAATAAAGCAAGGGGTGCGAATTTCTCAAATATATAAGCTATTGTTGCCAGGAATAATATCAAGTTTACAGAGCTTATAGAAGAGCTCTATGTTCAGTAACTAACAATCTTTATCTCGTAAGCAATTCGTTTTTGGTCTATTTTATCCGAATCCTTCCCGATTCCGCAATATTATTACTGGGTATGTTTGTTAATGTTTTCTGTTGGTTGAAAGTTTTGACATTTTTTTGTTTTATTGTGTTTCCTATCTCGCTTTGCATTGTGCAATAAACTGTGTTACGAAGTTTTGGTGTTTATCTCTACAACATTGTAAGCAATTCAAGAAAATAATTTTAAGAAGCCCGCACGCTGGAATTTTAGATACTATTGTTTCATAATACATCTTTCTGTTGTTACGTAGTATAACTATTTGCCCACATATGGAAATTAAGTTGATAATTGTACCCAACACTCGTAGGGATGTGCCAAAACTGCAAATGTTCTGTTTGGTCGAGCACCGAGCATCTCACGTTAATGCTCGGTGCTCGGCCGAGCACGCTCGGTGCATTATGACGTCAAAAAAAATCCCCTTTCTACGTTTTAGCTCTACTAGGTCTCTTACGTCACCAGCGGTGTATTAAGCTGTACAGGCCTCGGAAGTACACGTTTTTCCACCATCTAATACATTTGAAAAATCATTTGTTTTTGTTCATAGACACCCTTTCGAACACTAATTACGTATCTTAGCAGGGCATGAATATGCAAATTTAATGCTCGGGTCAGTTTGTGCAACTGCTCGGCCGAGCACCGAGCATTAAAAACAGCGATGCTCGGTACGGAGTACTCGGGTTCTGGCTCGGCGCATCCCTACCCAACAGAACGTATGCTGACATCCAATCTGTGCCTGCATACATGTTTTGAACCCCAAATAAATCAAAAAGTTGGAGTGTAGAAATAATATCGGTAAAAAATTAAAATATAAGCCGCCCTCGATTAAGCCGCACAAACGGCAGGTAAAGAACAATACAAGCCGCGGCTTGCAATCGAGTACATACGGCAATATAAAACTTGGTTTGGTTTACGTTTTGCCGATATTCAATTCAATTAGTTGCGCCTGTCTGCTGAATTATGACATCACAAAAGCAATCAATCAAAAGCAAAACGGACACTGTCCTTGTTCTGAAAAAAAAGTTAGCTGGCGATGTGTTAATCACTATTTAAATCTTTATATCATCAAAGCTAAATCATATGCCTTTTTGTAGGAGTTCGTGTGTTAACTAGTTATGTATTTGACATTTAAACTAATTAATTGGTGAAAGGTTGTTTCACCAGCCGGATAACACCTCTGAGCTGTTTCTGCAATGCTAGGGGCATCATTGTTCAACGACAGAAAGCCTTGCCCTGCTGATTGCTTACAGCCTTTGTAGTGAAGCAGGCAGTTGACATTTTTAAGAGTTCAATTTCCACAGTTTGTGTTGATGATGTTGAAAATTTGGCAGTTACACTGTGCACTGCGGGTTATACAGAAATGGAACTGATTGGTTAACAGTGACAATTTCTAACTACATTGATTTAAAGCTAAGATTTTAATAAAACTAGGTCTAGTACAGTTAAGTAAACTTATGAAGAAACACTACAACTGCAAATCAAAGTGGAAAAAGTGCACAATGCATAATGACCTGGTCAGTAAATGAAACACAACGATTAAAACATGGATTAAATGGTGGAACAAGGTCAAATGATAACTCAGAAATACAATAATGGTAGGTCCACAGTAACCAGTTTTGTAAAGTAGAAAAAATTACTTGTTATCCATTTTTTTACTAGGCTAGTCTAAAGCTTTGTAAACAACAGAAGAAAGCACATTTTTTTAACAGCATATGGATTTTGCATAGGTTTACATACAGTCTTGCATGAAATATCGCGTAATAATGTGGATTAAAGTTTATTACAAAAAAAATAAATTAGCTCCTGCCTATCAAAGCGTGCATTGCATTTATATGTATTGGCATATGTTTTCAGATGTCAGTAACTGTTATATGTTGCAAAATGCAAATAACGCATGCTATTTTTGGCTTTATGCTTTTACAAATGCATGCTTTGTTTCAGGATTCAAAACTACTGTATTGTGATGATGACTGAGAGCAACAATAGATCGTTATTACGTCAAAATTGGAGTTCTTTTAACCAGAGATGTCACAGGTAAGCAGATCAAATTTTCACTTGAAACGCGGTTGCCATTTTGCAAACAGAACTTAAAATCGGGTCGGTCTTTTCCGGTCGGTTTTCGACTTTCGCGTTTGCTCGTAATTGACTTTTTTAAGCCCAAATTTCAGGCTCAACAAGATTTTTTTAAATGTTTTGATTTGGAACGGGTTTGGGCCTGCTTGCAGCTGTGGTGGCTATGTAATTGATAATTTTCTTTGAGCACTTATGCATTGCATTTACTTAAGTTAAGACATAAGTTCGTAACTGGGATCAGCGGTGAAGCATCGATGCAGACCAGCGATAACGGCACATTCATATTGAAATCATAGTACGCCAGCTGGTTATCACTATTAGCGACGTCCGAAGTTGAAAATTGAAAATCGTTTTATGTGTGGCGGCAGGTTTGAACGTTGTGCGTGTAGCTGAAATGCCTCGCAAACAGAAGTAGTTGGAAGGAACGAAACTGTAAACTTTGTGGGTACTTGTCTGCAGGGACCCGCTGTAGCTTTCACGTGACACGATTGGGTTTACCAACCACGAGAAGACCGTTTGATACACCCGGGTGGCGGTATAGCTCAGGTATTGATTGTAGCGCTAGATTTTCACGCGGTCTTTGCGACTTTGTACAATCTGCGTAGCAAAGACACAGCCCAGTTCCGAGTTGTAAGTGGGGCCGGGTTCGAGTTTAGGTTTCTTAAAAAAACGTCCTTGATTCGGGCCTGACTTTCCACTCTGTGTCAGTATTTTTTTGAATAAAATTAACTAGCCAAGTAGCCAGTTGCTGGATCTGGCCTCATGCCAAAGCGCCTTGTTCAGGACCCATTGTCTATTAATTACTGTTTGTTGTCTTGATCTTTCCTGAGGCTTCAATGTCTAGGTCTGTCAATCACATTTTCGCGCCTAATCGAACTTTTCAGCAACGATTCGGGCCGCTTTATTTCGGGATTGTACTTTTAGGTTCGGGCCGGGTTCGGGCTCCAATTTCAGGGCCGTTTACAACTCTGGCCAAGTTCGATATGGGTGATTGACTGGTGTCCTCCAATCCGCTGAAACTTCCGCCACTTGGATTTGAATAAGTCCTCGAGGGTTTGTTTCAGCAAAAATAATGGGTCGAATCGAGCTCTTCTCAAACCGGGATGTCCTGGTCGGGATCGTATAAATTCGTCGCTTATCCCGGTCGGACGTGCAGGTACCGAATTTAAGATATCCGGTATCTCCAAGACACTGATCAATCCGGTAGGGGCAGTTTTGTTGGCCCACGTAATCCATCTTTCGTTAGGATCGGTTTCGGCGCGATCGGGCGAAACCGAGCTTTCCAGATTGTGATAATTCCGAATTGGCGAATAAAACAATAAATCCAATTTCCTTGTTTTGCGACGAAGGGGTTTTCCTGTCATCTTATATTCTCCTCTGCGGTATATCTTGGGAAAGCCCAGCGAAACTGGATGAAATAGAATCCGAACCAACAAATCAAGACGGCTGAGAGTCCTCGAGTGTCTTCCATAAATCCGAGTACGATATAACATTGTCGGCAGCGCTCATCGTTGGCAGAACATTAGTTTATGGGCAGAGGTAAGTCCGAGCGCTTCTAGTTAAACAAAAACATTTTGTAGTTTTTCGAGTTTAGTCTAAACTTATGCAGGCGGTCCTTTTCTTTACTTATCTATCCAAACGTTAATACAAAAATGACTTTTGTTGTATCAAAATCGCGGAATATAAATACTAATGCATGAGGGGTGTTCCCACCGATGTGGTCGGTCAAGTGGGCGGTTATTGGTCAGGATGAACTTAGGGCAGTTAACAGAGCGCGATGTACATTGTGTGACGTTCTTCGACTCGTCCGCAGCTAAGCTACGGTTTCGGTTTTATGCATGAGTCTGCACTATGTTCTAAAATGCCGCATGGGACCGCTACATGTCTCTTCTCAATCTAAGACTTATGTACATTAGTTCCCTAATCCTCAAACTCGTTGGAAAAAGTTTAGTTGGAGCGGACTCCTATGCATTTGTCGAGCCCAATATTTTGAAAATTTTGTTTTAAAAGAGAGAAGCGTGTATATTTTATGAAATATCTCACAGGCCCTATAGGTAGCTTTATTTTTTGTTTATTGTCGGTTTTATCAGAAAAGTTGTCGCCCGCCTCTATGTGGGAAGACCAGTCTACCGTGCTGGGCAAAGCTTTATTTCATCACAGTTTACAAACAGAGGCGATTGTTTGTGCACAATCCTTTAATTGTTTAGTCGTGTCTGTGATGTAACTTGTTGTGGGAATACTTTTTAAAGGAGTAAAAGACTTTTGGTAACTTGAAATTTCGTTTTGAAATAAATACAAATTAAAAATGTTCTCGAAAGTTGGGCAAGTTACTCACAAAAGCTCAAAATTTACATCCCGGTTGAAAACAAATTATGTAGGTTTACGGGTTGCGTGCAATAATAAATGCTAGGCAAATTGTTTTGCTTTCACATCGAGTGCTTAAAAAAACTACGAGGTTTGGGTAAAGTAGTTTCACTTTGGAAACCACTGGTGGACCTGATCGACTGTAAAGAAAGAAAACTTACGACGCAAACGTGATAGAATGTACCTGAACGTTTTATGCGCAAAACTGATTTTAATAACCTTGCTTTTTGGTAGGCAACCGGTTTTCAGCTTGTATTTGCGTGTTATGTCGTCATTACGTTTTTAACAATTGTTACGACGCCATCAAACTCTAAGTTTAAAAATTCACTCCCCCACCCCCATTTGCAATGATACTATTATACCAATAATGTGGTAGTGATGGCATTTTATGCGATGGATACTATCTAAGTTGAAGAGCCAAATAACTGTGTGTTTTTACACATATTGCATGTTATGTGCTATAGACAGTAGTGTTGTTACGGTCACTAACAAAAGAGTAATAACTATAACGACAACGAACCAGAAGCACACTTTTTTAAAGATTGATATTTACGGGAGGGTTTACGCATTTTTGTCCTAAAAGATAGCCTATGAAACGAACATGCGGGGATGAAAGAATATTGTTCAAAACAAATCGTTACATTGAATTGCGAGAAACAGTAATGCGATTTGATATAATACCAGCTATGTTTTTGTGTAGATTACGTTTCCCAAAGAGTTATGTATTGAGTAGAGACAGTCAAAACATAAATCTTAGAATATTGTAGGTGTAATTTAAATTTGAAAATAGGCTTTAAAATAAAAAATATTCTGTCATTGTCGCCAAATATATTTACTTGCAAAACTTTTATAGGAGGTTTAGTAACAAAAAAGCTGCTTTAAAAAAACCAAAGGCAATCATGTTGTGGTTATTGTTTTTGATTTCTGTCATCGGATGCGTGGAAGGTGAATGTCCGGGCGAGGATCTCAGCCTTGCTCCTCGTCATTTCAAAGGTACGCTCATGAATAACGATCATGTTATTATTGTCACAAAAGTTTCGTGTTGTCAATTATGAACTACAGTTTCAACACAAGTTTTGATAAACTTGATAATATGCCTGGCATAAATAGCTTACATACAGTTTTAGCCAATAAGATATGATGAATTAACCTAATGATTATCATCCCCATTAACATACTTGGACTGATAGTGATAAGGTGTGAAAATCTCGAAGCCCACTATAACATTGCCAGCCTTTCACCTCCACGAATTGTTTTGAAGTGGGGAGTGCAAAACTTGTGACCAAGCATATTTATATTTTAAAATATCTCAACTGGCAACTGTGCGTTTAATGTTTTTTTTTTACGTTTTAGTCTGTTATACATCATTGGCTTTACTTTAGAAAAAACAAACAAACAAAAGCAATTTGCCTTTCAACATGCTTGTTTTGAAATTTCTATATGTTTGCATCCACAGAACCAGAAAATCTCCCGGTTTGCGAGAAACCGTATCGTGGTCCCAACTGTACCTGTCCTTCTTCATTGTTCGAATGTGCTTGTCAAAAGTTCGGTCGGTGCGAACGCAAACCAGGTTGCATACCGATGTCGAAGGTTAACAGTGGATGGGCTGATTGCGAGGATTGGAGCGACGAGTTAAGCGACATTTGTCCTGAAGGCAGATTTCAGTGTGATTGCTTTAACACCACTTGTAAAGGTGGATATGGTTGTTTAACTCGAAGCTGGCGATGTGATGGAAAAATCGGTTGCCTAGATGGTAGTGATGAAGTTAATTGCTCTTGTCCAGCTGATAAATTTGAGTGTGAATGTCACAAATCAGGCAACTGCACTTTCCGTAGTAGCTGCATCAAGAAAAAACATCGATGTAATGGTAACAATGAATGCGGTGACTGGAGCGATGAAGTTAATTGTACTTGTCCTGCTAAAAAGTTTGAATGTACTTGTTACCAAAGTAGAAACTGTACATCGAAAAGTGGTTGCATCAGCGAAGCTCAACAATGTAACGGAAGAAATGACTGTGGAGATTGGAGCGATGAAGTTAACTGTACTTGTCCGGCTACAAAGTTTGAATGTGATTGTTTCAAACCAAATAACTGCCCTCGTTATAATAATTGCATCGGAAAAGGACGGGTGTGCAACGGAAATAATGACTGCGGAGATTGGAGTGATGAATTTAATTGCACTTGCAATCTTGATTATTATTTTGAATGCGCTTGTTACAAAACAAACAACTGCAGCTCTTCCATTTACAAAGGTTGCATTGGTAAAATTAATCAATGCGATGGAAGAAATGACTGTGGAGATTGGAGTGACGAAAAAGACTGCACCTATCCAACTGATAAGTTCCAATGCTTGTGTCACAAAAACAAGGACTGTGCTGGTCAAGGTTTAATTCCCAAGCTTACACGATGTGATGGTTTAAAAAACTGCGAAGATTGGAGCGATGAAACAAACTGCACTTGCCCAGCTGATAAATTTCAATGTGCATGTGTTGGAACAAAACAATGCGTTGGAATGGAGGGAAGTTGTGTTGACCGATCTTTGTTGTGTGATGGAAATCTTGACTGTTTTGATGGTAGTGACGAGACACATTACTCATGTAACTGCTCTGGAGTTTATGCAAGATGTCCATGTGATCCTGGTAACAAACATTGCCCATCTAATGGTAGATGCATACCTTTTGACTGGATAGGTGACAACGTTAAAGACTGCTCTGATGGGAGTGACGAACTCTGTACATTCCATAACATCACATGTGGATCTTGCTCAATGCTTGCTATAACTTGTAAAGTTGAACAGCTTGCCAGGTATCTTGTACATTCAACAGTCCCAGCAAAGTGCAACTCTGTAATCCAATCTTCCTGTGTCGATGACATCAACAGTTGCGCTTCCGAGAAAGTTATCTGTGTTACCGCCCAATGTGCAAATCCTTCTGAATTTTGTCACAATCTGTTTATTTGCAAAAATCAACAGCTGATATTGAATGACTACTTTTGCGATGGAATTGGCAATTCGGTTCGTGGTTGCAATGACAAAAGCGATGAAACCAAAGGAGGATTTGGCTTCAAATGTTCTGGATCATCCAGACAAGATGTTTGTGTTTTGCCCCAAGCCAACGTCTACGATTCAGTGGCTCAATGTTCTGATAAATCTGATCTTTGTTTTGTCAACGGACAGTTCAGATGTTTTCAATGCTTGGATAAAAAATTGATCATATCACCCAAGCAAGTTTGTGACGGAATAGTGGATTGCTTTGACATGTCAGACGAATGTTTATGTCCAAATCAGAGTTTGTGTGACGAAATAAGAGGAGATTGTCCCCCAAGTAAGATACATTGTTACAATAGTTCCACATGCATTTCCCAAGAAGAGACTTTGTGCAATATTAGCGTACAGTGCGTCGATCAAATTAACACCAAACATTGTTCCGTTTCGGATGGACCACGACAAACCCAATGTTTTCCAGAAAAAGTTGAAGGTCTCGGTCTGGACGAAATATTTAAGTGTGCAAAAACAGACAATATGCGTTTGAGAACCAAGTTTCAGTCCGGTTTAAGTCAAGGATACAAAGCCCGATATTTGTTAGATTTAATATGTGACGGAGTTACACGCGACAAACTTGATCAACTTGGCGAAATAAATTGTCCAAATATGTTTTATTGTTTTTCCGGTAGTAGACTTAATTTAAAGAACACTGAGGTATGCGACGGAAAAGTTGATTGTTACGATGGTTCTGATGAATTTTCCGCTTTATGTCACAAAACTCGATATTATTGCAAAAGTGATTCGTGGATATCAATTGACAGAAAAACTCTTTGCGACGGAATTATTGATTGTGACAATGAATCTGATGAAAGCAGATGCCGCTGTGAAAAGAAAAGATTTTATTGCACAAACAAGGAGCCTTTGTCGATTGAATTGAAACTCGTGCAGAATGGAATTCGGGATTGTTTGGACGGAAGTGACGAATGTGTAAACTTGGCTGGCAATGCATTCGCAGATGTCAACGAAATGATTTCAAATTCGTTTTATCGAGCAATTTTCTGGTTAATGTCACTGTTAGCGTTGGGAGGAAATTCGTTTGTGTTTGTTGCAACCATCCGCGGTTTACAAAAAGCCAAAAAGGACCAAAACGTTTTTATCAACACCAGCGTTTTTATTCTAAATCTGAGTGTTTCTGATTTTCTCATGGGCATTTACCTGCTTGTTGTCGTTGTGCAAGGAACTCGATTTTCTGGCTCGTATTGTTTGTTTGACAAGGAATGGAGATCAAGTAGCTTGTGTTCAGGACTTGGAGCGCTTGCAGTTTTGTCTTCAGAAGCTTCTGCCTTTACTATGACAACCATGACCACATTTCGCCTTGTATCAGCATTTAAACCATTTGCAATTCGAAGTGTTGATGTGACAAAAGTTTTACATGCTGAAGTATTTTGCTGGATTTTATCCATTCTATTGGCAACCATTCCTTTGCTGAATGTTACTTCCGAATATTTTGTAACTGATGTTTGGTTTCCAAATTACTTCTTTGGAAGTGATTTTGTTTCGAGGAAAAACATGTCTCAACTTGCAGAAAGAATTACCAATGTGAAGCCTGAAAGCTGGAACGAAGTAAAAGAAACAATCAAAACAGCTATTCCGCGAAATACTGTTCAGGGAGAGTTTGGATATTATGGAGAAACAAGTGTCTGTATGCCACGTTTGTTTGCCAAAACCAGTGAGTTTGCTTGGGAATATTCAACATTTCTCATCATAATCAACTTCCTCATGTTTATCTACATGGTTATTGCATATTTTCTCATCTACAAGCAGAGCAATCGCATGAAAGGATCCAGAAGCAGTGATGTCAGCTCCAAGATGCAGAAGAGAATCTTCAGGTTGATTGTGACCGACTTCTGTTGCTGGATTCCAATTTGTGTCATGGGATATTTGAGTGCTGGAGGAATCAAAATGCCACCAGATGCTTACGTGTTGAGTGCTTGTCTGTTGCTTCCAATCAACAGCGCCCTCAATCCCTTGCTTTACTCAAAGGCAATTGAAGATCAATTGTCTAAAGCAAAGAAATTTGTTCGGGAAAAGATATCTTCAATGCGAGTATCTTCAAATCGCTCATCGGATTTAACAGTGAGATACAACGCCGAGATAAATCAAGAAGGCGACGGAGTGGTTGAGATCATTAATAAAAACAGATTTTAAATTATGAGTAAAACAAAATTTGTTGGTATCAATTGCGCAACGATGTACAACAAGGGTTGGATCTTGTATGGACAAAAACTGTTTTTTTTTTCAGGAAAAAACACGTAAATATACAGTCTATCAAACTTTATTAACTCATGTTTTTTCTATTACCCACGTACTAAATCAAAATCCATATGGGACCAATCTGATGTGTCCTTGTACTCCGAAGTACATGTACAGATTTTGCGAGAAAAATCTCATATCCGCACAAATGCGATTACTGCAGAGATCAAACTTTGCTTGTGAAACTACATGAATGTTTTAGTTAACGTGTCGCCTAATTATTATTTTTTGATCCAACCTATTTTCCCGTTTTCCCGCTGTTAAATTATCCTATATTATTGTCATATCTGCAAAAATACAATTACTGCAAAGATTAAACTTTACTTGATAACTGCATGAATGTTAGAAATGTATGTGTCCCCGTGTCTCTTGTCTAACCTTTTTGCCCGCTGTTAGGTTGTGTCATATGATACGTTGGCTTTAGCTTGTCTTTTTCTAATTTGTGTTTTTAAAGTTCATTAACTGTATACCGAGTTTTGCTTTAGTGTTGCACCAGCACAGACGTCATTATGCGAGTAGAGCGTTTTTAATCGCGAATCTTTTATGAGCGGAAGTTTTGCAGCGCGGCGTTAAGAAGATAGATAATTAACAATGGCGTGGATTTTGCAAAACTCCCTGCACAACGTGACAGTTTTGATCATTGAAATTCAATACGCGGGATTTGTGCGTCCGTGGATTGTGGACAAAGTTTCTTTATAGAATTTCCGTTTTGTTGTGTCTTGTAATGCGAACAATACTAAAACACTACAATGCGTTGCTAAACTCCATTAAGACACTTGCATGCATAAAATTCCATCAAGCGCATTTCGTGCTTCCGTGCTTTGCAGTTTGTTGTAACAATCCACGTTTTTCGAAACTTATTCTTCTACTTTCCCCGTTAAAAACCACCAAATCGTTATAAAAACCCTGGCTATTGTGGAATTAAAGTCAGAGTTTCCATTGTAGTGAAAGAGTCAGTTCTTTGGTCGAATACGGGAATTATGCTGAGGAATTTGTTTGTAGCGTGTGCGGGATTGAGACATCACTTTGTCGCTTGTAAAAGTAATTTCCTTTTTGGTTGAGTAGGTTATTTAGCTTTGTGCAGTTTACCATTGCTTTGAATAATTAAGGTTTGGTGTATCTATTTAAGCCCGACTAGCCGTAATCATTGCTTTTTTACACAATCTAGCAACGCATTCTCTGCTCAATCGTTGAAAAACGCCTCTATACCTGTAATGATTTCTCGTTATGAAAGCGTATAAAGATTTTGCTCCCTGCCCTCAATATACGCACGCTTGACAGTGCAGTTACCGCACTTCATAACTTAAATGTCGTTTAAGCACTTTCAGCAATAATAAGGGTGGTATCCAACAACATGGCGCCGTAAATTCTATGCCCATTGCTTTTTTCGTTGATATGTAGGTTTTAGTAATGCGGTTTGCTAGCGATCTTATAGCGTCATTGCGCAACTATTTCTGGCTCGGTAAATATTTTAACGCTGATATAAGATATGTTTCACTAGGCGAAATAATCTCAACTTATACTTGGTTATACAAAGCGATTTGCACATTACATGCACTGTGTACACGTCTGAACTGCTAATCATACACTAAATCGCTGATAGCTCACCAGGCAAATAGGGTGATTGGTGTAAAATTGCACCCTTAAAAATGTCCTTTGTTCCCCAAGGTCTGCTCCACAACCGGTGTAACTTTTAATAAATTTGGCAAAAGCAAATTCTTGGCCGAATGGTTCAAGGCGCTTGCCCGGGAATGTCCCGTGCTCGAAACCCCGTATGCAAAAAATCGTTTGGTTTTCTGATTATAGATCGGTTATAGCCGATAAAACATTGTTAGCCAGCAGATTTTTACTAAAAAAGAAATCAATATTTTTCGAATGCAGTTGTTGACATTTTGTCAAATAATTTAAGTTCGTATGGTGCGAACTGTCTAAAAGAAAACTTGTGAACAATTAAGAGGAGCGATTTAAGTTTAAAGATTATTCCTGGCAAGCTGCAGTTTCATTTACTTCGTTTTACGATATGCCATTATTCGCATGGAAGTGTCGCGTATTGGATGTTCAAACGTAGGTTGTTTAGAAAAAAATGTGCCAGAAGAGCAATATAGTTGTTATAAAGTATGACGGGCGGCAATGGCTCATTGACAGTGTAGCGACTGATCACTTGCTAGATCTAATCCTTAATTGAAGTCCTTTTTGTGCACAATTATATCCGTAATGACTTTGTATTGGTACAAAAGTTAAGTTGAGTTACAGTGATGATGATATTAAAGTGATGTAGCATCGTTCGAAACAACATGTATATATACGTACAATTGTCAACGACAAACAGTCAACAAAAGGTGACAACATATGGTATACAGCTGTGTGGAATTAAATGCTTGAGGTGTTGATTGCTTTACTTGACAAATACGTTTGTACAGATCATAATCCCACAACAGTACATATTTTGCCTATTATTTCAAGACTTTACGTTTACATATTGTAAATCGTTGAAAAAACAATGTTGTAAGTCGGGTCAGGTTCGGTCTTAGATTTTTACAAAAAAAAAATTGCTTGATTCGGGCCTGACTTCACACTCTGTGTCAGTATTTTTTTTTAATATTTTTGTTTCAGTTTTTGTATTTTTTTGTTTATCTAGCAAACTAGCTGGACCTGACCTAATGTCAAAAAGCTTCAAAACGCCATGTTTAAGACCAATTGTCTATTCTGTTTGTTGAATTTGTCTTTCCTGGCTTCAATGTATAGGCCTGTCAATTAAACTTTCGGGTCTAAAAAGGCAATATACAGTGCACAGTGTTTATACATGTTGTGTGTTTTATTTAACGATCCTGTAATAATTTACAAAACGCACTTTTTACAACTAGAGAAAAAATTTTGTTAGATGCAGTGCTGGGGGTCTGCTGGCCTGTAGGCACATTTTATAAGTGACCCGAAAATCAGGGTTGCCAACTAAAAACTAGAATTATTAGTGTTGCCAAATCATTGTCACAAAGATCGTTGTTGCAAAGTGGCCTGGATTTTTGACTGGCCTGTAGGCCCCTGCCTACTTTGCCTAATGGTTAATCCGGCACTGGTTAGACGCAAGGTGATTTTCGGTTTTAAACTTAGTTGGTGACCATTAAGTCTTAAAATAGCTGCTTGGAGAGTAGAAGTTAATAAAGAGTGTGGATTAAATGCTCTATGGTGCTTTAATTTTTTGGAGGCGACATAAAAAATGTGTTATTGTTGGTTTACGGCATCTCCAAATATGGGTGTAGGCCCAAAAGTTTCTTTGCGGAATTTCTCGGTGATCTGCAGTTTTGAATGATTTGAGTTTATTTAAATAAATTTTAATCACTGTTTTGTTTCATGCCACTGCTGTGATACAATCTGTATATCTGTAACTGAAGTTTGTGCCCACTGGTCGATGATAGATACTTTAAACCAGTGGTTCTCAACCTTTCGTGAACTGTGGCCCCCTTAAAGTAACTTTTGGGCCTTATGGGCCCCCTTCAAGTAACCCTGTAAGTCCTGCAGCCCCCTTCAAACTGTAAATGTTGGAATTGGGGACTAATTTCGACTCAAATAGTGTAAACAAGAATACTTCATCATGAAAAACCTCAATATAGACAAATGGTGTATGACATAATCGATTAACTTAGGGAATAAAGTGAAAAAGGAAATGGCTTATAGTGGGTGTTTCTGGTGAATCTATACCTGTGCCCCCCCTGGGGGCACTGGGCCCTGGTTTAGAACCACTGCTTTATACGAAAATGATTTATCCTATCTACATTCCAAAACAAACAAAAAATCGGCACGACAACACTACGAATTTAAAGTTTCTCAGTCGGACTTCACCCGATGTATTGTTTGTTACAGTTTAATTTAAATGTTGTTTTCATTCAGAGTTGCATAGATAAGCAATAATGTTGTGGTTATTGTTTCTATGGTTCGTTATCGGATGCGTGGAAGGTGAATGTCCGGGTGAGGATCTCAGTCTCGCTCCTCGACTTTATACAAGTAAGTATTAAATTACTGACAAATTAAACATTTGCGCCTAAAACCTTGTTTGTTGACACTATTGGTTAATATGGCGTAAAGTTTAGTATACCTTGTTTTAGAACCACAAATGTAACTGACAAAACAATTTTACAGCACCTGGAAATCTCTCAATGTGCGAGAAACCGTATCGTGCTCCCAACTGCACCTGTCCTTCTTCGATGTTCGAATGTGGTTGTCAAAAGTTCGGTCGGTGCGAAAAGAAACCAGGATGCATCGAGATGTCGCAGGTAAATAATGGATGGCCACAATGCGGGGATTGGAGCGATGAGTTCGGTGACATTTGTCCCGAAAGCAGATTTCAGTGTGACTGCTTCAACACCACTTGCAAAAGTCAGTTTGGATGTCTCCCCAGACGCTGGAAATGTGACAGAAAAACCGATTGTCTAGATGGCAGTGATGAAATTAATTGTTCTTGTCCAGCTAATAAATTTCAGTGTGAATGTCACAAAACAAGCAACTGCACTTCCCCTAGTGGCTGCATCAAGAAAAAGCAACATTGTAATGGTAAGAATGACTGCGGGGATCGGAGCGATGAAGTTAATTGTACTTGTGCTCCTGACCATTTTGAATGTCCTTGTTACCAGAGCGGAAAATGTAGTGTGAGATCCGGTTGCATTGCCAAAGACCGGCAATGTGATGGAAAAAATGACTGTGCAGATTGGATGGATGAACTTAATTGCACTTGCCCAGTCGAAAGGTTTAAATGTAATTGTTACCAAACAAACAGCTGTAACCGTCACAATTGCATTTCAAACTCGCGGTTATGTAACGGAAAGAATGACTGCGGAGATTGGAGTGATGAAGTTAATTGCACTTGTAATCCAAAGTATTGGTTTGGGTGTGCTTGTTACAAAACAAACAACTGTAGCTCTTCCATTTACAGAGGTTGTATTAGAAAAAGGCAACAGTGTAATGGAAGAAATGACTGTGGTGATTGGAGTGATGAAATAAACTGCAATTTTTCAGCTGATAAGTTCCAATGCAATTGTTATAAAAACAAGAACTGTACTGCTAAAGGTTTATTTCCCAAAGTTACGCGATGTGATGGTTTCAAAAACTGTGAAGATGGTAGCGATGAAGCAAATTGCACTTGTCCAGCTGATACATTTGAATGTGCATGTGTTAGAACTAAACAATGCATTGGAATGAAGGGAAGTTGTATTGACCGTTCTATGTTATGTGATGGAAATCGTGATTGTTTTGATGGAAGTGACGAGACACATCCGACATGTAATTGCTCTGGAGTTTATGCAAGATGTCCGTGTGATCCTGGTAACAAACATTGCCCATCTACTGGTAGATGCATACCCTTTAACTGGATAGGGGACAACGTTAAAGATTGTTTTGATGGAAGTGACCAACTCTGCAAATTCCATAACATCACATGTAGATCTTGCTCCATGCTTGCTATAACTTGTAAGAGTGAACAACTTGCCAGGTATCTCGTGCATTCGACAGTTCCAACAGTGTGCAATTCAGTTGTTCAACCTTCATGCGCTGATTACATCAATAGTTGCCAAACAGACAAAGTGATTTGTGTCACCGCCCAATGTAAAAATCCTTTTGACTTTTGTCACAAAACGTTTATTTGCAAAAATCAGCAGTTAATATTGTCCAATTATTTCTGCTACGAAAACACTGACTCGGTCAATGGATGCAACGACACAAGCGACAAAATCAAGTCGGGATTTGGATTCAAATGCTCTGGATCATCACGAAAAGGTGTTTGTGTTTTGCCCCAAGCCAACGTTTACGATTCAGTAGCTCAGTGTTCTGATAAATCTGATCTTTGTTTTGTCAACGGAAAGTTCAGATGTTTTCAGTGCTTGGATAAAAAGTTGATCATATCACCCACGCAGGTTTGTGACGGTATAGTGGATTGCTTTGACATGTCAGATGAATGTTTATGTCCAAATCAGAGTTTGTGTGACGAAATAAGAGGAGATTGTCCCCCAAATGAGATGTATTGTTACAATAGTTCAACTTGCATTTCCCAAGAAGAGACTTTGTGCAACATTAGCGTACAGTGCGTCGATCAGATTAACACCAAGCATTGTTCCGTTTCGGATGGAGCACGACAAACCCAATGTTTACCAGAAAAAGTTGAAGGTCTTGGACTGGACGAAATATTTAAGTGTGCAAAAATAGACCATGTGCGTTTAAGAGATCAGTTTAAATTTCGCCTGCGTCAAGGATACAAAGCCCGATATTTGTTCGATTTCATATGTGACGGATCACCTTACGACAAACTTGGGTCTTTTGGCGAAACAAATTGCCCCAATACTTTTTATTGTTCTTCCGCTTTTGGATTTAGTTTAAAAAACACTCAGGTATGCGACGGAAAAGTTGATTGTTACGATGGTGCAGATGAATTTTTCACTTTATGTCACAAAACTCGATATTATTGCAAAAGTGATTCGTGGATATCAATTGACAGAAAAACTCTTTGTGACGGAATTATTGATTGTGACAATGAATCTGATGAAAGCAGATGCCGCTGTGAAAAGAAAAGATTTTATTGCACAAACAAGGAGCCTTTGTCTATTGAATTAAAATTCGTGCAGAATGGAATTCGGGATTGTTCGGACGGAAGTGACGAATGTGTAAATCTGGCTGGTGATGCATTTGCAGACGTCAACGAAATGATTTCAAATCCGTTTTATCGAGCAATTTTCTGGATAATGTCACTGTTAGCGTTGGGAGGAAATTCGTTTGTGTTTGTTGCAACAATCCGCGGTTTACAAAAAGCCAAAAAGGACCAAAACGTTTTTATCAACACAAGCGTTTTTATTCTAAATCTGAGTGTTTCTGATTTTCTAATGGGCATTTATCTGCTTGTTGTCATTGTGCAAGGAACTCGATTTTCTGGGTCGTATTGTTTGTTTGACAAGGAATGGAGATCAAGTAGCTTGTGTTCAGGACTTGGAGCGCTTGCAGTTTTGTCTTCAGAAGCTTCTGCTTTTACTATGACAACCATGACCACATTTCGCCTTGTATCAGCATTTAAACCATTTGCAATTCGAAGTGTTGGCGTGGGAAGAGTTTTACTTGCTGAAGTGTTTTGCTGGATTTCATCTATTCTATTGGCAACCATTCCTTTGCTGAATGTTACTTCTGAATATTTTGTAACTGATGTTTGGTTTCCAAACTACTTCTTTGGAAGTGATTTTGTTTCAAGGAAAAACATGTCTCTACTTGCAGAAAGAATTACCAATGTGAAGCCTGAAAGCTGGAGCGAAGTAAAAAAAGCAATCAAAACAGCCTTTCCGCGAAATACTGTTCAGGGAGAGTTTGGATATTATGGAGAAACAAGTGTCTGTATGCCACGTTTGTTTGCCAAAACCAGTGAGTTTGCTTGGGAATATTCAACATTCCTCATCACAATCAACTTTCTCATGTTCATCTACATGGTGGTTGCATATGTTCTTATCTACAAGCAGAGCAATAGCATGAAAGGGTCCAGGAGCACTGATGTCAGCTCCAAGATGCAGAAGAGAATCTCGAGGTTGATTTTGACCGACTTCTGTTGCTGGATTCCAATTTGTGTCATGGGATATTTGAGTGTTGGAGGAATCAAGATGCCACCAGATGCTTACGTGTTGAGCGCTTGTCTGTTGCTTCCAATCAACAGCGCTCTCAATCCATTGCTTTACTCAAAGGCAATTGAAGATCAATTGTCTAAAGCAAAGAAATTTGTTCGGGAAAAGATATCCTCATTGCGAGCTTTTATAAATCGCTCATCGGATTTAACAGTGAGATACAACGCCGAAATGAACCAAGAAGGCGACAGAGTGGTTGAGATCGTTAAATAAAGTTGACACTGACATTTAAATTCAATGTGTTTTGGGAAAATCAAAGTTGTTGAGAATATACCTTGAAAATATGGTGAAAATTTCGTTTGTTTTTCTGAAACGATACCACAATTGTGTTTTTGTTTTGCCTTACTAGAATTAACCGATAAAGCTATACTTGATATCACGTTGTTGTTGTGTCTCTCATATCAGTTTAATGCAGGGGTGTCCAACACGTGGCACGCGTGCCAAAAGTGGCACGCCGAGCATTTGAAAATGGCACGCGAGCTTTTGTACATTCAGATAGTAAACATTAGGATTTGTCACGCAATTAAATTTGTTTCTATTGATTCTTCTTGGCCTTTATTCTAACTTCTGTAAAGATTACCAGTAGTAAAGTTACACAACCCACATAATTTGTTCGTTTTTTGATAAAATTTAAGGCCTTCTTGCCATAGGCGTCGATACCTATACCATGTGCAGTATATATGTACCCGTGCGGTATGCGACTATATACCAATACATTTTCTGTGTTTTAGCCCGTAGTTTCTGTCACATTATATTGTAAATAGTCACTTGACACATTTCTTTGTGTGCTTGGGACGTTTGCTGTGCGTCTAATAACGTATGCACCTACCGAAAGGACGATTTGCCGAATCAGTAATTTTAATAACAATTTAGTTTTTAAAGAACTTGTTACGCAGGAAATAAAAGTAAAACCTTTCGTTTCAAATATAGCTGACCGTGTATTGTTGACGCCTAAATTAGGTCATCTTAAATCAAGTTTGGGCCGTTGCAGTGCTTTGCAAATGGACGTTAAACACGACTTAGGAATCGTTAATGCAAACCTACATAACAACATCCAAACGCGGCCATAAGACCCTTGCATTGTTTAATGTTGGCCCATGGACTTTATTAACAAAAAATTATAATTTTATTTATTTCAGAAAGTAATTGCGCCACATAATACTAAAACGTTAGTGAACGTGCCATGTTTATGTTGCAATAAAATGCCCGTTTAATTCGAAACAATTGTAATTGTTGCGTTTCAACCGATGTCTGTTCAATTAATTACGTGACTACAAACGCATTCGTGTTTAGTTGGAAATACATTTTAAAACTGACGTAACTTGAAAGTTTTTGATGTTACACAAAGTACTCCAGTGCCCCTTGCAAACTATTTGTATCTTGTGTCGCGTAAACAGAATAAAAGGTTTCTGGAGTATAATAAACAAGTTTACTCGCACTCGACGACATTTTTTTCTAACCATTTAATAGGTTTCTACATATTGGCCAAATATTCGGATTGAGCCCGTGCCGTTATGACGTTTAAGACATGGTTTGGAAAAAGTACCAAAGGTTGGCACGCGAGTATATTTTGAAACCAAAATTGGCACGGCGGTGTGTTCGAGTTGGACACCCCTGGTTTAATGGGTGTGCCCTTAAGCAGTGCTCCGCAACCTTTTTTCACGCACGTCGCACCATACAAGCTTCAAATGTTCGGCGGCACACCCGAACCAAAAATGCGATTTGAAAAAAAAGCATTAAGCCAGAGTTTTTAAACTTCTTTGAGGGCCAAAAACATTTTTTTACGTTAGTAAAGGGCCGTATTGTTGGAACTTTTTTGGTAAAAGTAATATGAACAAAAATATTGTGTGCTTAAATATGTGTTGCGTTTACGCCATTTAATGTATATATGTAGCAAAGTAAAAAAAAACGAAGTACAATTAACTACTACACGTGAAAACAATTGGAATTGTTGATTTTCGAAAGGAGGGACAATTTCCATCATACGATTAAAACGTCGCGTTTATGCTCATTACTAATAAAGAATGATTGTTTCTTGTCATCGGTGGTCTGACAGGGCATTCCACCTGAGTTTTGAGACCTTTGCATTAAGCCATTATAAAGTATATTATGACTTAATAAAACATGAATGTGTAGTGAGTAGTGTAGCTTTAGTTTGGTGTTGTGAACTGTAGCATTTGCTATGATGTTAAATAACACAAAAACAAACTTAAAACAAAAAGTTACGATTTTGCGGCGGCACACCCAGCATCGTCTTGCGGCACACCAGTGTGCCGCGGCACACCGGTTGCGGAGCACTGCCCTTAAGGGAACACAAGTGTGACTCGAAACAAAAATCCTATTTTAAAGTTTCCAACTGTCGTTTCATGTTTTACGGCCTAATAACAAAACATATGTTGCTTTACTTAAATTAATATATTACATTACAGTTGCAGCTTGTTTAGTTAAACATGTTCTTTATTGTTTTGGCTTCAAAATGTGCCGTAAACTAAAAAGTAGTTTATTAGGAATCCGCAACATGTGTTGGTTGTGAAACACTGAGTTTAAGTGTGTGCGTCTTTTTATTGCCTATTCCAGCGGTTTTCAAACTCTTTTTGTCGCGACGCCCCTGGAACAGTTTTCTGGACTTGCGACCCACCAGCAAATAAAAGTTAATCAGAAAGCTTTTTACTAAAGTTGGGTTTATTGATACAACAACAAAAAGCCACGAAACGAAACTATTCTACGACGCCCTTGGAAAATTGAAACGACGCACCAGGGCGTCGCGACGCACAGTTTGAGAACTACTGGCCTATTCAAATACCTTGCTATTAATAATCTGTAACGTAGTTACGCTAGTGGTTAAAATGACTTTTTTTGTTATTGATTTGTATAATTCAATGGTTTTCCACCTTTTTATATACCTTGAAAAAAAAAACGCAATTTCTGCTTCAATTTTTCCATTTAAATGTTGTTTGGTATGTTTGTTTTTAGCAAGAGTAGTCGTGTTTCACACCTTGTGTTTTCTTACACAGAATATCTACATGTAATTTGTGAACCTAAAATTTGTTTGTATTCGTTTATTTATCGCATGTATATTTGGAATTTATTAAATAGATCTAGAAATGGAGAGTTTGACACTCATGGAGAGAAATGGAGAGTTTAACAGCAACATATTGCATCTAGGCTGTGTAATCACAAGCAAATGATTATAGATACCATCTAGACAGGCTTTAAGTACTAATCAGCTTATTTAGTTTGTTATTTAAAGTTATTGCGTGGTAGTTAAGTGTTTTTAAAACCTTTTTCTATACCGTTACCTTTACATTATGTTAACTTCAAACGGCAACTTTAATGAAAAAAAACGATGAAAGTTCGATAAACTGAAGCAGTTTATCAACTCTGCATCTCATGTTAGAATTAGTCAATTTTTTTTCAAAAATATTTAGCAAATTGCTTATGTCGGACGATTTTTTAAAAATGTACCTGTGGTTATGACCTCAATGGTGCCACGACTCACAGGTTGAAACTCCTCTCATACGCTACTATATAAGCTGTGAGCACGGCGAAAGTTTTGCTGTATCGGCAAACAGCAGAACTGGCAAAATGACTTCAGCAGTTAGGAGTATTATGTAGGTGCAACGACTTTGTTGAAATGTTCTGATTTCCCACATAGATTCAAGAGGGTTTGCGCAATGAATTTGATCGATACAATTAACTATCTAAAATGAAACCAAATCAGGTTTTACTTTGGTTCGCCGTGTTTATGTTGACCTACTACTGGTACCAAACCCCCCAGTTTCCCTCTGGCCTCAGGGGAATACCCGTGTTTGGGGTGGTCCCATTTTTGGGGAAATTTCCTCCAAGAACTTTGCGTGATTGGAGCAAGAAGTACGGGAAGATAATGGGTGTGGGGCTTAGAAGAAACGAGGTGGTCGTGTTAAACGGCTTTGAGACAATACAAGAGGTAGAAAGTCAAAGAAAGTGTTTTAAGTAGTGATGCACCGAACAGACATAAAAGATTATTGCTAAACCGAATATTCAGCCACAAGACCAAAAATTGCAGTCGAATCTAAATCCCCTTTTCAGATGGCTGTTTTCAATTGAACCTTGTGTCGTTGATACAGGTGAATTCATTTACGATACTCCAAAGCAACCTACAATATTTTAGCTGAACAAAACATAAATCACAGTACGCCAGGCCCATTAAAGGCGTGATACAAAATCAGCCGATCACCAAGCATTTACAAATAGCAAGGCATAGGCTCGAAAAATCTAGCCTAACATTGGTGGGGTACGTTTGGATTCGCTCCACGTAGGGATTTTAGCTTAGAACGATTTTTAGCTAGGCGTGGCGCGTTGCTAAATGGCTTTAGCTAAAATAAGGTGCATTTAGAAACACGGCCTGGGCATGGCCTTCACCGCATGCGCTGGCCGCGGTGTAGACGAAATAGAGTAGGGACACCGCTATTTCCAATGAAGGTCCAGGCCCGTGGACCAAAGGAAACATTTGCATATAGCCCGAAAAGTTTCGTGATCCACCCTGGTAGGGCGCAAACTGTTGTTAATTTTTCCCCAGCCCTGCGTTTGCGTAAAACATGTCTTCCAAAAAGAGGACGTATAGTAGGTCTACTTAAGCAAAGCAGTTTTTAGATCGCTGGTTCCCAACCTTGTAGACTGAAAGCAACGGGGACATTTTATAAAAAACATTTGTGCTATACCAACCACCACAAAAATACTTACACTTTTTTTCAACGACTGGTTTGTGGAAAAGGACGAAACCTGGAACGTTTGTTTGTGCTTGGTTGTGATTTGTGCGAATTTGCGAACTAAATTCCCTCACATTGTTAGTTGGGGCATCAACAAAAGAAAAAAGCATTGAACCTGTAAAAACGAAATTATGCTTCAAAAAAACTATTTGTGACGTCACGATTGTTCGTATTGCGCCAAAAAAAAATCGTGCTTCAAATGTTGTAACCGGTTCAAATTGAGAACCTGTTCCAAATAAAATAAAAAGCTGTTAAAATTGTTTCCATTTAATTCTGAAACAAATCTCATGATTTGCGTTTAAATTGGGAAATTCTGTTTCTATTTTGAAGATAATATTTCTGTAGCAATTTTATGTCAATGTTCTATTATTAACACACGCGTTTAAATAAAACCACCAATGTAATGATTGGGAATTTTCGTTGTGAAATAACTGCTGAGGAAACGTCAATCAATATCACCAATAGCGGGATTCCAGGGAATTTAACCCCTTAACGCCGTATGTGACGAATTCGTCACACTGTGCCTTACACCAATTTTCACATTGCGTTTGGTGTTTTTTGGGCGGAACACGCTTGTCTCGAATTCGTCTCGTCCAACTAATTTATAAAACATCACATTTGACCACATATCAGGAAAAACTAAAATTTTATGCATTTCCGGATTTTTCATTCCAACACTAGCACAAAACAATTTCTTTCATGAAACTCGTTGTCAAATTCTTTCAGTTATATTAGAAGAAAAAAATCATGCGTACATAAAAGATGAATGCCTATTCTCCTGCGCATTTTTTTGTGTACAAAATATGGGGATTAAATGCCGTGTACCGAATTCGTCCCATTCGTCAAGTGCGCCACGGAAATTCACATAAATGGTCACGTGATCGCTAAAATTAAATACAATATTCTGTCCTTTTTTTAATATTCTGGTCAGCATTTATCTACTACATTTTGTCATTTTGCACCATAATAAATAGTGGCCTTGTAATGACAGCTAGTTAAGCGTTAACCAATTACGTCATAACGGAAAATCTCTTCTATGACGTCATACCATCAAAACCCTAAAACGTCGTAAAATCAAGTTTTTACGTTGTTGGCCGAGTAAAAAATACACATCTTTGGAAGCAAACCATAGTTTAGATCAGTGGTTCTTAACCGGTGGGAAATTTCCCACTAGTGGGAAATTTAATGGTTTTAGAGGGAAATTATGTGAGTCAGAAGTCACCAAACTCGGGCCCGTGGGTTGAAATTAACCATCGAAAGGTAATTTAATACAATATTTTCCGCAACAACATGTAAGATTAACTAAATCTAGTTTTGCAAGGCGCACAAAAATCCAAACATCGTTTGTTACGTCACAGATATTACTAAAAGTATCAATGACTTTGTTATTGTTCGCGAATATATACATTTGATCTGTTGGTTGTGATGCAATAAGTGACTAATGCAAGCACGTGAGATTTTTCGAAATTCCACACGATATGACTTTCTCAAGGAATCACTAATCAAACTAAATAGAATAGCAGTATATACCTTTAAGGTTCCGACCAAATCGCTTCACAAAATTATTTCGATTAAAGACCAATGTTTTTGCTAATATTTGGCACAAAACGTCATTATAAAAATGACAGAGGGGGAAATTTGAACTTGGTGATTTACTTTAATGGGAAACCGCACCAAAAAAGTTAAGAACCATTGGTTTAGATTGTGGCAAACAATAGCGGTTGATGTGGTTTCATACTTATGTTGTTTACATGCAAATTTTATCAATCGGTTGCGTAGTATTTGGTCGCTGAATAGTTTTATTTTTTAATTTTATTTGCTGAAATCACTTCTTTAACGTCATAACCATCGTGCTTTGATCTAATCCAGAGTGTTATTAACTGTGTTTTCATTAACAGTCTAGACCAGGGGTTCTTAAACTTTTTCGGTCGCGCCCCACTTTACACTAATTATTTATTCTCACGCCCCCCCCCCCCCCTAAAAAACGTTAGCACTAATAATGCTTGTCTTGTTTTTTGGAAACAACATACATGGTAGGTCCGCTTTAAGCTACTGTCAAGTTAGTTCCGACCGTTGGAAAAAGCCACTTCAACACTGATAAGTTGCGAAAAAAATGTTTTTTTAATCGTTCGCACAGAGCCAATATTCTTTTAAACTACGCATATGTTGCCCAGAAATTGTTGATTCACTCAAAGTCAGGGCAATCTCTAATGCGAAATTGCGAACAAAGAAAGAATGTACAGCTGACTATATAGTACAGGGGTCACCAAACTACGGCCCGCAAGGTCATTTCATCCGGCTCGCGACCCAATTTTTGGATTGCCAAATCGTATTGATAGCTTTGATACCGTCAAAACTTAATCTAATCCTTACGAAAGTGAACTGTAAAATTAATATTACCGACTCTCAAAGGATTGCAACGCCCAGGATTGATCCAAACCCAGTTTATTACGTCACACACTAAACAAAAAGTGTTAATTGTGCGCAAACAATTGCCTTATTGTGTCACTTGTGACGTAATATACAAGCATTCCTTGTAAGATGACACTGACTATTCAATTTAACAGATTTTAAATGGGATTTTAAAAAGACCATATCTTGGCGCCCATATAAAAATCGCCTCATGGGCTAAGTTTGAGAAGACGGCACTAGGGCATGTAAACTATGCGGCGGCCCGCAGTGGGAAAAGTTTGGTTAATACAATTGGACATCCATTTCAGCGTAATGAAGCGTTTATACTTTAAACAATAAGTGCGAAATCAGCGCCGACATAATTCCAATGCATTAATTTACAATTGTTTGCAAGTTAAAACTTTGCTGCCAGATTGTGCTGCGCCCCCCTTGCGAACCCTTCACGCCCCCCTAGGGGGGCGCGCCCCCCAGTTTAAGAACCCCTGGTATAGACAGAGGTCTGGAACAAAAGGTTTACCACCACGCGTTTTGTGGCTCGACTATTGAAGCTTGTTACATTTCAGTACACCTGTTCTAGAACAAATTTATTCACTTTGCATTTGTCGTAAAAATGCATATTCCAAAATAATAATAGTTATGGCGTCTGGGACTGTTCGTTTCGCTTTCACTAGAGACACACGAAAAGTAGGTTACGAGTATTGAAAAGGCAATCTCAAAGTGGTTTCAAACGAAATAAAATTGACAAAAAACAACTGGTCTTGAATTTTTTATGGCGTCACAGAAGTATGTGACGTCATAAATCGCTTTCGGTATCGTCCTTATCGATATGATTACGTAATAACGCAAAACTATTTATTCAAATCTATAATAGTGTACGAATAACTACGAGATACATATGCGGAATGTTTGCATTTTTTGAGTCTTAATGGACGAATGTGCCGAATTCAGTACAGCGGGCTAGCACCCCCCAAAATGCGATAAAACAAATTTGGGAGTGCAAATATTTTTTCTTTTCCCCAAATGCGTTACAATACGGACTACAAATATTTTTTTCCTATACTGAATTATATCGTCGTCGTTAAGGGTTTAATATTGTGATCAATGTCAGTTCAAGCTGCAAACATTTTTTACTGCGATTAACAATTGATTTTTGCAAGCTGTGTTTTGAGTTTAATCTAGTTACCTCCCATAAAAACTTACAAAAATATTTTTCGCTTTAAAAAGTACTAGCCATCACTTCTGCGGCATTTGGCATAAATATTTTGTGCGCAGAAATTTATTTGTGTATTAATTTTGCACGAGAATGTAAACAGCGGACCAAATATTAGGAACAGTTTGATGTTTCGTAACAGGAAGTCTTGCTGACGTGCGGGGCTTGGGAAGTGACAATCATCTGCCTGGTTTGCTGAAAGCGGAAAATACGTTTGGAAACCATTCTGACCGCAAAGGTAGAAGTTCAGTATTTTTAGTAAAAACCCTGGTTAATCCTTTTTTACCTCTTTCAGATAATTTACAGTTTAGAAAGTTTATAAACTTTAGTTGTTTATTGAGAAAACTTCGCCTAAAAGATTTAGGAAGAATGATGCACCACTTTGTAAAAAGGTAATCAAATTATCTTACATATAAAGTATATTATGAGAACACGCTCAGGGAAAGACGCAGGTTCAAGTTTGTCACTCATGTATTTGTTTACAACGCCGCTGTTGTGTTTCTTCAGAGATCTCGTCGTGATGATTTTCGCTGCAACCTTGATTTGGTTCATCGCACCGGCTTCATGCCAAGCAGTCGGGAGTAAGTTTAAATGTTTGATTATTAAACAATAAACTAATTAGGTTTTAATACTTTTCAATTCCGCTTTGATTTTAAATTGTTGAATTGTAGCGCATTGGTCAACTGTCACTGTGACGCAAATATAAAACGACCAACAATTATATGTTTGTGATTGTTGATTGCAGATTTTACTTGCGATGATGGGGGAATGGGGTACTCAGTTTTCTTTTGCGATATTTTTCCTCACTGCAGAGACGGAAGCGACGAGAAATGGGCCACATTTCCCACCTACCCTGCTAACTTATCATCGAGCTATATCGGGTGAATTTTGTTGGTTATCAAATGCCGTTAATGTTGCTATTGCTGTTATTTGCCGTTTGCTTGACAGTGCAGAAATAAATACTAAACAAAATTATATAAAAACGACGTTGTTGTTGTAAACCAGCATCTGGCCTCGAAATTCTACAGCATGCTTAAACCTATGAAATATAGCAACAGTGTTTGCGCGACGTGTGTAAACTTGCAAAAAAACTGGCGTCGAGCAAAACTGTTGCTATATTTCACATTTTTCTTCATTCCAGTCTTATCTATTTTAAGCGTTGTAATAATTTATCGTTTATTATTTCATTAATGAAAAAACATGTGGGTGGGTAATTACCAGCAACAACACGCACATTCGAACTCCAGAATGTTGGTTGTTGATTACACTTTAATCTGTGTTCATAACATTCAAAATATAATGATGTCACTTTCACAGCTGCGACAACACACTTGACAGTTGGTCAACAAACAAAGTGTGTGCGCTACGGAGGCAGGAATATTGCAAGGGTGAAATCTCTTGTCGGGATAAAACTCTATGTGACGGAGGTT
Organism: Phallusia mammillata; assembly: GCF_965637545.1. Taxonomy (NCBI): domain Eukaryota; kingdom Metazoa; phylum Chordata; class Ascidiacea; order Phlebobranchia; family Ascidiidae; genus Phallusia; species Phallusia mammillata. The sequence continues at coordinate 1,851,274 of NC_137256.1, forward strand.
GCCCATCCCACTTTCGGTGCCCGGATTCGACTTGTTTGAAGCGTTTAACTGTGTGCGATGGCGATCCTTGTAATGACTGCCCTGTCTTTCAACATTGGAGTAACGGATACGGCTTTAAATGTGTCAAGAACAACCGGATGTGCTTACTTCCGCAAATGTTCCTGTGGGACGGCGTACAAGATTGCGATAATGGCTGTGACTTCCCAGTCGGAAATTTTTGTGCGGGCCTTAGTCGAAATATCTTCGAGTTTAGTATGGCCCATAATTTGATGATTGGAGATACCCCATAGATTTATCACTGGCGGGAGACAGGAAAGGTAACATCGGGCCCATGTTAGATTATCGCTGATTTCCCTTGGTAGGGCCTTATGTATGGGCCTAACGTGGAAGTAGCCTGGCCAAACGTATCCCTGCTTTACACCAAATGCAAAATACCCGCTACAATTATTTATTCTCATTGTACTTACGCGCACACGGATATAATAAACAAACGAACAGTTTAAACGGCAGGTTGGGGCAAAAGTCGTTTAGGCAGTATTTTGCCATTTTGCCAGATGCAACTTTTGCCCCAAACTTGGATTTCATTCCATGTCATCGCAGTCTTCACATGGTGTGGTGTCCGTACTGGTGTTGCTGTCACTCTCATTTGTTAAATTTTCAATTTTTTTCTTCTCTCCTCGCGCCTCCCATTCCAATCCCCAGCCAGAGAAACGGTAACTTCATTTTCGATTTTGTCAATTGTTGCATCCTTGTAAGATGTGAATTGCAATACTCCTAAGAAAATAAATATGGTTGGATAAATGAACCCAACTACACGTACAGTACAAATATTACAAAGCAAAATGACATTTTAAGTCATTGCAGTTAAGTTCGCATTTATTGTAGTAATTCACGTTTTGGAGTCATTAAACACATATATATACAAAGTGACTCACCAATAATCGTCAACACGACAACAAACGGCTTTTCTAATAAAACCGACGCAGCACCGTGCTCCACGGAAGTCAGCAACGAAAAGGACTAAATCACGCTGCGTTATCACACAAAACTGGTAGTCGATTATTACGTCATACAACGCAATAGATTACAACACAAGTTGTACTGAGGAAATGCGGGAATCAATAGAAATCGGCAATTACTGGCAAATAAGATTTAACATATACAGAGTAAGTTGGAAAATGTAAACATAGTGTTGCTAGCAGTTAACGTGGCCTACATCTAAAAGACTTTTACATATGTCATTATACATTCCACAAACCTGCTGCCTTATGGCTTGTTTCATGAAGCAATGTATTCCACAAACTTTAATTAATACCTATAGAGTCTAAACAAATACACTAAGTATTTTATGCACTAACGGACTTCAAACAACTTAAATCCACGTAAATACGCGCCACCCGCCAAAACCTAAATCGTTGTAGTGAAATCAAGTCTGGTCCCTTGCCAAACTCTTTCAAAAAGATAAAACGCGGGAATAACTGGACTCACAGTGACGAAACCAGCCAATAATTTTAAAATAGTTCGCATAGTTTGTGCATTGTATGTTTCAACAACGAAAAAAATGTGTACAGCGAGTGTAAAAAAAAGCTCTATTGATAATTTATATGCCCACGCGTTTTATGTCGGCCTATAGGGTATTAGTTGTGTAGGCTAGATACAAATTTAAACTTATTTAAACAGTAAATTTGATGTAAAGTCATTGATTTGGCAATAACACAGGATTCCGAAAATACCATCGGTACTTCCACGATTTACCCATGGGTTATCGCAGATAATCATAGAAACAGTTTTCCACAAGATTAACATAGTTTGCAATAACATGAATTAAAATATTGTTTACTTGTTAAAACATCGTCTCCACAACCTCAAATAAGAAAAATGTGTAAGAACACTTATCTGAGTTAATCTAAGATAAACCACTGCTAATTCGAACAGTGTCCCAAATCCCTAGTTTGGCCCGGGGATAACTCCGAGATATTTTCTGACTGGGTTATGCTACACGCCCGAAAATGGCGATGTGAGGTATAAATATGTTTTTAAGTCGGTTGTGATTCATACATCAGCTGAGTTTTGAATACTAATGTGGCGCCCACTTTGATGGTTGCCAAAGGCTTTCGGAAAATGCGCTCACTAGCCACGAAAAACCCTATTAGGCGCTTTTAGAGCAGTGGTTCCCAACCTTTTTTTGTCGCGACCCAAATACTTCCCAAAATTTGGTTTTATGGATTCTTGCGACCCATAAACATACATTCATACTATTTTGGGTTGATTTTTGTTAGTAAATCAGAAAAGCTTTTCGAAAATTACTGCGTCAATTTGAAAAATCAAACAAATAATATTCGTTTATTTTTAACCAACTTAAAACTGGCTCAAAGTATTATCAGCCAATATGACGTCACAAACAGAATTAACCATTATCACGCCGTGTCTTGAAATTATTTTGGGGCAACAAATTAAAGCAGTTTGTTAGATCATAGACAAAATAAGTTTACGATGCTGTCCAAATAATTGTTATATGACGTCATCCTGTAAACCTTAATTTAATCTTTAGCATTAGGGTATTATCCCGATTAATTTGTTAAACATTTTTACGTGACTATTTGGCGTAACATTTTTATGTTCCTGCCATTTTTCCGTTCTTTTGTAACCATTTTTATTAACGGAGACAACATGATAATTTATTTTGTCGGTCGGTCGTCACATGTTGTGGCGGGGAGGGGCCTCCGCAATAAAAAAAAATAATAAAAAATAAAAAAATAAAATAAGTTTACGATCATCCACAAACAATATCATTCTTTTGTTGGAAACACTAGGGCAGTGGTTCCCAACCTTTTATGACGCAGTTTGAAAAATTAAAAAACAAACAAATATAATTTGTTATTTCGACTACACATTTCCGTTTAGCCCGAACTTTAGCGCTGGTTCAAAGCATTATCAGCCAGACAACGCTTAACAGTGAGCTAATATATCACTTATGACGTCACAAAAAAATTAACTATTATGACGTAACAAGTTGCCATGACAATTTTATTGAGTTTAAATTTTTACAATTCAAAACCGTTGAAAATTCAAACTAACGCTATACGAAGTCAACAAACAGATGCCCTTTATTGTCACAAAACCTGGCGACCCATAGGTTGGGAAACACTGCTTTAGAGCATAGCTGTCTTTGTTTCAAAACACTGGATAAAACTGTACGATATTGGCAAAGTCACTGCGCAGCATAAAATCGAGACATGTTGACAACGACAGCCGGGGAAGAACTTCCATCAACAGCACGTGGCCCACAAAAAATGCCTTAAAACACACGAAAAACTCGCGACAAGCTAATAAAGAAACAAGGAAACTCACAAGCCACGTGGTCGAACTGGCCAATTATTACCGCCCTAACGTCTTTCTTTAGTTGGTTACACCTGAAATTGTAGCTGAAATGCTGCGAAAGGTAACGAACGGGGAGGAGTTAAAAAGATGTATTGAGCGCAAAGTGTGCCGGGGGATGAATTTATAAGAGGCAATCAAACAGTTAAAATGATAAACGTGAACGTGACAAAAACATGTGGAGAGGGATTAACGTAAAACACATTAAAAACACATCGTGAAATTAAGATAAACCCGTTTTGGGCAAAATAAGCACTCATACAGAAAACAACTTATGGTAAACTAACCTAGTAAATTAAAGACAATATAAGGACTGCAAGACACAGGTGACTAAAGTAAAAAAAGTGATAACGTAGCGACACAAAATTTATGGTAACACTAATGCAAGCGTACAGTCATTGGTTATGCCTTAAAACGAAACTTGCAATTATGAGATTTTTGGCGTGCAACGTTTTCAAGGCAGCAAGTAAAAAAACATTTTACGCGTTTTTTTTGTTAATTTGTGGTAATGTGATAAGTTTAATAATGACTTTTACTTCGTTTCAGGGACACTCGTCGTTCCTCCAAAGCCTCGTTCAACAATCAATTGTGCTTCCAGTGCAAAAACGACTCCATGATCATTTCAAGGTCAAGTGTGTGTAATGACGTCATCGATTGTCCTGATATGAGCGACGAATGTAATTGTACTGGGAAAGTCCCCGAAATGTGTGACAAATCAAAACGTTATCGTCGGTAGGTTTACCTGATTTTCTTCTGAATAAACGATCGTGGCAACAAAGTAATTTTTAAACAAGCGTTTCTGAAACCTTTTGTTGTACTGCTTCAACAGCTTGACGGTTTAAAAACGCGATACTTAATATGGCCAAATCTCAATCAGTTTAACATCGGGATTCATGTTAAATTATAAAAAAACATTTACTTAGTATTCTCACGTGCAGATGTCACCACATTTGCCTTGTTTGATTGTCAACGTGCGGGGCACCGGTGTTCATTCTAGAAACTATTGTTTTTGTTGCAACTATAGCGTAACTATTTTGAAATCAGCTCAGCGGGACGATGCGATTGTTTCGACATTCATGGAGTTTGTCGCAATATAATCGATCCAACCAACGCTTCCTGTCCAAAAACAAAAGATGAGGCCTGCAAATCATATGCGCCTTGTGATGGAAATTTCCCGTGCGAACATCTCTGCCCCTCCCACTTCTGGTGTTCGGAATCGGTTTGCTGGAAGCGTTCATCGGTGTGTGATGGCGATCCCTGCAATAACTGCCCTGCGCTGCCCCGACCGAACGGACACGGCTTCAAGTGCATCAGAAACGGTAAAACTTGCACGTTGCCCCAGCAGTTGCTGTGGGACGCCGTACAAGACTGCGACGATTTCGCTGATCTCTGCTTCACATCGGTTGATGAAATTATGAGGTCGGATCCCAGGTATGTTCGAGCGCTCACAATGCCCGATGTTTCAACTGTAGTTTTCAATTTAATATTTCCCCTGCAGAGATATCCGCCGCTTGCCGTCTGTCACCTTTAATCACTCTTTGTGCTTCCAATGCATAAATGACCCCATGATAATTTCAAGGTCAAGTGTATGCAATGACGTCATCGATTGTCCTGATATGAGTGATGAGTGTCTTTGTGAGGCAAAACAACCAACAGATTGCGGAAAGTTTTCAATGTAGGTAGAAACAAGTATTTTTCGGTCCGTCTATCAATATACTAATATTGTCGCTTTATCTTTCCTTACCTTGCTACCACTTTTATAATTTTAAATTGAACCAAAATAAAACCCATTAACACATTATTTTTGCATATATTATACATTGACATATATTATTTACATAATAACATAGTGTATTCCAGGAGTGTCAAACTCAAACAACTTTGGGGGCCAAATACAAACTTTTAAGTAAGTCAAGGGCCGCACTTTGCAAACATTTGTAACAGTGTAACATGACAACAAAAAAGATTACACTGTTAAAAAGTAAAATGTTCAGTAATACTATTGAGTATATCAAAAAACATATTAGTATTGTAATAAACAACAAACAGATGTACATCGTAGCAGAGTGAACCAACTATGCTTTGAGTAAAAACAATGGCATACAACTTCGTGGGCCGCATGTTTGACACTCCTGGTGTATTCAATAAAACGGTTTTGCTCACACAAAACCTGAACATTACGAGTGCACAGAGCGACCTGCGTAAACCCGAGCAGCTGGAAACGCAGGAAACGCTCGATGGCCAAACGCGCATTTAGAAAGTGAACGCTCATATTATTCTTACGTCAACCCAGTAATCCACAATTTCGATTCTACCATGCCTAGTATAGAATGTATGTGGTGGTGTGATTGTTTGCAGTGGGAATGTGAGTGCCGAGATCGACTGTTTCACAACCAACAATATTACGGAGGACGGGTGGGAATGTAAACTGGTGAGTAAAATGTTAATTGTATGTTGGTTCAATTTACTTGTTTAACATTGTTGGATAAATGTGTATAAGAGGGGTAGCCTAATTAAATTTAAAGACGAAAAAGTACTGTATTGTTTTTCGCAAACATTTTTAAGTAATTTTAATGGCTAATTTGCGGATTTTTGTGTGCACTCTCTCCTAAGGATTTATATCGTTTTCAAAAAGCAGGGGTCACCAAACTTTTTTTTACAGCGGGCCGGATAAGTGCTAATAATGATTCGCGCGGGCCCCATAGTTTAGATGCCCTAGCGCCATCTTTCCAAACTTAGCCCGTCAGGCTATTTTTATAGGTGCGCCAAGATATGGTCTACAATTCCATTGAAAAACTGGTGATACGACTGTTAAACTGTATAGTTAGTCTCATCTCACAACTAATTCTTGTATATAAGTGACAAAAGAAGACAATTGTTTGCGCACAATTAACACTTGTAATCTCGTCTGTGACGTAACAAAATGCTTTGGATCAATCTTGGGCGTCAACAACTTGCTTAATTGTGTCATATGTGCCATGACCGCGTAGCGTTAAGTTATATATTATTATATTACAACTAACACTATATCTTCCTGATATGTACAAAAAAAAACAAATCTGACTTTGTGATATTTTATTTAACTAAAGCGATGTCTTGTTTTGCATGTGTCCACAAACTGTACGTGTGAACAACCGACAACAGCGGGTAAGTTATTACTATCCATACAACGAAACAGACCTGACATGTGTGATATTTTGGTTAATTAACGCGGTATCTTGTTTTGCATGTGTCCACAAACTGTACATGTGAACAACCAACAATAGGGGGTAAGTTATTACTATTATAGAACGAAACAGACCTGACATGTGTGATATTTTGTTAAACTAACGCGATATCTTGTTTTGCATGTGTCCACAAACTGTACGTGTGAACAACCAACAATAGGAGGTAAGTTATTACTATTATAGAACGAAACAGACCTGACATGTGTGATATTTAGTTTAACTAACGCGATATCTTGTTTTGCATGTGTCCACAAACTGTACGTGTGAACAACCAACAATAGTGGGTAAGTTATTACTATCCATGGAACGAAACAGACCTGACATGTGTGATATTTTGTTTAACTAATGCGATATCTTGTTTTGCATGTGTCCGCAAACTGTACGTGTGAAAAACCAACAATAGGGGGTAAGTTATTACTATCCATAGAACGAAACACACCTGACATGTGTGATATTTTGTTTAACTAACGCGATATCTTGTTTTGCATGTATTCACAAACTGTACGTGTGAAAAAACAATAATAGTGGGTAAGTTATTACTATCCATAGAACGAAACAGACCTGACATGTGTGACGTTTTGTTTAACTAATGCGATGTCTTGTTTTGCATGTGTCCACAAACTGCTGTATGCATGAACAACCAACAATAGTGGGTAAGTTACTACTATCCATAAAACGAAACAGATCTGACATGTGTGATATTTTGTTTAACTAATGCGATGTCTTGTTTTTCGTTTGTATGCAAACTGTACGTGTGAACCATTCACAACATAAGGTACGAAAAATCAATTTAATATTTTTATTTGTCGTTTAGTGGGATCCTATCAGCAAGGAGGTGTTGTGTGGTGGAAACAAGATTGCCTACTTGGAATTCGCAATGTTAATCAAGGAAGCTTCATCCACGATGAGGATCCTAGTCTCTGCGCGGATCGTATGCATTGCCTAACAACAAACGATCGTCTTAATATTCCTCAATCCAAAGTTTGCGATGGCTTTGCTGATTGCAAAGACGGAAGTGACGAAACCGTGGTGGAAATCTCCGGAAAGTTTCGTTCAAAAATTTGCAATGGTTTTATTGAGTGCAAAGACGGAAGTGACGAATATCCGGAAACTTGCACAAAACAAGGAAGGGTCAATTGTTCCGCGTTAAATGGAGCTAAGTTATGTTAGCATCTGTGGATTATAATAACAACCCCCACTCTGTTCATCTTATAGCAGTGGTCTCAAATTTTTTCATTATTTTTTCAAAACAGTCCCTTTGCCATTATATCGTGGGCTCGCAGTCCTTTAACTGGAATGTGTAGAAAAACGAAAGTTGATTGCAGAATTTTAAGCTAGTTATGCAAAATTACGTTTAACAATAATCTAAAAACTGTTTGCGACATCACAAACAAGACAAGAAACATTACGATTGTGCGTGAACAATTGCGTTCTTGTCACGCAATAAAGGCTATACGGAGACAGTCGATTTTCAAATGTTACTTTGATTAACACTTTTTCAGTGGCATAAAGTGACGCCAAATAAAATTATGCAAGTACTTGAACCTTTTCGCGGTCCCCGCAAAATTGCTTCAGGGACCCCTGAAGGACCACAGACCCCAGTTTCCGCTGTCTTATATGTTCATGTGTTTAGGTTTCCATAAGTAAATCAGAGATCTGTGATTTTACGATAAACTGTGATGATGAAAGCGACGAAACTAACTGCACGAGTGACGGAAGGTTCTATTGCGAAAACAAACAACCTTTGTTTGTGAAGAAGGAAAAGGTTTTTAGTTATTCCGAATAAATATCTTTTTATGGCAGTTTTAACAAAATATCCCACTAATAGATGTTCAATGGATTTGGCGACTGTTCTGACTGGAGCGACGAATGCCCAACGAAGTCAAGCAGAGCAAATGAAAACGTTTTCTCATCGCGATACGAGCTGATCGCTAACCCGGTGTTACGAGCTGTTGTGTGGATAATGGCGTTCCTCGCAATCTTTGGAAACCTGGTATATTTGTAATGCTTGGCTGAAACAAAACACGTGGTTCTAAGTTCCGACAAACTAGATGGTTTTTGCAGGTCGTCATGGTTACTGAGATGAAAATGTTGGTGACGACAGAATCACAATCGGCCTCATTTCAAACCAACCATCTTCTTGTCTTGAATTTGTCGATTTCCGACCTGCTTATGGGAGTTTATCTGCTCATGCTCGGCGTTGCTGGTGTTCAATATTCTGGAGACTACTGTTCCAATGACCTTGTTTGGAGGTCAAGCCGGGCGTGCAATTCAATGGGCATCTTGGTTTTGCTTTCCAGCGAAACATCAGTAATTACAATGGTCCTGCTAACAGCATTTCGACTTTACGCTGTGAAAAACGTGAGTATTTTTTAATGTATATGTGCTCTGGTGTTTGCAGCAAGCAACTTATGTTTTGCAGCCGTTTAATGCGCCATATTTCCCCAAACTGAAGATTATTATCCTTGCCATCATCTTATCTTGGACAATTTCATTCACACTGGCTTTTATTCCTCTTACGTCTCAATTTCAACATTTGTTTGAAACCAAAGCGTGGATGAAAGAAAATCCGTTCTTCAAGAGTCATGTCGTTGACTTTTCAAGTGAGCAATTGTAACACATGTGTATATTTAACCGTTTTTATCTATCGTGTGTTGTCTTGCAGGCATGGACACTTTCATGAAACGGTTTGTAAAGTTTCGACACAATTTTACCATCAACGATTCCCAGTCACTCGATGGCGCACTTCTAAGGGTGCAAAACATTTATTCTTGGGCGGATTTTGTGGATATTCTTGAATATTATAACTACACTGAACTGTTTGACATTACAAGATATTTAGGGTATGTATAGTTACAATCAAATGGGATTTCAGTTATTGTTGCTGTAACTGAATGTTATTCTCAGGTACTACAGCACCAACAGTGTTTGCATCAGTAAACTATACGTGACACCGACCGACAAGGCTTGGCCATTTTCACTTGGCATCATCACTCTAAACTTCGTGGCTTTTATGTTTGTTGCTGTGGCGTACGTTTGGATTTACAAGAGGTCGACTGCCAGTGGCAGGCAAGTGAATGAGAGGGCCCAAAATGCGAGAGCTGAAAAACAGAACCAAGGTAAATCCGATAAGCGCAACTTAAATATTGCTCCTACTTCTGGTGTTTGTTGCAGAAATGCAAAAGAAAATCATCCGGCTGGTCTTTACTGATTTCTTCTACTGGGTGCCAATCTCAATTATGGCTTTCCTAAACTTCGGTGGAACAACTGTACCTCCAGTGATTTACGCAGTGTCAGCAATAATCCTGCTTCCCATCAACAGCTCTCTCAACCCTCTCATCTACTCCAACGCCCCGAAAATGCTCTACGGTCGAGTTCGGAAGCGTTTGCATGACGTCCGACGACGTCAACAGCCACATGACAACCGACGAGTTAACGTGGCAGTTGTGGCTGAAGCCGCCCTCTGACAATTAAACGACAAGCGACACACATGATTGACAAGCCAAGCGGCTAAACCGCACAAATCATGTATTGTGCGGCATGTTCATATTTATTGTAATTTTCAGTTGTTTGCGAATGTTTCGCAGTTTCGTGGTTCTTCGATCCTTTTTGCTATTTTGTGTAAAACTTGGGGTCAAATACATGTTTTTGTTTTGTGCATAATTTTGTTACAATGTGTCTGCTGGGAATTGGCATTTACCGTTGGCAACCCGGGAAATCCCGATTAGTTTTCATAAAATCTCGGGATTGGAGGCGATTGTTTACATTCAATGGGGGTACGCGTTGTTTAATTTTCATAACAACTTTATTTTGAAACAATCATACAATGCAGTAAAGCAGTGATTCTCAAACTTATTCATTATTTTTTTCAAAACGGTCCCTTTGCCATTATTTTAAGGGCTCGCGGTCATAAGCTTAAATAGGCATTTCAGAAAAACGAAAGTTGATTGTAGGATTTTAGCTAGTTATGCAAAATTGCGCATAACAATTTCGATTGTGCGCAAACAATAGCATTTTTGTTAGTTTCATGGAATAAAGGCTATTGTTTACCAATGAAGACAGTCGATTCTACTGATTTAACTGATTTAGTGGCACAAACTGACGCAAAATAAGATTATAGAATTACTTTCGCGTTCCCCTAAAATTGCCTTACGGACCCCAAAAGGACCGCGGACCCAGTTTGAGAACCGCTGCAGTAAAGCATACCTCGGCAAAGTTTGGCGCAGTAAACTGAAAACACATTAAAATCAAAAGGCTTAGTTAGGCGTTGTAGGGCGAGCCGGACTATTCGAATCGGGCTTGGGTTTAAGAAAACAAGTTTAAAGTTATTTAAAACCTGGCAAGTTTAAAGCTGCCGGGTTTGGGTCGTAGGTTTACTTTCTATTCACGATTGATTAGTTGCACATAACCTGCATAAAAACCGACAACAAAATGATAAGTTTCTAAATGACAATCACACACAAACATTCGCCGTGACTGGAACAAGACTCACCAAACTGCGATAATCACTAACCTTAGCACAAATGTCGGAATTAGTATGTGTTTTGAGTCGTTCGTACAATTATTTCATTCCCCAAAGCCACTTTAAACACAAACAGTACAAATAATACAGCAACAATTATTAATTCGCCCGCAGCACATATTTGAAAGGAATATGACAACAATGTTTTTAGGCGATCAGTTGTAATGTTTGGCAGACTAACATCAAGTTTAGAAAACCTTCAATATCGAATCTGCCGATAAGTAATTTCCGACATATAAATTATTCCTGATGCACAAAACACATGAGATTATAGCATGAAAATTAATAACAAATCTAGCCAAGATTTATTGCGCAGTACCTAAAGCGGGTTTCCGAACCAGCTTCATACATTCAATCGTTACGATATTGCTTAAAACTTGTACCAAACAGAAAATTGCAAGCGGTGTTTTGTAAGCGATTCTGATGTCTTGTAACTAAAGTTTAAATACAACTAATGAATTAAAACTACACGAAACTCATTAGTAAACATTCTAAGCAGTGGTGGGATTCGAACTTTTTTGTCAGCCGGTTCTATCACAAAAAGTTTATTGACAGTAATCACTAATGCTAACCGATTCGCTGATCTTTCGTGATACGGTTCTAAAGAACCGGTGCAACTGGCTGAATCCTACCACTGATTCTAATCTGTTGGAGTTAATGTAAAGAGTAGGAAATGTTGAACCTCGGATAATTATAGGAGTTATCCGAAGTAAACACCATCCATAAACCGCATGAGTTACAAACAGGGGAATAAATAGAGGAAGCGTAACCGGAATAATAATTTCCTGACCATGACTGCTGGAAATTATCATGAGAATACAATTTTAAGATATCCGCGTTCTGCTGGGTGCTGAAAACGTTGAAGGTCAAATGAATGTGATCGTAATATTCGGGGAAGTACCAGCATTCGCTCCAGCGGATAATTACTTGGGTAATTGCGAGAAGAAATGCTTCCCGTAGGGCCTTGTTAGTGGTGAGATAAATCGCAATGAGTGATGTTGGATGATGGGACGGTGGGGTCATCCGGTATTTCTGTGGTTTCTTCGACAGGGTAGAAGTTTCATATCTTAGCTGAAAACCTGTGCTTGTGTAGTAGTGGTCTGACCATAAGCTGATAAGCATGTAGTTCCCGCTGGAGTAAAGAGGTGCTGTGTTATAGTAACTTTCCATATAAACTCCTAAGATATCAGAGTATTGCGAAGATCCGTCGTAAACCGTGACATTATCACCAGAGGCAAGTTGCATGTCGTTAACAGTGAGTTTTATGTTGGGTGGCTGTGAACCGTCCACGAGCACTTCTGGTCGTTGGGAGAGTTCCACGGGTAATTAGGGGAAGTTATATATCCGTATCTGTGATATATGTCCAGGTGCTGTCCGTGCAAACAAGCTGCGGTGCTGGGCACTTTCGTGGTCTCCGGCTGTTCGGTCGTCATGACAACGGGAGTCGAGCGCACGCGGAATTTGAAACCCCGATTTGGGTAGCTCGAGTCGGACGAAAACTCGACGTACATGCGGGATGTGGTGGTCCGGATCGCAAAGTTTAGCTCCAGCCTGTGAAGGTCGCCAGCAGGTGGCGGTATGCGTCGTACAGCTGAACTTTGTCGTATGAGTCAAATGCTAAAATATGTGTAATGTTTGTGAGGTGCAGCAGAGGTATATCAATACGGTGTATCATAATGAATGTTTCTTTATTTTATTATTCTGTTCAAAGCTTTATGGATATTCTTACGAAAATCATTGCTTACAACTAGTTCAAAATATTTTGGGTGGAAATTAAAAAACAGTCTCGGATATGCAAGTTACCGAAAAAAGCAAAAAAATCAACATTTTGCTCAACTTGTATTTATTGGTGGGATTCAGCCGGTTCGCACCTGTTCTATAGAACCGTCTCACAAACTTTTATGAGACCGGTTAGCATTACTGGTTACTGTCAATGGACTAGTTGTAACAGAACCGGCTGAAATATATGGCTATTGTGATAAAACCGGCTGAAAAATATGACTTTTGTGATAGAACCGGCTGAAAAATATGACTTTTGTGACAAAATCGACTGACAAAAATTTCAATCCCACCGCTGCTTGTACTTCTTTTTTTCATTTTTATTACTTTAATGCAGTGGTGGCCAAACTACGGCCCGCGGGCCGCATGCGGCCCCCAGTCCTGTTCATCCGGCCCGCCAAACACCTTGCCAAAAAAGGCTTGTTCAAAATTGTGGACAGTGGCATTTATCTCATTGATATATAAACCTTTTATTAAATACAAGTGTAAACAAGATGGTGTTATTTATTGTTATTCTACTACAATAATATATATTTTAATAAAGATGGCAACCAGTTACGACAAATTTTTCGTAAATCTCATTTAATCCGGCCCTCCAGTGGCAGACAGTTGTAAATTTGGCCCTCTGGTAAAAAAGTTTGGCCACCCCTGCTTTAATGTGAAGTGGTTTATTACTGTACATATGTCGACATATTGAAGCATTTGTAATGTAACCAATTACAATTATTACATAACTGGTCATTTCACCTCTTGCTTTAACAAAGTTTTACAGATGTTGTTGTCGATTTTAGACTTTGTAAACCTATTGTTTGCTTGTTGCAACAACAATTATGCAGCAAAAATGCTTACAACCTCTACAGTTAAACACGTAAATAATATGTAGAAAAAGTAGTTTACCCAAAGTACAGGCAGATAGCTGAATGGTTTAGGGCTCCTGTTAACAAACAAGCGTTAAAAGCTGATTTGCGTCCTTGGTTCGAATCTCGTTCAAAACGTAACCTGGAGTGAAATTGGAAGTCTAAATTTCTTTATTTTAGCCAAAACATTTGAATTGGAAATGCAATAAAAAATGCAAAACATTTTAAAACCTAAAAATGCTTTGAGTTCTGCAAATATGTGCTGAATATTAAATAGATATAACATGTAACTGCACATTAGGCGCATTATCAACCAAGCATTACAAAATAAATAAAAAATGTCATAAACAGACCTGTTTCGATGCGTGTTTTTGAACAACTACATAAAATATATAAACGGTTCAAACAATTAAAACAAACTTACAGGATTAAATATTTCTAATTGTGTATTTAACTAGTATTAAAATATAAAATTTTATTTTCCCTTTTTGCAACTTAAAACAAAAATGTTTCCTCGCCGAAATACCACTCGACACACTTGAATAATTTTTGTGACGTCACGACCAATCAGCTTTCGAGCTTCACCCGCGCCAAAGTCAATCCTTTCCTTGCAAAGTCATTTGCTTGTGGAGTTGGTGGAGTGCGGAGGTGGAAGGCTGGCGGTGTATTAAGGTGAGTTGCTATGTAATTCTTGGCAGTAAACGTTAACTTACTTATTACTGTGCATCGCTATATGTGATTGGGTAAGGATAATGTTTTGACAAGTGTGTGACATATAGTTTATAAAATTTGTGTGAATTGCAAATTACAGTTAAAGGCCTATAAACAACTAATTATGTAGCAATACTTTGCGTCATAGGCGTAAAAAATATTGCAAAATAAAACTTTGTATTGACACTTATATATTTTTGCAGCTTTTATTGCATCAATTACACCGTCAGAAGTTATAGATAATTCTTCCGTCTCCAAGTTCAGGTAAAATTAACTTAACATATTTAACATTTAACTATTAGTCATTTCAGCTGCTAAACAAAGTTAACTTTACTGTCAAAAACAGAACCATGTCACTAAAGCGTTTACTGTACGTGGCAAGTTTATCCACGCACATTTTTCTGTGACGTAACACGCGGCGCTTTTCCTTAAGGCGATGATTTAGAAAATCGCGTCTCGTGCGCTTTTTGCCTGTAGAAATGTTGGGTTCTAGTGCAAAGAAACCTTTGTTGTTTTTCAATGATACAATACTTTCCTTAAAACGTAGAACTGATGTCATATATATAATGTGCTTTTTATTGACAGATTCAAATCACCTCGTCTGCCCAACGATTTCATTCAACTCAATTCTCATCCATCAACCAACGTTCCTCAACTTCAAATATTTATTTGTATGTAAACACAGGAGTCTGTCGTGGGTCAACCGGGTTTGCGGAACTGTTAGGCCTAACTTAGGTTAACTGGCGCTAGGGTGAGTGATCTATTCTTTGCCGAGGTTGACTCGTGAAGAAGTCTTCCTCGGTGGTCAAAGAATGGTCCAAGTCTGTAAGAGTGCTACTATGTCAGCAAGTTGGCGCTAGGACTAGAGTTAGAGCAGCACTCGTCAACTAAGGGTAGGTTATAGGTAACATAGGTGGGGTACGTTTGGGATTCGCGCGCCACGTAGGACCTTAGTTTAGATCGATTTCTAGCTAGGCGTGGCGCGTTGTTAAATGGCTTTAGCTAAAATAAGGTGCGCTCAGAAACACGGCCTTGGCATGGCCTCCACCGCATTCGCTGGCCGCGGTGTAGGCGGGGTCAGAGTAGGGACACCGCTACCCCCAATGAAAGTCCAGGCTCGTGGACCTGAGGGGGCCGGCATAGCATTTTGCCCGAAAAGTCCCGCGAGCCACCCTGGTAGGGCGCAAACTGTTGTTAATTGTTTTCCCAGCCCAGCGGTTGCGTAATTTATTTGGGTCCTTGCGGGGGGACTCTGAGGGCAAGGGGCAGTGACGCGATCTGCAGAGTTATACGCTGTAAATGTCACTGTTCCTTTTCAAACAAGACTTCTGCGCCTATACTAACTGTAAAATAGGGATGTTGTGGATTTTTTTTCGGGTTTTGACCAGCTTGTATGATCTATGCTTGTGTATTCGTTTCAAAGTTTTCTTCACTAAGAAGAGACTGCGAATTGGATATCAAGCATGTGATGTTAAAAGCCTCGATAGTCGCGATAAATTTATTATTACTTAACATGGCGCTGATTTATTGCCCCAATGCCCTTGTTTGCTGGTCAAACCCATTTTTTTTCGTGGATTTAGGCTAACTTACTTACATCCTAATTCAGTTCCGTTTTTCTGCTTGACCCGGCCACCCAGTCATTATGGGGCAGTGGTTATTTGGGTGGTTGTAAAACACGACAGACTCACCTTCTACTTTTCTAGGCTAATTTGCGACGGCTTTATGCAGGTCAGTTAGTTGAGGCAAGTTTGTGTACTTTTAAATCGGCGGCGCAGGGACGATGGCGGTTCCAACGTTTTGTTTCAGAAACCGTTTTCGATTGCCGAAGCATTCTAACAGACGTGCGAGAGATAAACGACGATTTCGTCCACCGATTGCTTGCCCTTATATTTTGAGCTTGCGTTTTCCCTCTTTCATCAACCAAAATGTGTGCGAGTCCACTTTTTCTATCCTTTATATTTCTCGTTAGTTAGACCAGTTCTTGGGGGGTGTTGTGCCTTTTTACATCAGCCGACAGGTTCTTCATTATATTGTTGTGTTTTTGTTTATTAGTCGTCGCTCTAACCATGCGAACCGCCATCGTCAAGTGTTAGAAATGCAGATAGTTGAAAGTTATTCCGAAAGTCCGTTTTTACTTTACATTTCACTTTTAAACATTGTTTTGTTTGTTTTTTCAGATTCAGTGCCACATTTATGTTCTTTATTTGTCAAAATTGGAAACAATTTGAATTGAATTTGTTGGAATCTGATTCTTGCATTCCAGGTACTTGTAATTTTGCAATATTTACAAACCATATTGTTTTGTTTTTGCAGGTTTTCTTGTTTTTCAGGTTTTAAAGTATATTTTTTTGTTTTGCAGGATCTAAACTTTTTTGTTTCCACAGAGCTAATAGGAAATTTGCATTTTAAATGTTTCAATTTTCTTGCACTTTTCCGCAGATGTAACTTATTTTTGTTTTGTGCCTTTTGTGTGTTTTGTGCCTTTTGCAGAAATTTATTCTGTAAATAGCATATTTAACCCCGTTTTTTTCTTTTGCAGGTTTAACAAACATCTTTTTTTGTTTTTCAGGTTTTAGGCGATTTAAGTTATTTAATTAACAAAAGTATAGGAGCTTATATGTAAATAATGAAGCTGTTTTATGTTAGTTACGTTTGTTTCAAAAACAAAAAAGTCATTTTCTTCGTCGTTCTGTCGATCTTTGGCTCCACCTATCGGCTAGAGAGCACCCTAGGTTCTAAACTAAATGAATGTTTCAAGATTCAACTCGTCTGGTATTTTAGTAAGCCTAACATAAAAACAAAATACAACTGCTTTGTTAGGGTTTTACATACAACACATTTTAAATTATTTTTTTAACAGGGGGGTCAATAGGTCAACGAAACCATCCAACCGGAATCTGTGTAATTCTTTTATGCGAGGTAATGCTCATTTCACGTTATGCTGACTGTGGTGAAGTATCTGACCGTTCTCCATACCTTGTAATTTGTTTCCAGGTTTTACAACAGATCAACTCAGCATGGATGGTCGGATACACTTGCCCTTAACGTCCAACTTTACAAGGTAGATTTTTATTTCTTAGAGAAACGTTGTTTTTGCTTTAGGAGTGTTTCTGTAACTCGTTGATGTTGCATGATTTAAATCCTTTTACTAACAATGTTGGTTTATTCAGGCACTGAGCACATTAACTCATCGTCGCTACAATACATGAATGAAACGCCAGTTTGATCTGCGCACGACATTTAAGGCAAGATTTAAAAGGTAGCTTGTTATTTTTCATAGAGAAACCTTGTGTTTTAGTTTCTGTCAGATACTAGTTTGTTTTTCAGGCGTTGCAAAAGGCGACAGCACAACATCAGCCTCGTACACATGCGATGAAGCCACAAAGGTAATCAAATGCCGGAAGTCTTTTTGTGCGATGCTACACGAAAAAACAAAACAAAGAACTTCATCAACAAATCCGCTTAACAATCGAGCTCAACGAACAATCTGACACGACAGGAAATATCAGCCCAACTTCAAACCTAGCATCTACAAACTTTCTGAATGTAGCAACGGTTGTTATGTAATTGACACGTGACTTACGCTGGACCAATCCGCTTCCTAGTTTAACAAATCAGCAGAAGTGCGCAAAGAATTTGTTGGAAGCAATTGTATCTAATATAACACTATCCGGTTTATAATCGATTAAATGCGGTATCACAATATTATGTACAGATAAAAATTAAAACCTGCATTGCAACAAATTGCATTTCTCAACGAAACTTTCTTCTATTTACAGGATTCTCATTGTTGTTTGTTTGTTTTATAGCATTAATATGAACTATTTTATGGTTTGTATAACTAAGCCAAGCCCTTGTTTTGTGTACCCATGTTTTATTTTGTGACTTGTTTCACAATTTAACTCCTATTGGGCTACCGCTTTGGTTTTACCCAGAAGACTTGTCGAAACTTTATGTTGTTTTTACAAATATACTGCTTGTATGTAGAACCTCTATTTCATTGGAAGTAATCTACAACATCAGTTAGCCTTTTCAACAAACATTTGGATTTCATTTAAACCCTCTATCCAAAAAGTAGGAGGATGACGTCACAGAGCGAAAAATGTTAATGAAAATAACAAAATACCCCCTGGGATTTGGGGAAAGAAAAGCTAATTACCCTCAGGGGAATATCCAATGCGGTAATTTTAACACAACGAAAAAAACACAACGTGAAAGTGCTTTAAATGTCTCTATACTTTATGTGTTCGGTGTTTAGTTGTAGTACGTAAGTGTTCTATAACAAACACTTCTGAACGTTAAAAGAGCAATTTAAGTCTCCCGTTTAACCATATACGTGTTATTTACTTAACGACAGTATGTAACATAGAAAATACTGAACAAACGTTTAATACGGTGTAGCTACTGTGCGTTTAATGTTTTCTGTGCAATACGCAGATAAACTGGCGCTACATCTCGTTGTATTTCTGTCTGACCAGCTTTTTTATGTATGTTGTGTTCACATCGGTTATGCACTAGTTACTGTTGTTACAATTCTTGCTTCTTATTTTTTGTGTTATTTCTGTTTGTTTGCTGCTTTCACAATTATTTGGTTGTTTCCTTTTCCTTTTAGATTATGTTGTTGTACTTGCTTTTCATACACCTAGGTTAAAGTTACAAGTGGGTTAATTATAAAGTCTCATAATGCGAATATATATATTATTTAATCTCTTGTGTGATACTTGATGAGTTTGAAGAAATTTTGATTAAATTTATTTTATGTTTAGTCAACTTAAACTTAAATGTTGTACCTACCCACTTCAGAATAAATTCGAGGGTAATTTCGCTGGGCAAGGATCTGCAAAGTTACATAAATTTTTTAGGATGATTGATTACATTGCAGTTAGACATTGTTTAAAAACCTACATGCACAGACAATCTACTCAAGTTACGATGTCTAATTGTTTTCTCTTGATTGCAACATGCTGAACAGAATAGTCTTCGTTACTTCTTTCTTTAAAATGATTGACAACAATACAGTCGTGCAAATTTCTAAAACTAACTTCAAAGAGATATTATGCTTGTTTTTTTTGTCCCACTGATTGCAGTTTAGTGAATATATCATCATAATTTGGTAAAATGGAAAGCTGATGAATAAAAATATATTACAGCAAAACTTTCGTGCTTTGTTATAATAGTGTGGAGGTAATAAGTTGAAGATACATTATATCCTAAAAGTTAGATATATTTCAACATGTTAAAATATTTATAGTTAAGCTCAAGAAAATCGGAAAACAGTTTATAAGAGGAACATGCCATGCTGGGCCACTCGAGTGCGCCCCTGAGCTAAAACTCTCTGCCTTAAGGTTAAGCAGTTTTTAGATCGCTAGTTCCCAACCTTGTAGGCTGAATGCAACAATTCCATTTTATAAAAACATTTGTGCTATACCAACCACCACCACAAAAATACTTACACTTTTCTTTTCTTGGCTACGACTGGTTTGTGGAGCAGAAAAAGATGAAACCTGAAATGTTTGTTTGTGATTGGTTGTGATTTTCGCGAATTTGCGAACTAAATTCCTTCGCATTGTTAGTTTGGCATAAACAAAAAAAAAGCATTAAACCTGTAAAACGAAATTGTGCTTTAAAAAAACCTATTTGTGATGTCACAAGTGTTCGTATTGCGCAACAAAAAATCGTGCTTCAAATGTCGTAACCGGTTCAAATTGAGAGGAAATTCTGGTTCTATTTTGAGGATAATATTTTATATTTTGCAGCAATTTACTTCAATGTTCTATTATTAACACATGCGTTTAAATAAAACCACCAATATAATGGATTGGGAATTTTCGTTGTGAAATAACTGCTAAGAAAACGTCAATCAATATCACCACTAGCCGGATTCCTGGGAATTTAACCCCTTAACGCGTTATGGGACGAATTCGTCACACTGTGCCTTACACCAATTTTTACATTGCGTTTGGTGTTTTTTGGGCGGAAAACGGTTGTCTCGAATTGGTCTCGTCCAACTAATTTATAAAACATCACATTTGACCACATATAGCAGGAAAAACTAAAATGTTATGCATTTCCGGATTTTTCATTCCAACATTAGCACAAAACAATTTCTTTCATGAAACTCGTTGTCAAATTCTTTCAGTTATATTAGAAGAAAAAAATCATGCGTACATAAAAGATGAATGCCTATTCTCCTGCGCATTTTTTTGTGTACAAAATATGGGGATTAAATGCCGTGTACCGAATTCGTCCCATTCGTCAAGTGCGCCACGGAAATTCACATAAATGGTCACGTGATCGCTAAAATTAAATACAATATTCTGTCCTTTTTTTAATATTCTGGTCAGCATTTATCTACTACATTTTGTCATTTTGCACCATAATAAATAGTGGCCTTGTAATGACAGCTAGTTAAGCGTTAACCAATTACGTCATAACGGAAAATCTCTTCTATGACGTCATACCATCAAAACCCTAAAACGTCGTAAAATCAAGTTTTTACGTTGTTGACCGAATAAAAAATACACATCTTTGGAAGCAAACCATAGTTTAGATTGGGGCAAACACAAGCGGTTGAACATTCTTATGTTGTTTACATGCAAATTTTATCAATCGGTTGCGTAATATTTAATCGATGAATGGTTTTATTTTTTAATTTTATTTGCTGAAATCACTGCATTAACGTCATAACCATCGTGCTTTGATCTAATCCTGAGTGTTATTAACTGTGTTTTCATGAACAGTTAGACAGAGGTCTCCAACACAAGATTTACCACCGCGCGTTTTGTGGCTCGACTATCGAAGCTTGTTACATTTTAGTACACCTGTTGTTGAACAATTTTTTTACTTTGCATTTGTCGTTAAATTGTATATTCAAAAATAATAATATTTATGGCGTCTGGGACGATTCGTTTCGTTTTCACCAGAGACGCACAAAAAGTAGGTTACGAGTATTGAAAAAGCAATCTCAAAGTGGTTTCAAACGAAATAAAATTGACAAAAAACAACGGGATTTGACGTCATAAATCGCTTTCGGTATCGTCCTTATCGATATGATTACGTAATAATGCAAAACTTTTTATTCAAATCTATAATAGTGTACGAATAACTACGAGATACATATGCGGAATTTAATGGACGAATGTGCCGAATTCAGTACAGCGGGCTAGCACCCCTCAAAATGCGAACAAAAAAATTTGGGAGTGCAAATATTTTTTCTTCTCCCCAAATGCGTTACAATACGGGCTACAAATATTTTTTTCTATACTGCACTATGTCGTCGTCGTTAAGGGTTTAATGTTGTGATCAATGTCAGTTCAAGCTGCAAAATTTTTTTGCTGCAATTAACAATTGATTTTTGCAAGCTGTGTTTTGAGTTTAATCTAGTTGCCTACCACAAAAACATACAAAAATATTTTTTGCTTTGAAAAGTATTAGCCATCACTTCTGCGGCATTTGGCGTAAATATTTTGTGCACAGAAATAATTTGTGTATTAAATTTGCACGAGAATGTAAACAGAGGAACAAATATTGATAACAATTTGATTTTTCGTAACAGGAAATCTTGTTGACGTGCGGGGCTTGGGAAGTGACAATCATCTGCCTGGTTTGCTGAAAGCGGAACAACGTTTGGAAATAATTGTGACAGCAGACGTAGAAATTCAGTATTTTAAGTAAACAGCTTGGTTAATCCTTTTTTGCATTCTTTACAGTTTAGAAAGTTTAGAAATTTTAGTTGTTTATTGAGAAAACTTGGCCTAAAGGATTTAGAAAGAATGAAGCACCACTTTGTGAAAAGGTAACCAAATTATCTTACATATGAAGTATATTATAAGATTACGCTCAGGGAAGACGCAGGTTTAAGTTTGTCACTCACGTAACAATGCCGCTGTTTTTTTTTTCAGAAATCTCATCGTGATGATTTTCGTTGCAACTTTGATTTGGTTCATCGCACCGGCTCCATGCCAAGCAGGGCGTAAGTTTGAATGCTTGATTATTACACAACAAACTAACGCTGAATTTAAAGCTAAGTTTATTTAGTGACATAAATTAAGTTATATTGTTTAAAGGTTTTAATACTTTTTAATTCTGCTGTGATTTTAAATAGTTCAAGCGCATTAGTCAACTGTCACTGTAATGCAAATATAGAATGACCCACAATTATATGTTTGTGATTGTTGATTGCAGTTTTTACTTGCGATGATGGGAGAATAGTTGACTCAACGCGCTTTTGCGATAATTTTTCTCGCTGCAGAGACATGAGCGACGAGAAACAGGCCACATTTCCCACCTACCCTGCTAACCCATCGTCGAGCTATATCAGGTGAACTTTGTCGGTTATCAAATGACATTTATGTTGTTATTTACTCTACTTGCCACTTTAAATGCTTGACAATGAAGAAATAAATACTGAACAAAATTTTATAAAAACGTGGTTGTTGTTGTAATCCAGCATCTGGCTTCGAAATTCTACAGCATGCTTAAACCGTGAATATAGCAGCAGTGTTTGCGCGACGCGTGTAAACTTGCCAAAAAACCTAGCAACATTTTTCTTCATTCCAGTCTTATCTATTTTACGCGTTGTAATAATTTATCGTTTATTACTTCATTAATGAAAAAATTCCTTATTAACCCGATAGTACAAAACTTTTGGTCATTTACCCCGGGAAATACCCTGATGTGGGTGGGTAATTACCAGCAACAACACGCACATTCGAACTCCAGAATGTTGGTTGTTGATAACACTTTAATCTGTGTTTATAACAGTCAAAACATAATGATTCCACTTTCACAGCTGCGACAACACACGTGACACTCAGTTAATAAACATTGTGTGTGCGCTACGGAGACGAGAATATTGCAAGGGCGACATCACTTGTCGGAGTAAAACTCTTTGTGACGGCGGCTGCCCCTCCCACTTTCGGTGTCCGAATTCGACTTGTTTGCAGCGTTCAACTGTGTGTGATGGCGATCCATGTAATGACTGCCCTGCCTTTCAACACTGGAATAACGGCCACGGCTTCAAATGTGTCAAAAACAACCGGACCTGCTTACTCCCGCAAATGTTCGTGTGGGACGGCGTACAAGATTGCGATAATGGCTCTGACTTATGCTACACGCCCGAAAATGGCGATGTGAGGTATGTATATGTTTTTAGGTCGGTTGTGCCGTATACATTAGCTGAGTTTTAAATACTTTTGTGCCGCCCAATATATTGGTTTTCCTTCGAAAAATGCACTAACGTCTAGCCACAAAAAACACTAGGTTTAGACGCGTTCGAGCACTGCTGCCTTTATTTAAAAACACTGAATAAAACTGCAAGACAATGGCAAGGTCACTGCGCAGCACAAAATTTAGGACAAGTTGACATACGACAGCTGGTGAAGAACTCCTCACAACAGCACGTGACCTGCAAAAATGCTTAAAACACACAAAAAAGATTCGCGACAAAACTAATAAAGAAGCAAATAAACTCACAAGCCACGTGGCCGAACTGGTCGATTATCATCGCCCTAACGGCTATCTTTAGTTGGTTACACCAGACATTTTAGCTGAACTGCTGCGGAAGGTCACGACAGGATAGGAGTTAAAAAGATGTAGTGAGCGCAAAGTGTGCCGGGGAATAAATTTATAAGAGGCAATCAAACAGTTAAAATGGTAAACGTGAACGTGACAAAAACATGTGGAGAGGGACTAACGTCAAAAACACTAACAACACATCGTGAAATTAAGATAAACACGTTTTGAGCAAATAAGCACTCACACAGAAAACAAATTATGATAAACTAACCTAGTAAATTAAAGACAATGTAAGGACTGCAAGAATGTGAAAAAGGTGACTAATGTGAAAAATGTAATAAAGTAGCAACACAAAACTTTATGGTAACCACAATGCAAGCGTAAAACACTTTGGTTATGGCTAAAAAGGAAATAACACTTGCAATTATTAGTTTTTTTTGCGTGCAACGTTTTCATGGCAACAAGTAAAAAATTATTTTACGCTTTTTTGTTAATTTGGGGCGTTGTGATAAGTTTAATAATGACCTTTATTTCGTTTTAAGGGACACCCGTCGTTCCTCCAACGCCTCGTTCAACAATCAATTGTGCTTCCAGTGCAAAAACGACTCCATGATCATTGCAAGGTCAAGTGTGTGTAATGACGTCATCGATTGTCCTGATATGAGCGACGAATGTAATTGTACTGGGAAAGTCCCCGAAATATGTGACAAATCAAAACGTTATCGTCGGTAGGTTTACCTGATTTTCTTCTGAATAAACGATCGTGGCAACAAAGTAACTATTTTTAACAATTGTTTCTGAAACCTTTTGCTGTACTGCTTTAACAGCTTGACGGTTTAATTAATACGGACAAATCTCAATAATGGTTAAGAGTGGACAAACTGACACCAGTTTAACATCGGGATTCATGTTAAATTATGAAATACATTTACTCTCATGTGCAGATGTTAC
Organism: Phallusia mammillata; assembly: GCF_965637545.1. Classification (NCBI taxonomy): domain Eukaryota; kingdom Metazoa; phylum Chordata; class Ascidiacea; order Phlebobranchia; family Ascidiidae; genus Phallusia; species Phallusia mammillata. Next base: position 1,876,215 of record NC_137256.1, read on the forward strand.
CAAATTTGCCTTGTTTAATTGCCAACGCGCGGGGCACAGGCGCCCACTCTAGGAACTATTGTTTTGGTTGCAACTAGCGTAACTATTTTAAACCCAGCTCAGCGGGACGATGCGATTGTTTCGACATTCATGGAGTTTGTCTCAATATAATCTATCCGACCAACGCTTCATGTCCAAAAACAAAAGATGAGGTCTGCAAATCATATGCACCTTGTGATGGAAATTCCCCGTGCGAACATCTCTGCCCCTCCCACTTCTGGTGTTCGGAATCGGTTTGCTGGAAGCGTTCATCGGTGTGTGATGGCGATCCCTGCAACAACTGCCCTGCGCTACCCCGACCGAACGGACACGGCTTCAAGTGCATCAGAAACGGTAAAACTTGCACGTTGCCCCAGCAGTTGCTGTTGGACGCCGTACAAGACTGCGACTATTCCGCTGATCTCTGCTTCACATCGGTTGATGAAATGATAATTTTGGATCCCAGGTATGTTAGAGCGCTCACAATGCCCGATGTTTTATACGTAGTTTTCAAATTTAATATTTCCCCTGCAGGAACATCCGCCGCTTGCCGTCTGTCACCTTTTATCACACATTGTGCTTCCAATGCATGAATGACCCCATGATGATTTCAAGGTCAAGTGTATGCAATGACGTCATCGATTGTCCTGATATGAGTGATGAGTGTCTTTGTGAGACAAAACAACCGACGGGTTGCGGAAGGTTTTCAATGTAGGTTGAAACGAGTATTTTTCGGAACTAGACCGTCTATCAATGTACTAAAATCGTCGCTTTATCTTTCCTTACCTTGCTACCACTTTTGTCAATTTAAATTGAGCCAAACCAAACCCATAAACACATTATTTTTGCATATATTATACATTGACATATATTATTTACATAATAACATAGTGTATTCCAGGGGTGTCAAACTCAAACAACTTTGGGGGCCAAATACAAACTTTTAAGTAAGTCAAGGGCCGCACTTTGCAAACATTTGTAACAGTGTAACATGACAACAAAAAAGATTGCACTGTGAAAGAGTAATATGCGTTCAGTAATACTATTGAGTACAATAAATAAGAAACAAATGAACATTGCAGCAGAGTGAAAGAACCAACTATGCTTGATTGCTTTGAGTAAAAACAATAGCATACAACTTCGCGGGCCGCATGTTTGGCACCCCTGGTGTATTCAATAAAAACGGTTTTGCTTTCACGAAACCTGAACATTACGAGTGCACAGAGCGACCTGCGTAAACCCGAGCAGCTGGAAACGCAGGAAACGCTCGATGGCCAAACGCGCATTTAGAAAGTGAACGCTCAAATTGTTCGCGTCAACCCAGTAATCCACAAATTCGATTCTACCATGTCTACACAATGTAAGTGGTGTGATTGTTTACAGTGGGAATGTGAGTGCCGAGATCGACTGTTCGACATCGACAACCAACAATATTACGGAGAATGGGTGGGAATGTTTTAGGGTGAGTAAAATGTCAAATATGTGATGATTGAATTTACTTGTTTGACATTGTTGGTTAAATGTATAAGTGGGGTAATTAAAATTGAAGCCGAAAAAATACAGTATTGTTTCTCACAAAAGTTTTCGGCCATTTTATTGGCTAATTTGTGGATTTTGTGCGCACTCTTTCCTAAAGATTTATATCGTTTCCATGAAGCATCAATTCAATTTTCAACGACTTGCTTGTGTCATATGTGCCATGAGCGCGTAGAGTTAAGTAATGTAGTAGAGTTAAGTAATTATATTACAACTAACACGATATCTTCCTGACATGTGCAAAAAACGAAACAGACCTGACATGTGTGATATATTGTTTAACTAACGCGATATCTTGTTTTGCATGTGTCCACAAACTGTACGTGTGAACAACCAACAATAGAAAGTAAGTTATTACTATCCATTGAACGAAACAGACCCGACATGTGTGATATTTTGTTAAACTAACGCGATATCTTGTTTTTGCATGTGTCCACAAACTGTACGTGTGAACAACCAACAATAGAAAGTAAGTTATTACTATCCATTGAACGAAACAGACCTGACATATGTGACATTTTGTTTAACTAACGCGACATGTTGTTTTGCATGTGTTCACAAACTGTACCTTCAAACAACCAACAATAGAAAGTAAGTTATTACTGTCCATAGAACGAAACAGACCCGACATGTGCGATATTTTGTTAAACTAACGCGATACCTTGTTTTGCATGTGTCCACAAACTGTACGTGTGAACAACCAACAACAGTGGGTAAGTTATTAGTATTCATAGAACGAAACAGACCTGACATGTGTGATATTTTGTTTAACTAACGCGACACGTTGTTTTGCATGTGTCCACAAACTGTACGTGTGAACAACCAACAATAGAAAGTAAGTTATTACTATCCATAGAACGAAACATACCTATAGCATGTGTGATACTTTTGTTAACTAATGCGATATCTTGTTTTGCATGTGTCCACAAACTGTACGTGTGAACAACCAACAATAGGTGGTAAGTTATTACTACCCATAGAACGAAACAGACCCTGACATGTGGGATATTTTGTTTAACTAACGCTATATCTTGTTTTGCATGTGTTTACAAACTGTACATGTGAACAACCAACAAAAGATTGGGGTAAGTTATTACTATCCATGGAACGAAATAGACCGTACATGTGTGATATTTTGTTTAACTAACGCGATATCTTGTTTTGCATGTGTCCACAAACTGTACATATGAACAACCAACAATAGGGGGTAAGTTGCTACTATCCATACAACGAAACAGACCTTACATGTGTGATATTTTGTTTATCTAACGCTATATCTTGTTTTGCATGTGTCCACAAACTGTACGTGTCAACAACCAACAATAGCGGGTAAGTTATTACTATCCATTGAACGAAACAGACCTGACATGTTTGATATTTTGTTTAACTAACGCGACATCTTGTTTTGCATGTGTCCACAAACTGTACGTGTGGACAATCAACAATAGTATGTAAGTTATTACTATCCATAGAACGAAACAGACCTGACATTTGTGATATTTGTTTTACTAACGCAATACCTTGTTTTGCATGTGTTCGCAAACTGTACATGTATTCAACCAACAAAAGATTGGGGTAAGTTATTACTATCCATAGAACGAAATAGACCTTACATGTGTGATATTTTGTTTAACTAACGCGATATCTTATTTTGCATGTGTCCACATACTGTACGTGTAAACAACCAACAATAGTATGACGTAAGTTATTACTATCCATAGAACGAAACATGACATGTTTGATATTTTGTTTAACTAACTCGAGATCTTGTTTTGCATGTGTCCACAAACTGTACGTGTGAACAACCAACAACAGTATGACGTAAGTTATTACTATCCATACAACGAAACAGACCTGACATGTGTGATATTTTGTTTAACTCACGCGATATCTTGTTTTGCATGTTTTAAACTGTACGTGAACCATTCACAAGGTACGAAAAATCAATTTAAGATTAGTATTTGTCGTTTAGTGGCTTCCTTTAAGCAACGAGCTGTTGTGTGACGGGAAACGGGATTGCGGGCTTCCAATTCGCAATGCTGATCAACGAATCTTCCACTACGATGATGATCCTCGCCTCTGCGCGCATCGTAAATATTGCCCAACAACAAACGATCGTCTCAACATTCCTCAATCCAAAGTTTGCGATGGCATTTCGGATTGCAAAGACGAAAGTGACGAAACTGTAACAGAAATATCTGGAAAGTTTCGTTCAAAAATTTGCAACGGTTTTATTGAGTGCAAAGACGGAAGTGACGAATATTCGGAAACTTGCACAAAACAAGGAAGGGTCAATTGTTCAGCGTTAAATGGAGCCAAGGTATGTTAGCATCTGTGGATCATAATAAGTTAGCATCTGTGGATTTTGTTCATCTTATTGCAGTGGTCTCAAACTTTTTAAAAAAAAAAAACAGTTGCTTTGCCATTATATCGTGGGCTCGCAGTCCTTTAACTGGAATGTGTATTTTAGAAAAATGAAAGTTGATTGCAGGATTTTAAGCTACTTTACGTTTAACAGCTTTACGTTTTTGCAAAATTACGTATAACAATAGTCCAAAAACTGTTTGTGACATCACAAACAAGACAAAAAACATTACGATTGTGCGTGTAACAATTGCGTTTTGTCACGCAATAAAGGCTATAAGGAGACAGTCGATCTTCAGATGTTACTTTGATTAACACTTATTCAGTAGCATAAAGTGACGCCAAAAAAAGTACTTCAACCTATTCGCGGTCCCTGCAAAATTGCTTCATGGACCCTAGTTTGAGAACCGCTGTCTTACAGGTTAATGTGTTTAGGTTTCCATAAGTAAATCAGAGATCTGTGATTTTACGATAAACTGTGATGATGAAAGCGACGAAACTAACTGCACGAGTGACGGGAGGTTCTATTGCGAAAACAAACAACCTTTGTTTGTGAAAAAGGAAAAGGTTTTTAAATATTCTAAATAGTTCGTTGTATGGCAGTTTTAACAAAATATTCCATAAACAGAAATTCAATGGATTCGGCGACTGTTCTGACTGGAGCGACGAATGCCCAACGAAGTCAAGCAGAGCAAATGAAAACGTTTTCTCCTCGCGATACGAGCTGATCGCTAACCCGGTCTTACGAACTGTTGTGTGGATAATGGCGTTCCTCGCGATCTTTGGAAACCTGGTATATTTGTAATGTTTGGCTGAAACAAAGCATAAGTTCTGACAAACTGGGTAGTTTTGCAAATAACATTTTGTTTCCCTTTCTTTCCAGGTCGTCATGGTTACTGAGATAAAAACGTTGGTGACGACAGAATCACAATCGGCCTCATTTCAAACCAACCATCTTCTTGTCTTGAATCTGTCGATTTCTGACCTGCTCATGGGAGCTTATCTGCTCATGCTCGGAGTTGCTGGTGTTCAATATTCTGGAAACTACTGTGCCAACGACCTTGTTTGGAGGTCAAGCCAGAGGTGCATTTCCATGGGCATTTTGGTTTTGCTTTCCAGCGAAACATCAGTAATTACAATGGTCCTGCTGACAGCATTTCGACTTTACGCTGTGAAAAACGTGAGTATTTTTTAATGTATGTGTGCTCTCGTGTTTGCAGCAAGCAACTTATGTTTTGCAGCCGTTTAATGCGCCATTTTTCCCCAAACTGAAGATTATTATCCTTGCCATCATCTTATCTTGGACATTTTCATTCATACTGGCTTTTATTCCTCTTTCGTCTCAATTTCAACATTTGTTTGAAACCAAAGCGTGGATGAAAGAAAATCCTTTCTTTAAGAGTCATGTCGTTGACTTTTCAAGTGAGCAATTGCAACACATGTGTATATTTAACCGTTTTTATCCACCGTGTGTTTTATTGCAGGCATGGACACTTTCATTAAACGGTTTGTAAAGTTTCGACACAATTTTACCATCAACGATTCCCAGACACTCGATGGCGCACTTCTGGGGGAACAAAACTTTTATTCTTGGGCGGATTTTGTCGATATTCTTGAATATTATAACTACACTGAACTGTTTGACATTACAGGATATTTAGAGTATGTATAGTTACAAGCAAATTGGATTTTAGTAATTGTTGCTGTAACTGAATATGTTTTTTCCAGGTACTACAGCACCAATAGTGTTTGCATCAGTAAACTTTACGTGACACCGACCGACAAGGCTTGGCCATTTTCACTTTGTATCATCACTCTAAACTTCGTGGCTTTTGTGTTTGTTGCTGTGGCGTACGTTTGGATTTACAAGAGGTCGGCTGCCAGTGGCAGGCAAGTGAATGAGAGGGCCCGAAATGCGAGAGCTGAAAAGCAGAACCAAGGTATATCCGATAAGCGCAACCTAAATATTGCTCCTAACTTCTGGTGTTTGTTGCAGAAATGCAAAAGAAAATCATCCGGCTGGTCTTTACTGATTTCTTCTGCTGGGTGCCGATCTCAATCATGGCTTTCCTGAACTTCGGTGGAACAACTGTCCCTCCAGTGATTTACGCAGTGTCAGCAATAATCCTGCTTCCCATCAACAGCTCTCTCAACCCTCTCATCTACTCCAACGCCCCGAAAATGCTCTACGATCGAGTTCGGAAGCGTTTACGTGACTTTCGACGACGTCAACAGCCACATGACAACCGACGAGTTAACGTGGCAGTTGTGGCTGAAGCCGCCCTCTGACAATCAAACGACAAGCGACAAACATGATTGACAAGCCAAGCGGCTAAACAGCGCAAACCATGTAGTGTGCGGCATGTACATATTTATTAATTCACTGTTATTCGCGAATATTTCGCTACTACGCGAGACTTTGATCATTTTTGCTATTTTGTGTAAAACTTGGGGTCAAATATATGTTTTTGTTTTGTGCAAAATTTTTTTTAAGCCTAAGGTCCTTAAGCCTAAATGTGTATTTGAGAAAAACAAAAGTTGATTGCAGGATTTTAGCTAGTTATGCAAAATTCCGCATAACAATTTCAACTGTGCGCGAACAATTGCATTTTTGTTAGTTTCGTGGAATAAAGGCTATTATATAGCAATGGAGACAATCGATTCTACTTTGATTTAAACTTATTTAGTGGCACAAACTGACACAAAATAAGATTATAGAATTACTTCAACCTTTTCCCCCCCAAATTGCCTCACGGACTCCTAAAGGTCCGCGGCTCCTGTTTCAGAACCGCTGCAGTAAAGCATACCTCGGCAAAGTTTGGCGCAGTAAACTGAAGAGATATTAAAATCAAAAGGCTAGTTGGGCGTTGCAGAGCGAGCCGCACTATTCGAATCGGGATTGGGTTTAAGAAAACAAATTTTAACTCTTCTAAAACCTGGCAAGTTTCAACGCTGCCAGGTTTGAGTCGTAATTTTACTTTCTATTCACGATTGATTAGTTGCACATAACCTGCATAAAAACCGACAACAAAATGATAAGCTTCTAAATGACAATCGCACACAAACATTTGCCGTGACCGGAACAAGACTCACCAAACTGCGATAATCACTAACCTTAGCACAAATGTTGGAATTAGTTTGTATTTGAGGCGTTCGTACAATAATGTCATTCCCAAAGTCACATATTAAACACAAACAGTACAAATAATACAGCTACAATTATGAATTCGCACGCAGCACTTAGTTTAACAGGAAAATGACAACAATGTTTTTGGGCGATGAATTGTAATTAAACATTATACACTGTAAACCAATTTGGGTAAATCGAGCGAGAGAACTTTGGGTACAGCAGCAATATACCGAAATATTTTGGGTAAACTGTTTTGTTGCCCAATGGTTTATACCCAAATTTAAGTTACCCAAACGTTTTTACCCTACTTTATTGGGTAAAAAATTCTTTACCCAAAATCGTTTGGGTAAAATGGCATGGATACTCTACCCAAAAAAATTGGGTTGTTTGGGGAAAATGTTGGTGTTGGTACTGTAGCCACAATATTGAGGTTTTTTAACTCAACTAACTCTTTTCTTTTAATGTTTGTGCTTTTTTTCAAATTGAACTGTTTTTCCGAACACTTAACGTGTTTAAAACACTTTTAGCTTGGTTTAATCTAAACTACGACCGGTTATTGGAAAATGATACCAATCGAAAATTTTTCGAAAGATCGAAAATAAAAATAATAAGAACAAACAAAAAAATCCCACGCTAAATCGCCCGCCCACTGGGCTTAAAATTGCGTCATGCTTGGCTGACCGCCTGCGATCAACTGCCAAACAAAAAGTGCGGGAATCTTAACTCCCTTAGTCCCTTGGGCTTTGCTGTTTTGCCCGTTCCTGCGTGAAAGTGCCTAAACTAGCCCTATAGAGACCAGAGAGATTGGTGCTGTACTGCTGTTGAAAGTAGAAAGTAGTGCGAAGGTTGATGGAGGAATTCAAGGTTTAACCGATTTTGTCGAAACTGTTCTTGGTGACTTGGACGTCGCACAGAAAGAGATTGATACTTGGAAGTAAGTTTCATATTAATTATTAATGACGTTTATGGTTGAAAAGAGATTTTTTAATAGCCCTATGTTTTGTTAAATTTTGCGTATGGGATAGCATATTATGGTTTGTATTTGTCTAGATTTGGTAATTTACTATGTTGCTGTTGTTTGTTTGCTGGTAATATTTAAATATTCAGGCAAACACAACAAGGTTCGAGAGAAGCATTGGGTGATCGTCAGCAACCCACCTTGGTTGCACATGGAGATATTTCTTTTGCTTAAAAAATAACCTTGTTTTCTGAGCAAAACCCTGTACTGAGAGTGAATGGTATCATCAAAGGCATCACAGCCTTATTTTCATTGTACTGTGTACTTTACTATGAACACTGTCTGCATGTTGATAAAGTTTTACAATTTTTGCAAGTATCATTTTGATAGTCCAGACTAGTCAATGTATGAATAATTGTGTTGTATGTTGTAATTAGTTTTTTCGTTATGTTTTTTCTTCTGTAGCATGTTTGGGAAAAAAGTGTGTTTCTTCTAACAATAAAACATGAAATCTGTATGATTTTTGTGTGAAAAAACGTTCAATCAATTTTGGGCATAGTGTGTAAAAACCCAAAATAATAACCACAGATAATTAGGTAAATTCGAATTATACCCAAAAATTGTTGGGTAATTCAATAGGGTAAAACCGTATTTTACCCAACCAATTTTGGGTTTAAACTACCCAAAAAAAATTTGGGTTTCCCCACCAAGATACCCAACGTTTTTGGGTTATTTTTACCCAAATTGGTTTACAGTGTACATTTGGCAGACTAACATCAAGTTTACACAACTTTCAATATCAAATCCGCCTACTAGTAACTTTAGGCGACAAAATGCAAATTATTCCTAACGCGCAAAACATAAGAATATCTCATCAAAATTACGTTTAAATATATTCAAGATTTATTGCGCAGTGTCACAAGCGGGTTTCCGAACCAGCTTCATACATTCAATCGTAACAATGTTGTTCAAAAATTGTGCTAAACAGCAAATTGCGAACGGTTTTTTGTAGGCGAATCTGATTCCTTCTATCTAAAGTTTAAATACAATTAATGCATACAAACTGCACGAAACTCATTAGTAAACATTCTAATCTGTTGGAGTTAATGTAAAGAGTAGGAAATGTTGAACCCAGGATAGTTAATGGAATCATCCGTTGTAAACTCCATCCATTAACCGCATGAGCTACAACCAGGGGGATAAACAGAAGAAGCGTAACTGTAATAATAACTTCCCGCGCGTACGCGGAATTTGGATCCGCGACTTGTGTAGCTCGAGTCGACGTTCATACGGGATGTAGAGGTCCGGAATGGCGAAGTGTAGCTCCAACCTGTGAAGGTCGCCAGCAGGTGGCGGTGTGCGTCGTCCAGCTGCACTTTGTCGTATGAGCTGAGCGCGAGATCGTCCACATTAAGCTCGATGTCGTAACCCGCGTAATAATTATTCACCGACCATATCATTATTCATAATTATTCACCGACGTGCAGTTCATGTCGTCGCCATTTAACCGGGGTAGTTTGGTGACGTAATGTGCTCGTCACTCCACGGATCGACGTACACGTAATCACCACCTACGCAAACTGTGACGTCAGTGGCGTTACCAGGGAGACCAGTGACGTCGGTGATCGGCGGTTTATCGGTGCTGGAAGGAATCACACTGACTGATGCGACCGCCCAGAATAATATCGAGTCTTACTATATTATCGTCAGGCACTCGTACCAGCCACCCGATATCGGCGGAGTTGGGGTAATTGTTGGAGTAATTCGGTAACATTACTTCACCCATCATATATTGTGCACTGGCCCCATACATATTGACCACAACTGTGCTTTGTTGAGTTTTTTCACCCCGGCATTCATCATATCGACGATCCTCTCCTGATATTCAACGTTGAACTTAACCTTTTTAACGCCCTTGATGTGAATCGTGTTTTCCGCTGTTTGGGTGCCAGACTTCTGTGACTTTCACAATCATTCAACTGTGACCTTCATAATCATTTAACCGTGACCTCCATAAATATTCAATCTTGACCGTCGTAAGCATTCAACTGTGACCATCATAACCATTCAACTGTGTCTAGTATAATCATTCAACCGTGAACACCATATTTTTCAACCATGGCCGACCATTACAAATAACTTTTCAATAATAGCTTGGACAAAATCTTTGCTACAGACAAGCGAACAAAACTAAAATAAAAATCTTTTCACATGCACTCGCGAACGAAGCGGCACGAATATAATCTTTATTCGCCACCGACACATTGAATCAAACATTTCGGGCCTGGATTTAAACCTTAAACCTCCCGCTCACCTGGCAGACGTTTCAGCGCGTGTACTTCTGTCACGTGACCTCCCTCTGCTGCACGATCACCAATCTTTTGCGCCACCTCGCGGGGAACCTTTTTGCCGCGATACGACAAGGCATTGGTGTTCATCGTGAATGACGTTATCACTGCAGAATCGGGGAGGAATGTGTGGAAGCCTACGTCATCAGGGGATTCCCCGAAGTTTTTGATGTTGATTTTGAGGGAAGTTCCTAAAGTTGGTGGAGGATTTGTTTGACTGGAGTTGGACTGAAAACAAAAAAGTTGCACTTGTGCTCAACTATCCAGTGGTGGGATTCAGCCAGTTCGCACCGGTTCTATAGAATTGTCTCACGAATTTTTATGAGATCAGCGAACCGGTTAGCATTACTGGTTACTGTCAATGGACTTTTTGTAACAGAACCAGCTGAAAAATATGACTTTGTGACAGAACCAACTGACAAAATATTTGAAGCCCACCACTGGTAGTGTTTCTTTTTTATATGTTTATTACTTTAATGTGAAGTGGTTTATTACTGTACAAATATCGACGTACGGAAGTATTTGTAATGTAACCAATTACATTTATTACATGGTCTTTACACCGATTGCTTTAACAAAGTTTTACAGTTGCATTTGTCGATTTCAGATTTTGTAGCGTATTGTTGCTTGTTGCAAAAAACAATTATGCAGCAAAAATGTTTACAACCTCTAAGTTAAACACGTAAAAAGTATGTAGAAAAAGTAGTTTAACCAACTGCAGGCAGATGGCTGAATGGTCTGGGGCTCCTGTCAACAAACAAGCGTTAAAAGCTGATTGCGCGTCCTTGGTTCGAATCTCATTCGAAATGTAACCTGGAATGAAATTGGAAGTCTAAATTTCTTTATTTTCGGGAACATTTTTAAAGAAATGCTTTAAAAATATGCTTTCAAAAAATAGAAACATTTTTAAAACACAAAAATGCTTTGGGTTCTGCAAATATGTGTTGAATACTAGATAGATATAACATGTTTAAGGCACATTAGGCACATTACTAACCAAGCCAACAGTTTCACAACACCATTTACGAACATACCTCTTTCAATGTGTGATTTTGATCAAATACATAAATTTTAAAACATATTTTTAAAACAAAAACCGATTTAAACTATGAAAACATACTTACGGGTACTAAACTAGTATTAAAAAAAATTTTAATTTACCTTTTTGCAACTTAAAACAAAAATGCTTCCGCGCCGAAATGCCACTCGACACACTTGAATAATTTTAGTGACATCACGACCAATCAGCTTTCGAGCTTCACCCGCGTCAAAGTCAATCCTTTCCTTGCAAAGTCATTTGCTTGTGGAGTTGGTGGCGTGCGGAGGTGGAAGGCTGGCGGTGTATTAAGGTGAGTTTCAATGTAATTCTTTGTTGTAAAAGTTAGGTTACTTATTACTGTGTATCGCCACATGTGATTGTGTAGGGATAAAATTTGGAACAAGTTTGTTTGTAACATGTAGTTTATAAAATTTGTGTGAATTGCAAATTACAGTTAAAGGCCTATAAACAACTAATTATGTAGCAATACTTTGCGTCATAGGCGTAAAAAATATTGCAAAATAAAACTTTGTATTGACACTTATATATTTTTGCAGCTTTCATTGCATCAATTACACCGTCAGAAGTTATAGATAATTCTTCCGTCTCCAAGTTCAGGTAAAATTACCTTAACATATTTAACATTTAACTATTAATCGTTTCAGCTGCTAAACAAAGTTAACTTTACTGTCAAAAACAGAACCAGGTCACTAAAGCGTTTACTGTACGTGGCAAGTTTATCCACGCACATTTTTCTGTGACGTAACACACGGCGCTTTTCCTTAAGGCGCTGATTTAGAAAATCGCGTCTCGTGCGCTTTTTGCCTGTAGAAATGTTGGGTTCTAGTGCAAAGAAACCTTTGTTGTTTTGCAATGATACAATACTTTCCTTACAACGTAGAACTGATGTCATATATATAAAGTGCTTTTTATTGACAGATTCAAATCACCTCGTCTGCCCAACGATTTCATTCAACTCAATTCTCATCCATCAACCAACGTTCCTCAACTTCAAATATTTATTTGTATGTAAACACAGGAGTCTGTCGTGGGTCAACCGGGTTTGCGGAACTGTTAGGCCTAACTTAGGTTAACTGGCGCTAGGGTGAGTGATCTATTCTTTGCCGAGGTTGACTCGTGAAGGAAGTCTTCCTCGGTGGTCAAAGAAGGGTCCAAGTCGGTAGGAGTGCTACTATGTCAGCAAGTTGGCGCTAGGGATAGAACTAGAGTGGCACTCGTCAACTAAGGTTAGGTTAGGTAACATAGGTGGGGTACGTTTGGGATTCGTGCGCCACGTAGGACCTTAGTTTAGATCGATTTCTAGCTAGGCGTGGCGCGTTGCTAAATGGCTTTAGCTAAAATAAGGTGCGCTTAGAAACACGGCCTTGGCATGGCATCCACCGCATTCGCTGGCCGCGGTGTAGGCGGGGTCAGAGTAGGGACACCGCTACCCCCAATGAAAGTCCAGGCTCGTGGACCTGAGGGGGCCGGCATAGCATTTTGTCCGAAAAGTCCCGCGAGCCACCCTGGTAGGGCGCAAACTGTTGTTAATTGTTTTCCCAGCCCAGCGGTTGCGTAATTTATTTGGGTCCTTGCGGGGGGACTCTGAGGGCAAGGGGCAGTGACGCGATCTGCAGAGTTATACGCTGTAAATGTCACTGTTCCTTTTCAAACAAGACTTCTGCGCCTATACTAACTGTAAAATAGGGATGTTGTGGATTTTTTTTTCGGGTTTTGACCAGCTTGTATGATCTATGCTTGTGCATCCATTTCTAAGTTTTCTTCACTAAGAAGAGACTGCGAATTGGATATCAAGCATGTGATGTTAATGGCCTCGATATTCGCGATAAATTGATTATTACTTAACATGGCGCTGATTTATTGCCCCAATGCCCTTGTTTGCTGGTCAAACCTATTTTTTTTCGTGGATTTAGGCTAACTTACTTACATCTTATTTCAGTTACGTATTCCTGCTTGACCCGGCCACCCTGTCATTATGGGGCAGTGACATTTTGGGTGGTTGTAAAACACGACAGACTCACCTTCTACTTTTCTAGGCTAATTTGCGACGGTATGCAGGTCAGTTAGTCGAGGTAGCTTGTGTACTTTTACGTCGGCGGCGCAGGGACGATGGCGGTTCCAACGTTTTGTTTCAGAAACATTTTTCGATTCCCAAAGCATTCTAACACCAGTTACATGCGAGAGATCAACGAAGATTTCATCCACCGATTGCTTGCACTTATATTTTTGAGCTTGCGTTTTCCCTCTTTCATCAACAAAAATGTGTGCGAGTCCACTTTTTCTATCCTTTTATTTCTCGTTAGTAAGACCAGTTCTTGGGGGGTGTTGTGCCTTTTTACATCAGCCGACAGGTTCTCTATGCTATCGTTGTGTTTTTGTTTATAGCTCGTCGCTCTAACCGTGCGAACCGCCATCGTCAAGTGTTAGAAATGCAGACAGTTGAAAGTTACTCCGAACGTCCGTTTGTCCATTACATTTCACTTTTAAACGTTATTTTTATGCTTTTCAGATTCAGTGCCACATTTATGTTCTTTATTTGCCAAAAATTGGAAACAATTTGAATTGAATTTGTTGGAATCTGATTCTTGCATTACAGGTACTTTGTAATTTTGCAATAATTACAAACCAAATTGTTTTGTTTTTGCAGGTTTTCTTGTTTTGCAGGTTTAGTACATTTATTGGTTTTCAGTATTTAACTTTATTAATACATTGATTGTTTTTCTGGTTATTTTTGTTTTTCAGGTTTAATATTGTTTTGTTTCCACAGATTTAATAGGAAACTTGCTTTTCAAACATTTAGTTTTTTAAAAACCTTACTGCATTTCACTTTTCCACAGGTGTAACATATTTTTTGTGCATTTTTAACCTTTTTGCAGAAATTTATCCTTAGCACTATAAATACACTATAGATCGCATCTTCTTTAATCCCATTTTTTTAGGTATAACACACATCTTGTTTTTGTTTTTCAGGTTTAGGCGATTTAGGTTATTTAATTGTTAAAAGTTTAGGAGCTTATGTGAATATTGAAGCTTTTTATGTTAGTTTTGTTTGTTTAAAAAACATAAAAGTCATTTTCTACTTCGTTCTGTCGACTTACCGTCTAGAGAGGACCCCAGGTTTTAAACTAAGTTAATGTTTTTAGATCAACACGTCTATTTTATAGTAAGCGCAACATAAAAACAAAATACAACTGCATTACTAGGAATTTACATGCAACACATTTTAAATAGTTTTGTATTTTTAACAGGAGGTCAACAGGTCAACGAAGAGAGGTCAACAGGTCAACGAAAAAAAAATGCGAGGTAATACTCGTTTCACGTTAAGACTGATAAACATTGTACTGAAGTATTTGATCTTTCCCACTATCTTGTATTTTGTTTCCAGGTTTTACAGAAGATCCAACTCAGCATGGAGGAAATGGTCGAGATACACTTGCACTTAACCTCCAACTTTACGAGGTAGCTGTTTTATTCACTGAGTAACGTTGTTCATCATGCTTCATGCTTTATAATTGTTAATGTAAGTTTTTGTTAGTGCATGATTTAAATCCTTCCTCTGACATTGTTGGTTTTTTCAGGCTCTGAACACATCATCTTATCGCCGCAGCAGCATTTTTGAAGCTAGAAGCTCGATCTGCGCACGACAACCACGACCAGTTTTGAAAGGTAGCTTGTTACTTTCAAGGAGAAACATTGTGTTTCTGTCAGATAGTGTATGGTAAATGTATGTTGGGTTTTCATTTGTTACATTCTAATTTGTTTTTCAGGCGATGCAGAAATGGCAGCACAACATCGGCCTCCTACACACGCAATGGAGCCACAAGGTAATTAAATGCCTAAAGTATTTTTATGCGATGCTACACGAAGCATGTTAAATCATCTTATTTGTGTACTATAATTCAACACTGTCTTGCGCTAAAGAGAATGCTTAAATATAAAATAAACTTTTGCCTTGGTTCGCCTTTAAGGCAATTATTTTCGTTTTTTATGCCTTGTATTAAGTATCCTAGACTAGTTTGTTAATGTTAACCAATAAAATCGAGAGTACATTTTTTAAAGCTTTGTGAATTTCTTTTGTTTATGGTAATTTTCAACTTATTGTTCAGGTGCTACAACCTCATCACGTTGCTGAGATCCAACAAATCAAAGAACTTTATCAACCAATCCGCTTAACAATCGAGCTCTACAAACAAGCTGGCACGGCAAGAAACATCAGCCCAGCTTCGAACTCAGCAAGTTCTGAATGTAGCAACGGTTGTCATGCAATTGACACGTTACTTATTCTGGACCAATCCGCTTCCTAGCCTAACAAAACCGTGGAAGTGGTTTGGAGACATTTTCCAACGGTGGTATTCCACAAACTGGTGCCGTTACTGGAAGCAATATGACGAATTCAGTCACACTATCGGACAAAACGTGTTTTCTAGCACACATTAACACAAATATGAAGCGGCGGTTTGAAGTATATTTCTGCGCGGACATACCGTATTTATTAGATTGTAAGTTGCGGCTTGTATAGTGTTTCAATTTCCAGGGCGGATTATATTTTTTTGTCCATTTTATTTTCTAGCCCGGTCTGCGTTTTCATTTATTTGATGTCAATAGTGTATTACACAGCATTCGTACGGATATAAAAACCTGCATTGCCCCAAATTACATTTCTCACCAAAACTTTCTTCTATCTACACGATTCTGCAGTATTGTTTGTTTGTTTTACTGCATTAATATGAACTTTTTCATGGTTTGTGTATCTATGCCTAACCCATATGAGTGTGGTTCAAATAATTTTGCTGTTATGATACAAGCCCCCTGCTTGTTACTTACGTTTTTTTTTTTTTGGTTACACAACTTTACACTGCTCTGTATGTTTTTTTCTTTGAATCTTTATTTCATTGGTGTAAAATGCTCTACAACAGCAGTTAACCATTTTCGTTCTTGTTTGTACCCCTAAAAACAAACCTATGCATTTCATTTTAACCCTCCATATCAGAAAATAAAATTACCCACTATGACGTCATGGCATGATGACGTCACCGAAAAAAATGGTAATGGTAATGACAAAATTGTTTCAACCCTTTTGGGACCAGAAAGGGTTTTTACCCACAGGGGAATATCCACTGCGATAAAACTGGTGTAAGTTGATTCAACAAAACGTAAAAAATTATTTAATTTCTCTTTTTACTAAATTAGGTGTAAGTGTGTAATGTTGTAGTATGTACGTGTTCTGATAAAAAAAATCTTAAGCGTTTAACGTGTCAATTAAAATGGCTCCGGTTCCTAGTCCAACAAAAAGTTTCCGAAAAACAAATGCTTTGTCCACCAGATTGCATCATCAAAGTTGGTGTTTAACCTGTGTGATGCCTGATCAGTTACTTACAATTCTTGTTTGTAAATGTGTGAATGTTTCTGTTTATTGTGCGGTTCTGTTTGTTTGCTGTTTTTTTTCGATTGTTTGATTCTTTCCTTTAACTTTCAAATAATATAACTTATGTCCTTGCTTTCTAAAATCTGGGGAAAGTTACAACGCGAAGTGAATTAAATATAATGTCTTGTGCTGAGATACAATAATGCTCTGTATAATGTACTACATAGTAGATGTTAAACCATACAAATATCATTTAAAATTGGGTCTCTAATCAACTTCACTGGTTATATTCCCAGAGCTGAAGTTCCTATTTACAAACCACATGTAAAAATAGTAGCATATTCAAGCTTTAAAATTCCTCCACTTTTAAATTCCTTATCTGAACTCCTGTTTGATACTTAATAATTTTACAAATTTTCTGCTTACAATTTTTTACATTTAGTCAATTCAAAACTTTAAATGTTGTGCTTACCAAGTCAACAATAAAATTGAAGGATTTTGCAATGTTGACCAAGGATTTGCAAAGTTTCCTAACTTTAGTTATACAATGTTTAAAAACTAACTTGCACAGAAAATGTGCTCAAGTTGCTCTGTTCATTCATTTTCTCTTGATCGCAACTTTCTGAACTGAATATTCTTCGTTATTTCTTTCCTTAACATGTTTGAGCACGTTGCAGTCATGCAAGAGAAAACTAACTTTACAGATATTATACCTTGTTTTTATGTCCCCCTGATTGCAGTTTATTGAACTAGCTATCAATCTTCTTGATTTCCCAAAATAGAAAGCTGATGAATAAAAATATATTACAGCAAAACTTTCGTGCTTTGTTATGATAGTGTAGAGGTAATAAGTAGAAGATAAATCACAGTACGCCAGGCCCGTTAAAAGCGCCATACCGAATATATGTTCATCTAAAGTGGGAGATACATTACAACGACCCTCCAAAATAGACCAATTTCAAGTTATTAAATTATTATCCGTCATGCTCGAGAAATCTTTTAATCGTTTAAAAAAAACTGTGGGGAAATATAATATTGCGAAAAAAACACAAACAGTATTCCAATACTAATGATGTTTTCGGTGGGTTTTTGCCGGAATATTCCAGTTTCAAACTGGTTCTAGCCGGTTTTAGCCTCCTACCGAAGCACCAAACCGGTTTAAACCAGTTTCTAAAATCGAAAATTTTGACCCGATTTTCGAAAAAACCCTAAGGCTATAGCCTTTCCGTTTTTTCGATTTTTGGGGGTCAAGAAATCGAAGAAAAATCCGGTTTTCGGTGGGTTTTTGCCGGAATATTCCAGTTTCAAACTGGTTCTAGCCGGTTTTAGCCTCCTACCGAAGCACCAAACCGGTTTATAAAATCGAAAATTTTGACCCGATTTTCGAAAAAAACCTAAGGCTATAGCCTTTCCGTTTTTTCGATTTTTGGGGGTCAAAAAAAATCGAAGAAAAGTCCGGTTTTCGGTGGTTTTTTCCCGGAATATTCCAGTTTCAAACTGGTTCTAGCCGGTTTTAGCCTCCTACCGAACCACCAAACCGGTTTAAACCGGTTTCTAAAATCGAAAATTTTGACCCGATTTTCGAAAATCCCTAAGGCTATAGCCTTTCCGTTTTTTCGATTTTTGGGGGTCAAAAAATCGAAGAAAAGTCCGGTTTTCGGTGGGTTTTTGCCGGAATATTCCAGTTTCAAACTGGTTCTAGCCGGTTTTAGCCTCCTACCGAAGCACCAAACCGGTTTCAACCAGTTTCTAAAATCGAAAATTTTGACCCGATTTTCGAAAAAACCCTAAGGCTATAGCCTTTCCGTTTTTTCGATTTTTGGGGGTCAAGAAATCGAAGAAAAATCCGGTTTTCGGTGGGTTTTTGCCGGAATATTCCAGTTTCAAACTGGTTCTAGCCGGTTTTAGCCTCCTACCGAACCACCAAACCGGTTTGAACCGGTTTCTAAAATCGAAAATTTTGACCCGATTTTCGAAAAAACCCTAAGGCTATAGCCTTTCCGTTTTTTCGATTTTTGGGGGTCAAAAAATCGAAGAAAAGTCCGGTTTTCGGTGGGTTTTTGCCGGAATATTCCAGTTTCAAACTGGTTCTAGCCGGTTTTAGCCTCCTACCGAAGCACCAAACCGGTTCATACCGGTTTCTAAAATCGAAAATTTTGACCCGATTTTCGAAAAAACCCTAAGGCTATAGCCTTTCCGTTTTTTCGATTTTTGGGGGTCACAAAAAATCGAAGAAAAGTCCGGTTTTCGGTGGGTTTTCGCCGGAATATTCCAGTTTCAAACTGGTTCTAGCCGGTTTTAGCCTCCTACCGAAGCACCAAACCGGTTTAAACCGGTTTATAAAATCGAAAATTTTGACCCGATATTCGAAAAAACCCTAAGGCTATAGCCTTTCCGTTTTTTCGATTTTTGGGGGTCAAAAAATCGAAGAAAAGTCCGGTTTTCGGTGGGTTTTTGCCGGAATATTCCAGTTTCAAACTGGTTCTAGCCGGTTTTAGCCTCCTACCGAAGCACCAAACCGGTTTAAACCGGTTTATAAAATCGAAAATTTTGACCCGATTTTCGAAAAAACCCTAAGGCTATAGCCTTTCCGTTTTTTCGATTTTTGGGGGTCAAAAAATCGAAGAAAAGTCCAGTTTTCGGTGGGTTTTTGCCGGAATATTCCAGTTTCAAACTGGTTCTAGCCGGTTTTAGCCTCCTACCGAACCACCAAACCGGTTTAAACCGGTTTAAAAAATCGAAAATTTTGACCCGATTTTCGAAAAAACCCTAAGGCTATAGCCTTTCCGTTTTTTCGATTTTTGGGGGTCAAAAAATCGAAGAAAAGTCCGGTTTTCGGTGGGTTTTTGCAGGAATATTCCAGTTTCAAACTGGTTCTAGCCGGTTTTAGCCTCCTACCGAAGCACCAAACCGGTTTGAACCGGTTTCTAAAATCGAAAATTTTGACCCGATTTTCGAAAAAACCCTAAGGCTATAGCCTTTCCGTTTTTTCGATTTTTGGGGATCAAAAAATCGAAGAAAAGTCCGGTTTTCGGTGGGTTTTTGCCGGAATATTCCAGTTTCAAACTGGTTCTAGCCGGTTTTAGCCTCCTACCGAAGCACCAAACCGGTTTAAACCGGTTTAAAAAATCGAAAATTTTGACCCGATTTTCGAAAAAACCCTAAGGCTATAGCCTTTCCGTTTTTTCGATTTTTGGGGGTCAAAAAATCGAAGAAAAGTCCGGTTTTCGGTGGGTTTTTGCCGGAATATTCCAGTTTCAAACTGGTTCTAGCCAGTTTTAGCCTCCTACCGAAGCACCAAACCGGTTTGAACCGGTTTCTAAAATCGAAAATTTTGACCCGATTTTCGAAAAAACCCTAAGGCTATAGCCTTTCCGTTTTTTCGATTTTTGGGGATCAAAAAATCGAAGAAAAGTCCGGTTTTCGGTGGGTTTTTGCCGGAATATTCCAGTTTCAAACTGGTTCTAGCCGGTTTTAGCCTCCTACCGAAGCACCAAACCGGTTTAAACCGGTTTATAAAATCGAAAATTTTGACCCGATATTCGAAAAAACCCTAAGGCTATAGCCTTTCCGTTTTTTCGATTTTTGGGGGTCAAAAAATCGAAGAAAAGTCCGGTTTTCGGTGGGTTTTTGCCGGAATATTCCAGTTTCAAACTGGTTCTAGCCGGTTTTAGCCTCCTACCGAAGCACCAAACCGGTTTAAACCGGTTTATAAAATCGAAAATTTTGACCCGATTTTCGAAAAAACCCTAAGGCTATAGCCTTTCCGTTTTTTCGATTTTTGGGGGTCAAGAAATCGAAGAAAAATCCGGTTTTCGGTGGGTTTTTGCCGGAATATTCCAGTTTCAAACTGGTTCTAGCCGGTTTTAGCCTCCTACCGAAGCACCAAACCGGTTTGAACCGGTTTATAAAATCGAAAATTGTGACCCGATTTTCGAAAAAACCCTAAGGCTATAGCCTTTCCGTTTTTTCGATTTTTGGGGGTCAAAAAATCGAAGAAAAGTCCGGTTTTCGGTGGGTTTTTGCCGGAATATTCCAGTTTCAAACTGGTTCTAGCCGGTTTTAGCCTCCTACCGAAGCACCAAACCGGTTCATACCGGTTTCTAAAATCGAAAATTTTGACCCGATTTTCGAAAAAACCCTAAGGCTATAGCCTTTCCGTTTTTTCGATTTTTGGGGGTCAAAAAATCGAAGAAAAGTCCGGTTTTCGGTGGGTTTTTGCCGGAATATTCCAGTTTCAAACTGGTTCTAGCCGGTTTTAGCCTCCTACCGAAGCACCAAACCGGTTCATACCGGTTTCTAAAATCGAAAATTTTGACCCGATTTTCGAAAAAACCCTAAGGCTATAGCCTTTCCGTTTTTTCGATTTTTGGGGGTCAAAAAAAATCGAAGAAAAGTCCGGTTTTCGGTGGGTTTTCGCCGGAATATTCCAGTTTCAAACTGGTTCTAGCCGGTTTTAGCCTCCTACCGAAGCACCAAACCGGTTTAAACCGGTTTATAAAATCGAAAATTTTGACCCGATATTCGAAAAAACCCTAAGGCTATAGCCTTTCCGTATTTTCGATTTTTGGGGGTCAAAAAATCGAAGAAAAGTCCGGTTTTCGGTGGGTTTTTGCCGGAATATTCCAGTTTCAAACTGGTTCTAGCCGGTTTTAGCCTCCTACCGAAGCACCAAACCGGTTTAAACCGGTTTATAAAATCGAAAATTTTGACCCGATTTTCGAAAAAACCCTAAGGCTATAGCCTTTCCGTTTTTTCGATTTTTGGGGGTCAAAAAATCGAAGAAAAATCCGGTTTTCGGTGGGTTTTTGCCGGAATATTCCAGTTTCAAACTGGTTCTAGCCGGTTTTAGCCTCCTACCGAAGCACCAAACCGGTTCATACCGGTTTCTAAAATCGAAAATTTTGACCCGATTTTCGAAAAAACCCTAAGGCTATAGCCTTTCCGTTTTTTCGATTTTTGGGGGTCAAAAAATCGAAGAAAAGTCCGGTTTTCGGTGGGTTTTTGCCGGAATATTCCAGTTTCAAACTGGTTCTAGCCGGTTTTAGCCTCCTACCGAACCACCAAACCGGTTTAAACCAGTTTCTAAAATCGAAAATTTTGACCTGATTTTTGAAAAAAACCTAAGGCGACAGCCTTTCCGTTTTTTCGATTTTTGGGGGTCAAAAAATCGAAGAAAAGTCCGGTTTTCGGTGGGTTTTTGCCGGAATATTCCAGTTTCAAACTGGTTCTAGCCGGTTTTAGCCTCCTACCGAAGCACCAAACCGGTTTAAACCGGTTTCTAAAATCGAAAATTTTGACCCGATTTTCGAAAAAACCCTAAGGCTATAGCCTTTCCGTTTTTTCGATTTTTGGGGGTCAAAAAATCGAAGAAAAGTCCGGTTTTCGGTGGGTTTTTGCCGGAATATTCCAGTTTCAAACTGGTTCTAGCCGGTTTTAGCCTCCTACCGAAGCACCAAACCGGTTTGAACCGGTTTATAAAATCGAAAATTTTCACCCGATTTTCGTGAAAACCCTAAGGCTATAGCCTTTCCGTTTTTTCGATTTTTGGGGGTCAAAAAATCGAAGAAAAGTCCGGTTTTCGGTGGGTTTTGCCGGAATATTCCAGTTTCAAACTGGTTCTAGCCGGTTTTAGCCTCCTACCGAAGCACCAAACCGGTTTGAACCGGTTTCTAAAATCGAAAATTTTGACCCGATTTTCGAAAAAACCCTAAGGCTATAGCCTTTCCGTTTTTTCGATTTTTGGGGGTCAAAAAATCGAAGAAAAGTCCGGTTTTCGGTGGGTTTTTGCCGGAATATTCCAGTTTCAAACTGGTTCTAGCCGGTTTTAGCCTCCTACCGAAGCACCAAACCGGTTCATACCGGTTTCTAAAATCGAAAATTTTGACCCGATTTTCGAAAAAACCCTAAGTCTATAGCCTTTCCGTTTTTTCGATTTTTGGGGGTCAAAAAATCGAAGAAAAATCCGTTTTTCGGTGGGTTTTTGCCGGAATATTCCAGTTTCAAACTGGTTCTAGCCGGTTTTAGCCTCCTACCGAACCACCAAACCGGTTGAAACCGGTTTCTAAAATCGAAAATTTTGACCCGATTTTCGAAAAAACCCTAAGGCTATAGCCTTTCCGTTTTTTCGATTTTTGGGGGTCAAAAAATCGAAGAAAAGTCCGGTTTTCGGTGGGTTTTTGCCGGAATATTCCAGTTTCAAACTGGTTCTAGCCGGTTTTAGCCTCCTACCGAAGCACCAAACCGGTTTGAACCGGTTTCTAAAATCGAAAATTTTGACCCGATTTTCGTGAAAACCCTAAGGCTGTAGCCTTTCCGTTTTTTCGATTTTTGGGGGTCAAAAAATCGAAGAAAAATCCGGTTTTCGGTGGGTTTTTGCCGGAATATTCCAGTTTCAAACTGGTTCTAGCCGGTTTTAGCCTCCTACCGAAGCACCAAACCGGTTTGAACCGGTTTCTAAAATCGAAAATTTTGACCCGATTTTCGAAAAAACCCTAAGGCTATAGCCTTTCCGTTTTTTCGATTTTTGGGGGTCAAAAAATCGAAGAAAAATCCGTTTTTCGGTGGGTTTTTGCCGGAATATTCCAGTTTCAAACTGGTTCTAGCCGGTTTTAGCCTCCTACCGAACCACCAAACCGGTTTGAACCGGTTTCTAAAATCGAAAATTTTGACCCGATTTTCGTGAAAACCCTAAGGCTGTAGCCTTTCCGTTTTTTCGATTTTTGGGGGTCAAAAAATCGAAGAAAAATCCGGTTTTCGGTGGGTTTTTGCCGGAATATTCCAGTTTCAAACTGGTTCTAGCCGGTTTTAGCCTCCTACCGAAGCACCAAACCGGTTCAAACCGGTTTCTAAAATCGAAAATTTTGACCCGATTTTCGAAAAAACCCTAAGGCTATAGCCTTTCCGTTTTTTCGATTTTTGGGGGTCAAAAAATCGAAGAAAAATCCGGTTTTCGGTTGGTTTTTGCCGGAATATTCCAGTTTCAAACTGGTTCTAGCCGGTTTTAGCCTCCTACCGAAGCACCAAACCGGTTTAAACCGGTTTCTAAAATCGAAAATTTTGACCCGATTTTCGAAAAAACCCTAAGGCTATAGCCTTTCCGTTTTTTCGATTTTGGGGGGTCAAAAAATCGAAGAAAAATGCGGTTTTCGGTGGGTTTTTGCCGGAATATTTCAGTTTCAAACTGGTTTCAACCGGTTTTAGCCACCTACCGAAGCACCAAACCGGTTCAAACCGGTTTCTAAAATCAAAAATTGTGACTCGATTTTCGAAAAAACCCTAAGGCTATGGCCTTTCCGTTTTTTCGATTTTTGGGGGTCAAAAAATCGAAGAAAAATCCGGTTTTCGGTGTGTTTTTGCCGGAATATTTCCTTTTCCAGAACAGTAGAAACTATTATATTTTAGGTGCTTATAATGAATTTAATCTATGACTTTATGCTTCAATCGTTTCTGCCTCAGGTGCCCTACTCAGTTTTGTTTGAAAGTTTGGAAACATTCTAGTGTTGTTGTTAGTCGCTAATGCTGCTTTGTTTCTGTTAATTCTTTGCAGCATCTGTGAGGAGGAAGACAACCAGTTGACGGAACTAAGGTTTATTGAGGACGAGAAAGTTAGTTCGTTTGTTCGCACGATGCGCAAACATGTAATTTATACAAAATGACAAAAGGGGACGAAAATGCGGGATTGAGATGAAAAATAAACATCAACGCGTCGCTAGGTGTCGCTCTACATTGGATTTGAACCCGAATCAAAACCTGTAGGCGGCCACACTGATGTATATGATGAACTTTGTTTGATATTCGACCGTTACACCGTCAGCAGCCAACGAGGTCGCTTGCGCCTCCACGTGGTAGGTTCTGGATCGAGCCAGACTTCGTGTCGTGAAAACGTAACCCCGATAGTCCTGGGTTCGAATCCCGAACGGTCCACCGAATGTGTTACGGGCAACAAACCTGTGAAATTAAAGATTAAATTAAGGTTATGAGATTGTCTACCCATGTGACTTACAATATTAAAGAAACGGTTGCTTATGGATATATACAGTACACAATGTGACTTATAACTTTTAATATGCGACTGATTGGGGATTTATGCAGGGATTGGACAAACTTAATGCAAATTTTACGTATCTGCTCCGATACTCCAAATTCGAGTAATTAAAATTGTGATATTTCGAGTTTAAGGGCGTGTGGTTGAATGAATGGGTCAACCGCTGTCAACCGCTGTCAACCGTGGTCAACCGGGGACAACCGGGGTCAACCGGGGACAACCGGGGACAACCGGGGACAACCGGGGACAACCGGGGACAACCGGGGACAACCGGGGACAACCGGGGACAACCGGGGACAACCGGGGACAACCGGGGACAACCCTATTTTGACCAAATAACAAACTCGTGTTAAAAAACAATATGCAACGTTTGTATATTTCCAGTATAAACAAGAGGTATGACAAGTGAAAAAGCATAAAAGGGGCAACAGTGATTGTTGAAACGGCTGTGATGTATTCTCTGTACATGAAACCTTATGGTTAGATGATTTGTCATCATCACAGACACAATAAGGCTTTGTCAGACATATTTATACTTTACATATTTTAACGTAAATACAACAAATAAAATCTCCTAACTCTCAACTCACGTTGTGTTCATGTGAAGTCTGTCATCGCTTGTGTAAACAGCCAGCCGCACGAGGTCAGTGTTTGCTTCGATTCCGAACGGCAGGGCAACAGTTTTGTATTCGATCGCGTATTTCGGTTTTAGGTGACAATCGGGTCCGAAACATTGCTTCAGACAATATCTGAAAAAACAAATGAATCATAAATCAGTTTTTTTCCTACTGCAACCCTTTTAAAATCACCAATTAGTTCTCGTATTTTGATTAGTATTTAGCGGAATATATATTCCAATCCCAACCCCCCAAAACAGACCCAACACCACATGTAAATTATAGCAAGAGAAGAGGTAAAGCCCCCAAAGTTTTTATTAATATAAGTTTTAAAGAATAAACAATTTAAATGATATAATTCATGTAAATCGTAATCTGATATTACATTCTTTCATACACCTATGCTCCATATATTAGCTGTTGCTGTCAGGCATAACATCAACAAGTGTATACAATTGGCAGAAGAGCTCTTAAAAGTTGACACTTATGTCCCTTCAAAATCCATTTAACACGTCTTTACATACCTATGACAAACGAATAGTATGTAACCCTATAATATTTGTTCCCTATATAGTTTAATATGATGTTCGAATCTGTAAACAAAATCAACACTTCCCAAAATATAAAGAACAGCCTATAAAGAGTAAGATGTGCAGAGTATCAAGTTCATAGAGCTCCTAGCATTTTTATTTTGACGTTTCGACGTCCTATACAGGTCGGCTTTATCAGGGTAAAAAACACCGAATGCGACTAGTATATGCAGAGTATGCTCCGTTGTAAACTTATCAAGTGTTTCAAGTTTATGGAGCTCTTCTGGCAAATGTATTTTTATTCCGACGTTTCGACGTCCTATACAGGTCGCCTTCATCAGGGTAAATAACACTGAATGCGAGTAGAACAGTGCACGATAAACAAAGGAAAAAAGAATGAAACGCAAGCACCTCACAACGCAACGAAAATGGGTGTTAAAATACATTTGTCAGAAGAGCTCCATAAACTTGATATTATGCCTGACAGCAATATATATATATGTATATGTATTAAGTGTGTGGAGCGTTAGTTATTTTAACCCGAGGGTGAAAGTTCACAAACAACCCAAAGATATCGACTTACCCTCCTCTAGTCCTCACATAGGAAGGTGGACATGGCGTATTGAGACAAGTAACAGATCCACGTTTGTTGAAACACATCTGGTTTGGAAGACACCTCATAAGCCCTTCAGCACACTCATCAATATCTGCAAGATGCAAAACACAACCAGTTATATTCTGCTTCTTGTTCACACTTATTAAATTTGCTCAATGTAAACGACACCTTTATGTACATGTAACTGAATTTAACAAATATTTGTTAAAAAAGAATAAATTCTCATGGATATCTGCTCGTAACGAGTTATATTCTGCTTTCGGTCACGGCCCATGTTTTCATTGAATAGGTCAGGCCTATTTGTGGGCCACAAAGTAGTTCAAATGGGCCACACAGCTGAGCAAAAATACTTGAACCTCAATTTTATTTTTAGCATTGCCTAGATTCGTAATCAACACATTGGTTGACTGTTTTCAATAGCTTGTTTCCCACTAAAGTGTATATTAAAAAAATAAGCTATTTTCACTACGACTAATGTAAACCACGCTTTCATGTACAGATACACCCCAATATAACAAATTTTCTTTTCTAAGGTTAAAACAAAACGGCTAGCGAGCTATAAATAAAACAGATTGGATATTGCACATAGCTTGACAGGCATATGCTAACAATAAATAACTACAACTAAACTAGAAGGCTGCTTGCGTACAAGCAATACGTCGTATTGCAGACCATTAATAGACTTTTTAAAACGTCCTCATTACGATGTAACTTATTTCCCATATACAAGTATTTGCTAGTTATGTTTTTGAAACCATTTAAAGCCAGTGTCTAGTGTTTCTAGAACAATAAACCGGTTATATTCGATTCCCACCTTCGCAGTTTCGTCCGTTATCAGCGAGTCTGTAACCCACAGGACAGAAACATCTGTAACTTCCGATCGTGTTGTTGCAGCTGTACTGGCAGATACCACGAACTTCCACACATTCATTGATATCTGCAAGAAAAACGTTGTTCTTAGGGTAAGAGGAATAAAAATATTGTTGTTATAAAGAGTACACTTGCAATATGTATCATGATATATTCACAGTACAACTTATACAATTTTGTAAGGAGAATGTGAAAAGATTACAGTGATAAAGAGTACACTTGCAATATTTAAGATATATATTCACAAAACAAAGTCGTGAAACTTTTCTTAAAGTTAGAGAAAAAATAAATTTGAAATGCAAAGCAAGTTATGAGCATTTGAATGAAACGTTCATGACACAAATTGTTACATTTTTAGTTCAATTCCATGCATGCGTTTGAACGTGCAAGTTGCCATGCATGACATGCAAAGAGAAAAAGAAAAAAAGCAAACAATCCCATGCGGCAAGGCTGCGCACCTTGGCACCTTCGTCCAGTCCATCGAAATCCTATCGGACAGTAGGTGGCGTAGTTGCGAGGTGAGTACTCGGATAGAATGACCAATCCAGCACACGACTTATCGTCAGCTAGGTATTGCTGACCAGGCGGACAAATACAACGGAAAGATCCAACTGTGTTCACGCATCGGTGCGGACATGGACTGCTTCGATACTCCAAACATTCATTCAAATCTGATTTACGAGTTTTTTGATGTTATCAGGGCGGGGTTGTGAGAATGAAAGTTAGATGGTGAAATTTCCATGCAGTTAGTTAATTAGTTAGCTATAATTAGTAATCGGTTTGAGACCCAGGCAATGCTGTGGGCCATTATAACCTCAAGTTAATGGTTGATGTTTGGAAAAAAACTGCCTTTAGAAATCTTTAGATAGCATCCGATTGTCTACTAACTTATAAAGCAACATGGCTGTTATTTTTGTGCAAAAGATAATTATCTTTTGTCTGTAATCCAAGAGTATTTGACTATCACAAAGTCCAGAGCAGGACTCTTCAACTAAACAGTAGTTTGCTCAATACACCAGAATACGTTTGGGTAAAAAGTCTCTTAAGTGAAACACAAAGATCTTGTAAAAGTGAATGATGCCACAGAAAAAAGCTTTAAAACCCAAATCCAATAAATTTGCTTGGACACCGCCCTAAGAATGTTAGTATAAGCTGAAGCAAATTAAAGTATGACAAAGTTAGTAACAAGCAGGGAAGAATAAGAACAAGTTGAGACCGCCCTTTGAATTAATCAAAACTTTACGAACCTGCACATGGTGGTCTGGTTCCTGTGGCTTTGAACCCTGCAGGACACACACAACTGTATCCACCAACTGTGTTCTCGCACTGCATCCCATGAGCGCATGCGTAAGGATCCGAAGAGCACTCGTTTATATCTGCAACAAAGTTAAAGAAAACCTGTAGCTTGCAAAGTAATAAGGTAAGTAAACGAACCTATTTTTGGGCGACTGAATGTTATTAAATTAAATTTAGATTCTTATTGATTTAGTTTCTAAATTTCATTAAATTTAATTTAGTTTCTAAATGCAACGTCTGTATACAACTACATAAAATGAAGAGTATTTTTTTAGCTTTTCTAAAAAAACACCTCATAGTAAATTACCCAATAGCAAAAAGTTACCGAGCCATTTTGGTTTTTAAGCCTTAAACGTTTTCCGCAATCCAAAAGAGTTTAGCCCCTTTGGGCAGGGATTCCCACTTTTGATACCCCAAGCTTAAGAAAACCCACGAAGTCTCACTCACCGACACAAACTCCCGAGGAGGTCTTCTGCATCCCCTTGGGGCAGTCATCAATGCATCTGTATCCTCCCTGTGTATTCATACAACGTTGTTCTGGTCTGCATGCGTTGCTCAAGCATTCATTGATATCTGCATATATTTGATATCAAGTTAGAATGTATTCCGAACAATATAAAAATGACAACCCAACATGTAAGAAGATCAAAGTTAAGCAGGTTCGGAATTGGGGATCCGGACCCGTTTGGTTTTTAAACAAAATAAGGCTTGAATTTGGTTAAAATTGTGGCACAAATGAGGCTAAGTGTGAAGTCAGGTCTAATTCAAGTCACTTTTTGTTGAACCAAAAAGACTGGTCTGACTTATAACTTTCTACTCTTTATGTTCATATGTTTTATTAACTTTATTCGAAAGATAAGAAAGTGAATAGTATCCGAAAAAAGGCAACAAAATTGCAACAGAAATTCCAACCTTGTTGCAAAAAATATATTATATTGGCTTTTTCAGAACTGTGACGTAACAATGTACCTCTACAAGTTCCGGTTCCTACTTTCCAGAATCCGTTTCTGCATTCACACCGAAACGATCCGATCGTGTTGTGGCAAAGATGGTTGCAGACCCGTTCACCAGGTAAGTTGCATTCGTCAATATCTGGAAAATGAGTGATTAATTGTTATGATTGAACTTTGAAAGGCAAATTGAAAGCAAAAGTAAAAACTTATCGGGGGATCCAATTCCACCTAAATGCTACATTTTTTACATTAACCTTCCCTCTAAGTATTTTTGTGGCAACCATTCCTCTAAGTTCTTGAAAAACACCTTCATACAGTTGCACACCTTTCGTCTTTTGTAATCAATTTTGATTATCACAAAATCAAAATATCTTATTTATTTTGAAAAGCCCACATGGTCCTGGTACACCAAGAACAATTTTGACTATGTTTTGGAGATAATCATTATACGCCAATCACACACTCACAGTGTTCCTGATGACATTTTTATTTTTCTAATTTTGAAGGTCCCAACCAGGAAAGCTTATTCAAGGAAATTACATGTATGTTGTCAACACAAATTACCATCATCCAAGCTCACCTTCACAAACTCTCCCATCTCCAGCTTTTCTCAACCCTTCCTCGCATATCACGTCGCATCTGTATGACCCGAGTGTGTTAACGCATTCCAGCGTGGGTTGGCAGACGAACTCGCCAGTGAAGCATTCGTTGATGTCTGGAAACAAGAAATATATGGCTATGTCATATCGAAAAATTCGAGTTGGTAATTCCTAAATCTTCAAGAGTTGTTACTGAAACCAACGACCGTTCTGCATAGTATCGGAATAATTGAAATAATCGCTGGTCTGTATGAAGGCTTATAACTGGGTGGGTCCCATCCGTAAATACTTGTGCAAAGTTGTTGAATAATAGTCGAACTGGCGATCCCCTAATACGAAGCTGACATGTGCAGCATACGAGGCAGGCAACGTGCTTGTGATTCGACTTTCGGCGGTTCACCGAGCCTGCGCAGCTCAGTTGGTGGAGCGCGAGTCACGGAAAGACTCCTGTCGTGGGTTTGAATCCCACCGCAGGTTAGATTTTTCTAGCCTACCCCTTGCCATATTGCGGTGAATGCTTGGTGACGGGCTGATTCGGTGTGGCGCCTTCAATAGGCCTGGCGTACTTTAATTTATGTATGATTGTGCGTGATCGACTGGTCAAGTAAGGTGGAAATCTAATGCTGAAGTCCTTTGAACAATTTCAGTTTTTCCCACCTTCGCACGTTCTCCCGTCAGGCCCGATGGTGTAACCGGTTGGACACGAGCAAATGTAGGAAGCCATCACATTGATGCATATGTGAGAGCACGGTCGCTGGGTGGCGCACTCGTCCTCATCTGTCAATCAAAAGTCACACAATGTTAAATAGTGCGCGAATAAAAAGGGCGATTTTTATGACGTTTCAACTGTTCAAATGATTCGTTTACTTGATTGAGGTGGTTCAAACATGTTGTTGCAGTTCACTGTACAAAGCACCATTAGGAACCAGCACAATGCAAAACAACACAGTAACTAAAGATTTCAGCAATTTATACGTCAGTATACATAGTGTTCAGTCACACCCCACCTAATACCATGACAACGGTAAAAAATAATGGCCCGAAATAATCGTTTGCTGAAGCAATTCCCAAGAAATAGACAAATTTACATAATGTACAACTTCGCAATTAAAGCGAATGTAACTTTTTAAGCACTTCCTTTTTAGACAACAGGTGGCGCCCGCACTGTGACCGTAAAACGTCCTGCTCGACTGCTTTCAGAGTTAACACGAAATGCCATTGGTTGGTTTTCCGGTCACATGACAGGGTATACCACCGTTAGATATCACCATGGTAACCAGACCTGTGCAATAAGCTCCGCTCCGATGGAGGGTGAATCCCTCCGGACACCGATCACTGGGATCCCCTCTTCCGATCCTAACATCCATCTGGAAGAAGAGTTCCTCCTTGTCGATGTCGTAGTCGACGAGGATGTCACTTGCAGAAAGTCGCTCCACCAAATACGGCATCTGGAATTAATCGGGATTTGTTATCAACAGAAATTGGACAAATCACAAAGTTCAAAGTTCAAGGCTCCTTTGGGTAAACTGATGGGTCCACGGGGTTTGAAGTATACGTTTCATGGGCCTTTAGGTTGATTAATAGGTCGACTGGGGTAAAAGTGTGCGTTTTGGGGGCTCTGGATTAACTGATGGGTCATGGAAATAGTCCCATGTTAGACAGAAAAAGAAGATAAAAGGAAGAGACCACTGTGGTCCTATCAAGAAAGCTACAGGAATGAAGTAAGATCTATACAACTTTAGGGAAGTATGTACTTTAGAACACAATATCTAGCGCAAAAGTTTAATTAATGTTTACTATTACCAAACACAAGTCTTTAATTCAAACATAAATAAGAGTCAAAATTTAGGTTTAAGTATGCGTTTTTCTACAAACTGACTTTTCCCCTGGATGCGTTGTACGAGATTGTATGGTTCCATGTATAAGGCATAATGTAACCGTCCATTGCTATGAGGCGATCAGAATAAGCGTAGAGTGACCCATCTCCAGTTTGCACGTAATCCTCACTGTAATCCTGTCAAAGTATTACAGGTTAAACACCAAATAAATATTCTGGTATTTACTACAGTCACAAATTACACACTCTGAATCGTCGCAGTATTTTTACATTATTTAAAAATAAAATTTTAAAAATAAGGGTCCTTGCTACATTATAAGAAAATAACAGTTTATAAAATATACGATAATATAAAGTAAATTTTCCTACCATATATTTAAGATAGGGTTAAACCACGACATAATAGTAATTCAGTTTGCTACATATCAACTATAAACGACCAGTTTATTTGTGGCAACAAAACATTTACTAAAATATACTGAACAAGCGTTTCGTCCACCAGGTTGCATTTATTTGTAACGAATCAAGACAACTCTAATTTCCTCACACCATTTGCTCCCCCTACTAAACAAATATAACAAGCAAGAATCAAAAGGTCAACCTTGGGTCATATTTGTGTTTTTACCTTTATGTCGATATGAGTGAATGGATTAGTTTCAGGAACGTAACCATCCATCGTCACCTCCATCTTAAGTTTCCCGCTCGAATCAAGACCTCTTGCATTGTGGGACATTTTCACCACTTCACCACTCGCAAATTCAACCTACATCAGATAAAAACAATAGTAAGATATTCGCAAATGTATATGCATTACTAGGATCAGAACTACTGCGTTTTTGTAGACAGCCGTTCACACAATGGCCCTTTTTTATCAAAGCAATCAAACATGTTTTGTACATATATGCCAGGACTGGTGTATTGAAAATAACGAATATGGCTTTTATTCAAAATACCGTAAAAATAAAGTTGGATAACTGTTGAATATAGATGAAATGTCAAACATTATGGTTTTCATTGTATAAAAAAGTAGGAGTAGAAAAAACAAACGCTGTAACTACATGAATGTGGTATTTACAAGTAAATACATGCTAAGCCGAATTACCACACCGTACCAAACTTTTTTCACTGAGGAAAGTGTCTAGCCTACGGTAGGATTCCAACCCAAGACATAAACCTATGCAGGTCTGGATCTCACAACTCAATTCTTGCCAACAAATAACTTGATAAAGTGGACGATTTTGTAGATTATTATTCAAATCTCACCATGACCTCCCTGTCGAAAACTCCTTCAGTCAGTGTGTAACCGTTGTAAGCTCCTTCCGTTTCACGAGCCATTGTCCAATAAATCGGAGTTAGAATCGAAATCTGACTCTTCAAGTAAGGACCTTGACAACAATCATTTTAAATGTTGTTTGAAGCAAGGGTTGAGACAATTTCACTGAGTATATTCAATTGCTAATAAACGTTAACTTGACTTGACTTTGCGTGTGTTTCCAACAGTTTTGTGATTATTCATGTTCTGTTTCGGAAAAGGCATACTTCATTTTCACTTGAAATTGTCAACTGCATGTTTATTAAATTTGTTTGAAAGGCGTAATCTCATACTTTTATTTATGTATGCTTGCCGAAAAAGCGTACGTATGGGAACCCAAAACCAAATTTACATTTTTTGCACCACCTATTTACTAGTTCCCTTCGAATACGGAATAACATAATTTTCAGTTTTAATTTCTCACTACTCACCCACTGACGG
Source organism: Phallusia mammillata (assembly GCF_965637545.1). Lineage (NCBI taxonomy): Eukaryota > Metazoa > Chordata > Ascidiacea > Phlebobranchia > Ascidiidae > Phallusia > Phallusia mammillata. The sequence goes on from NC_137256.1 coordinate 1,910,112, forward strand.
AGGAACGTTCTTAATCACCGCTTGGATCCGGGTCAAATCGTCTCCTATATCGGTTCCATTCGCCGAAATATCGGATCCACCAAACGGAATGTCGTTGATGTTTCCGAACAAAATTCCCTCACCGTGCAGAGGACCACCTGTGGGGAAATTATGATAAGTGACGTAACTACATAGTGACACCCCACAAATTAGGTAATAGGGGTGTGTTTTTTAAGTAAAATCATGTATTCGCTTGTTGTCAGCTTTTGTTGTTCACAATAGATGCTTCCAGATTATTTTTACAATTTTGTCAAAGAGGAAAGGGTATAATCCATTATGGTTTCGCAGATAACAACATAAATGGTCGAAACGAATGTTTACATTAAATTTGTTCCCATTTTATTTAAATGTTTTTTAGTTTTATTCAGACATCACCAATTTTGTCCATGTGACAACTTGCATGACCTTGCACTCAGTCTGTTAATGTTCAGGCGATTATTTTTATTTTATCTGTTAATGTTCACCGAAATCCACAACTATATTTACCTTTACATTTTTCCATCTTACAAACATCAACTTGTGATGCATCTCCTGCACACCACCTTCCACTGTTGCTGGGAGGAGGATTTGTGCAAAATCTCCTCCTACTCCTAACTCCGCTCCCACAAGACTTACTGCAATCTCCCCAATCTCCCCACATCGCCCAGTTGCCGTCAACTGAAGAAGGAAACAAGCAGTTGAGTTAAAACGGGGTTACCCTTTGTCGAACAATGGAGGGTTTAATACATTATAACATCCTTAGACGATAAGATGAACATGAATTCATAACTGGGATCTGCCCTGAGCCGTCTACACAAGCTAGATTTTTCTAGGCTATGCCTTGCCATATGGTGGTGAATGCTTGTGACCGGTTGACTCGGTATAACGCCTTTATTGGGCCTGGCGTACTGTAATTCATTTTTAGACAAAAAACTAAAGAAATTAGTGTCTAAACGTATTTTACACCGCTTTTTATGTTGAAATTATTTCATCAAGGAATGGGGAACTGAAATTTTACCATCTGCCTATGCCAGTAAACTTAACCAAATTATAATTCTGGTAAATGTCTGTCCGGTTCTAATAAGCTGCATTTCATCACGTTTTTTTGTAGTTTTGTAGTGAAAATACTTAACATGTCCCGCCAACCTAAGCAATTCTATCACTGAAAACAAGCAAGTACCCGGACACGACCGAAGTCCACAAGATCTAATATCCGAATCGGAACCGGAACAGAATCTTCCTCCGAATCTTGGAGCCGGATTCGAACAGGATCTGTATCGGTTCCCTTGTCCTCCGCCACAAGAGCGCGAGCAAGAGCTCCAGGTTCCCCAGGTCGCCCAGTTTCCATTTACTGCGGTTAAAAATAGAAAAATATTAGCTCAGTGTAATAATTTGAAGTTAAACCTTTGTTACCATTATTGGAACAATATTTGTCATTCGTCTAAGCATGTGATAATTGCATCTTGAAAAATACAGCTACAGATTATTTAAAATAAGTCACTGGTAAAGCTAAACTGTTTAATTGGTACCTGACTAACCGAAACATAATGTAAAAAATGACAAGAATATTCAGGGCGCCTTATAGAGAAATGTACAACTTTCTGGAAAAAAGTAGTTTATATTCAGATTTCACCATGGCTGGGTTTGACTTCACTTCAAAAACTCATAAACACGACACAAATATGTTGTAAATAAGTTAAAATACTTCGAGACTAAACCTACTAAAAAGCTGCAACTAAAAAAAATACCAGATCAACATAAAATGACTCTTATAGCTACTGTAAATAATAATCTCCCAGATGACCCTGAAATCTAAAACATATTTTCAGATATTTAGTTTTCAGACTTACCGGAGCAAGAATCGATATTACAGTTGTCGAGTTGCCGGTTCGATCCCGAGCATGGTTCTCCTCCTGGACTCGGAAAAGGCTCGGAGCAGCTTCTCACTCTTGCTCTCACTCCTCCTCCGCAGGAGACGCTGCAGAACTCCCAACTTCCCCAACTCGACCAACCCCCGTTCACTGAAAATAGAAAATTGTTTTAAATGTGCTGGTCCTTTGGAGCTCATACCAAGCAAGAAGCAGTCAAGAAAGAAAAGTAATATTTTGACATCGACATAAACAAAGGGCAAAGTGGGAAATGTGTAAAACAATCTTGGTTTTTACATTCATTCATTTGAGAGTGACACAAGTTGCTGTCGAAATGTTATGTTTTATACTAATATAGTGGCTTGTTTGTTTCTGGTTAGGATTTTTAAAACCGTGAATTGTGTACAAGTGTAAAAAATACATAAGCAATAAAGCTTTCCATAGAATAAGTTAGTTCAGTGAGAAAATGTTTGACGTTTTGACACTCCTAACAATCTCCTGCTCCCTTTATACTATCTTTGAATGAAAAATAGAAACGCCTTGTTCAAACATGCTTGCTTTATGATTGGTTTGTGCGCTGCCATACAACTTTCTTGTGTATAAGCCAGTCAGTTCGCAAATGTAAGCCTTTAAAAGAGGCAACGAACACTGGAAGGCGGAAAATCGTACAGGCCAAGTTTTACAAGCCCATGCAAGTGAAAAATAAAGATTAAACTCCTGTACATTTAAAATGATTGAAACTTTTGAATAAAAACAACTTAGCAAAATTACCTGGGCACGATTTCACGTTGCACATTCTTGATGACGTTTCAGGGCCGAAGCACTTCCGCCCTCCACCGGAAGGAGGGGGATTGTTACAGTGACGTAATCGCAATTGTGACGCTTCACCACAAGTTGAAGAGCACGGCATCCATGGTCCCCATAGCGACCAACCACCATCAACTGGTTAAACATTAGAAAGGTTTTAAAATAAAAAACAAAATCTCAACAAGGTTTGCTTGGAAACCTACAGATTACAAATGATTCTTGTTTTATAATTGTTAAGTGGCTAAATTTAAAAATCTGGTTCAGTTGTATAGTTATATAATACAGCAGTGAAAATATAATTGTTGCAGCTAACTTAATTGCTACATAACATGGTACCATTTATCTCTGCTTTAGTTGCTGAACTGACAGACGAAAAATCTCTGGCGTGAAATATAAAATACACTTATGGACAAATTGTCAATAGTTAAATGCTTTTTTTCGATAAAACATTTTAACTTCAACAACTTCGCAAGATACGATAAAGAGAAAAACGAAACACGACTTACCAGCGCATCTCTGGCTTGCGCAAATCAATCTCTCACTTGCGTCACCATTACAGGGTAATCCCCCATGGTGAGGGGCAGGGTTGTTGCACTCACGTGACCTTGATCTGACCCCTTGACCGCACGTAACCGAACAATCCTCCCAATCGCTCCACGTGCTCCATTTACCGTTGACTGAAAGAAAAATTTGATGATTGGTAAAAACACAATGCGAAATTTCTGGATTTGATGCAAAAATTGTTGCAAAAAAATGTATCGTTTGTTAAGTCATCATAAGTGTCACTACTTTAGTTTTGTGATTATCAAACTTATTCTTTTAATGTGAATACTAAATGTGAGTAGTTTACAAATCTGCTAAGAGCAAATTAAGGATGACACCTTTTTGAAAGGCTACATTCTTCAATGTCATTCAGTTGGGGCGTATATCTTATTGCCTTGAGTTTTCTACATAAAAATTTAGACAGTTTTTAAAAAAAAAGAATAGTAAATATTTAAGTCGTCTTCAAACACACAGTCATGGAGTTTAATCCTATATCTTAATATCCTAAGTTGTCTACATCTGAGGATAAAAAAAAATAGTTTTTGAACGAATATATAGCCTTTGGGTTTGTTTATCTTAACTAAAAATCCTTAAACGTCTCATTAACCAACAACTAACATATCACCCACCTGGACATGGACCCTGTTCGCATTCTCTCGTATCTGTGGATGAACCCTGACATCTTCTACCCCCGTTTGCTGGGGGTGGGTTGTCACAAACCCTCTGTCTCTCCTGTTCACCAAACCCACATGTTGTCCCACAAGAACCCCAGATACCCCAATCTCCGAAACCACCATGAACCTGATAATGATAAATCGGTAAATATTAAAGACGGACTAATTAGTTTTTGTTACATTCTGGGAAAGAGTTGTCACAGAAAACACAAAAAGGAAAAATGGGGAAAAAGGGTCACAAAAAGCACAAGCCGTATGTATACGTTTAACATGTGCAGTATGTATGTATATGTTTTCCACTATCAATAGAAATACTGTAGCTGTAGCAATAAATATGAGTTTTGACACTTTTTTAACAACCTAATTGTAAACTTATACTATTCCCTAAGTTATTCATGCAAACTTTAATAATAAAATGTGCTCAAAAACAAAAAATTTTTGGACCGAACTGCTAGACTTAATATACAGATTAAACCTAGTTCTAAAAATAGTTGTACAAATGTCTACTCTTATGGTTGAAACAAGTCATAAAATCGAATTTGTTTTTTACCAAAAATACAATTATTCTAAAACGACTTTGAAAACCTACCCTTTAACCATATAATCATTTTACTTACCCTGACAGTAACCAGTGCATGTGAATACGCTGATCCCATGAAGTTGGTAGCAATGCATTCATATTCTCCTGTGTCATCCAATCTAGCTGTGTGGATGAGAAGTGACGAGTTTCTGAGGATGGAAGCTCTGCTGGGAAGAAGCTGTCCTCCCTTCGTCCATACTGAAACGACATTAAACCTCTGTCATGTTTGGCTTAATTAAAAGCATCACCCAATAAATGATAAGGCAGCCGCATACACTGCACACTGTTTCGACCTGTGAGGTCTCGTCAATAGCTGCATTGTTGACACCTTATAGGTCGAAACAGTGTGCACTGTTAGGGGCTTTTAAACTTTTCTACACAACTACCTATTTTGGAACAAACATAATTTAATGGCATCAAACTTATTGTGCGAGGAACGGCTTTCAAGTCTGTTACTCCTAACAAACTGGAGTGCCGTAAAGTGGCTGGCTACATTAGCATATTCGACCTATGTCTTGTCAAAAGATTCTGATGTCTGCAGCATCAATTTATGAACTGGTGTATTGTATAAAAACGTACTTTTTAACAAATGTTACGCCCAAAAGGGGCCAATGTTATAAGGCGCTCAGTTGTGACAGTTGACGGAGTAATATTTATGCTGTTGGTATTCGCAACGACAAGAACCATACATTTTGAATATGCTTGGGGAAAACTGTCCTAATTTCGCATTACATCGTTAGTTGACGATAACCGATATTGACAAGGTAATACTGAACATGATGACGGATAAAAAAGGTTACTCAAAAGTTCCTACAATCTTTAAGTATTTGGTTATTGCCTTTTTGCTTACTTTTGTGATGACGGCAACTTACCTATTTCAGGTTGCGGTTCACCTATCGCTTCACAATCCAGCAAAATATCGTTTCCTGCATCAACCGTTGTGTCTGTAGGTTCAGTCACGATAAACGGGGGCATTTCAAGGGTAAGTGTCTTGTCAATTTCCACCTACAAAAGTCAATTAAAACTCACATTAAAAAAGTAAAAATCTAGGACATTTTATTATATCACCTCTTTTTCTTCCTGTAAACTTTTAATTATGATGGTACAAAGTTTGAAATTAATGCCGTCAATCGCCATGATTATAAAAAGGATGTCAATGATATGCTGGGGTGATAAATATATTTCCAAATGCACCATTTTTTTACAAAAGCAATGAGACTGTTCTTCATTTGAAGTTATTGGGTTGATATAGTATGGAGGTATTTTGGGCAGGTAAAAAACAAAAATTTTAATTTCATAAATTGAGAATAAAACCAAAGCGTTGTTTAACAAATTTAAGGTTTCACGTTTGTAGGACAAAGGCACACTTTGTTACCAACTTTTAACGCATTTATGAATTTGCATTGACAAGTAACTAACGCTTTCATCTTACCTGGCCAGCATCATTGAAAGCCCTACAAGTATAATCTCCGGCATCGGACATCACTGTGTTATAAATAATGAGAGATCCGTTCCTGAATTGGCGGATTCTGTCTGTCAGCGTCACCACCTGAGTGAGATAAAATAAAAAGAAATATGACGATCAGGATGAAAATAACATTTGAGTAAAAACGTAGTCAAACTGGTAAAATTGTAATGTTGGCTGAGTAATTAAAATGTCATAACAGAGTACAGGAATTAGCTTGTGTAAGAGATTGATTGAGTAAGCGTACTTTATTTGATAAAACGTCCCTACCCCAAACAATGTTTGGCCAAATTTGGAATCACCTAAATCAGCGGTCCCCAACCTTTTTGTTGCTGTGACCCCAAGGATAAAATTAGTGGTATATATTAAAATTTGTATAGCTCTATATCAGGGGTCACCAAACTTTTGTCACGGCGGGCCAGATAAGTTTAATAACGCTTCGCGCGGCCGCATGCCCTAGCACTGTCTTTCCAAACTTAGCCCGCTGGGCGATTTTTATAAGTGCGCCAAAATGGTCTTTCTACAATCCCATTTAACATCTGGTGATGCGAATGTTAAACTACATAGTTAGTCTCATATTAAGAGAAATCCTTGTATATTACGTCACAAGTAACCAAAGAAGGCAATTGTTTGTGCACAATTAACACTTGTCTGTGACGCAACAAACTGGCTTTAAATCAATCCTGGGCGTTGTTATCCTATGTAACTAGATAATATCAATTGTACATATCGTGACAGGAAAGTTTTCGTAAGGAGTATATTAATGTCTGAACTCTGAATATTACAAAGTTATCAGTACGATTTGGCATGAAAATTAAAATAACTTCGCGGGCCGTGGTGACCCGTGCTCTATATTAAAGACCCACCCGAGCTGTAGTTACTATAGTTTAGATATTAGTTAACAAACAAGGGCGTGACTGAATGTTGAGTACTGTTCTTTTGTATTCTATTTGTTTAAATACATTTTAGACCAAAAGGCTTAATGTTTTGTTTACTATATATTTTTTCAAAAATGAACTGGTCCATAAGTTATTTTTTGGGGGTCTTGTGGTTCATGGCCAAAAACAAGTTGGTAACCATGCTTTCGGCGACCCCAGGCAAATTGTCAGGTGACCCCAGTTGGGGTCGCGACCCACAGGTTGGGAACCGCTGACCTAAATGAATTCGGTTAAAAATTACAAAAAGTTTTAACAACAAGAATATTTAAACAAGTAACAACAGGAAAATACAAAAGCTTATAAACGTACACATTACTTAGGCAGAGCTACTGACACTGAGCTTCACCTTCGGCTCGACCTGGGAACTTCTGGTAGGTGGCGCAACAGAGCATAGGCGTTTATGGTGCTGTTACAGCAATTTGGGTTTATGGTAAGAATAATTGCTGAGTCAGCACCATAAACGCCTATGCTCTTTTGCGCCACCTACCAGAAGTTCCCAGGTCGAGCCAAAGGTGAAGCTCAGTGTTAGTAGCTCTACCCATTACTAAGCAGCTCGAAACTTGTTAAAACTTACATTATTTCAACAATACCCCGATAAACTAAACACACGGGAATAAATTAATTAAAATTTAACACATTTAGTGATTTTACTGTACACTAAATATAAATGGCAACAATACATACCTGCCCATCCTTCATCCAAGTGATTACAGGTCTCGGGTCGGCTCTCACCGGGCAATCGAGCATCGAATTCCCGCCGAGTTTGTCGACTTGCTCGGGGTTAAATTCTCCATCCATGACTGGCGGGGATCGAACCCGAACAAATGCAACGGCACTTCGCGCCCCAGCAGGATTTATTGCTTGGCACAAATATCGACCAGCGTCCAATGGACGAACATTCTCAATTACTAATCTGTGATTGTAAAAAAAAAACTTATGAGACATTTGTATTATGTAGTAATTAAGTAGGCAACTTTAATTTGGGTATCATAAAACACTCTTTGTAACTGACGTTGGATAAATTTTGTATCTTTTCAACTTAATTTTTAATCAAAATATTTAAATTAAAAAATTAGGTATTGTTTAAGCTCATTTCTCGCACACAAACTTAAAAAAAAAATTTTTTGGGGGGGTCTTACAACTCAGGAAATATTTGGTTTCCTGCAGCTATTAAGGGCTTTACGTATTCAAAACGTGATTGCGAGAGAATTTATAAAATGGTGAATTCACGTTTAAGTACAACTTTAAGTGTTGCATTAACCATAGTGTGGATTTAACATTGATTTTTTTTTAAGTTATGCATTATGCATCTGCCTATCGGTAATATTCATCACAATATTATCGTCAACATTTATCACGAAATCATGTGATACTATCATCACAACATTATCATCTGTATTCGATACAATATCATCAACATTGATTTCATTAGCATTTCAATTCATTAGGTATGATTACCAACATTCATCACAATATCGTCATCAACATTTATCACGAAATCATGTGATATTATCATCACGAAATCATGTGAACACGAAACCTACCTGCTCTGTCCTTCCGCCACCATTTCACCAGGCACATCTTGTTCCTCGAATCTCCACGTGATATCGGGTGTGGGGATTCCCCGAGCGGTGCATTCCAGTTGCAGAAGATCACCAGCATCAAGTTCAGCATCCTCTGGTCGTTCGACGATGATGGGAGCCACTCGGACCAGAACCTGAAACGTGTGAGGTTCGAGTTTTGAAAGCTTGATTGGAATTATGCAAAGTTTTAACCGGCTTTGGGAACATAAGACTGGGATACTTGAAACAGAATATTTGCATTTTCTTATATTACCAGTTAAAATAAACGTACATATACAAGCTATTGCTGACAGGCATAACATCATTCTTTTTTTCCTATGTTTATCGCGCAAAGTGCTACGCGCATTCAGTGTTATTTACCATGACAAAAGCGACCGGCATAGGACGTCGAAACGTCGGTACAAAAATGCAATTGCCAGAAGAGCTTTATAAACTTAAAATAAACGCATGTTAATTACTGGAATCAGTCCTAAAACGTTCATGCAGATCATTGATCACGGTAGACCTGGTGTTTTATCATTTATATTATTACGGTCATGTGGTTTTTACCAAAATATAACAATTCATTCAACAAAGTAAGACATATTGATAAGCTGCAGACAGTACACACTATTTCGAACTATAAGTCATATTGCCTACAGACTTAAGGGAGATACAGACTTAGTTTTTATTCAAGTCGCAACCAAGGTATTAGTCCGACTAACGAATATGCCCTACCATTGAATTAAGAACTGTTCTGGTGCAATGACAAAATGGGCGCAAACTAAGGTAGCTTTTTATTGTCGGGATTTTTTTGCTTTTTGTGCTTTAAAAGAAACCCTGTTTCTTTCACAAACCTGAAATTCGACTGAGCTTCTCCCGGCATCGTTCATTGCAGTTGCGATGTAATGTCCGCTATCCAATGTTTGTGAATTGTGAATCACAAGTGATCCGCCTCCTGATTTCTGAATTCTCAATCCGTCGAGTTCAACCTGAAATATCACAAGTTTGGGGTTTACTTCACCTGTGCATACTATATGACGGCAAATTTTCTAATCTCAAAATCGTTTGCCTAAACTGGTGTAAAACCTAAATTGTCAGTTTTCTAATAACTTTGGTTCTATAAATAAAAAGAATTTTCTTCCCAATTATTCCATAAAACAGATTTTAGAAACTGACTAAAAACGGCAATTGTTTAGGTAGTCCTTAAATGTTGATGGCATTATGCAAAGTCTTTAGTCAAAATATACAAAAAAAGTATTGGTACATAAGTTACGATCAGCAAAATTGTTTTTTTTTCGCCTGTTCTTAACGTTTAAATTGCGATTTATCTCCTGGTTAAAATGTATATTCAAAAATAAACCAATAGTTTTCACCTCGAGTCCGTCTTTGGTCCAGGCCACTTGGGGTCGCGGTTTGCCGTCCACCGATACTGGGAGGGAAATGTGCTCCCCCTCGTTCACTCTGACGTCAGTGTCACGTGTTGCTAGAATCTCGGGCGGTGATTGGACGACGAGACGGAAGTAGTGCGTGACAGTGCCGGCGGGGTTACGTAAGGTCACGGAGTAGAGACCTGAATATATCGAAGAGGTTTACTTAGCTTAGTGTAAAAAATAAAGTGTTATGTAGATTGTATAAAATTACTTTAATCAGACTAATGCATTAGACCAGGATTGGGTATCTATTTTTCATGAAGGCGACCTAACAATGTACATTCGAGGCCACAGGTTCCCTATAACTGCTTTTGACCATTATTCGCGACCTACAAAACTTTACAATGGTTTTCTGTGTAGATTAGCATTATCTGCAAACTTTTGGATTAATGCCTCATTACAATACATCATTGACTAATTTACACCTGGCAATTGCGTTCACACAATTTTACGCCTTTTTCGGATTTTTGCTATAAATTGTCCCCTTAGAATTGTGGACCGAATTTGTAGTAAATTTTTCACCCACCTTCGTCAGTTGGAGACACAACAGTGATCTGAAGGGCGCCATCTACCGACTCAAGCTCAATACCGTTTCTAGACCACACGATGTCAGGCGAGGGATGACCCAGTGTTACCACAGGAACAAGTAATGACTAAAAAGAAGGTCAACATTTATTTCATGTTTTCATCTTGAGCATATTTCAAAACAAATCCACTTTAAAGGGCTTTAAGTCACACAATAGCCTAATAGTAAAAATGACACAAAAACAAGCAAAAAATTACATTATATTTGGTATTTAAACTAACCTCTCCGACTGTGACAATCTTTGTGTCAGGAATGACAACTTTAAACCGTGGAGCAGTGAAAACATCGAGACTTAAATCTTTAAATGCAACACCTTCGATGTTTTGCGCCACACACGTGTATGTACCAGCATCATTTGGCTGAAAAAAAAAACAAGATTACTTTTAGTCTTTGTTTCACGATATTCGAACCCAGGACGCTTTCAATTACGTTTGGAAATAGGCCAAGCGCCCTGGATCATTCAGCCAAGTCGCTGCCTAAGTTGTAAAGCTGGGTCTGTCAGGGGTGCAATACCCAACACGTGCGTATTTAAAATATTTGCCAAAAACTTGTAATGTATTTACTTCTGTTGCAGAAACTATACTGAGATAAATAAAAAATAACACAAACCCAGCGTTGAAGTTTTCCAGACAAGTAAATAAACGTAATGATAGGAAACTTGACTTCACCTCTGCTAAACTAATCAGCAAACTGTTGTCATTGAGATAAACCAGCCTGTCTCCTCCCCTTTCCACAACAGTTGCTCCTTTGCGCCACGTAACGGTCGGTGTTGGGACGCCAAACACGTCGCAAGGTAGCGACATAGAGTCGCCTTCGAACACTGTCCAGTTGGTCTGAGTGTCACGGATGTTCGGTGGAATCCGCACTTGTAAGGCGACGTCATAACTCGCGCTCCCTGGACACCAAGCGGCAAAGTTCAAAAGAGTTGAGGAGGTCAATTTAAGAAGATATTTAATTGATGTTGAATTGTTGTTTCTAGTTGTCCACAGTCAAATTAATTGTGGTGTTTCAAGCAAATTTATTTGAAAGCAAAAGTCTTTGGCATAAACTGAAACATACCTTATTCGACAATACTGTTGTGGCATATTAAACCTAATTTAAAACGTTATTGGAATCCTATCGTAAAAGCCAACTTGCAAAGACAGAACAGAATTTTGGGAGTGCAGCATTGGGGGCTTTTGCTGCTATGCACCAGTGTGTGTAAAATTATTCAAAGAATACATTAAAAACCTAAAAGCGACATTGCCGTGTTTTACTTTTTGTAAACACTTCAATTTTGTTTCTCTATACGGCTAGGGATAATACATTTGCCACAAACCTGCCATATTGATTGCTGTGCAAGTATAAGTTGCATCATGAGATAAACTGATGGAAGGAAATACGAGACCGTTTGTTGAGTCAATATAAATGTCGTCCAAACTAGAAAAAAAATTCAAAACATAGGAGCAATTTAGTCAATCACCCAAACATGTGCTGCCAAACATGTTTCCAAAACTGAAAAAATAATTTATTGCTGTCATTCTGTTTTTTTTTTTTTTTTATTCGGAATGAAACCAATTCTTGGTTAACAAATAAAATAGACAAATTTAAAAAAAAGAAAGATTGTGTACATAATTTTTTTTTAAGTTTTTTTTATAATAGTTTTTTTTTGACTTTTGTTTATTAATTTAAACAATATATTTTTTCAATTAAAGACACTGGTAACTTACTTGTCGATGTCACGTCCGTTCTGCTGCCACGTCACTTCCGGCTGGGGCGTGCCTGTGACGTCACAAGGGATTCGCAGATAAACGTTTGGTTGTCTGACGTATTCAGTGGGTGCGTCCGATATTCCGGGAGCGACTGAATGATAAAATACAACGTGCTATAATTTGTGAAGTTAAATTATATCAGCAATGTTTTGGGCCAATGTACAAAAAACTTGGAGGCTATTTTTAAGAACACTATGTATTGATTTGAAAAGTAGTTAAAAACAAAAACAAAACTGCTAGAGGTATTGTATATAGTGAGCACATTCTATTGCCATCAATTAAACAATCGCTGTTGTCGTCATGCTTCGTTTAGTTAAAATTAACAAAAACACAATAACCAATATTTTCGAAATACAGAAATTGGTAGTTGTTAAAATCGACGTATTTTGCTTAGGACACGCTTGGGTTATAAAACATGCATACTTAGTGAATACAAAAAAATATACATCAGACACAGTAGATTTTAAAAGCCGGCATTATCATAAAACAAGACGGAACAGATACTTGTATGATTTTTCAAGGTAAACACTTACATTATTTAAACCTACATAGCACATACAAATACAAGTTAACAACAATCCTAGGTATTTATTGGTTGAAATATTTTACCATGCAGAACTCATGCAATCACTAGTTAACAAGAACGCACCTTGCACAAACAACGTAACATCCCTGTATATGTGACCAGCCGGGTTTGAGACCTGACATCTGTAATATCCAGTATCAGTCACAGAAGCTGAAGCAATACGTAGTGATCCACTGCCCAGTAAACTGTCGATAAAAAGCATGTAAGTTTGGAAATACAACTAATACGTGTAATGGTTTCTTCGTAGAACTAGCTCATGTGGCCAATTTCTTCTCACCAGCTGCACTGATGAAACGCTTATAGGTCAAAACATTGTGCACTGTCTGTGGCTTACTTATCATTTATTGGCTCGATGCTTTCATATTGACAACTACGATTTTTCACGGATAACAAGACATGACAACATTAAACTTTAGTGTTGTTTAGTAAATTTATATCAAAGTCTTCGGTTGGCCAAAACATTAAGCCAATATGTTTGACAATATTTTGGTTTTTCATTTTTGATGGTTTGAAATAAAAATGTTTTACTTAAATAGACTAATTATCCGTTGCAAAATGTGTAAAAAAATGGGTTTACTCGTATTAACAGCATATGTTGCTTTCTTCGACATATCACAAAACAAGGCATTGATATTTGCTTTAGGATTTATTAATATTTACTGTAGGTTAGTTTATGTTCCAACAAATTTTGTAAAAATGTTCTCCACCTGATCGAAGGGTCTCCCCTCACGTCAATCTCTTCTCCGTTCTTTGTCCAGGTTACTTCGGGTCGTGGAAGACCGGTGACCTCGCAATCCAGGGTCACGGGGTTATTCACGTTCGCTGTGACGTTGGTTGCTCCAGGAAGAATGTTTGGTGGAACTTAAGAAAAAAAAAGATTGAAAACTTTGAACCTTTTAGACGTCCATTTCTAAAACTGTGGATCTCAAACGACAGAAACTATACTGGTGTATCACGAGAAATCGTTAGGAATTGCTGATTATAATTGTTCGTCTGGGCAAAAATACAATTTCTTTTTAATCTTAGCCAGAGTTTTTTCATCATTGACCTGGTCAGCAGTTACGTCATAATTAGTACTTTTGTTACGTCATAATTATTACCTTGTACGTCAAGCTCGATTATTCTTCGGGCGGATCCGGCTCCGTTTGATACTAGACACACGTAACGACCTGCGTCATCAACCTGAACCGATTCCACAATGACGGAACCGGATAGATGGAAATCGAATCTTGCAGGTGTGTTGTTGCTGGATATGAGAGTGCTGTCTTTTCTCCAAGATACCTGAAGTTTCGCAGATTTTTAAAATTGACTTAAAATGTGTTTGTGTGTCTTTTTAAAGCTGTCGGTAAGAAATTTACAAAATTGTTGTTGTGAAAATAACTTTTGGTTTTATGATGTTATCAAAGAAAGATTTCATTCGAAAATAACCCGACAAGAATGCTTTATGAAAAGACAATTTTTGGAAATTATTGCAAATCATTCAACAATCGTGGTTTCTATCATCAGTACAGCGTGTACAAACCATACACAAGCCCTCTAAAAGCGTTTTTTTTTATAAGACTCAAAACTATATTTTTACAACAAACTTTTTAAAAACAAAACAACCAGGGAGCTCAAATTGAATAAGTTCCATTACAAAACATCGTTTGTCAGGAATCGATAAAGCAAACAATACAATGGTTGAAATGAACTTACTTCAGGGATAGGAACTCCTCTCGCAACACACGGGAGCTTAATAGTGTCACCTAGCGTCGCAGTGATGTCAGTTAGTCCGCTGTCGATTGTCGGAGGCTCGTAAACTGATAAATGAATATCCTGAGAAGTTGTACCTGTAAAGTTGTGGTAAATTTGTTACTTGAAAGCAACCACTGTACAAGTGAAATTTTGAACATACAGCAAAACTGTTAATTTGATTTATCATGTTCTTTAGCACCAAGAACAAAAATACAAGGATATTTTAGGAAACAACTAAGGAACACTATGCACAGACTCAACAGGTAATTTAATTTCAAACTAACTACCAGAGAGCTCTCTGACGATTAAAAGACCAACTAAATGAAGGGGCCATTACAAGTCAAAGAGGATAATCACTAGGTCTATTACATCTAAGGAAACAGATTCCACATCTACAACCTACATCTATCAGCTGGTAAACTTTCTTTCGAAATGAATAAGTGGACAACTAAAGGAAGATAAACATGTGACTTTACACATTACCTGCAATGTTGGATGCGATACACGTGTAATCTCCTGTTTCTGAAACTTGTACATCAAGAAGCGTCAAAAATCGCCCTTCGTTGTTTAACTGTGAAATATTTTCCATGTAATGAAATAATCAATATTTTGAGCATGGCCCAAGTTTCTAATGCAATTGGCAGAAAAAAAACGACACAAAAAATGCCTCACGGGTAAAATTCAAGCGGTTTTAGTAAGTAAAGTTCACTTTTTTAGTTTAGTTTATGTTTTACTGGGCCTCGTCCTATTTTCTGTAACTATATTGAAACCCAATTTAAATCCTATAGCCTAAAATAAAGTTTCTATATTTGACTGTCGGATTTCAAATCTATCGGTAAAATTTAAGTAGGAAACAAATTATTTCAAGGTTTTCTCCAATTTATTTTCTTCCACCTGTCTTCCGTTTTTGAACCAAGTCCAAGTGGGGGGTGGAACCGCATCGGAGCGACATTCCAGTATGACGTCATCGCCCACAACCGCTGTGACGTTGCGATCTGCACTGTCGATTGTGGGGGGAAGGTTCACTGTGACGTCATAATCCTTTTCGACTGTTCCGGCGGGTGACGTAGCGAGACAAGTGTAAGTTCCTTCGTCTGAAAGCTGGAATAAAAGAACAAAGTTATTAACTATTACAATATATTATTATGTTAACATTCTAAAGTAAAGATCACTGTGGCTATTTTATTAACAGTTTTTGTTTAACAAACTGAAGGTTTAAGAAAATGGAAAAAGAATGCACTAAAAATTTAGGGATTTAAAAAACAAATTATTTATCGTTGAGAAAATGAAAGGACTTGACCTTTAAGTTCCAAAACAGCATCCGTTAGCATGTAGCGACCCCTGTCGCTTATTTATTTCTTACGAAGCGTGACGTTTGCCTTTTTCGTTTGGTGCGCACATTTGCTATGCGTTTGGTTTGACGCGTCATTCTATTATTTGCGATTGAAATAAACGGACGCTTCAAGCACATAAATTCTGGCATCCCTGTTACTTAATACTATTTTAAAGCACAAAAAAGTGATTTAATAACTTAATAAAACCAACAAAGTAATACTTTTTGGAAAATTTATTAAGGTTAAAAAAAATGTTTATTTTTCGTTGATGAAATGGATGAAAATATTTGATAAAAAGACTAAGCTATTTTGTATCAAACAACAAACAAAACGTTAGGATATAAATCCTGACATCTTTTTGACATTATTTGTTTTATTTAAATTAAGTGAATACTTTTAATTGAATAAAACTCAATATTACCTGAGCGCTTGCCACAAACATTCGACCTCCGTCATCAGAAATCCTCGTGCTGTCGACCAATGGCTGATCGTTCTTTGACCACGTGACCACCGGAATAGGGACGGCTGCTGCGTCACAAATCAAGCTTATTACGTCGCCCACGTTCACACTGATTCGTTCGGTTCGGTCGGAGCCGTCAATACGCGTGCGATCTGGAGTGGGTGAAAATAAAATATAATTTCTCCGATTTTTATGATCGGTAGTTATTGTGTACATAGTTATAAATGGGCTGACTGTCTCAAATCGACGTTTTTTGAATTGTACACAAAACAACTCACCATAAACTTTCACATCAAAGTCTTTGTTCTCATTCCCAGCAATAGAATTTGCCATACAACTGTACAATCCAGTGTCTCCCACTACAGCACTGCTGATAAAAATCTGCTGCGACTCGAGCAAGGTTCGAACCCGGTCCGCAGGATTACCTGTGATGTCACGAAGAGGAGATTCGTCCTGAACATTTAACAAAAATGTTTTCGGTCAAATCTTTTTATTAAATTCTTTGACAGAGCAAACGATGCTCTTCTATTTCGCAAAATGCAAGTTATTCAACGTTAGCAGTGTTAAATTTAACTCGGAGACCCAGAGAACGAAACTTTAACTATAAGAAAGAGAAAAAAAACTAGTGGAAAACCAACAAAATCGACCGTCTTTTTACCCAATTTACCAAATTTTGGCAACTGCGTTTGGCATCCCTTTTTTCTTAATTAAAAAAATTAAAAAATTAAACATAAAATAAGAGTCTAGCCGGGACTTTTACATTGTCAACGTTTTAAACTTACAAAAACGGAGTACATTAGTGAACAACATACAAAGACCTGACAGATAGACCGCATATGACGTAACAAGTAATTACGTCACTTACCTTGCTCCATGAGACCCCTGGTGTTGGAATTCCGATAACCGAGCAATCCAGCATAATTGGTTGTCCGACAAATACCGTGATCTCATCCGATTCGGGCGAGAGGAACATGGGTGGAACTGAAAATATACGAACATTAGCAGTGACTTCAGGTATTATTTAGGAAAGCAAAGCAAAAATCGACAACTCTGATAAAAAAGAAAGAAAAACGCAATGTATAAATCACAGCTGTCAAATCGGTAAGCTATCTGCTCACTTACTGAAAAATAAAAAGTGCAAACAGCATATCCCAAAAATAAATGTGTAAGTATAATCTACCAGCAACCACCAACTTGTAATACAAGGATAGCAGGGGGGGCCAACCTTCTACATACCATTCGCCAACTTTTTAACATACTGTGTTGGATGCGCCATATTTATGTGTTTTTCTCTATACCTGCTGTATTCATTTGGACACAAAATGGCGTCCATGACGCTCTATCGCGTAACAATGGGTTGGACTACTTGTGTTTTAGATATACTTTGACCGGAACGAGCCGCAATTGTAAACTGACAAAAAACGTGGTGACTGGTGATTATAATTTTTTCATATTTTTAACTGCAAGAAGAATAGTGGAAATAAAGATATGTTTGAATAATGTTGTGCATGAATATATATGTATATAATTAATAGGGCTGGCTTACTTTATTTATTTATTAGTTTATTAATTTAATTTTCATGATTATCAAAAGAAGGCAATGCGCCATAGGTTGGCCACCACTGGACTGCAGGAATCAGCCTGTGTAACAGGGCGGTGACCAACGGAACTGTCTTCACTTATTATCAAATATACAAAATCAAGAGAGGCGGCAGACGACCATTGTCAGTGAAATATTTTATTATTATTCTTGTTTCACATTTTACACTCACCGTAAACGTCAAGTAGAAAACTGCTGCTTGCACTTCCAGCTTGATTCAATGCCACACAGCTGTAAGTTGCACTGTCTGTCTCCTGTAAGAATGTTGTTATCAATTTACGATCGTTTTAAAGTAATTCATATGCATATTGCAATATATTTCAGCAGGTAGAATCACAGGAATCCGCAAACAAGTCTTTAAATATCTTGATTAAAATCAAATCTTCCTAAAATGGTTTGTATTGATTAAAACATAGATGATTAGTTAAAATCATCCGTAGAGCTCCTGACTTTACACTCGGCAATACTTGTGTCGTCATATGTCTATGTTTATTCAACTTAAAAGACAAACTTCCAACTTTCTATCTAAGTCAACATCCACATGTACGCCTGAGGACTGATCTCAGTATGCATATATTCATCTTAGGTGATAAGATCGCACTGGCAAACCCCTACTACGAAGCTGACACGTGTAACAAACAAGGCGGACAACGGAGCTTGTGATTTGACTTGAGCCAATGTAGCTCAGTTGGCGCGACCTCCGCAAAGACCCCTGTAGTGGGTTTGAATCTCACCGCAGGCTAGAGTTTTCTAGTCTTCGTCTTGCCATATATGGGATAGCTTGGGAGACTGGCTGATTCGGTATAACGCCTTCAATGGGCCTGGCGTACTGTGATAACCCAACATTGGTTGTTGTTGTTGTTCACACCCCAACTTACATGAGCGTTTAAGATACGAAGTTGTCTTCCTCCCGCCAACATTTGAACTCGATCTGAAAGTTCAACGGCTCGCGAATTCTTCAGCCATCGAATCTCAGGTGTGGGGTATCCCCCTTCGACGGGACACTCAAAAGTTGTCAGTTCACCTGCGAGAATCTGTTGAATGGGAGAAGAACAGTAACGTTACAGGCTTGTATATAACTAAAAAATCTGCAGTAATTTGGCGTGATAGTTAATAACATTTATCATTGACAAATTCATAGTAAAGGCTAGAACCACCAATAAATACTCATTGAAACGTAGCAATAACTATTACAACAACATATGGTTGAGATTCCAACCAACAACTCTCGGACATTGTCATTTTTTAACTTACCTCTGTATGTGGAATTTCATCTTGCTCTCTCATCACTGGAGGAACCAGAACTCTGACAAAGAAGTTTGCTGTTTCGGTTCCAGCTACGTTATTCGCTTCACAAATGTATTCGACACCGTCTGGTACCTGGAAAAGTTTGTTGCACAATTATAAAGCCATTTTGCCGAAATAATTTTCACAAAATCGGGGTTAAAATCGCCTACTTGCAGCAAAATCAAGACTGAAACTGAGCGGATTCGTACCAAATTGAAACAAAATCAGTCACTACAAATATACGTATATTGATGTCGCCAGTTCTTGACAAAAAATTCCAGATTTAACAAAACAAAATATGTAAAAATCGGTTCACATTTGTCGTAACATCTGATACGTTATTCCGAAGCTTGCCCTGACTGTTCAATTACATTAGGTTTAGATTCTTTCAGTCTTGATTAAACCGTTAAACAAGGGCTCATAATTTTTCTTTCGATTTTTTATGTTTAACTAATCATTAAAAGTCCACAGTTAAAGTCTCACGTTTTGGTCAAATTTTGAAATAATCAACTTTGGAAAACTAACTAACATGAGTGTAAATTTGAATAGTTTTAAAGCACTCTTTCTTGACCAAGCACATGGAACAAACAAGCGCTAGACAGAAAAAAAGTACAGACTAAAACATTATTTGTAAAAAATATTTTCTACCTGAGCTGAAACAATAGTGAGCGCCTGCCCCTCATCCGATAAAAGGAGATTATCATGCGAGTCTGACGTCACAATCACGCCGTTCTTATACCATTGAACCACAGGGTGGGGGATTCCCGTGACTAAACATTCCAGACGCGTGTCGTCATCCTGTATGACGTCAACGTTTCTTGATGACGTCACAATTGCGGGTGGGACTAAAATTACAAACAAAAGAAAAGTTTGACATAGTTTTTGCTGATAATTAAATAAATGCAATTGCGAATATGTTTGTAAAAAGCAACATGTTTTTATGCGTAATAAGTAATAATGTCAAGATTAATTGCCGAATATAAAAAGAATCTAGAATCCCATTTCAACAACTATACACATCCAGTGGTGGCATTTAGCCGGTTCGCAGTTCTATAAAACCGTCACACGAAATGATATGAGATCAGCTAACCGGTTAGCCTTACTGGTTACTGTCAATTTGACCAACAGAACCGGCTGAAAAATATGACTTTTGTGACAGAACCGACTGACAAAAAATTTGAATTCCACCACTGGATATAGCATCCAATTTTAACAACTACATCGGTATATTTACTAGGGATGCCAAAACTGCAAATGTTCTGTTTGGTCGAGCACCGAGCATCTCACTTTAATACTCGGTGCCCGACCGAGCACGCTCGGTGCATTATGACGTCACAAAAGTCCCCTTTCTACGTTTTAGCTCTACAAGGTCTCTTACGTCACCGGCGGTGTTTTATTAAGCTGTACATGCCCATAAAGTACGCGTTTTCCCACCATCTAGTGCATTTGAAAAATCATTCGTTTTTGTTCATAGATACCCTTTAGAACACTAGTTACATATGTTAGCAGGGCATGAATATGCAAATTTAACGCTCGGGTCAGTTTGTGCAACTGCTCGGCTGAGCACCGAGCATTGAAAACAGCGATGCTTATACCGAGTACTCGGGTTCTGGCTCGACTCGGCCCATCCCTAATATTTATCATGGCAATTAATATCCTAGAGCTGTGTTAAATGTGTACTGTTTGAATTTTTCTCTGTCATGCTTGTCATAAGAATTTTTTTGTAAGATTCTTTAGCGCTAATATTTTATGGAATGTTTATATGGGGGATATTTGTAGTTAGCTTTTCTTGAAATCAAAAGCACCAACAAAGGACGGTTCTAACTTGGAATTGTTTTTCTCACCGTTTATTCGCAGATTAGTGATCTGATTATCTTCACCGACAATATTCGATGCATGACACACATAAGCTCCTGTGTCATATTCCTCGGTTTTGCCTGTGAAATATAAAAATGAATACATGATCGACTCTCGTGCTTGCTAAATGGGTTTTGTCCTTCCCACGTAAAACGCAAATCAGCTCAAATTAAACTAATACAGTTTAAGTTGCAGACAGTGCACACTGTTTCTACCTTTACCTCTCATCAGAGCAGTTGGTGATGATGAGAAATGCTTGGCTCGACGTTTTTACATTAATACAGTTTAGTTTATAAATAGATCTTTGATCAATACAAAACTGCTAGAAAAATCTCTGTCAGTTCATGTTTTTGATCAAATTAGTTTTTAGGCAATGTAGTGTTCCTAGATTTTTACCAAGTGTTTAATTTTTAATCCTCCACTCTAAAACACATCATCAGGCTAATTAGCGCCACCTACCGATTTGCAAGATGGTACCACTCGACCGCAAGGTGACGCGCTCGTCAGTTCTCAGCAAAGCTCCGTCCTTCATCCACGTGATGGTTGCCTGGGGAACGGCGTACACGTCGCAAGAGAGCGTAAGAGAGCTACCGAGGTTTGTGGTTCGATTCCTCACATCTGCACCGAATATGTTCGGGGAAACGTTCACTGATACTTGGAAGTTTCTGCAGACGAACATTTAAGTTATCACCCAAAGTTAACTGCAGACCGTTTCAGTTATTCGCAAATTCCGCTTAATTGCATATAGGGAACAGTGGTTAATTGTTTGATACTAAAATTGTTCCGGTTATTCGCAAAGAGCAGAAAAAGGTTAGGCTTCAACTATCAATAAACGTCTATACAATGCAATAATCAGCCACATTTACAAGGTACAATGTCAAACCCAATAATCATCAACACCAAATACCATGATGCTAACAAAATAAGACTTTCTATTTGACCAGTTCGCGATTACAGGAGTTGGGATGGCATAAATTTATTTATTTTAACATCAAAAACCGACCTGGATTTGATTCCCGCATCATTTGAAACTGTGCACACATAACTTCCAACATCCGCTTCTTGTGCATCGTTAAGGATGAGGACTTGATCGTTGGATAAAAATTCAATCTTCCCATCCTGTGTATTAAACCAATGTTTAACTTTCATCAACCGACATATTCCATGAAGTTATTTACAAGCTGATCAGGCATTGTGTGATCTATCAGTATTGCGTAAAAGTTTGAACACAAACGATGTAACGTAATACATTATGAATGTAAATATCTACGTCACCAACATACCAATGTTACGTCACATTCCTGTAACAAACTTTGACGCCATTTCATTGCTACGCAACCCCAATGCTCGTCATTGGCCAATATAAGCTACGTCAAGCGACTGTTACGTCACCTACAATCAAGAGGCCACGGCACATCAACTTATTGCAATGTCACGGCCATGTCATCCAATACTATCTTCAGCCGTGGTACGTCATCCTGTTGCTACGTCATGTAACTATTACGTCACGACCATTTACGTCACTTACCAGTGTTGGGGCGACAGGGACGCCGTTCTTCGTCCATTGAACATCGGGTAGAGGAACGGCATCAACCTCACAACTGATGGTGGCATTTTCACCTCGGTTTACTGTGATGTGACCCACACTGTCGGGCAGCACTGGTGCGATGTGGGTCGTTACTTCGTATGTCTTGCGAGCCTGGTACAGAAAATACGTGGTTATGTGCAAGGCGGGGTTCGAACCAATAACCTTCGGACCCGATTTAAGAAAATTCTGTATTGGTTTTGTGACAAAGTTGCATTTATACAAAAACTTCCTGGAAGAAACAGCATTCTTGCCCAAGAAGACTCAACGGCATGCGTTTGCTTTATAGGCAGGATTCTTATGTTGACGGCCAATATTATGTCTCAAAACAACCTCAATACAATTTTCTTGTCTCTTGCATGAAGTAAGCTTCAGACAGTTTTACCAAAAACAAAACTGCCGCAAAGCTTGTATACCGTAATTGTATTCTATATGGCAGTTCTAATAGTCGATATTGTTAATGCAAGTACATTATCTGTTTATTACATAAGTTCTTTATTGCACTTACCTCTCCAACCGCATTAGTAGCAACACAAGTAAAGTCTCCGTTGTTTTTAGTTTGCACAGTCAGCAAAATAAGGAGTCTCCCTTCTGATATAAGTGAGTGGCTAACTGTTGTCAGATCAAGCGGAACGCCATCTTTAACCCATTGCAAAGTCTGGAAAAATTATTTAGAAAAAAAATTAATTTTAACCTTAATACAGTTTCTCTACATAACTTTAATATTTCACAAAATCAAGCCGTACATAACAATACAACAGGCATGTTGGATAAAAAAATATCTTCTTGTGTAATAGTGGTTCAAAAACGGTTCTTTTTTCGGTTAATGTTTGTCTTATTATGTTGAGTTGATTTGGCTTTGTGAAAAAAAACATAGCGACACAATTTCACAAAAATAATTATTTTTGAAAAGTCCAGTTCATAAAAATATGATTGAAATCAAATTGATTGTACTTACGGGTTCGGGTATTCCCCTAGCGTCGCATAGCAACACCACCGCGCTGTCTTTGATGGCAATGCGGCGTTCGAAGGGAGGTCCGCTGATGGTCGGGGGAACACGAACGTTTACGCGAAAAACCTTGCTGTCTCTTCCGGCCTTGTTCTTCGCTCTGCACTCGTAGTGTCCGGAATCGGCTAAATCTGCATCACTGGTCGCAAAGAAAATTTTGGGGTGATAAATTGTTACGAATCCTTTGGATACAAGAAAATTAGCTCAACCATTAACAAAACTGCTTGAGCTTGCATAAAGTGAATACAGTCTCGCACTAAAAAGGCTGGTATCTTGTTCAGCTTGGAAACACCTAATTGAAACTTGGCTATTAATTTTAAAATGTTAAAAATTTTTGGTTATTAATTTTTAAAATGCTAAAAAGTCTGAAAACTATACGACATTTATATGTAGATATATTTCTGTATGTACACTGAAACTATGACCAGCAAATTTAGACAACCGCACACATCGACTCTGAACGACAAGCCAACAAGTAAGTAACGCAGAAGCGCCTGGCAACTAAAAAAACGACGCGTTTGACCAATCAACGCAACTCGCATGCTTTCAGGCAAACAGGGGAATGCTAATTAAAGTTGCTTCAGGTCAACCAACTGAAATGAATGCAATATGTCCGTGGCGATAAGGCAAGGAGCAACGACCGTTTAGATTTAAAGCGAGTGCTGCTTTTGCGAAGTAAAATGACACAGGTTGATTAAAACAAGTCTGAAGACTTGATGTAATTTGGAAGTTTGTGTTTTTAATATGCCGTTTTTATATGTGGTACTAAACACTGCATGTCACTGCATGCAAAAGTACAAACCAAACATAATAATTACGACCATATTATAATATTATTTTAATTACAAACCCTCTCCCCAACCATCATACCTCAAACGGCCAGGGCTTACAAAATTATATTCTTTGCGTTTGTTATAATTCTATTTATAAAAACCTAATAGGCTACTTTAGGTCAATGCTAGCAAGCCTAAGGATAGCTGTGACCTTTTTTTCAGATTAGGTCAACCTTTACGCACAATTTCAATTTTTTAACCAAACAAAATTCCGCCATACCTGACAGTTAAAAGTCTTCCTCCGTCTTCCGCATAATATTTCTCCAGACTCACGTTTAGTGGAATTCCGTTCCTGTACCAAGTTATAACTGGCTCCGGGTTTCCACTTGCTGGACACTGCAACCGGTAACCACAATTTTAAGGTATAACACCCACAAAATTAAATCACATTGTAAGGTACGACATCTACGAAACCCTACGGGCGCAGCATTGATGAGAACACGGAAAACTTAGTTGTGTAATCAAAAGAACATATCATAGGGATTATCATAAATTCTAAACGGCAACCTTTTTGCATGCACAGGCCAAAAAGTAGCGCTATGCTTATAGTGACTGTGAATGACATATCATAATGTGGTTAAAAATATGGTCACCAAACAACCCATTTAAAATGGTTACTGCAACTTACACTGAGTGTGAATGGGTCACCCACACTCGGTTCAACATTTTGTGGCAAATTACTTCTGTCACCGATAGAGGGCGCCACATTCACCGAAACCCGAGTTTGTTTGTCGTCACTTCCGATATCGTTTGTGGCAACACAAGTATAAACTCCTTCATCAGATGGTCTGTTGATAGCAAAACAAGTGTTATTCATTTATGATCGACATTTATGATCGAGTTTTAATCATCTATGATACACAGTTTTTACTACGCTAATGTGTTCACTAGCCAACAATTCCGCATTCCACACCAGTAGTTTCCATTTTAACTAACTTTTTTATCCTTATACCTAAAGAACCTGTTGAAAAATGTTAGTTTCATTTAAACTTTTTGTTTTGACTTTCAACATAGACACGAACAAAAATGAGCTCGATCAATTATTGAAACTACTACACAAGTTTCAAGCTGCAACAGACTATACGGTATTTGCTACGTATGCTATACGGTAATAGAATGAACCGTATCACTAAAACAAGAAAAAAATCAAGAAAATAATTCGTGATTTGAATCCATGGATCAAATAACAAGGTAACCAACTTTGCACAAATGATATGAATTATTATTATCGTTTAGGGCAGGGATTCTCAAACGCGGCTCTCAGGGCCGCATGCGGCTCCCAACTACCATTTTTACGGCCCGCACCAGACCTCGGAAAACCACCATAAGGTAATAATCTTTAGTGATTTTTTGAGGTCTAGTTTTTAGCGGCTCCTATCACACCTAAAAAGCTAACATTTCGCCCCGACAGTAAAAGAGTTTGAGAACCACTGGTTTAGGATGTCTAGCAGCAAGCTACAATGACAAAAATCAAAATAAAAGAAACTAGTTCGTAATTCAAGTTCACAAAACAACCTAATAACAAGTTAACCAACTTTGCACTGATGATCTGAAGCGTTCGGCCTCCAGGGAAGATGTATACGTCACTATCTTGTGGGTTCAAAGGTCGCCCATCCTTGTACCACGTGAGTACGGGAGCGGGAACAGCGTTGATCTTACAGTGGATGTGGAGAGGAGAACCTTCGTTGACGTCAACCAGGTCAGTCTCACCTCCGTTGTTGAAGTTCGGTGAAACTGTAATGAAATATAAGTGATAATTCAATGTTCATCTGACATAATTATTTTTCGTCATTTTTGATTGAAATTTTCACTTCGGTGTTTTTTAGCAGAAAACTTCGCAACCTCAGCTAGATCACATTTTCAGAACTATGGTGGAATACATGGTAGGAGGTAGGTTAATCAATAATGTTATTTTCACATAATCACTTAATGGATAACGAATTTGAGCAAACTGTTGGGTAAATTGGGATCAAAAGTTACTGCGCACAACTTTAGACAACTATATGTGATACGTGAAAATTTTGGAATTGAACGACTCTTTTTGGACCTAAAGGTGGAAAAAGGCCTGATAAAAAAAAGTAAAAACGTTTAAAAACAATATGGACCAATTATTAAGAGCTAGTGTGTATTTAGTGTGTTAAACGTGTACACGATTTTTGGCGAAACGAAAGAATGTAGTTACAAATCGCTTAAACAATACATCAGCAGTATTGTAGATTGTCGTACAAGATGCCGACCTGATTTTCGTCCTCACAACTATAATATCACCTCACCTTGTACTTCAACGTCAAATGACTTGCTATCGTCTCCTGCCACGTTGTTCGCCGTACATCTGTATCTGCTCGTATCCGACATTTTGCTGTCGTGAATTTCAATCAGTTGACCACGTGACGATATATGAGTGCGAGAACTGAAATAAAAATGTTCACATTTGAGTTACTATATCTGGTACATATGACATGTGCTTAAATAGAAGTTTTGATAAGAAACCATCTAGCCTTTAAAACAACTTAAAATGTGGTCATTTAAAAATTGAGACGTTTCGACAGAACATCTGCATGTCATTCTATCGGTGAAATATTGTATTTTGTTTTTACGCATTGTTTTACTAATGATGACAATAGTCCGGCCAAAATGAAACTAAAAAACCAGCCAAGTTACGATCTACCAGCATATCATGGTATAACTTGGTGCCAAAAGCCAAATAAACTTTTTGTCTATCAAGATGTGACATATATATATATAAAGTCACAAGGCATCAGTCGCTTATTTAAATCAAAACTAAATACTTCCCGTTCGAAAACTTTTGATCCTTTGTATCAAGTAATCAAAGATGGATGAGTCTGGTCTGTTTATAAGATTTCTATGGTTGCTTGTTATTCTCACCCCGATTGAAGCTCATTCCTTCCCTTCCACCACCGAATCTCGGGAAAGGGGTTTCCCTCAAGTATGACGCAACGCAGTTGGATCGTGTCGTTTATCGGCACACCGATTGGTGCGGGTGCACGTTGGTCTGATCCCTCAATCACAGGAGGGACTGAAAACATGTTTGTTGGATTTATGTCACTTTGGTAATAAATTGTATTACACTTCGCTTCTGCGCACCTTTTTATCTATCGTTTTTATGCGCCGCTTGTTTCGCACCTTTTTATCATTTCTTCACGTCACTCAAGTGTGTATAAACGGGTGTAACTAATATGGCCTTCATATCACTGATGATGGCATGAGCATTTGCCGAAATGTTTGAAATATAAAGCATGTCGCTTTTTACGTCAATTTGGGCCGTTATTTTCACCATTAAATTACATTAATTCTTGTAAAGGTTGATTAAAGTTTTTCGCTTTGTTTTCAGTTGCTATGTTAGAGTTTTTCGTGGCAGCTTGCAGCTGAAATAAGTATTGATTTAACAAAAGAACCGCTTTCGAATAATCAGAAAAGTTTGCGAGCCACTGCTATCCATGTCTTAATGCTGGGCAAGATATAATTTACAAAACTCAAGACTAAGTTTGGCAGTAAGACAATCTTTTAAGCAAATTTACATGGACAGTTTAAAGTAAGTTAAACAAAGACATCAATATATTCGGTCTTATTACTTCTTACTTAAAGAAATAATGATAAAGGAAATGTGGCGGTGAGGTAAATATGTTTGGAACCCTGCTTGAAAAAATTTACCGTTCACATGAAGATTAAAACTTTTGGTCGCGTCCCCGGCATCGTTACTCGCCACACAAGTATAACTTCCTTCGTCTTCCAACAAAGTGTTGTGGATTCGAAGATATCTGCCTCCAAACTGGCTCGACATTGTCGTGGAGTTTGTCAAATCCAAGCGCAGACCGTCTGAGAAAACCCATAGATTTGAACAGTTTTCTTACCAAAACCCTGGTTACAGACTAAAGACATGTTGACAGTAATAGTGCTCCAACACGGATATGTCCAAATTTCACAAAGCTGCGTAAAAATTTTACGGTGGGGAAAGGTTAAGGAAAATTTAACCAATTGGTATAATTCGAAGCTTCTTCAGTTCATTTTGTTTTAGATTAACTTATGTGACTTGGTTATGCTAAATACTTTGTATATGTTCCATGTTTAGTTTGTTGATAACTTGTTCACATGATTCTATTTGAATAAGGCAATAATGAAATTTCACAATCTAAATTATTTTCACATAATAGAGAGGTCACATTTCTTTCTAGTTTCTGACCTTTGAGCCAATGTATAGCTGGAGTTGGAATCCCGTAAGCGGAACAACGTAGCAATGTCGGTGTGTTCACGTGCGTTGTGACGTCATCGGGAGAACTCTCACGATCGTTGATGGAAGGTGGTTCTAAAAAAAAGGAGAAATAAAAATTTAGACTTACCAGTTAGTACCAGTTAGAGGCGTTTTTAGATAAATTTAGATAACTTGGTGCAACAGTTTTCAAACTTTTTTCTAACAACATAGATCACATTTGATTTTTATTTTTCAATTAAATAGTTCAAGCAACGTTGCAATTTTATATATGCTTGGACCATCATTTCTTGTTTGGAAAGAGGAACAAAAAAAACATACAAAATCAATTAGGTCCCCTTGATTGAATGGTATACGGTTTTCAAAAATAAACACGAATTCAACTGTACATGTTTTTGTTTCGATTCTTCAAGTACGGGCATTCACACACTATTTGTTGGTCAAAAAAACACCGAATCAGGTATTACGTCACACACATGGTTTACTTACCCCTGACGTTGACTTGATGTAGTTTGGTGTCTTCTCCAGCTTGGTTGATCGCTCTGCACATGTAATCTCCTGAATGTCTCAGTTCGGCTGACGCAACCATCAGATATCTTCCACCTTCTGATAAAGTGTATTCATCGTTGCCACCCAACACTCCATGTATTGAGGTCGCGATACGGAAACCGTCTTTCTGCCACTGATGATCAAGACAGGTTGCATTAGCAAATGTAGTTGTTAGCAATTGAAGTCCCGAGCTTTTCCTTGCTAATAACCGGGATAAGCAATTAACCGGAATAGTTTCTTAACGAATGATAAGCTAAACTATTATTTTCACCCAGAGCCACTTGGACGTCATTAGTGTTTCCCAGGGGAGCTGCAATACCCACAATGAATTTTATTACATATCATATTTGTGGTTAGCGTTAAGATAATAATTGGCAACGTAAAATACAGATTGTAATGAGAAGCCGCATAACACCTCAAAATTTTATGTTTTGTTTAGGGAAAAGCTTAAAAAGGTAGGCAGACAGTTGGTCAAATATACCAGGGCGCATGTATACACGTGGATAATCTGTACTTTAATTTTGAAACCCTGTTGAATACGTCAACCCAAAAAGCCTGGGTAAAATGCACTTTGAGTTTCAGTATGCAATTAAACAGGGTTTGTGATTAACCGGCTTTCATACGCAAGAAGTTTCCTGTGCAACAATCTTGAAAATTTGAAAGCATTATTTTTTTCCAACCTCGATATCGGGCATTGGGACTCCTGTGACGTCACACCTGACGTTGAAGGCACTTCCGCGATTGACGTCATGCCGGTCGACTATGTCACTTCCTGCGATGCTCGGGGTCGAGTAGACGTCAAGGTCGATGTCACGTGACGAGCTTCCGGCGGCGTTCGTTGCAACACAAGTGTAGCGGGCAGCGTCGCTGTTCTGCAAAAATTAGATTGGCGTTATATTACGCAATGGGATCGAGTACCTGAGTTCGTACACCGTCAATACCTTTATTTGCAAACGTGACCATTATGGTGTTTTAATATCATCGAAAACTTGCATACTTATACAAGTTCATGAGTACTAGACACGGACATGGAAAGTAGCTTGCTAATAACTTCTAAAAAGCTTGTTTACAATAAATGCAGTTAATTGCAGACAGTTTGGCGTGTATTGATTACTAAAGCAATTGTTTAAAGGTCTACAATTACATCTATTCACTATATACAAGCTCTCTGGTAGCTTTTTTTTGATCAAATAACTTTTAAAGGTCATGTCCAGGAAAGATTGTTAAGATTTTTCAAGTCGCATTATTTCCACATCTGTACAGCAAGATAACAACCACCAACCTTTGCTTTGGAGACGAACAGCGTCCTTCCTCCTGACTGGGTTCGAACCCGTGGTGAAGGAGCCAAAGGTTCACCGTTCACCAACCACTGGATCGTGGGAACCGGAATCGCCTCCGCATCACACGTCAGCGAGATGTTGTCACCTTGCGCCACCCAGCGGCTCTCAGGTTCATCGTTGTCGCGAATCGAGGGTGGAACTAAAAGTTTAAACAACAAGTTGGCATTGTTTAATAAGCGTGTTGAATTTCGGTGTTGAGCCTATCAGAAAACGCGCAAAACATATTGGAATTGTGATGTTTGTTACTGTGCATTAAAGTTTTAGTGAACTTTGTGGGTTTTCGTAAGACAGGTATGCTTTTTTACACACGATGCAGGAAAAAAATGGCAAAAATACAACGTATATGTTTTAAAGTATCACTAAAGATAACATCAGCAAGTATTTGAGTTAATAGTATCACATGAATTTGCAATATACAAGATCCCGTGGCAGGTTATACAAGATGAAGATATTCGAAACTGAAAGTTTACAAACCGTTCACATCGACTTGGAAATGTTTTTTATCTTCCCCCACAGGATTCCGGGCAGTGCAAGTATATTTCCCCGCATCTTCTACATCTGAATCTTCCACAACTAGAAATCTTCCTTGCTCGTGGACTTGAGCTCTGGAAGTTATGTTGGAGCAAAACAACAAAATTAAACCATGCTTAATACATAAACCTTAATAAAGTAATCAATGGAGTTTTGAATGCTCAGGATGAAAAGAAATATAAACAGGCATCGAAATATTTATTTTATATTCGAAATAGTTTCAGAACACAAGAGAACAGAATCGTATGTGAAAAAAGCTAATATCGGTTACAATTCTAGAACATAACTTTCGAATCTTAAGAGAAAAATTTATTATTATTTTTTTACAATCCGCTTACAATTCTAATACATGAGAACCGAATCTTCCATAAAAACAATATCGAATATCACTGTAGGACTTCCGAACCGTATTCCTATTTCAAAAAGCTATCAACAGATACAGTTTTAAAACACAAAAATCAAATCTAACACAACTCAGTTATTATCCGATATAGTTCTAGACACGAGTACCGAATAGTTCAACAAACAACTTACTTGTCAAAAAATTTCGACAGTGGTCTTCGGTTTTTCAGCCACACGATTTCTGGGGCAGGTGTGCCTGTTACGTCACACTCCAAGGTCAATAGGTCACCGCGATTCACAACCACCATCGTGACGTCATCGTTGTCGGCGATTGAGGGAGGTTCGGACACAATCACGTGATAAGTTTTGGAGTCAGATCCGGCGACGTTGCTCGCGTTGCAGACGAACAAACCGGAATGAGAAATCTGAAAGTTAAATGAGAGGTTGGATTATAAATATGAGCCAATATTTCGCAATGAAAGTAAAAAATGTGTCTTGTCTCGTTTATCTCGATTTGCAACTTAACAATATAAACTCTAGACCACAAGAGGTATTATATCGAATCAAGTTGGTCTCCTAATAATTCATGCTAAAGGCTGGGCTACAAAATCTATGTCTGCGGATGGAATGCTTAGAAAACTCAAATTCGACACCTTCTTACAGACCTGGCGTAATACAGTTTATGTTGGATTATGCTGTCATCACTGGTTATAAAAACTTGAAATCTGTCATGTTTATAAATAATGAAAACTTGTGCAGACTTTTGAAATTAAGGTAATTATGTTTTTGTAAAGTATAGAAGACTTTTAGGAATGTAATTAACACTAAAGTCTGAATATTGGGAGAATAGACCGCTAAGATACGGTTGATTCGTAACTGACCTGAGCAGAGAAGATATCCAGAACCCTTCCGTCACCTTTCAGAGTTGCGTCACTTGGGAGAAACTCCCTGTCCTTAAGCCACGTGATCACTGGAAGGGGAATCCCGTCGGGGTCGCAAATCATGTGGATGCGATCGCCCACAACTGGAAGTGAAAAAATGAAAACAAATGGTGAAATGTAATATATGGCAAATTACAACTATGTGGAAAATGACAAGAAGATTATTTCAGATGGCATTTATCTAAGTGATATTGCAGTCAAAGGCAGAATTCAGATGTCCTATTTGCTGGTAAAGGACCTAAACGGGGTTGGTTTGTGAATTAAAACGCGTAAGTCCTAATTTTTAAGTAGTTCTTAATATCTTTCAAGGAATGCCAATAAAAATACAAAAAAATATGTGCGTTAAAACTTTTCAAAATATTGCAAATCAATAATCATTTTAATTTGAAAGCATGAAACACAGCAAACCACAAATACATTTCTATGCTTTTAATCACTGAGCCACACTTCCAATTACTCGACGTCATCACAATATATTACTGTGACGTAAAATCCATAGTGACGTCGGTGACCTACCGTGGTTAAGAGTTGTATATGGCGGACCAGCTATGGTTGGGATCACGTGAACAGTCAACTTGAAATATTTCTGTTTCCTTCCAGCCACGTTTGTTGCGTCACAATGATAAAGTCCCGCGTCATCTTCCTGTGAATGGAAGAAAGAATTAAATTAGAAGCCACTGAAGTATTGAAAACATTAGAAGTTGAAATATTCAATATTTAAAAATACTGAACAAACGTTTCGCACATCACGTTGCATATCAAGTGTAGCTTTTATTATCTAACTGGTGTAAACATATATAAACTACTTGTTTTGAGTTGAAGAACTTTGGGCACTATCAGAGCAGTAGAGAAAAATCGTTGCGAGCAAATGTCTTTATTTATTTCAAAAAAATGTAAAACTTTGGATGAAAATTCCTAACTAAACATGTTTAAATTAGAGGGCTATCAATCGAGAGATTATACCGAGAGCAATAAAGCAAAATTGTTGCGAGCTAATGTACATGATGCCAAGTATGCCTTAAAGTATTTTGTATCACTTTACACCAGTCAGACAAACAACTCTATTAAAACATTTTTTTGAGAAACACTGATTTAAAGAATATATCAGCCAACCAGTTATTTTTTTCCCCGTCTACCTGTGTCCATGTAATATCGAGTTGTCTTCCGTTTTGTGAAATTCGGATTCCAGGTTTCATCAAAAGTGGGCCGGAATTCTTGTACCACGTGATTACTGGAGGTGGAAATGCGTCAATGTCACAAACCATCGTCACTGGTGTGTTTTCCACAACTGTTATGTTCTCTATGTCGTCTCCGCCCACACTAGGTGGCACTGCCGGGGGTGAAAAAAGAAATTATTTTTGAAACAAGTTTTTTAAGTAAAAAACTTAAAACAAGAAAGCTAAGATAAATATATTCATACTGGGATGATTCGACTTTCGGCGGGTTTTCCACTAAACCTGTGCAGCTCAGTTGGTCCCAGAAAATCTCTTGTCGTGGGTTCGAATCCCACCGTAGGCTAGATTTTTCTAGCCTACGCCCTGCGACATGGGAATGCTTGCGAGACCGACTTGATTAGGTATTACGCCTTCATAGGCCCGGCGTACTATGATAAAACAAAAAAAGATTGACATGAAGAAAACTTACGATAAACATCGAGCAAGAAATCTTTCGATGAAGTTCCGGCGTCATTTTCTGCCACACATGTGTACTTGCCACCTTCGCTTTCCTGTGCCTCAGAAACTGTCAGTCGAGTCCCACCTGAAATCAGCAGGAAAAAAATCACTTAGTAAGAAACTTACATACCCACGAAATCAATAATTTTGACTTAAAATTGCTGTTGTTATTCTTATATCAAAACACTTTATTTCCAAATTCAGCGAACACTGCATTTTGCGAAAAGAATCTCCCAAAACACTTGCATTACTATCAAATGCATAAGGTAACACGTTATGTCAGCATCGTGTGTTCGTGTGTTCACTGTTAGTAAAGTAATCCTGGTAAACTTGGAAAAAATCGGTAGCTTTAAACCTGACTACTCCGAAAAAGTCGGCTGCTGCCAAGTTTAACCAACAATGCGAGCTACCACAGGATAATGGTTATACAAAAACAAAAAACAAACTGTTATTATCAATCAGTGCAAAATATATGAACATTATAGTTGGTCCGCATTAACGATTTAGGACTGGTTTCAGTCAAGCATACGAGTTCACATAACATAGTAAGCACATAAAACAACACACAACAAAATTTAAACAATTCCTCACCCGCTGACACACTGTAATCGCCAGTTCTCAGCTCAACCAATGGGATTCCGTCTTTCATCCACGTGACCATAGGCATGGGGATTCCCTCAACTTGACACTCCATTGTGACGTTATTATCGAGCACGACGCTTACCCCGGTGGTTTCCCCTTCACCCCTTATTGTCGGGGAAACTACAAGAAAAAATAAAATAGTCGTATGACGTCATCACATGAAAAAATGCAAGTTTGTTGGTGGCAAGGTGTGTTGTACCACCTGAGCAAAGCAATACATAGTCCTCGATCAAGGGGAGTAAAACACCAATTACAAACAAAATTCCAAAACAAATTCAGCTGCAATTGTAATGTGATAACAGACTACAGGAATCAGCCTGTGTAACAGAGTGGTGGCCGACCGACTTATCAAATTATATGGATAAGACAGAAACTGACGATACCTTAGGTGAAATTAATATTTTTGTTCGAAAATATAAGATTTATCTGATGCTGATTGTCTGGCCCTCTTCTGAAGTATTTCGTTTAAAAATTCAGCTATTTTTATTTCACTACAAAGTTAGTAACACTAAATTGAAAGCAACGGTGCATCTTAACAACAATCAGTTTAACATAGCTGTATTAAAACCGATGTATATTTCGTCTGTATGGGCATCGTCAGCCCCTCTTTTTTAAATAGATAACAAAATTACAAGTTCTTGAAAAACAACTAGTATTTTGTTTAGCACCACATCAGTTGATCGACGAATTTATTAAATAGATATGTTCAGTTATCTACGACATAGGATGCCTACTATTGAAGGAAAAGATCCTATAAAAAAACTAAACTTCACTTGAAACTTACCAATAACTTCTAGTGTGAAATCTTTCCGTGACTTTCCAGCCACATTAGTTGCCTCGCACCAGTAATTTCCCACATCACTTAGTTGAGCGCTCAATATATGAAGTCGCTGTTTCCCATTGGTGAAAACTAGGCCACGTGGTGTCGTGATGAGCTGGTTGTCCCGATTGTACCACTTGATCTGTAGGTTGGATCGTAATAGAGAAGTTAAAAAATATTGAATTATTGGGAAAAATGGCAAATAAATGCTAAACTGTTTTTTCAATGAAAGGTTTTGGAAGACTTAAATTCTACGCAAAGTTTAATCGAAAAACGGAAGGCATTAGAAGGAATGTATTCAATGAGAAACGTAACGGAAATAGTCGAAAAAGCGACATGCTTTTTGTTTTTCCTATTTGGCAAATGCTTATGTCATTATCAATGATATTAGGCTGCAAAACTCACATAGGTTTTATCTGTTTGTTAATGAGATTTTATCTTGTTTGCTCCTAGTATAACCAAAAAAAATATTTTTCATTATATTTAAGAAATAAAATACAAATTATATTTTATATAAATATTTTTTTCCCAGACAGATAAATACAACTTTGAACATAAACACAGATTTATTCAATTCTAAATATGAAATCGTTCTGACCTCTGGTGTTGGTTTTCCTTTCTTTATTTGACATTCTAGAACTTGTGACCTTCCAACATCGATGACCTTGTGGTGAACTTGGGAATGTCCGATGATGACGGGAGGAACTGGATGAAAAATAAATAGAAAGAATAGATTGTGTTGGAGAAAATACAAAACATTACAAATAAGGAAAAATGACAAAGAAAAAAAGAGTACGTAGAAAATAAGAGCTAAAAAGAAACCAAATTCCAAACAATAAAAAAAAATCAAGAGCCAAAAATAAATAAATTTACTAAAATTTTCAGACAACAATGGTTAGTTGAAACAAAGCAACGTAAAAAACAAAATTCGTGAAACATTTTAAAATACATAGAAATCTGGTTAATCGCAAAATCCGGTTAACTGCATACATGCTTGGCACATAGGTTATGCGATTAACCGAATTTGTCTGCATAACATTCATAGTATGTGAAACATAGAAAATATTAAAAGTCGGTAAAAAAACATTAATTAAAAAATGCATTTGAGCAAGAATGCAAAGATAAACCTCACTCACCATGAACAACCAACGACATAAGTCTGTTGTCCTCTCCATTTAAATTCACCGCGACGCACTCGTATGCGCCTTCGTGTGTCAGAGGGTCAGCCCTTAATATCGATAAAACGCCGCCATTGTCAGTTACCTGGAAACGGATATACGTCATAACGATTTTGTGAAAAATGCATAAAAACGGTTGAAACATGGCTGAACATTACAATAAAAAACTAATTGTTGAATGTAGAACATGGTTTCATGACTGAGACAGAGTTTAAAGAAAACCCGAACCCGAAGGTACAAGTCCGATTCTCATTTTTCTGGTACAGCTACTAACACAGGAACTCACACTACAAAAGGTTTGCTAAATACCGGTAGATGGCGTAAAGAGCGCAGTTATTTAAAAAACAGTGAAACTGTGATAGGGTTAGGGACTAAATTTGACATAAAGAACTGCGTTTTTAGGTTGATTTTATTGTTATTATTATTATGAAACCTCAGACCAACCCTAATAGCCCTAACCGTGAGCATTTTTCACACAAATTGCATTTTAAATATGTCGGTTGCGCCACCTACTGCGGCTTTGCAAACCTGTAAAGTGAGTTCCTGTGTTACTAGCTCTATTGATTTTTATATGAAGCCCAAATTGGGAGTTTTGCCATGAGGTGGCGTCACACACTGAACAACCTGACCAAAACACATTTAAACTTTAGGCATCTCACTCTCATCCAACCTACCCTTAGTGTCGCGGTGTCAGCCACCGGATTTCCGTCTTTCAGCCACGTGATCGTGGGAAGGGGAATCCCGGTTGCCACGCAACGCAGTTCGTAGCTCTCATCTTCCACAACGGTGTGCTCCACGCGATTTTGGGTCGGATAAATAAGAGTGGCGGGAACTGGATGAGAGAAACGGATTGTTACGTTATTATCGAAAATTTTTAAAAAATAAGTTGCCTTAAACCTGTCTTATTGTAATTACATACTCTACATATCGACGATTTGTAATATTTTTATACCTACTACATACATACAATCTATATGCATCAAAAAGTCTAAAAAGGCAAATCTTCGTTATGTCGTCAATAGTAATCAGTTTTAGTCAAAATTGATAAGCATTTACTGAAGTAACACAATAGATTTATCCCATCACACCTACCATGCACGATTAAAGTTGTCTGTTTAGTTGCACGACCCACAATATTAGTCGCAATACAAGTATATTCGGTGGCATCAGACACTGCTACATCGGTGATCGTCAAATGTTGGTTGTTTTCGGTCAAACTGAACCTGCCACCTTCCACAACTGGTGTACCGTATACTTCCCACCTAATGCACAGGAAATAATGAAATTAAACATCGAAAAGTGATGGGTTCGAATCTTGTTCTAACCACGCCACTGATTCAGCAACTTTGGTCATTTTTTATTATTTTTGTAACTTGACGTAAAAACAGCTTAATAGAGTTTTTCTGGCAATTGTTTTTTCGCACGCATTCAACGCTATTTGCCCTGATGAAGGCGAACTGTATAGGACGCCAAAATGCAATTGTCAGAAGAGCTCTGTAAAGTTTCTATTATGCCCGGCAGCAACAGCTTATGTAAAGACATAAAAACGTTACCCTGAAAAGTGATCTGTTAATTAAGTGTATTTTGGAAATTTCTGCGAAGACAACAAACATTTAGTCCAAAACATATGTTCGATTCAGTACGAGGCCTGTAGTTTGAGAAAATGTGCTGATACAAGGGTACAGCGTATGTAACCGTCCAATTCACGCCAATCACAGATTAACTAGCACTTTCCTTGAAAGTTTCGCTGGACGCAGTTTTATACAGACAAAGGTGTGTTCCGTTTATTGCATGAACCGTTTAATTGTATAAAGACAATTTGCCAATTGGTTATGCGATTAACCGGATTCGTCAGTATCAAAATTCATCTCAAACCTACCTTATATCTGCAGTTGGATGTGCGTATACATTACAATACAGAGTGGTAGTGTCGTGTTCCACAGCTACAACTTCTTCATTAGGGTTCGCTACCACTGGAGGCACTAGCACGTCCAGATTATGATGTTGTGTTTCCACACCGACCTCGTTCGATGCCACACAAGTATATTTGCCGCGATCTGACTCTCGTGCGTCTGTTCAAGACAAAAATACGAGTGGAAAATTATAGACGTTTCGTTCTAGTTATATCAGAGTTTTTTTACATTTTTCCTCCTTTTTTACCGTTTAGGCAGATTTTGAAGACAAAAACTAAAAAGGTGACTTAGCGTATATTGCACATACACACGTACTCAACCATTTTCAAACTTTTGTTTGGTTCTCACGGTTATTATGTATTCGCTTCATTTTTAAACAACAAGCAATTGTCTTAAATGAGACAAGTTTTCAATTTTTTTAATTTTGTTATCGGCGTATCGAAAATTGCAAACAACGGTTTTATTTTTGTTTGTGTTTTGCAGTTTGAACAAAAAGTGCTAAATAATAATTAACGTTTCAACCATAGTTAGCGTTCTTTAAAGTAGCATTCACCTGATATGGTCAACTCCCGTCCATCACCGCTTATCACAATATTTCCGCCGGAACCAAATATCGGGTTTTCATTTTTCAGCCAAACTACTGTGGGAGGGGGATCCCCTGTTGCGTGACACGTGAGCGTCACACTGCCACCTAGCGTCACCGATGAGTTGTAAGTCTCACTGTCGCCCGAAATCGATGGGGGAACTGTGAAACAATAGAAAAACGGTTATGTTAGGTCAGATTATCATGATATTGCAGGTTACCAAAGTTTAAACATTCAAGTTTTCAAAAAACAGCTGATAAACCTTACGGCAGAACCGCATTTCAGTGGATAACAACAAACACTTCTTTTTTTAAAGGACTTAATGAAAAGTCAGTTTACTAATCAACATCGAATTAGCTTCCATATAATCACAACCATGAGTTCATAGTTCACAGGTGTAAGTCAAAACTTCGAAATAAAATATCTTACAACGGAATCGCATTTTTGTGGGGAACAATGAACACTTTACGCCTTGGGGTTATTCTAGGTCAATAGGGGTTAATTGAGGTCACTTTTTCAATCAATGCAAGTCAGCTATCTTAAACATAACCACAACCATGAGTTAACCCGGTTTCCTACCTTGCACTTTAACTGTGTGCAATCTCTGTTCCTCCCCGGCCTCGTTCCAAGCCACACACAGGTACTCTCCCTCATCTGATACTTGCGCGCTCGCTAGCTCCACCACCTGGCCATCCTGTACGAGACGAGCTCCCGGACGTGACGTCAGAGGCTCTCCGTTGTGGGTCCAGCGCACTGTGGGTGTGGGGATTCCCCGGGCACTGTGACGAAACAAATTTTGAGAGAAAAGTGCAAAAATGGTGATAACGTTAAAGCCAATTTTTGTTGTTGAAAATTCCAAAAGTGGCAATGAAGAACGAAGAGTAATTATCGGTGCATCGTTATGGAAATAGATATTTTTCGTAAAAATATGCTTAAAATGAAGTTTGGTAAATCTATTTTGTTGTTAGCTTTTACACTGACATTAATTTAAAATTTCGTCTAATGAAAACTAATCATACTGTTCATTAATTTAAAGTCATTAATCGAATAGAAAACAATTCAAACTTACAAACAGTTAAGTACAAGATAGTCGTTGAGTGTGACGATGTGAGATTGATCGTTTCCGTTGATTGTTGGTGGAACTGAAAATAGGAACCAAAAATAGTGTGAAATTCTTTTAATCATAGTTTAAAGAAGTTGAAACCTAAACACAAGCAGCTGTAATGAAACATTACAAGTTGAAGAGAGCAATCCTGATATTCCAAGTTTCGCCTTACACATTTTCTGCAAGTTTTATTTCACAATAACTTGTTTTGTGAACCAGTTTAAGCATGTTTATAAACTAGAATGGTGGCTTTCTGATATATTTCCATTTTATATATTCTATACAATATTTACCAATTTACTATACACATCATTTGATCTACACATATGATTGTTTTTGTAAACAAAAACTAATGGGTCCCCACACGAGTGTTTGTGCGGATTTACGGTAAACAAATGTTGTGGTGATTTTTAAATTCTTAAGAACAAATTTTTAGAAAGCATTAACCCCAGAATAAAAAATTTTGTTTGTATTTTTTTTGCACTATTATCGTCGTATAATTACAAAAACAATAAAAAAGAACCAAACAAATACTTTCGATTTATCTCTTGCTTTGACCCAGATATTGTCGCCCAAGGTCGGGTTTTAGACACAATTTTTTTCTAGAAAGCTGTAACAGTGATTTGCTGCAAGCGTCTACATAAAAAATTGTTTTTCATTTAACTTTGTTTCGCAAAACGAGTACCATTGACCTGTAGTAACCTTTAGGGTGCACACACCAAACGACTGTTTGACCTTTTGACACCGTTTTCAATAGCACGCCGTCCTTGCTGTTCAACAACACCGTTTGACCTAATTGATACATGCCTTGAGTATTTGATTAAAAAAAAACGCTACGTTATGACGAAAGAAAGTTCCGAACTGTGTTAGTAATACCTACTAATTGACCTGAAGTAACCCGTGGTCATGCAGCGGCCAACCTGACAACGAGCATTTAAAAAAACTTTTGTCTTGCAAAAAAGTTTATTTTTTCATATTTAGTTTGATTAACAAAGTTTTGCTTGACATATACGAAGCACGCTTATTAGGTTTAAATCGCGTCATATGTTTGAAACCGTTGCCAAAACTGAAAATGTGAGTGATAACTTAATAAAACGACATAGCATTGCTGTGCAAAACAGCTGATTTATAATCACCGAAACGACGTGTCGTAAAACGTCTGTCCGACGTCAAGCTGAGTCCTCCCGCTCTGCCCTATTATTCGAGCGTTAGACACATTTACGTTTCGAGAGCCTGCGGGTCTGTCTCTGGGTCATTCGGGGTCAAACTTCTGGAGGATCAAGTTCAGATTAATAACTAACATATATCCAAATTTGAATCAATTTGAAGCGCTCTTTCTTTACCAAACGAGCGCTACAAACGAGCGTTTAAAAATTTTACGTTTTGGGGGTCTGTGGGTGAACCGCTGGGTCATTCGGGGTCAAATTTCACGGGGACCAAACTCGGAGTAATAACTAACATCTGTCCAAATTTGAATAAATTTGAAGCATGCTTT
The DNA here is from genome assembly GCF_965637545.1 of Phallusia mammillata. Lineage (NCBI taxonomy): Eukaryota > Metazoa > Chordata > Ascidiacea > Phlebobranchia > Ascidiidae > Phallusia > Phallusia mammillata. The sequence continues at coordinate 1,951,963 of NC_137256.1, forward strand.
CTTGACCCAATGAGCGCTACAAACGAGCGTTTAAAAATTTTATGTTTTGGGGGTCTGTGGGTGAACCGCTGGGTCATTCGGGGTCAAATTTCACGGGGACCAAACTCGGACTAATAACTAACATCTGTCCAAATTTGAATAAATTTGAAGCACGCTTTCTTGACCAAACGAGCGTTACAAACCAGCGTTAGACAGAAAAAAGAAAAAAGAAAAAAGAAAAAAAGAAAAAAGAAAAAAAGAAAAAAAAAAAAAAGAAAAAAAAATACGGACAAAAACAATATGTGTCCCCTTCAGGGAAGGGGACCCATAATAAGAATGTTGGAAATGTGATTTTAAAGACCAATTAGAAATAGTGAAAGAAATATTTTGGCATATTTTATAATACTTTCATAATACAGTTAGTATATATAATACAAACAGTCTTTTCTGGAGTTAAAAAAGTTACAACACGGTTGAACTTATGTGCAAGAGTTTGTCTTTTTACCGTGAACGTCAAGATCAAAATGTTTGGAGTCCTCCCCAGCAATATTAGTGGCAATACATTTGTACGAGGCTGTGTCAGAGACTAAAGCTGAGTTGATGCGGAGAGTTTGACCTCGATCGTCGATCTGAAGTCTTTCGTCGTCCACAGCCAGTGCTGTTGTGCCTACAAACATATCCGTACGTTATTATATATACGTGAGTATTTGGCCACTCAACCTTTATATGTTTCTCTTGTAATGTGTTGCACTGGTTTAGATTAAACAAGCGCTTTTGTGTTAAACATTCCCAAATCGTTCTTTAATTTTTCTAAATGTTTGAACAAAATATTTTTACATACATTTAACAATGCAAACCAATATGTATTTTTTTAAAGATTTTTTTACATGCAATATCCTGAGTTGATACATTTTTAGGTTGAATTTAAACTGACCTTTAAACCACTGAATTGTAGGAAACGGAATTCCGTCAACTTGACACTGAAACTCCACTGATTGGTCGATGTGCACCACGTGACTAGACACATCATCGTTGTCCCGGATGTTGGCGGGAACGTAAACGTCCAATCTGATGAACTGCAAGGGGGAGAAATTATAAGTTTTAAGTGATTGAATGATAACATCTGTAAGTTTCTTTTAAGAAACATAGATAAGAAACACTGCACATAATAAAAAATACAATTATTTTGCCCAACACAAATGAACATTGCCACTTTAAACTAAAATTTGGGGTTTTGTTGCAAATGTATCAAGGATTGTTGCAAGATAAAAAAAAATTTATAATCGTTTTCTTCTAATAATGAATATGCAATATAACGGACAATACGGGACGTGATAGGTTGTATATTGAACCCTAATATAATGTGGTTATGGCGATTCATTCGCGTGCACCAATAGAAGTTTCAGCAACCCAACAAAACTTCCCACCTTCTGTGTCCTTCCTACAAGGTTGATTGCCACACATTTGTATAGTCCTGTGTCTGAAACTCGCGCGTTGGTGATGCGGAAAATGCTTTTATCCGACGAAAACCTGATGTGGTCTCTCTCTTGTTGTACAGGCTAAAAGTTAACATGACAGACTTATTGAAATAGAAAACTACTAAGTTAATATGCAAAACTTATTCGAATAGAACCAAACTTACAACTTCCTGACGTTGTCCTCCGTACCACGTGATGACGGGAGGAGGAACAGCATCCGCTTCACATGTCAGATCAACATTTTCTCCTTCTCTGATCCAGATCCTCTCAATGTCATCCCCCTCCCCATCAATCTCCGGTCGCTCTGAAGAAGAAAAAGAAGATAAAACTGAAACTTAAAATAAGATGGGCATCAAAAGCTGACATGTGCAGCATACGAAGCAGGCAACGGTGCTTGTGATTCAACTTTCGACTGGTTTGTCGCTGAGCCGGCGTAGCTCAGTTGGTACAGCGTGAGTCCCTGAAAGACTTCTGTCGTGGGTTCGAATCCCACCGCAGGTTGGATGTTTGTAGGCTACAGCGTGCCATTTGGGAATGCTTGGTGACCGGCTGATTCGGTATGACGCCTTTAACGGGCCTGGCGTACTGTGACTTAAATGTTAGGGTGCCGTAATCGCAAGTTTGCATGAAGACTTTCGTTCATTTAAACTACATCTAAAACAGCATTTCAAAACACCAGTGAAAAACGAGTAGCCAGTGTTTTTGCTTTGCCCAAGTCTGAAGAAAGAAAGTACGAAAACTAAACCAAGAAAATCTGCCCGAAAACGGAAAACAGAAAGAAAAGTGCAATAAACCGCCACAATCCCGAGAAAAATCATCCCGAGAAATTTTAAAGCAAACCTCAATAGTTTCTTACCGTGCACAAGAACCTTGTTAACTTGTCTCACAATTCCCCGTTCGTTCTCAGCCTCACAAATATATTCCCCGTTGTCATTCGCTGTAACGACTTGCAGTGTCAGCGTACCTTCATCGGATATGTCAATGTTGGGATCGGTTTCGTCCAATTCTTCTCCGTCATGATACCACCTTGAATGAAAAGGTAAAAAAATTGAAAATTGCACTGATCCTGTTTGAAATAGAATGATCTTGTTTTTAATTTATGCTTTACTATATTTAATCCAAATTTTGTACATGCAAAAATGCAAAAGCTGTTACTTAATCTATTTAGTAGATGTTAGTATTCGGTTGAATTGTGAACACCTACGTTTTTTAGAAGTGATGTTGGTATTCGTAGTTACAATTGTAACAAAATCAGTCAAAAATCCTTGGAATATTACTTTTTAAATTTCCCAATTAAATAAAGTAATTAGCAAATTTTTTTTTCTGTCATACAATCTCAAAACAAAATAGTATAATAGTATCATTAGTAATAACGGTAGTAGTTTAACAAACTTTTTCAATTTTATCTCTTCTATTAAATATATTTCACCTCATACACTGTCAGTATTATATCCTCTACTAAAATTAAAATTTATTAAATAAAATTATCAAAAAAGGGATTAAATACAACAAATTTTGTTCACGTACTTATAACTAATTTTTTTAACCTTATTCAAATAGAATCACCTTATCACTGGTTTCGGGTCCCCAGTTGCGTTGCAAGCGAGCGACAACGATCCGAGTTCAATCGGGTTCGCCTCGCAATATCCGTTCAGTGAACTTGGAATGCAACCGTCGTTCTCCCTGATGCTTGGTGAACTTTGAACATCCACAAACACCGACGAACTATCTCGACCTGCAGGGTTTCTCGCCACACAAATATATTCGTCATCGTCACTCAGATGCGCATCACTGATCCGTAACTCACTAGAGCCATCTGTGGAGACGAGTATGATTTTTATGGCGAAACTTTCTTAGAGATGTGACTTTCGAACCTCTTTATTGCCTTTTTAACTGTTTTTTTACTGTTTTCAGAATAACTCGTTTGAACATAGAAAACAGTTTGCGATGCCGTAAGGTTTTTTACAAACCATTTTTGGCCAGCTGAAACAGTTTTGTTATTAAACGAATCTCCCGCAGACAATAAAATGTATAAAAGAAAGATTCTTGCTTCTGATCCTTGCTTTTTACCGACAGCCCCTTACATGTTTGCTTTTTTGCAGAAACTGACGATGCCTATTTATTAAGGCGAAATATATATTTCTGTTATTAAAAGAAACGATTTATGCTTTTATCTGTTTTTATGAAACAGTCCAATACCATTTTTGGCCAAGTTGAACTGAGTAACCTAATTTAACCATCATATACGCCACACAAAACTTTCAGATTGTTAAACAAACAAACAGCTGGTAATCTTACCTTCGTTAGTAACGAGATATCTTTCATGAAAACCCGCAAGTATTTCAGTTTCACCCCTGAACCATCTCAAACTTGGAGTTGGTAAACCAGATGCGAAACAATTTAATGTCGCAGTTTCGCCAACCAGAACCTATGGATGTTGGGGTAAACTTATTTTTGCTGCTACTAACGTTCCTAACTAGTAAATCACGACGGTTAGCCCGTGAAGTAGAACAAAAATCCAACAAGCAAGTAAGCTACAATGTGCACTGTTATGACCTATAAGGTCTCATCAGTGCACTTTGTAACAAGATATTGGCTAATGTTTAGTGCATTTGTTAAATAGGGCAGCGGCATTTTTAATTTTTACTTTCGAACTTTAGCAGACTTATTGTTGAACTTTTCCAAGTTATAATAGGACAACAATTTAAAATTTAATAAAATGAGCAACAAGATTGAAATCATGTTCACACAGGTATTGTCGAATCGTTTCAAATACAAACACATACACAAAACTTAATTAGAAGACCAACCTTAATGAGAGATGGACCTCTGCGTATAGACGGTGGGACTTGAACCACTAACCTCATGCTTCTGTCGGTTGAACCAGCGACGTTTGTTGCAATGCAAGTGTAGCGACCTGAAATCGTGAATATGTTAGGAAAGTGCTCTGCAAGATGCCTACATCAGATGAACATTGTTAGGCAACAAGCAAGAAAACAAATTCAACTAAAAAAGGTAGAGAGTCCTTTGGCATTTTTCACAAGAAATATTGTGAACTTTGGGTACTTTTTATGCTAGATTTTGTTGTATTTTAAATGTAAAACACTGTTCCACGTACTGGAAGTAGCCTAAATGTTTCTCAAACCTTTTTAGGCATTGGTCTATTTCTACCGCAACATATGTATTTGCTGTCTAAATGAACATTGAAAATTTTGAAAACGATTCAACGTTTCATTAAAGTGGACTCACGGGGTCGATACGCGCTGATAACAATATTAATTCATCATACAAAGTCATCTTGACGCCACATCTGTTAACATTAAATTTGTCCCAAACAGAAGTGAATTGTTTTTAATTTGTTTACGCCTTGCTTCAGTTCGTGTATGACTAAGTTAAACAGAAAATTGATTTTGTTAAGTAATTTTTTTTGCCTTTTACGCTTCTAACTTACGTTTTTTTTTCGTGCGTTTCTTATCTTTCATTGCGTGTTTACAATCAGTTTGGTCTGCTGGGCTTTCAGTTGAGGATTGATTGATTGTGTGTGCGAAGGACCTATTAGCTTTTTCTATTTTTAATTCCTTTTATTGTTCACTATAGACACTGAAGTTGCCTTTTTAGCAAAATTAATTTGTTGTTTATAACACTGTCAACTGATTTGAACCTGGAAATAAACATTTCCCAACTTGTGATTCTATTTGAATAAGGTAAAACATAAGTCTTCCATCACCCACCTGCGTCACCTACGACGGCAGAGAAGAAGGTCAAGTTTCCGTTGGGGCTGATTGAAAGCCCAACCTCGTTACCCGTGAGGGGAACACCCTCTTTCCTCCACTCGTAGGTGGGTGGGGGGTCGCTCCTGGTCACCCCGCACTCGAGGGTGATCTCGTTGCCCTGTGTAACGGTGTAAACGTCGGGGTTGTCTGACCCGACTTCGGGAACCACTGGAACCAAAATATCACGGCGTAAAAATATTAGAAAAATTCTGAATGAAAAAGTTGAAAAAGTTCAACAAAAAACCAAGTGAATTTATGAGTAAAAACAAAAGGCTTTCCGAACTAGTGAGTTTTTTTGTCAAATGAAGCACGTCAAACCAATAAAGCAATGAAACAGTGAAAGGGAACAGTACGAACAGTTGAAGTTGTAAATAGGAAAAAAAACTGTTCAAATGCTTTAACGTAAAACCAAAAGAAACTTTTTACTGATGTAGGCCAAATTATTCCTTTCTGGGGAATTTTAAAAAAACTTTTAATACTGAGTTTAAAATCTGTCACAAAAGTTTAAAAATCAAAAGTTTAAAAAAAATTGCAGCAAAAGCAGATTGATTTCTGAGGTAATATTGTTTCGATCTACATTTTTCTTTCAACTTACGGTAAACATCCAATGTAACATCAATATGGTCGCTTCCAGCATCGTTGCTTGCTGTGCAGGTGTAGATTCCATTATCATGTGTACTGGGTGAAGTGATCGTTAAACTGCCATCCCCTGAAACACGGAAGCCAATCTGGTTGTTCAGCGCGATTCCCACGCCCTTCCTCTTCCACACTACTTCCGGGATCGGGTTTCCCACGGACACGCAAGGGATTGTGATTGGTTCGTGCTCGATCGTGTCGTAAAATTCCTCACCACGGACTATTTCTGGTCGAACTGAAGGGGAAACAAATTAGGGGTAATGAAAAATTATACACTGAAAAGTTAAGACTGGAAATAATGGTAATGTAACAAGTGTTAGAGATGAATTATGCATCTCCATTTGTTGTAGTTTATTTTTACAAAGAAGATTTAATTCGAGGTTACCAAGCCGTAGAGCGCTATTTTCAAAAATGCTCCTTAAAACATTATCATTAGTTTTGAATCCATTGCACAACTAGCTGGTAAACTCCGAATGAATGTTCTTAACCAGTGGTTCCCAACCTGGGGTTCGCGGACCGCCAAGGGGTCCGTGAGATGGTTTCAGGGGCTCCGTGAAGGCAAACATTTTTATTACCATTACCATACCAACAGTACAATATTGTTAAGTTTCTAAACGGTTTTTACAGCCCTGCATATGAGTGAAAACTGTTCATAAAACTTTTAAATTAGTAAAACTTGTGATTGTTACCTCCATTGTGACATCACAACACACATGAACAATATAACTTATTGTGCCTTGTTTCAAGTGTTGTACACTAGAGAATTTATCTCTTTATTGCATTTGATTTACTGCTACAGTAGAGAACTTTATTATGATTTAAGGACTGTGAAGGTTGATTAAAATTCTGCCCCCAAAAGCAAAAGTATAATAGCGCATAACAGTATATAATAAATGGAAACGAAAAACATAACCAAACTACAGTACATTCCGTTGGAGGTCCGCGGACCTACAAAGTTTGTAAAAGGGGTCCGTGACTACAAAACGGTTGGGAACATGGGCGTCCCCAGCGGGGGGCAAGAGGGGGCGCGTGCCCCCCCCCCTGGAAAAAAGAAAAACGCAAACGGTCGCAAAATTCGCACCTTAAAACAAAACACAATCAACATTCACACAGTGTTATACAAAAACTATTCCTTGAACGTAAACTGAAGACGTCGTGGCCGATCTCCACCCCGATAAACGCACTCAATACAAGCTGTAACTGTAACAGAACAGGATGATGTTTTACAACAGATTAAATGAATCGAACATTATTACTTAACAATAGCTCGGTGACAAGCATATTATTACGTCATTGATGGATGTGTCAAAAAGCCATTATGTGATACCTTCACTGTGTCTGTTGTTACATCTGATAAGGTTCGTGTATGTAAATCCTACCGTTAAAAAAGTATTTGCCAACCTACCACATACTTCAGTGATGTTTAATATTGTGTTTATTGTATCATTTTGCTACATTGGGATTGGCAAGAATGAGTAGCACAGTCAGATGATTTTTGTTCTGAAATACCGTTTATCGAACGGCGATGTGACGATAGTATTGCCCTCCCCTGTATTTTTTCCTGCGGACGCCCATGGTTGGGAACCACTGTTCTAAACAATTGTTCCCTCAACAAACTGTCCGATAGCTTGCATGTAGAAAATATAATCTATTGCAGACAATTACAAAAAGTAAGTATTACACACAAGCCTTCTATCAGTCTTGTTTTGGAATAAATTATTTTCGATCCGTTTATAGTGCTCGTAAATACGTGCACCATTTGGGAAAGGATCAAAACGTTGGAAATCATAACAAGCATAGTGCTTGATATTAATACATATTTCACACTAACCCCAAACATCGAGGTCAACTCTTCTACGATCTGTCCCGATCACATTTGTTGCCGAACAAACGTAAGGTCCTGCGTCATCAGGGTTGGCATTACTAATTGTGATTCCGCCATCTTGGTTTAACTGTACAAAAAAGTTCAATTACAAACACAGACTTTTTTAGGATGAAACAAAGCAGTTAAAAGCAGTGGGAGTGGGAGTGTAAAATATTAAACTATTTGGGATATATACAATAACTTTTTGGGATACTATGGAATAACTTTTAACTATTAATCACAATAAATCATTTCTATAAGATATGTTATAACATTTTCTTTCTTTTTTATTTATATTTTTTCCCTTTAAAAGCAATTAAACTATTTAAAATATGATGTTGTTTTTATGTCTAGAAACATTTAGCTCAGTTCAGTGCCAGTCCCACAAAGACTCGAATCCCACCACATGCTACGCTTTTCTAGCATGCCTTGTCATGTGGAAATGCCTGAAAGGCCGGCTTCATCAATACGCCTGACGTACTGTACTTAATACGTAATATAATTTGTTATTTAGCAACGACTTTATCATTTTTGTCAAACCTAGTTGTCCATTAAAACTTTATTCACCTCAATTCTTTCTGTAAACTCAAACACGCTCCTTCCCTTATACCAGAGCCTGGTTGGGTAAGGATTGCCTGAAGTTATGCGGCAAGGTAAAGTGATGGAATCACCTTCTATCACGTGAATACGACGAGGTCCAACATCAACACGAGGAATGGCTGAAAAATAATTTGATGGTTACAAGTTGTAGGTAATTCTTGAGGCTTTAAGGTTCGTAAATTTTTTTGATTGGAAAGCAGCTTTAGGAAGCAAAAATAACGCTTTAAAATTTATTTCGATTAAAAAGAAAGCCAAGCATTTTCAAACAGCCCTAATGCGCATTTTTTATACATTTGGAAGTCATCACGGCGCAAAAACAGAAAACTAGAAAAATTCTTATTTATTCTATTTGTCTGTGTATGGTTTTAAAAACATGTTTCAATTGATTAAAAACCTTTTATGATGAAAACAGCGGTTGTCAACTTTCAAGTCAATTTCTATTGCTCCTAAAATTTCCAAACAAAAAACTGAATAATGAATTTTCCTTTTTTCAGTTTTTTTTTACTCAAAAAGGCGTTCTAGAAACCAGAGGTTACAATTTACAACAAATCAATCAACTGTCACCTGTTCCTGTGATTGACAGTTGAGCGGTTGCCACTGAGCTTCCGAAGTGATTTGTAGCAGTGCAAGTGTAAGCTCCTTCGTCATCCAGGTTCAGAGTGGTGATCGTCAGACTGTCAGTCTCGTTGCTCATAACCGCGCGTGAATTCAAATCGAACAAGGTCTGTTCCGCATGGTTGCGCGTCGTCCCCCGAAACCACGTGATCGACGGTCCCGGATGACCGTCCGCGGCGCACTCGAGCGTGACGTTGTAACCTGATCACGTGATGTGCAAGTTTATGAAGCGTATCAGTATAGAGTTTTATAGAGTTGAGATTACTTCACTTTGTGAATTTAGCGACACACTAAAACACCGTTGAAACGTTATAGGTAGATAATGGCTGAACGCGTTGCAGCTACATTGTGTTATAAAGCGTTATATGCTATATATATTTATATTTATATTAATTATAACAAAAACATGGCTACATCAACAAGGCGCAAATGGTTTATTCAAATGGAAATCAATTGCTTGATTGACGGCACACTATCAACCTTAAAAACTAAGTTGAAAACTATTTTTATAAGGGACACTACACACGGACTTGAAAAGTAATTTAATCAAAAACATAACAGCCAGAGTACTCGTGTATATAGAATAGCAACCTGCACTGATTTGCATGATGTTTTTCTGTATATACAAGTTCTCTTGCAGTTAATAACGTGTTTCTATGAATGTGTGTCCTGAAATTATGTTTATTATTAATCTGTTTATGATTCTATTTGAATAAGGTAATATTAGGAAGTCTACACTACCAACCAACCTATATCGATTCCGATGTCGAGGGGCGGGTGGGTGATAACAGGTACCCACCCCACCTCCACGGTGATTTCCCCATAAGTTGACCCCGCCACATTTCGTGCAACACACTTGAATACGTCAGAGTCGGAGCGCGCCACCTGGTGGATGCGCAGATGTCCGTTCGACTGCGAAGAAAAATTGTTCGGTTGATACCAGGGCTGCCAAAGCTTGGGTTTTGCCCCAAGATCTTGGGTTTTTACTTGACGTCTTGGGTTCTTGGGTTTTATTTTGAAAATTATAGCAATTCTTGGGTTTTGAGTCTTATTGATGAAATAAATATATGTAAGAACTATTTTAACGAGAAAAGTTTTTCGGGTAGCTGCAGTGTTTAGGCCATTTTATCATCTCTTTTATTTTCTTTATTTTCTAGACCCTAATTCTTTCCAGATAAGTATACAGGGAAAGCAATCGTTACACTTAAAAATGCAAATAAATCAATGCTTGTTAAACATAAAAACTTTAAATATACTGTAGACATTACTAATTTTATGAAAAAGAAAACAGATTATGATCATCAAACAGCCAAGAGTGAACTGGCGATTGCTGCATATTTTATTGAACATAATATTCCCTTTGCTTGCATTGACCATTTCCTACCAGTTTGTAAAGTTGCATTTCCGGACTGTAAACTGTCAAAAATTTGTCAATGAACCAAGTAAATTTCCTAATTAATTGCATTTCTAACCACATTTTGCAATCTTGGGTTTTCATTTAAATTCTTGGTTTATTTTGCTGTGAGTCTTGGGTTTTGTTGAAATTCTCATTGGCAGCCCTGGTTCATACTTGACAGTTTTGAACAAGCGATTTAAGTGTGTGTAAAAATGTACGCAAGGTTTGGTAAAAGTTCAGTTCAACTAATGTTGTGGGTTTTGAGTTCATTGCCAAAAACATTTGTTAAACTTAAAACAGCTGGCTTGTTTAGACCGAGAAAATCTTCACAAAAATATTCAAGCACACAATTTACGGTTGGAAAAACTTCAAGCAATCTAATAAAGTGATTTAACTTCGTAGCAACGCTCATGTCGGGAAATAACTTTTTCAAAACATGCACTTTCATCGTAAAAAATAAAAGTTACTAATTTTTGCGAAAATTTTGCGAAATTTCTTCATAATTGTGTCGCTAGAATTAAAAATAAACAAATATAGACACTATTTTGTCACTTGTATAGAATTAGGCACATTCGGTAACACAGCAGATTAAGAAATCTCCGTAATTTTACTTACCATGACCTCATACGCCCTGCTCGTCACAATTTCGCTGCCTGACTTCCGCCACCTAACGACTGGTTTTGGTGTCCCTGTGACGTCACAGACGAGTGTGACGCTCGATCCTTCCAACACGAGCACGTGACTTTCTTCAATCGTGACAGTGGGAGGTTCTGAAGAGAAAAATATATGTGAAACACTGAACTGCAAAAAGTCTAAACAGAAAATATATGTGAGAAACTTAATCGCGTCAAGTTTAATCAGAAAAAGATAAAGGGAAACACTAAACTGCACAAACTTAAAAATTAAAAATGTAAAATACTGAATTGCAAAAGCTCTAAACCAGTGGTTCTTAACCAGGGGTGTACGAACCCCCAAGGGGTGCGAGAACTGTTCCTAGGAAGTGCGGGGATGCTAAATCATTAAGGTTAGTTAGGTCTATTCTATATAAATATAATTATAGAAGGGGGTGCGAAAAATTGGTTGGTAATTTGAAAGGGGTGCAGCAAGAAAAAAAGTTTAAGAACCACTGGTATAGACAGAAAGAGATGTGAGAAACAATGAACTTCGCGAGTTAACAAAAACATATGTGAAACACTGAATCGCAAAAGCCCCAAACAGAAAAACACGTGTGACATTTGGAAAATCAGAAAAATTATGCGAATCACTGAACCCGTAAACTTCTCATGAAAAAATATGTGAAACACCAGCTTACCAGTGAAATACCACAACACCGACGCATCGTCAGTTCCAGCTCTGTTCCGACCCTGACAAGTATAAGTTCCTTCGTCTTCAGGTCCAGCGTTCACGATGCGAAGGAATTCACCATCTCGACCAATTCTGTTGAGTGGTGAAGAAGTGTTTAAAACTTGAAAGTAACTAAGAGGGTGTAGCTGTTTCAAGGATGTATTTTAAAGCAAAATGCGTACATATGATCAAGTCAGGCAAAGTATATTGCAATAAATCAAGTTTAGCGAAAAAGTTTCAAAGTTATTCGCCTTTATGTTTAGATATGTCTAATTTTGCCTTTACAACATCTTCATATTATCTTCAAAATTTTCAAAAATTCGGGCGTGTAAAGACTAACCACCAGAGCTAAATCCACGACCATTTTCACCAGCGGCGAGAATTAAACCCTTGACCTCTTGTTGTCTGTTTCAAAGTTAAAGTTTACCTGATTTTTCCGATGTCACGCAGATAAGTCGATCCCTTCAGCCACTCAATGGTTGGATCAGGAAGCCCATGTGCTGTACATTCGATATAAATTCGATCTCCATCTCTGAACGGAGTTTTTCTTGAAGGATTCACCGAAACACGAGGAGGTCCTGCAAAGTTGTTTAATAAAATAAGTTGTATTAAAACCAGATAAACTTTCTAATTTTTGTGACATGTTAATTGGTCAAGATTTTAAGTGGATTTTCTTTTGTTTTCATGGTTATTATCGTTTATATAATTTCGAAGAATTGCACGAAGCAACAGTTACAACCAGTAAATTATTTGAACACAAATCCACAACAAAACTTACTTTCGACGATCAGTGCGATGACTTCTGAACTTTCCCCTCCAATATTCACCACAGTACATTGGTACACCGTCTCGTCACGTGATTTAGCGTTACGGATGAGTAACGACCCGTTGCGCAACTTTCGAAATCTTTAAAAGTGAAAAAAATGTTTAATGCTTTTTAAAAATGATTTTAGAACATACGTTGTAAGTTACAAAACTTCCAAAGCCATTTTACGTTAAAACAACAGTAGAGCAACGCTCCTAGTACATATGTTAAATGTAATATACCGTCGTGACACCTAAATGCTAAGTTCTTTGTGGGAGTATTGTAAGATGAATTTGCTTCAGGCAAAAGAGAATCTTAGACCACATTAAGAGCTTAAGTTTACAAAAACCAAAGAAAAGCGAACTGACAAAGTTTTACTCTAATTTCACAACTGTAAATTGGTTTGAACAATTATGGTCGTTTGCCACAAGTTTCGTGGGTGTAATGACATTTGAAACCGCTTCTTATCCAGCAACATGCACCGGGGCTGAACGTGGACACAACTTCGATGCCCCTGCGGCTTTTTAACACCTAATTCACTGGTTTTATCGTTATCTCCATTTTGTCGGCAACCTTTTATCAGCGTGACGCAGTTGATTAAACTTTTCTCCTTACTTTTTCTGTATATAAACGCGCTTGTTTCCACTTGTGCATTACATTTTCACTGATGATGACAATAGTTTTGTCGAAACGTTTGTTTTAATAAAATGAATACGTTTTACTCTACGTCGCTGGCAATTTGCTTTTTATTAAAGCTGTTATTCAAGTCCGTGTCTTGTGTACCTAAATTTGAAACCGAGTTTTACAAAATATAGGTTGTGTATATTTTAGGGTTTTAAAAATTCAAGCCATTAAGTTAGTGTAAAACCTGACATTACGACAAATGACTTGACCTTACATTATACCTAATTATTTTGGCCTCTCTGTTTTTTTGTGAGTATTGCACGTTACAAAGGTTTTTAAACTTTTGTCTCCAACTTTTTTATTTCATCACAATAAAATCATTCCCACCTTCTTCTTTCCAACCTCGACCCATCCGCTTTCGACCACGTGATCGTGTATTCCACGTTACTCTGTACGTCACAAGTGAGAATCGCGTTCGTTCCCGGGACAACAGTGACGTTTCCCTCCACTGTGATCACTGGAGGGCGTTCTATTAGACAAGGTATAATATATAATACGTTTGGATGACAAAAATGAGATTTTTGTGTCTGCATATGTTTTTATATTTATATGTATAAAAGTATTTTCTATGAAAAAAATGAATATGTTTTAAACAGATCACTCAATTATTTCACAAATCTGAGGTTCGTCTTTGGCAAATCAATTGGTCTAACTATCGAAGTTTCCAGTAAAAACACACTCACAAAACCGTAGTTTGCAAGGTTGTAGGTTCCAATCCCATCTCATTCACTATCCTGTTTAACAATGATCTGCTTTCCCGATTCCAACTTACCTTCGACGTCCAAGAAAGTTTGTCCATATCCGAACCCATGTGAGTTGTTGGCATAGCAACGGTAGTTCCCCTCCGCCGCTTCTGTTACGTCATCAATGCGGAAATAATCTGTTACCGAGTCCCTGGAAGATGATAGAAGTTACTGATGTGATGTTATTCATTATGCTACTAAGTTTATAAATAACGAGAAAAATATTTTTGTCAGTGTGCTGCAAAATTAATTTACTGTGATGTAACTATAAAAAAAGCTATTACAAAATACATTGTTAAATGATACTCTGCTGGCATATATGTAAGCGTTTCTAAAACACTTGACCGGCGTGACACGGGCTTACTTATGCTTTCAAAACTGTTCAAGAAGGACAAATTTAATAAAGCGACAGTGCAATTTGACTAAATGTTCAACTTCAAATTTTTGAAAACTATTTAAATGTTGTTTAGCATCTATAGTTTTATAGATTAAAGTTTGACTTTTGTAATACAAAGGTTATTCTAACGCCACTTATACTTACAGATAATGTCGAGGTTGCGCCAATAAATCGACCCAAACCCCTTCAACTTCTCTGCTCCATTTCACATGGAAGGGAAGCAGACTTATAATGTGGCACGGAATCTCAGCAGGATAATCGAAATATCCAGGATGAGTTTCGGGCATTTGAACAACTGGTTTCACTGTGGAGAAACAATCAATTCTATTACTGTAGTTTGAAACAATGCAATTATTATTATTTGCAATTGCGATTGTTTTAGAACAAACAAACAAATAATTAATCTGGATAATAGAGAAAATAAACTCGATTTCCACGTTGAAAGGTATTTAAGTTACAATTTTATAAAGCGATCAAATAAAAACGTTTGGCCAAATTTAAAATATTGGAAAACGGTTTTATTGACAAATTTTCTTTATTATCCTACTTGAGATGTAAATTGTCAAAAAATGTATCCTTGTTCACCTTATTTCATATTTATATTTCATTATTCCGCCACCTTATTTTCAATATTCCCCCTCATTAGTAAATTTACCCCGGAGAAAAAAACGTATTTTTAGGGAATAACTTTGCCATTAAGTTATCAACAGTATATGGTTGTAGCAATCCCGTACCTCATATTTTAAAAAAATATGATGATAAAGTTATTTCTTACCCGGTTCTATATTTATGACAGCGTTTTTAGTCGCTCGTATGAAAGGAAAGCCATCATGAGTTTGACCGTGTACAGCCATGTGAAAAGGCTGGTTCGGAGGCAGGAATGGGTCGACTGTGTATAAGTAAGGTTGGGATGGGTCACGTGGAGATGAGAGATCCATGGACTGAAAACAGAAAGTTTTTAGGAAACATGTACAAGACTGATTATACTTTTAATATTATAAATTCATATTTTTCACAAAACAATTAGTATTAAGGTCAATCGAAGCCAAATTTATTTGCATTGGCACTTTGTCACACGTTATCGTTTAGTAGACGTTACATAAAACAGCAAGAACATAAAAAAACTGGTTTATCGAGTTAAGATTATCTTATGCCTTATGGCATCTAATATTTAAGTAATTTTAACCTAATAAACTATTAAAATACTGTTTGAATTTTCTTACATGTATTGGTCTTCCAGCAATATCCAGTAGATCCAACTGATGAAATATACCCGGGGCTGGAAGGCCAGTAGCGTTGAGGAGAATGTAGGTGTCGATTCCTGCGAAGAATATCAACAAGTTTTTGAAGAGTTTCGGACAAACTTTTGTCATGGGTTCGAGTCCCACCACAGGTTGGATTTTCTAGTCTTATATCTGGTCATATATGGTTATGCTTAGAGACAGGTTCGATTCGCTTCTAACGCCTTTAATAGGCCAGATGTAGTGTAAGGCTTTTGCAAAAGGCAAAAAAAAATATTTAATTAAAAAAAACTTGACAATTACGATTGTTTTGCAACAGACAACGACCAACAAGTGCACAAACAAACAAACAACCCTCCTCGTGGTATATGAATCGATTCTATATGGAAACCATTCCACATTAAAAGTTACAAATACATTCCTGGTAACTATTGTTTTAACATAAACAAAACTACCAGATAACCTTTATATAGTAAATACTTCTGTTGTAGACGATATAATAATCGCTGTTGTCATCATCAGTGCAAGAATGTGCAGCTATAGAATGCGTTCAAAATACAAAACTATTTGGCATTTGTCAAGCCCCTTTAAAATACTAGCTATAATGTTTTTCTATGCTTTCTTTTGTTAGGAAATCACCTGCAACTGGCTGATATTCGGTGTTGAGCCAATCAAAAGTTGGTTGACGAGCAAAACGTGCTTGGAAATCAAGAATACTGAGTCCTGTAACACGGAGTGTGTGTTCCCCGGTGCTGTCCACTATGAGGCGCCATTCACCTGCAGAAATAATGTGTGGAAATGTTAAAACGTGTAACAGTGATGTACTGAAGTTTCGGTTGGCCAAAACATTTCGGCCGAATATGCTGTTTTGTCGATCTTTCCGATTTCAAAATTTGCTCGGAACCGAAATTTTTGAGTGTAAGAAACTAATGCCAAAACTTTCAATATCGCCAATTTAAAACTTCATCAATTAACTAATTGTTACATCCAGAAAACATGAGCCACGTTGTCAGCAAATTATTAGGTGTTTTGTTCAGCTGACATATTGCAAAACATATTGTGGAGTGTCATAAGTGAGTTAACCCGCGTCAAAAACACAAGATTTAATGAAAACTATTTTTTCAGAAACAGTCGATGTCATTTTACTGATTTGTTAGGTCACGCAATATTTTTTTAATGTTGCAACTAACTTATTGAAGCAAAATCGTGGATAATTTGGATAATTAGATGTTATGCTTATTTTAGCCCAATCCTGGATAATTTTAAACAATGATTTAGTCGGTGACTTTGAAACACTATACCTGGTTCAGGCTCCTTCAGGTTAACGATGAGAACTTTCTCGAGATTCAGAAGAGTTTCTAAACCGAATTCCTCAGCGATGACGTCACCAACGGGGGAAATCAAGGTCAAACGTCGGCCTGACAAAACAACCAAGCGGTTAGTTGTGATTTTTAACAAAAAGCTGGCTCAAGCAAAGTCAATTTTATTGGCGCAGTCACTTTATCATCACATGCCCATTGTTGAGCGGTTACGTAAACAGCAAGGACACCGAAAAAACGTAGGTTATCGAGTAATGTGTCCTGTTACTTGAATGGGTATTTTTACAAACTTGGTTTCATATGGAAGATATTTCAATGCTGTATTTTGTGGATGATATCTTAATAAGATTTTTTTACACATTTGTACAAAGGGAATGTTTGTTTATGTGCCACAGAAGTCAAGGTCAAAGCAAAGTCGCCCAAAATATGTCGGCAAACTCACCAGGTCCGCTCACTGATATAGTGATCTCCTGTAGCTCTGGATCAAACGGAATCGTCCACTCGTGCTGACCTGGGGCGTCGTGATCAGCCGCGAGCAAAACTACTTTGTGCGCTTGAACCGAAACTTCGATGAATTTCACAACCTATGAAAAATATGATAAATTATGGTCTAACCGAGAAATGGGCTTTGTGTGTTAAAGCCTAAACTGATTCGAGGCTTAAAGCTAGAATCCACGCGACACACAAAATAAAACGTAGCCAAATTCGTCCGTATTTTAACAGTTAAACAAACAGAGTACAGTATTGCGACCCTGTTCGAAACAAAACACGTGTAAATCCATGTGCAAACAAAATATAACAAAAAACCTTCTGTCTCATTGAATTGTTTTTATTTTTATCACCAACTAGAATTTTGTACGTAAAAAGTGAATCTTGTACAAACACACATTCAGCCAATTGTTTTCGTAGTTGTGACGTAACAAACACAATCAACTGTTATAAATTCAAATCACAACAGCAATAGTTTGTTCAGGATTACCTCTGAAACATCGTCCTTGGTGATGAGAAAAACTTGTCCAGAACTTGTTGCAGCAATCTTCTCATAAGCCTGATACCCAACATGATCATCGTCCTCGCATTTGCCGGTTAACACGAAAACCACCTGAACAAATTGATAACTTAGCTTGGTACTTAATCAATATGCAAGATAAATTTTCGAAAAGTCCCATTTTAGAAGGTTTGTTTATTAGTAGTATTTTATAAACGAACAAAAGCATTTCTGAATCTAGAAAGAAAAAAATACGGCAGGCATTAAGATCCTAAAAACACTTCCTTTATTTCTGTAATCAATCAAAGAAGAAATCTACGCAAAAAGTTACTAGTTGCTGTTAAATACGTAGCAATGCCTCAAATTAATCACATATAAACTACTGAAATCAATCAAGTATAAACATAGACCTAGCGAACTTGGTGTAAATTTGACTACGTTTAAACAACTTTTTCAAAAACTTAAAAAATATCTGTCCCCTTTGGGCACAAAAGGTGGTTACTGAATCCTTGCAACTTATAGATTCCTACCTGACTCTGTTTCCTTTGTATAATCTGCAGAACTTCGGGAAGTTGAACAAAATCTTTCGACCGGGCATCAGTGAAAACGTAAATGAAGGAACCGGGTAAAGAAATAAGCAGTGCCTCTCTGGGTTCAGTAAAAGTTGTTTACTTCGTTTTTTTTATTCTGATCGGTAAATAGGGTTATTTCGGAAAAGAGTTAAACTATACGACTAAGTATGTTTTTCGAACATCAGGGAGTCAGTTTACATAAGCCGCACAGGCGAAACCCAATTTCCGAGCATTTTCACGTAGTCAACCATATCAGTCTCGTATAAATATTTGCAAAGTAAATAGTTAAACAGTTTTACCAACACAAACTTAACATAACATCAGGTTTCAAGCATGGCAACCATTTCAGAAAAAGATAAACAGTCACGGGTAATGAAACGAAGATGATTTAACGACCCACTTTAGCTGTGTAAGTTGCAAACTTTATGTGTTGGCAAAATTTGTTATTTCAAATTATGAAAATATGACACAAATAAAAGTGGTAAAAAATTATGTCTGCACTGTTATGAACTCCTTGACCTCAATATAATGGGGCATCATATTACTGGCGGTCAATGAGAACAGTTCAAAGTGAGCTAAAGTGGTGCACCATTGGATTGTTGGTGCAGTACGGACGGGTTGAGTGCATTCACAAGAACCTCAAATCAATCAGTTGTCCAAACTGGAACTCACCTAATGGCTGTAACACTCATTTCAGGGCAATCGCCTCCTCCTTGGACGTAAAGATCCTTCAAACTGCGCTGGAACGTATCAGGGTTGCTGGTTACGATCGTCGGCCCAACAACTAAAACAAATTAGGAATGTTTTTTATGGTTGAGAAGTTGTTGACTTGCCCTCGACCGCTTATGGCAACCGTGTTAACAGGGTAATGCTTGTGCTGACGTTTCCAGTACGTTCATTTGTGGTTTTACACAACTCCAGGGTTAAAGGGTAAATAAATGAGGTCAATAGGGTCGCTTCTGAAAGCAATTAGCTTGAGTATTGATATTTGTATGACGCACATGAAGCCATGCAAAAACACTACATATTTTTAAAAGAAAACAACGCCAATAAAGTTCAAGAACAAGAACAATGGCTCAAGTCACCAAGTTTCTAACCAGGCCCAATGAGTTTCAAAACCATCCAGACCAGCTTAAATAAACAGTTTGCGAAGAGAATTAATCACATTGTGATGTTGGCACGCGAGGTGTTTCGTGCTAATGTCTTTTATGTTTAACCAAAAATGAGTTCAGTTTTTTTCGACTTTCAGAGCAGCTATGTCAATATTCGGCTGTCAAATTTTTTGTTTGACACTACACAAAAATCACAAACAACAGTCAAAAAGTTTGAACTACAAGGCAACTACGATTAGTGCTAGTTTAATGGTAGTTTGGTTTTCATAGATCCACTTCAAAGCAAGTGAAAAAAATAATTAGGGGACGAATAAATTGACCAACAAATTGATACAACTTACTTAAAACCTAAAGAAATTAAAAACATCGTTTACCTGGATCATGGAAAGGAATAAGCACGTAATTGTATAAAGGCTTCTCCTGCCGACTCAATGTTGTGTTGAGAATCTGTCTCGCTCCAGCGATAACTTGTTTTAAATCGTCCCACATGGAGCCAGTAACGTCAAACACGAACGCCAGTGAAGAGGCCCCAGGGGTGATGTCCTTAAAATTGGGGCTGTACGTGTCTCCAGTGATGTCACCCTTGATCGTGCCCCTAATATCGGGTTCGGGTCTTCTCCTTCTCTGTGCCAAAGAGGAGCAGGAGAAGAGTAGGAGGAGTGAGAGGAGAACAAAGATCGGCGAAGATGATTGACTTCTCATCTTAAATTGTCAAAGGTAATCCAGTCGACACAAATTTGCATGTGACGTTTTCTCTTTATCGTAAAGCAATTATCCTAATCCTGCATTTTGTGCCTATGCCATCCGCAGCCTTAAAAAGAAACAAAAGTTATGTCTATGTACTAACCACTATCGATCGAGTGCATTTTCTCTACAACAGAAAATAAACTTTAAAGTTAGCTTGTAAGAACATACGCGACAGGTTTACATCAAATACACAAGTCTGCAAATTTACCGTTAAAGATCAACTGATAAACCTTGTTACAACAAAACTTCTAAATTCAAAAATATTTTAGTCAAAGGGAAATAAACTTGAAACACAATGACTTTTCCTCCAGCTTAGTTTGAGCAAACACGCTTTAAACTCTGTCTAATCGTCACCTTCGTGTAAACTAACAAGTCCAAACCCGACCATTATGTTGGGAACCATCATCCCAACGTTATGCAGCTATCTACAACGCAAAATAAACTTGGCTCAAACTAATTTTTTAGCTGATCCGAATATACGCGACAGATTTCCATCAAATACATATTCCAAATTTAGCTCAAAAGATTACCTGAATTTTAAACCTCAGCGTTTGTACGATGCTCCAAGCAAATTGTCGTTCGTTACTTGTTGCGGATACTTAACAAATCGACATGTTTAAGGTCAAAACTGAAATAAATCACTCAATGCAAAAGAACTCTGTCTAAAATAAACCTTCAAAGCGTTCAAACAACCTTTGCCAAGAGCACGGGGCAAAAACATGCACAGAGATATCCAAGATATCAGACATTCCACTAACATATTCTCTCTACTATGTGTTAATCGCATTTTGCAATGCTTGTTGCGTATGCAAATTTAAATCGCCAACTAGACACTATTATGGCAATCAGTCAAACGAATGCTGACCACAAATGATCTAATGTTTTTTTTACAACAGTTTGGAGTTACGTAGTAACTCTGCAAGTAAACTTACTGCATAATTTGCAAAGAATAAAAATAAATAGGGTTTTACAAAAGTCCCAAATTCTGACAAGCTGAGAACGACCAAAAAGGTTTTGTTCTAAAACTTACTAAAAATGAACTTTTAACTAATAACTTTAAGTACTTCTGCTAATAAACTTTTTGTACAGAAGGCAATTCAAACCAAATTTTTGCATTGCAAAATCTTTGCCTAAATACAAACGAAAAACAACTTATGCAATCGTTTTCGAAATTCTGCTTGTTGCCCTGAATGAAAACTGTTTTCTGAAGGTGCGAGATTTTATTATCCGACATCAATCAGAAGTTGTTGAAATTTGAAACGGAAAACAACAACAAAATCCTGGAAAAACACGACTGCGTATCCACGAAAGTTTGCCATGGACGTCAAAAGGGACCACAGGAAACCTGACTGCACAACTTCCGACGTTACAGCTTAAAAACACTGGCTTAACTAAATCCACAATGTTTTCAAGTTGAAAACTTTCTCCTCAGGTAAACCCTGTCCAGGAAACCCTCAATCTAGCAAGACACCTAAACTTCAAACTAGCATGAAAAACTTTGCGAAGAGAAAAAGTTACTACAAGACGAGATGCCAGTCGAACCCAGCTTGCCCCCGATGCAAAAAAAACACAAGTTTGTTTAAAGAATTAGCGGCCCCTTGCACAAGTGGTGGACGGCAAACAACACCTTGACTCAAGACGGTGTCCTGGGGAGAATTCGGGTCGAGTCGATGTTTACGACATGTGAAGCTTAAAGGAAAACCGAACAGAATATAAACTCGGTTTTGGCAACACATGGCAAGTCGGGTCATACGATAATTTTAAACAATAAGTTTCGACTGTTAAATTAGCCAGTTTCAATTTAAGCTTAAAGAATTAAGTTAAACAAGACAATGCAACGTTGTATGTTTGAACCAAAATTACCGCAAGGTTGTCCAATTAGAAAGTCTTGGGTTAAACAATAAGTTTCAATGGATAAATTAAAATTTTTAGTTTTAAACTCACTGCAAAAATACAAAGTAAGAAAAAAAACAAGATGTACGTTTAAGCCAAAAAATCAAAATTATCGCAAAGTTTTCCAACAAGAAAGTCTTTGTTTGTTTTTTCTAGATGCCATTTACGCGAAAAAACTAAACTCACTCGCTTCAAATCAGAAACACTAATTAGCTGGATTTGCAGTAAAGTTGTAATTCTACACTCAGGCAGGCCCCCTTTAACTAATGAGTCATCCACTATTTTGGGCCACAAACCGAATTGGCTTAACTCGATAATAACTTGTCGATTGATGCCCTTTGAAACAATATCAACCTGCAAAGAGCGATCAACTGATCCAGATGGCTCGAGATGCCGGAACACTTTAAGCCATTTTTCCCGAGTATTGACCAAATAAAGATGACGACAACCTCCCTTGAAATACTGCCAACACTGTCTGGCGACAAATGTTACTTGTTTTGTTCAGTTTGTCTGATCCATGTTCCAAGCAAGTTGGCGAGCTCAGTCCTAGTTAAAAGGAAATCACATTTGTTTGCTGTAAAGTCTGCATCCCTCGTGGCCTAAAACTTTGTTTGTTTCAGAAAGACTAAAGTATTGGCGCAACCAATTCAGAATACAAAATCCAACAATCAAACTATTCGAATAAACAATTGCTGCATGCCTTACTGTTTATGACATAACAATACCTCATCCAATCTGCATAAAAAAGCTTACAAAATGCTGTTTCTAAACACGTTATATTCTCTCTACAAACTGTGCAATATTTTTACTGACCTTTTAGCTGAAATGTTTCCTGACTTAAATGAGAACAAAAGTAAAATATATTCAAACTAAAGCATATGTTAAATTTGAATTAAAATGCAATTGAAGAGAACAATTATAAACTGCAAAGCAACTACAAAACCACAGGGCAACCTACAAAACCGCAGGATCTTGCAAAAGTTGCAGTGAAAAAAGCCGGTTTCCCCCAGACAGAATGCTAGTCTGGGCCTTTGTTCCTATTTACCTAACTAGGAACAAAAAATCTGCAATCCTAAATGCGCAAAGTTAAAGAAATAAGCAATCAGACTTAACCTGATGAAAACACACTGCGCTGGTCCTCAAAACTCAACTATCCTAATTACAACTACTAAGACTTTTGATACCGATTAGTTATCTTGTGGATTAAGATAAAATACAACCAGGTTTTCCGGCAGAATTTCGACTTTGCACGCTTCAAAACTTCCTACGTCTGGTGCCACCGGTGCGCGATCGAGCGTGTCGGCACCGATGCGCACGCACACACACTTACGCATGCGCAAGCACACACGCGCCAGCTCTTTTGGTAGAAGATTTTTTTCAGTGACAGACTTTTCTTATGGTCTCCAGCTGTGTGGTGGCAAAGGGAGAGACTGCTATGAAAGAGGGCCGACTAATAAATGAAAAAGTCGGGACCTTGCCTACATATCCCTCTAAAACGCTATTGCTCTTCTCATCAAAATATTGTGTCATGGATTTGCGTGCAAGCTGCACAAGAGCTTGATTTCTTGGTGTGTTTTGGGCATTGTGGCGATGTTTTGGCTTTACTCCAGCTAATAGTCGTGCCACTGGCTTGAAGCCGATTTTAAAAAGCAACTGACAGCTGAAACATCTTAAAACTCCAGTGAAGTGTTTCACATAAGCTACAAAATACGTGACAGTATAAAAGGGGGAAAACATCAAACAGTTTTGAGTTAGACCTTAAATGCTCCCCTTAAAAATGACATTATGGCACAATAGTCAAAGCATTTGGTCGCACTTCTGAAAATCTGGGGGGTTTTAAGCCATAAAACGAAGCAAATATTGAGTAACCTCATTTACAGATCTTTTGGCTCGTGTCCGATAGCGCCACCGTGTGGCAACTTAACAACTTACGAATTTGATATTCTTGATATGAAATCCTTAAATCTGAAACTTTGATTCCTTGACGCAACATGGAAAATGATTTATTAGTTGAAAAATGCTACAAGCTTTATTAAAACGCATTTGTCACGTAAAGCAAGATATAAAACGTTTAAAGCAGGTAAAATCCAATCAGTGAGCTGCAGGTACAAAGTGGGAAACATTAAAACATCGATTCTTTTCGGTGACAACGTTCCAGATGATGAATTCGCTTTTTGAATAGAGTTTCCTGTGCAAAAGGCTAAAAATTAAAATGTGTCAATAAAAACATGCAGTTGCATATACGACACTAGTAAAGATTTGGACACAACTGCGTATTAATGGCTTTCGTTTGACTTAAAAGTTGTCTGATTTGAAATGTCTGCACATAAACGTTTGTTTGACGTATATAAAACGATTTCGTTCCATCGTTTTTACAACAAAGCAAAGAAACAATTCCACTACCCACAGCGCGCTTTCGATTATGCTGTTATAGAATGAATGTTTATTTGCCCAAATAAAAAGCAGAAACGACGTTTTTAGTTGAAAACTGAATCCATGCCCCCAGTAACATTGTTTGTGTCGACAAAATAAGAAATTCAATAAATATAACATGTTACCTTTTGCCTGCAAGTGTCCCCATTTTGGCCTGGTACTCTGTCTCCATCTTGAAGAAGTAGTTTGGTTTTAAAAACTTGTTGAATCCTTTGCTGTTCAGTCAGATGAAATTAGCGCGTAGCATTTTGATGGCCAGACACCATTTCCGGATTTTTAAAAAAACTCAGAAATTGCGTTTGGACAATCAGAAAGCCACCGCCCTATTGTGACGCATAAACCCGATTGTGACGCATTAATTTGCTGTTTGACGAAACACAGCGGGGGGAAGATTGGGAGGGCGAAAAACTCTTTCACATCGCGCTGAGAATTCCATTGGTTCCTTCATGGATGACCTACCGCACATCGAAACTGTAAAAAGACGAAAATAGTTTAAAAACGTGATTGCTATTCTTAGAAAACATTGAACAAACATTTTTCAGTAATAACTTGCAACGCTCAAATCAGACTTTTGTGGTTGCTAAAAAACAACATTAAACTTTAAAAATTACGTGAACTATTTTAAGGAGGGCTTGTGCAAGAGCTAGCTTAGAGCGAAAATGATAATTTGTAACAAAATTTAAACAATATTTTAAAATCAACATATCAAAGCACAAAACTGTATTAAGAGATAAATGTGGTGCACAATTTTATTCCCTTTTTTCGTTAATCACATAATATTCCACACAAATTTACAAAACTTTGGAATTTAAAAAAAGTATAAAACCAATATAACTAACTTTGACTTAGTAAAGTTTGCGTGTCCTGGTTTACAAAATACTTGTTTCAGTTAAAAAAGTTTTGCTATAATTTTGAACTTGCGAAGTTTAGCCCATCAGTAAAAAAAAAAACAAATTAGAATTTCTTACCTCAAAAGCTTGTGCTTGTTGTTGAATCAGTTCTTGCTGGTAGTGAAACCAGACAACGAATGATTCAGAACTGATTTTGTTCCTTCTTAAATACCTTCAACTCCCGCTTGGTTATTGCTTATACTGACGCTGCGTTGCATTTTGATTGCAGCCATAAATCAGCGCCGATCGCGCATTGTTTCTCCCTTGTTCTTTTGTTGTTGTTAAAAACGCGCTATAGAACGCGAAGACAATGGGACGACGAGAAACTTCTTCTGGAACTTGTGCGCGCGGTCGCAGCAGGACATCGAGAAACGACGACCGCGTTTAAGCTTGTTTAATTTCAGAACGCCGTCATAAAAGAGTCTTTGTGGGCGTCGCGGCGCTTCTCGCTGTTGGAGAAATTTTTCCGGTCATCGGTTTCAGCCTCCTCCCATCGAAACAGGATGAGAACTAGGTTACGAGCGATTCGTGACTCCCGCCGATTCGATAAAACAATCGCGATTATATTGAACAATTGACAGCAGCGGATCGAGCGGTCTTGAATCGTTCAAGGTCGGATAAGGTCACGACCCCGATGATCTTTTGTTTTGTTTTTTCTACAAATCTGTAAAACTGACTTTGAGTTGTCATTCACGTTTGAGCCGGTTTGCCGTTTTTAGTTTGTTTATTATTTATATCGCTTTTAGTATGTTTGTTTATATAGCACCGCTATTTTTTGCAATATGAAAACTTAAAGTATCGTGGACCGTTAGGCCTTTAAAATCAATGCGCTTAAAACGGTCTTTAAATTGCAGTAGAAATTCGCTGATTTAAAACATCATTTAGCCCAGTTTTACCCAGATGGTTTTTCCTTTTTTTTTCTGTCGTTTTTTTACCTGAGAATAAATTTCAAATGAGTTCGTTCCCAAAAAAACATATCAAATCAACACTGATTTAAAAGTTCTGAAATTTATTTTGAAAAACGTTATTATTATTAAGCAAAGCAAAGTTTGCCGTGTTTATTAAAACTTCCAGCAGCGTGATTTAATTAATCCTGTTTGGCAAATGTTTTACTCAACAGATTAACCCTGTATTTACGTCATAATCTAAGCTCTGTTTACGTCACAATGAGCTTATATACACGTGATTCAAACTTATCAGATCGGAGCAAGGAAGTGTTTTGTTTTATTCTCGTGCGAATTTCAAACCAGGCAAGTTTGAATCAAGATTATTTTTATCCCTACATCCGCGTTTGGGAAATTTATAGTTTTCATGACTTAAGTAAATTGTCTCATACTGGCCATGATTGAAATGTAACGGACGTAAGAAAATTGGGTCAAATAAGATGAAATTGTTGTCAGTTCATTAAAATAACGATTGCAAGGAGACCCTTTTTTGGTGCATTGAAGTTACGTTTAAGCTTGAATTTATTGGTGAAAGAAAACATAGCGACACAATTGCATTTGGGACACGATATACGGATCTATTCATAAGTTTAATGATGAACAACGACCCAAATATACGTAAAAAGCGACATGCTTTATTGTTCAAACGTTTCGGCAAATGCTCATGCCATCATCAGTGGTGTAAAGGGCCACATCAGTTACATCCGTTTATATTCATTTGAGTCACGTAAAACAATTACATTTTATCTTCAAAACAGGTAAACCATCCACACAAAGTTAAGAAACTCTGAAATAAATGACGAATTTGTTGATAAATCCCACTCCAGAAAGTTGTAGCACAAAGTATGTGGAAAGTATGTCATGGCGAGGAATAACGGGTTTGTACCCCCTGTAGTGTACCACCAACTGTTTTATGTTGGCCGTTCTACTCGGCGTATCTAGGTTACACTTAATTACATTGTCGCACTGCTGGACATTGTTTGAAGATGAAATGTTGAGTTAAATAAATGCCGAATTTGTCCAATATATATCGCTATCCAATACTTTAAACGTTAAAAAAGTTAAGACTTTTACGAGGTGGTGACAAACTTTGGCAAATACCGAACAAGCGTTTCGTCCACCAGGTTGCATATTTAATAAATTTGTCGTTCAACTGGTGTAATGCTAAACAAAATACTAGTTGTTTTTTCAAGAACTTGTGTTTTTGCTGACGTTTCGCCCACCAGAATGGTAGGGCTTCTTCAGAGCAATGAATGATATAATGCGAGCAAAACAAGCGAAAATGCACAAGAGCAGCGGGAATTGATGCAAATTAATTTTAGCCGTTCTATAAATTTTCCCTACAATATATTAATGCAAACAAACCAATCAGCATAATTTGCCGGTCGCGGCGGAAATAATCGTATTGTCTAAACTCTAAACTGTCAATGGCGGACCAAAAACTGGGAGAACAACGGGTAATTTTGTAAATCGGAAAATTCAAAAATTCAAGAAAAATTGTTCACACAAACAATGTCAAATTTGAAGTTAGAAACTTATCGGGTCGGACTGAACAGCTCAGTTCGACTTACAACTTTTTGTCGGCATTGTTCAACGCCAAAGTGAGAGCAGTCTGTTACATTTCCAGTCCGCTTGGTTATAAGAATTAAACTTGTTTTTTCCGTCCAACAGATGAACACTTTAACAAAACATTTGTTTTCAGTTAAATAACAAGAAATCTGGCTAACATTTCGCCCACCAGCACGATAGGCGGCATTAAATGTTAATGAATGTAAACTTGTTTAAGCCATTACAGGTTCCTCTGGTTTGGAGCGAAGCCTTGGTCGCCAAGAGGTGGGATTCGAACCCACCACCTTGCGAGCGATAGCCGGCTGCGCTTTGTCGTTCGCGCAAAGAAAGTTGTTAAGCGGGCTTAAATTGCAGCTCGACCCTGAAAACGGACCCAAAACCGCATTGAATTTTTCATGACACTAAAAATTTGTAATTACAGTACTGAATATGTCAAGTGTGAAGTCAGGCCCGAATCAAGCCTATTTTATTCAAACTTCAGACAAACTGTTGCCGAAAAGCCGGCCTGACTAGATTTTTTTGTCCAAGCAAACAACAATCTTGTTTTACTATAGCAGCTTTAGATTAGAACCAACGTTATTCAAAAAAATGTTCTTTTTGTTCTGGCTGGGCAAAAGAGACCAATGCAACGCGATAAAATACAACTTGTATTGGTTTGTGTAAACTTTATTGCTGTAGCTTATCGTACACACAACCATAAAAATACACTGCGTAAAGAAATACTGGAAACTTGGGCATGCAAGGTTGGGCAACATGTGTGCATAAGTACAGTATACATGCGGGGGACGTAAATATATAATGCGCAAGATTCAGTGGTTTACAGCAACACATGCTAGCAAAAAGCCGTCTTGTATAGCAACATACAATAGTCATGGCTAGAAAGGAGCACATTTGTGGTGTATGAGTTGTATCAAGTTAATGCGATTCGTCGAAAAACGGGTTTTGTAACTTATCCTTTCTAAAAAATGGTTTGCGCTTTATTGGAAACGGCAAAGGAGAAAGCCTGTAACAGTTTTCAAGTTCCTTTGTTTTAACTTGATCCAGTGATATATAATAAGTAAGCTGCAGACAGTGCCCACAAAATCAAATGTCCCACCACTACAGCAGATAACAAGCGCACCTTTTTAGGACAAAACAGTGTGCACTGTCTGCAGCTTACATATTGTTATGGGTTTATTATTTCATATTATCGTTGTGTATTTTTCTTATTTAAGCGAAATAAAAAAACTGAAAGCATTAGGTAGCACCACGATGTTGTGCAACGTACGCAAGTGGACACCTATAAAGTCGACGATGTAAAACAAAAAGTTATATTGTCAACAAAAAATGCAAATACTTAAGGAACATTGTCAGGTTTATCACAAATCCACGTTTGTTGTGAAAACAAAGTACGGTTCCATGATAGAATACAAAAAATATGTTTTTTTTTAGAATGAACACTAAGGATTTGGTAGTGTTGGGTCCGTTGTTACTATTATCTATTGCTTTGTCTGTATTGCTTAAAGTGCATTAAAATGTACATAAATACACTAACATCTATGTAAGTGTACACACACAATCTAAACTACATGTATCGTCTTGAATCAGAATACACAAAAAAGTTTGACTGCATTATGTAATGGTCGATATCGGAGTTGTAATTCGGGCCGGACTTTTTGGGCCTTGTTCGAGATTTGTTTGAATAAAACACTTGGTCACTTTTGTGTCGTAATTTCATGTTGGTAAAGAACTATCGGGCCAAATTAGGGCTTTGGAACACTATACACGGATCTGTTCGGAAGTCTAATGGTAAAAAACGCTTGCTCGCACCATTTTATCTATCTTTCACGTGACTCAAGTGTATATAATCGGGTGTAACTGATATGGTCCCTCATATCACTGATGATGGCATGAGCATTTGCTGAAAGGTTAGTCAATAAAGCATGTCGCTTTTTACGTCTATTTGGGCCGTTATTTTTCTAATTAAATTTTGGCATTTAAAATTTCTGGATCAGAGTTTAATTTCTGGCCCGCTTACGACTCTGGTTTATACTAGTGATGTACCGAATCGGCGAAATTTCGATTCGGCCGAAACCGAATATTCGGCAGTTTTGCCGAATAAATTCGGCCGAATCAACCGAATCTTTTATGACGTCACGCGAAGTCGCATTCAACGCGTTTGACATGAAAACATAAGTTTATGTACCACGCAATTAGTGCAGAATGGTTGTGTTTCGTACTTATTTTAGTTCTGTGGGTTTTAACATTGCTTCAAGCATGATTGCCAACCTGCCAATGAATTACGGATTTTTCGTCTGGAGTGGGAAAAACGATAATGTGGTAAAACATATGATAATTAACGCGATTTTCGTTGGTACAAAGCAGAAAAGTCATGTTTAACGCTATAAATGTGTGTTCGTAAAAGATTCGGTTTCGGCCGAATCGCAACAAAATATTCGGCCGAAACCGAATCTTTAAAAAAACGGCCGATTCGGCCGAATAAATTCGGCAAACCGAATATTCGGTACATCTCTAGTTTATACCACAATACCATGGTGTACAAAATAATACTATGTTTACTAGTGCATCAAAAATAGGCAAGCAGCAAATAAAATGAGTTATTTACTAGTGGCAATAGCTATAGTAGCAAACACATTGAAAGCACAAGGACAACATTTAGTGGTGGTACCTGCCACAAAAACACTTTTGCACATAATTATAAGGGAATGAAACTAAAGGCAGCTGTAAAAAAGTCGTAAATTACCATACATCGAATCTGATATATATAGAATTTGGCAAAATAGGAATTACAACTATTTATGTTTTGTATTGATAGTTACGTCACAAAAGATTAGTATTACGTAACAACACTGGTTGTCTAGGTGTGTAATATTGTCCATGAAAAAGAACGTTAGGACATAAAGGAAAATGTATTTTCTGTTAAAAAAAAC
The DNA here is from genome assembly GCF_965637545.1 of Phallusia mammillata. Lineage (NCBI taxonomy): Eukaryota > Metazoa > Chordata > Ascidiacea > Phlebobranchia > Ascidiidae > Phallusia > Phallusia mammillata. The sequence continues at coordinate 1,982,915 of NC_137256.1, forward strand.
TTGTTTTGTCTGCTGTCTTTATCATGATGTGAAATAAAAAAATACTTTTTTTATTGCAAAAAATGTGCAACTAACTTTTTGCAAGACGGAACTTAAAATTGATGAAATTTAAAATAAGTTATTTTTTTATTTTTTAAACAATATTTTTGGGTCAGGGCTTCTCAACCTTAAGGGGCCATTGGTTTTTTATAACTCTCTTGTATACAGGCTGGCTGGTTAAAACAACTTGAACAAGCTTTAATAATCTCTTAACCTAGTTTACTAGCTGTCTATTATGTGTATGTAATGTATAAGGAAGGTTGGACAGTGAATGCGAACAATGTCAGTGTGCTGGGGTTCGTAACTTCTCGGTTTACGGATAATTCCGGATAATCGCAAAATCCGTTCACATGAAATAGGCTATTGCTGCCAGGCATAATGTATAACAAAGTAGTGATCATCCAGCAGTTTTATTAGAAACAATCGACGTTTCGACGTCCTATACGAGACGCCTTCATCAGGATAATGGCATAACTTGCAGGCGTCTTGTATAGGACGTCGAAACGTCGATTATTTATAATAAAACTGCTGGATGAGCAATACTTTGTTATCCGTTCACATGTTTAAGGGTTGTAAATTCCAAACGAAGAGTGTTCTATAATTTCGGATAATCGCATATTCTGCATGTTTGCAAACATGAAAATAGTGTATGCGATTATCCAGCGTTTAGTCTATTCACTTTAAAACAGACAGAAGGCTTAAACAAAACCTGATTGAGTGAAATATATATGATAGGCAGGAGAAAAAAAAGTAAAAACCGAAGAAAAATCATCACCGAAAGATTCTTCCGGGAGAAACACTTTTCTTTTTTGCGCCTGTACCTTGCGTCACAACCGAAGCGTACGAATTTTTCGTTCTACTTTGTTGCTCTTGTGCGAATTCTAGATCCTCAAGTCTCTGCAAAACAAAATATCGCACGGTGAAAATGTATGAATAGAAAATTTAAAGAGCTCTTCTGGTAATTGTATTTTTATTCCGACGTTTCGACGTCCTATACAGGTCGCTTTCATATTTTTACCTAATGAAGGAGACCTGTATAGGACGTCGAAACGCTCTATAGATTTGACATTGCCTGGCAGCAACAGCTTGTGAAAGAATATGTTGTTATGGTAACTGTAGCGCAGCAGCCTGCTTGGGTCGTTTCCAAAATATGTATGTCTCCCTACGCAAAAAGATAAGCCTATGTTCTAATTCTCTAACATATGCTACAGACGATGACGTTTAATATCAATTTTAGCTTTTTTTTAGTTTTTGCATGTAATTACCCGGAATATTATTATACTATTAGATTACAGTTTGAGATTCAAAATGCGATTAACCGAAATTATTTGTATTATGAAAACGACATGTTTTATTTATGAGTGATGCAACATCGACAAACGTATATAGGCCGGTGAATTATTTTCTATCTATTTCAAGTCGGGAGTAATGCTTAAACTTTCCTGTTTAAAGAAACAGAACAGAGGAAGGAGAAGCCGGGAATAGAACCAACGACCTTCAGAGCACAAAAAATCGGAACCAACTGCGTGACGTATATCGCACAACTGCGGTTTCACACACCTGTGTAATAGCGAGTTTTTGTGTAATAGTTTTCCTCAGTAGCGTGTTCAGAGTTCGTTTCTCGTCCTCAGCACTCGCTAGGTGGCGCTGCATGGCGTCGAGTTGAGCCACGTATTCGTCACAACGAGCTGCGAACATCATTCGAAGTTGCGCGAACGTTACTGCGTCTTCCTGTGGATACAAAGAGTAATATACTCACTGGAAAGTTTTGTCCGGAGTAGGGACGAGTTGTGAGTTTGTAACAGAGTACTCTTGTTTTGAGTTTAAAGGGAGTTAACTCACTGGAGAGTTTTGTCCGGAGTACACGCAAATAAACGCGATCAAAGAATACTCGTTTCGTCCTAGTGCTAGTAGTAATGCTGTTATTCAGTGGTTTTATGCGGAGTTTATAAGCGAGTTAAGTCGAGTTAGTACCAGAGTACTCCTTTCGTCTTTATGTTACGTTCCCATACATCAAACAAGAAGTAAAGGGCTCTTTCAGTAACTTTATAGCGTAAAGAGGGCGAGTTAAGAGTTTGTTACACATTTAATAGTGGTTTAACTTGAAACGAAAACGGTACAATCATAAAACACTAGAACGTACCGAACAAGTTAGTTCCAAACAGCTTTAATTTTTACCACAAGCTTGCAATAGGCGAAGGCGACATTTATTTAAAAAAACATGCTCATACTAAAACTTTACTTTTCAAAAATACGCCCTGAAACAGCCTTTATTTTTATTACCCGGATTCTAGTTAAGGATGCAATTTGTTGCGGACAGACGGACTTGATATCGTCACAGACCCCAAGATAAACAACCGAAAAATTACATTCTCACATACGAAACGAAACAAACATTCAACAAAAAAGATATCCTTTTTTTCTCGTAATCCCAAGTGTACACAAAACCCTGGTTAAGAATCCCATTAATAACCGGTTTTAATTTCTTTCACTAACTTGCAATAAGCTAGAGAAGATTATGTTAGTGGACACTCACCTTAAGCGCTTTAAGTTCTCCTCGCAGTTTAAGCATCGTCTCAGACACAAACATCTTTTCATGCTGATATTTGCTCTTCAAGTTTTGTATGGCAACCTGTGGCAAGAAGTATTTGTACAAGAAAGCCAGATAATACCGTTTGTGTGATTTACCACTAAGAAGCAGACAGAAAATTCACAATTTTGAAAATTGTACACGCAATATGTAGAGTTATTTCATGATAAATCATAGCATGCCAGGCCCATTGAGGGCAATGTCCCAAATCAGGCGGTCACCAAGCATTCCCACATGATAAGAGATTATTTTTTTAGCGATATCTGATTCAATATTGAACAATACACACAATACATTAATTGGAGTTCCTGGTGTATAAAACTTTGTATCTTATTTTTCAAGTGGTTTAAAAATTCATAGAGCTACCAAAATCTCTTGTCTTAAGTCATATAACAATTGAAACAAGTGTTCACCTCTGCAGTGTGTTTGTTAGCTTTCAACACAGTTCGTAGAGTTGCAATTTGTTCTCTCTTCGAGCTGAGCAAAGATCGCAATCTCAAAACTTCTTCCTCCAGAATTCGAACCTGAACAAAAATACATTGGGATATTAATAAATTGGTATTCATGTAAAAGTATCAAGCCAATAAATGATAAGCTGCAGACAGTGCACACTGTTTCGATCTACAATGTCTCATCAGTGCAGCTGGTGACCAGAGACCGGTTGTATTGGATAGTGCAGCCATCCAACAGCACTCCAGGGCACTCTAAACAACTATTTGTGGTAAAACGTAATTCGTCGAGTTTGAGGTATTTAAGTGTTGTACCCTAAGACAACATCAAAACTAATGTTTTTGGAAATGTTGTTAAATAAAGACCTAATAGCTGTAGTTTCATCCAGCAGTCTTTGCCAAACAACCCGTTCCGATTTCAGTTAACAGCTTTTTCTGATCAATCGCATGAAACACACATAATATTGGATATTCGAAGATGAACAATTATTCATTACTGGATTGGCATTAGTGGATTTATTCATACTTGGAGGATACATTGGGAATATAATTACTTATAATCATTTGTAGTACAAACAGCATGTTCGATTTGAACTAACTCATTTTCCTGCTTTTTACCTGTTCCTGGCTTTCAACCAAGTTAGCTTGACTTCCTGATAAAGCAATAGCTTGGTCTGGCTGATCCTTGCTTGCAACCAGCTTCTCGATGGCCGATTTTAGATATTTGATTTGATTGTTCATTGTATCAAGTACGCTAGCAGGCATGTCAGGTTCATCGCCGTTAAATATTTTGTCGTCAATGTTTGCGGAATTGTTCGAATCTGTTTTCAGAATATTAACGTTTGAATATAAAAGAGAAAATTAACATTTTAAACACTATTAAAATTCATAACGCAGCTATGTTTAGCTCAGAAGTGCTGGAGTAAATCAGGAAAAAAAACACTGAAACTGGAAAGGTGGCTTTCTAATAGACAAGAAAAAAGAAATACGGACAAAAACAATATGTGCCCCCTTCATGGGCCCATAATTACATAAAACTTACAAAAAGTGGGTCTATTACAGTTTGATACATGCTAAACAAGAAATTGACTCCGCAACTCAACAAAATTGATACCAGCAGTTATGACCAATAAAACAGTACATTTTACAAATATAACAGCTTTCATCTTACCTTCTGAAACTGTCTTTCCAGTCGAATGGGTCTGTCAAACATAAAAGAAGTAAATTAAAAAATTAAATATTTTAATTTTTTTAGCAATTTGTTTCATCATGAATATTTTCAACCCTATTTAAAAGACCTCTTTGCCCTAGAATGTGTATAGATTGGCCATGGCTCGAAAGGTGGTGTACGAGTAAAAACAAGCAAGTTAAACTTATTTGAGGACATTTAACAAAAAAGCGTGGATGAGAAATACACTAAAACCCCACAATGAGCCAACTGTATAGTCACATGTATGAGTGACTTTTAACTCAAAATGTAAAACAAAATTTAGCCAATTTGGAACTAACCTTATTTCTGATGCTTTCGAGCACCACACATTGTGGGGTGTCACCTGCTGCAAGACAAGTGTGATGGTAAAGTTGGGAAAGATGGTCACTGACGTGCGACAACTCATCTGCAGATAATCGCGCTTGTTTCACTTTGTTCGTAATCTCCTTATTCAACGCCTGAAACAAAATACATTTAAACGATCACAGATAAATGTTTCTTGCTGCTCGTATAATTGCTTACTCTGAAATTGCTAAAAAAATGTTGATAATGTATGACAAAATTGTTTCCAAAACTCTATATTTTTTTCTGTTCTTCAGCAACTGTTTAAACTTTAAAGAATCAAAAATAAATCCTAAACCCACAAAAAAGGTATTAAACAGTTTTTACTGCATTAATCAGACAAGCTCTGTTAATATATAGTCAGGGTTGCCATATCGTCCTTATTTCTAAGATTTGTCCTTATTTTTGACTTGAGTCCTTAACTTGTCTCCATTTCAACATTTACTGGTCAAATCCCTGGTACAAGTAAAAGTAAACCTAGGCCAAAGCTGTCGTGAGATGCATAAAGTATTTTCTACGAACAAGGAATTGCTGGAACATATTGTTTTGGCCAAAATATTGCATATGATATGTCACAGCTCGTATAAATGCCGAGATTTGTTCAAAAACATTTGTTTTGTATGAAAATTTAATTTTTCGGTTGTCCTTGTTTTTGGGTCCATGTCGATGGCAACCCTGTATATAGTTCTTTTGGGCAGATAAACTAAGAAGTTACAGATTGCAGCAAACAGCTATGCAAAGTTTTTTTAAATATCTTGATATTTTCATCAAACTTACATCAATCTCCAGCTCTAGGGTTTGATTTCTTCTCACAAGAGTCTGTTCCTTCGATTTCACCTCTTTGTAGGTTTGTTCAAGTTTCTTGTTCGTCTCCCTCTTCTCACTGTTCTCGTCACGAAGATTCTTCAGTTCCTCGCGAAGTCTCTCTGCTTCCGACAGAACATCTGTGAACCTTCCTTCCTCCTGAAAACAAAATTGTTTGTTGCAAAAGTGAAAAATTTTAGGTTTGATGAAGTATGTTTATGTGCTAACTGCTAAGTCAGTGGTGCAAAATCTCCCCATTTGGCCAGTAACACATGGCAATTAAACTTTAAACTAGAATCTCAAAGCTCATTACTTGGTGGATGAAAACTATACTGAACCTTATGCTTATTGTTTCAAATTTATTGAATCATTAAGTCATTTATCCGCATCAATTCCGATAAACACATTCCCCCTATGTGGCATCTTCAGTATCCAAAGACTAGCAAAAGAGTATCAATTGATCCTTATACTGAAAATGCTGCATAGGTGAAATATATTTGTCTGAATTTATAAGGATGAATGTCATAATGATTTAATAACTTTGCTTGACCAGTAACACAAAAATGCTTTTAACAATGCACACCCAGTGCTTATATTTTAATATACATGTACACGGCTGCACAATTGTGTATGGCTCATGCACCAACAATTTCAAACACTCATTAAAGCGTTAAAAATAATGTCGGATGGTTGATCAAGCAAGTTTTGTTTAGGGCCAAAATCTGCTTGGTGTCATGAGATATGGAAGGATAAACACATGTTAATCAACTCTTTTCTTGTGTAACTCACAACTTTCTTCAAACAAACAGTTTCTTAAAAGGCTTTAACAAGGGCACTTTTTAATTTTGTTTCAAACAGAATAACAAAGCAACATGGGATGTTTTTTATGAAGAGTTTTGGTTCTGAAAAAATATTATTTTTTATATCATTGTTAAAAACTGTATTTGAAAAAAAAATTTCGGTAAATTTTCAAAAGTTTATACAAGACAAAAAGAGCATAGAATGGCTTGTTTTGTCGTTCAGCATTCTTCCATATCAGCGGAATCATTTACATTAACACAACATTAGCTCATGGTAGTTACATCATTCATATGACAGTCCATTTCTAACCTTTTCGTTCTGCTGACTCAGCTCTCCCTTGGCATTTTCAAGCAACCTCTGTTGTTCACGCAAACTGTTCAGCAAAACCATCTTCTCCTTTTCAGCTTGTGTAAGTTGTTGTTTTAATTTTGTCACCTACAATAAATATATTCAACCAATATTACTCTGTTACCCAAAACAACTGGTTCTAGTTAATCTAGTTACAAATGTTTCACTGTATAAGCTGTTGCAGCCAGGCAGAATATAAAATTTATAAAGTTCTTCTGGCAATTGTATGAAGACGACCTGTATAGGACGTTGAAACGCTGGTATAAAAATACATTTGCCAGAAGAGCTTAATAAATTAAAAGGTTTCACGGATCCCACAAACATGAGGCACCATGCGTCGACAACCACAGATTAAATGTTTAATTTTACAATATTTGTTGACTGATTCAGATTAGGAAGCACTGTTGCTTCGCTACTTATTCCTAATTTTTGTTGAATGAAGATTAATTTGTGTCTTTGTTTGAAGCTTAATACACGGGCAATTTTGTTTTAGCCACTCAACTCACCTCAGTCAAGTTGAGTTCACTCAGAAGATCGTCGCTGTTGCTGTGAGTTGGTTTCTTACTCGGAGTTGAGTGAAGGACATCGGAAGTGATATGTCGGATGAGAGGATGGTCAAGAGGGTCATCATCGTCGTCAAGACCTCTGAAGAGAAGAATAACAAATTGTCAGCTCATGGGTTACAAGGTAACAGTAAGTTTCATGAATTTTGTTTTTGTGGCAAATAGCAATTATGTCAAAAAGACATTTCAATTTTTTTGTTTTCTAGTTTTTGTTCCAAGTGAACTGATTATAATCAAAGTTTATAATAAAAAATGTTTATAATAGTTTGGACATAATTACAATCTAGAAAAGCGTGGTCCAACTGCAGGCCCGCGGGCCAATTGTGGCCCGCGAAAGCCCAACAGTTTAATGACAACCATAAGTTTTGTTTTCAATAATTCAATGTTTTTAAAATGTGAGGATTAACACACACTAAATACTGCAAAATCTTCTATTGTGACGCATGACAAGACATTGTTATGTAATAAAGGGTTCTGCTTCTACAAACCGTTCGGGGCCATTTTGCGCTGGAGTGGAAACTGAATGTTTTTGACAGCTTCTACTTATTTATCTATAGATAAAAAAGGTGTATAGTTACCCTAGAGTTTGACCCAGAAAGAAGCTTTTCCTGCAAAAATTTTAACCTTAGCCCGCGTAGTAAGTTAACGATTTTAAATGGCCCGCAACAAAAATAAAGTTGGACCACACTGATCTAGAATATTCCATAAACAAAGGTATTTATTGGTTTTAGAATTATAAATGCTATCAGAAATAGTGTATGGATTAACATTTTTCATTACTTTTGCCCAAAGTTATGTTTTTTCCCAATTAAAACTTCTTGAAAAAAGTGGTCCGTCGAAAAAGCTAAATTCACAAAAACACATTAATTTAACAAATCTTATTGTTTCATAAAAAAACCACAAAAATGCAATAAACTGTAAAAACGATAAGGTCAACAGCAGCTATTGAGGTTTGGTAAGTAGGTCAGGAGAGAACCTAGGTGTTGGTCATTATAAATATTTAAGTGTTTTAATTCCCAAGTGTCCAGAAGTCAATCAATTAATCCCCCAAAGGAGGCTAACACACAAACCTACTAATTGTTTATCAACTGACCAGACTGAAACAATGCTATATCGGTAAAAGCATTTAAGATGCAATCGTTACAAAATGATTTTTTTTAAATTAAATTCTTTATAACATAACACCCATTGTGCAACCGAAATACTTTTTTGACAAAAGATAATAAACTCATAAAAATGTAAACACATTTAAACACTTTTTACTGACATCTTCACGCAAATATATTCAACAGAAACCAGCACAAATTTCTAAATATTTTGCTCTTTTGATTTTTAGTTTAGTTTTGACCTCGAAAGTTCCAGTAGACCCTCATCATACTTTACATTCAAATTTAAGTGGGTCAATTGAAAATAGGCAGCAGAATAATTGTAATTATTGGTTTCATCCATTGAAAGTACTCAAAGAAAGGAAGCCTGAACCTGCTTGTGTGTGTGTGTGTGGATGGTGGCATGTCTGCCCACAAACCCAGAATGGTGGTAGATTGTATTGTGACAAGTGTACAAATGACAGGCAAAAGCATCTGTTTGTCTTTATAATATGTTACACAGGCTTTTTACAAACCTAGGAATGTGACAGGTTTTCCAGGCCACTTCGTGCATTACGTACATTATTTTTTATGATACCAATACTAAAAAAAGTGAATGATTGTAACATAGCAAAACAGGAAACAAGTATCCCATTAGATCAGTGATTCTCAATCTTATACGGACCGCGTACCACCTGACAAATTTCTTTATCGCTGCGTACCACCTCCTAAACCCTGTTTGAATGGATAGACCAAGAAATAGGGCCATTTTCTCGCCCTGACATAGTCTATCATATTTCGTAATTTCAAAAGACTGTACAAGACACGAGTTTCGCCCAAACCAGGACTGAGTAATTGGGTCAGTTGAGTTGCAATTTTAGATCAGACTTAAATTAGGTATGATAGAAACCTGCTCGCGTACCACCTGAAAAGTCCTGGCGTACCACCGTTTGAGAACCACTGCATTAGATTGTGCAGTTAAAGAAACATTTACACCAAAAATACACTTTAATTTTACCTGTTTTTGTCCATTTTAAGTTATTGTATCATGACAAAGGTTTCTAAATAATTGTTTGGAATATATTTTAATACAACTGCACATTGTGGCAGTTTGGCAGTGGTGGCATTTGTGGCGTGTTAAATAACTCGACCATGTGAACAATTGCAGGAAGTTGTACATAAGAACACAACCCTGAATGTGGTAGTGACGTTTTTGTCACTTTTAGGTGTGACAGACGTTAGGTTGGCAAACAAATTTGTAACATGGTGAAACTCACACATTCATAAACATTCATGTTTGTTCAGAGGTAACTATCAAAAATAATTTTAAAGTATCTCAAATGTTTAAAAAAAATCCACATTGAAAAGAAAATGTTCCTTGATACTCCTGTCTAATATGTAGTTACTTTTAAACCCAAAAAGTTTTTCAAATTGGGACTCAAGTTTTCAAAATATTGTATGTATGCATTTAAAATGCCACTTTTCAGGCTTGTAGCAAACCAACTAACCATACATTTTTGGAGACTAAAAACCGAAATTTTTTTTAAAAAACTAAACTTCTATTTGATGCGTGAAATTGAATATTAAAAGTGTCAAATTCACACTGTATTCTTGCGCTTGCAATATATATCGTCGTTGGTCTGAATCCCAACACAAGCAAGATTTTTTTATCCTATGCCTTTTTGTGTGGTAAAAAATTGTTGATAGACCGGCTTGATTTGGTAGCCAGCCTTCAATAGCCCTGACCTGCTGCAATTCTGAGACAAACTTTTTGTAAAAATTTTTACTAACTTTGTTTTGTTTCCTTCTAAATCTTCCAACTTTGCAGTTTGGTTGTTGATGAGTGATCCGAGATTTTCATTAAAGGAAGCACTGCTGACATCAAACTACATGAAAAATAATATTAGTTTATTGATGAAATGACAGATAACACATGCACTGCTTATGAAAAGAAGGCTTGTTGATGTTAATGAAAAGTAAATATTGGCTTAAGTTTTGTGAGCCTGGCATTAAACCATAACGAATAGACACTACCATGAAAATCATGTGTATATTTTTCGTTTTTTAATTAAAGCATTGAGAACAAAACTAACAAAATGCATTCTTCAATGTAAAGTTACCCCATCACTGATATCACTGATGATGGCATGAGCATTTGCCGAAACGTTTGAACAATAAAGCATGTCGCTTTTTGTGTCTATTTGGGCCGTTATTTCTACCATTAAGCTTATGAAAAGATCAGTTTATAGTGTTCCAAAGTTACTCCAAATTTTAAGAAATTAAATAATAAACAAACAGAAATGGCATTTGTCGAAACGTTTGAACAATAAAGTATGTTGCTATTTTCATCTATTTGGGCTGTTATTTTCACCATTAAACTTATGAACAGATCCATATATAGTGTTCCAAACAGAAATAAATATGTAAAGATGTGAATCGTCAAACATTGATTACTCACGTTTATAAATTGTGACAGTTCTCTCTTCATGCTGAGTTTAAGCTCTCGTTCTTTTGCAATTGTTTCATGGGCCTCATCCAACTGATGCTCCAGAATATCCTTAAGTTTGAGTGCCTCCTCAAGTTGACTGCAGAGTGTGAGGAAAATTGATTATTGAAGAGAAAATATTGGATTTTTGTAAAAAAAATTAGCAATAAAATATCTTAATAGTTTGTGTGCGAGCCTTTTTGAGCAATGTTAAATTTGTTTTTAACAGAATTTTTTCCTTAAGTTTCATTTTAGACAGCTAATTTCAAGTCCATACAAGTAATGTTTTAATAAATAGTATTAACAGACAAGTACAGTGCACAAGAGGCAGTGTATTGAATCAAATATATCTATGTCTGTCACATTATTTTTTTTCCTGTACCTGTTAAGGAATTCTGCTTCTTCTTCCAATCTTCTAATTTCATGTTTAAATCCCTCATATTCTGCTTGTGACTGTCGCAATACTGAAACCTACACAAACAAAACAAAGATTTAACAAATTGCCTCCCAAAAATGATGGCACTATTGCACCCCTAATATACATTTCAACAACTGGCATTGTCATCATCAGTTAAGAAAATTAAACAAATTAATCAGGATGTATTTGCTAAATACAAGCTCTTCGCCAGTTAAATTACTAATTTAAAGTATGTGCCTTGTGTTCCAACCTAATTTTAACGTTACCATGCAACATGTTTCAAACACACAAAAAAACGTAAGCAACAAACTTGTTTTTGTAATGAGCAGTTTTCTTCTTCCAATTCAGAGTAGTCGTTCATTAGAGAAGCTTCACGGGACATCAACTCTTTTACCTCCTTGCGCAAGTTTAGTCTTTGGTTTTCTGAATGTTTGGACATCTGTAGATCATACACAATCGTGTTTTTATGTTACCATGCAACCCACAAACTTGTACTGTTAAACTAATAAAATATAGCAAACTCAATTATAGTTCAGTAAACCTGAGAATTCTTTCTGCTGTTTAAAGAAAGTAAGCAGTATTATTTGAGTCTCTTCAATTGCAATTATTTTTATACTTAGTACATTTCCAGAACAATAGTGTATTTGCCACACTTCAAAAAGTCTTTTTAAATTGCAGATAAGTAATTGATACTAATTTGATGGGGTCATTCAAAGGTCAATGTCCACTGTCAAGTCACCAACCTACTGCATTATTTACTTTTAGAAACAAATCCAAATGTTTAAACTGGAAAACAGAGAAAGAAAAAGCTGTCTGCACCCTATCCAAGTTTTCAAACTTACCAGCAGAAGCTCGTTGTTGAGTGCATTTAACCTCTCAATCTCAGCTTGTGCGTTTGTGACAGCAGTTCTTGATTGTGATAATTCATACTCCCTTTCCTTCTCCAATGCTGCAAGTCTGTCCTCAGCGTCCTTGCGTTGTTTCTCAAGGTCATTCTCACGCAACTCACCTTCGCTGAATGCCTTCCTAGTCTTGTTTTGAGTTGAGTAAAGAGCCTAAATTGAAAATAGCATGTCATGGCAGGTACTCTATTGTTAGGGTTCCAGGTAAAATTTGCCAGTAACATTGTTGGTTATTTTAATGCGTATTTAAGCATGCAGTACACACCAATCCAGTTATTGATATACCTACAGTAAACCCCAGGTAATCCAGGCCCATTTGAACCAAAAAATGTCCTGATTACGCAATGAACTGGATGAACCGCTGTCGATTAGTTAAAGCCTTGCCACATTACAAACTATTTGCACCGCAAGTTTTAGACGGCCAAATAAGACCAAGATTCAGATTAACAGAAGTTTACTACATTTTGAAGTTTTTCAAGGGAATGATGCAATTAAGTGTACAATTTCTTGTAATTAATTATGGTTTTAAATACACATGGACATATATTGATACCAGCCTGCAGGCTTTAATTTATCAAGGCTGCCAAATTTGCAACTAGTAGTGCACAAGACTTGACAATTATTTTTTTGCTTTAAAGTAATGAACTATTAAACAAACCTTGGTGCTCAGATCAAATTCATGTTTGGCGAGGTCGAGCTCTCGTTGAGTTAATTCTAGCTGATGCTCCAACTCTTCTTGTCTCTGCTGAAGAACCCTGTTTTCCTCGAGCACTTGCAGCCCGTATTCTGCTGCCTATAGAAGTAAAAAAATCTGATGTGCCACACGTCAAACAACATAAATCCAAAAACACACAAAGTTATGAAGAAATAACGATCATAGGCTCATGGCTTTATTTCATTCCTTTGTCTCAAAATTTTAAGCACACATTATATATGAAAACAGACCAAGCACTTCAGTTTTAATGTCCGCAACGTCAGATTCTAGTAAAAAAGCCACGACTTTTATCTTTATGATATATTACCGTTATCTAACAAAAATTTTCCGTAAAAATTAAGCAGATACTTTTTAGTTGTCCTTAAAAATATAACTTTTCAAACCTGAACTTTTTCGCGATGTGCATCTTCTAGTTCGCCCGTCAAACGGGAAATTGTGTCCTCATTAGATTCCATTTCCATTTAAACCTTATAAATAACTTTATACAGCGCACATAATCACAGAAACAGGCAGCCAAACCACAATATTCACACTTACAGGCAATATTTTGGATCTTTGTTGACTTTTTCCAGGAATACAAATTCAAAGATCCAACGCGACACATATTGTGTCGCGTTACGCTTGTCGCTTTGCTAATGATTATTTTCAGGAAAATGTTTGGCGATAACGAATTATTAATTTCACAAAAAAATGTTTTGTATTGTTTGAATAGTTTAAGCAATACATCACCCAACGATGTTTCTTCGCAATCAGTCAAAAAATCAAATGTCGGACAAGTAGGGGTGGCACAAACGGGCTGTCTTAAACACTCCATACTCTGTTGTTTCAATCAGCACCCAATAAAAGCAACTGGAAAATATACGTTTAATTAGGTTTATTGTCCCATAATATACTGTTCCTGCCGGAACTCGAAACTGTTTGGCAAGGATTTTCTTCTGTCGAACTCCAGTCTCTGTCCCAGGAGGTCATTTAGTTTAGGGCCCCCGTAACTGGTCCCACCAACGTCCCGCTCAAAGACGTGTTATACCGACAATTTGCCAACGCCACTTTCTTATGAGACTCAGTATCATAACGTCTTGTAATACGATGTAGCTGGCTAGCTGCAGTGCGTTTAGCCTTCATCCACCAATTGTGCCCTCCATAACGTTTTATCGTTGCACATCTAATCTAGATCAATTTAGTGCATTTGTGTCTCAATGCTTTGTTTCACGATAAAAAAACTTTATTCAATTGAATGAAAGTTTAAGAAAAGCAGTTTATTTGTATGCAACACTTCAACAAGCCAACATACAGCCACTCGTATTGGAACAACATCCTTGAATGCCTGAAAGCGTATTACATTTGTAGAAGACAACAGGTTGTTGCTACATTGAGTCTCAAGATTTCAAGAAGTATTTATCCCTGCAACAATAAAACGTGTTTCAGAATTAATAACAACAGATAAGCAGTTTTGTACATACCAATATTTCTGTTCAACTAACCTTAAAAACAATTTGGGAAAACTATCCTTTTCTTCTTCAGTGTAATCGGTTATGGCTTTTGGAACTGGGCGTGGACCAATCAAAACATTTGTTACATTTTCCATTATTTCAGCTGGAACATTCTAAAAACATAAAAATTGGCTAATCAAAAAAACAAGTACTGAAATTAAAAATGTGAACTTGATCCAAGAACCTGCAATTTACAAATTAACATAGCCAAGAGTCTGAGCAATAACCATAAAAAGTCAGTTACAAGTGACTTAAAGTCACTGAATGTTTTGCCTTTGTATAAAGTTGGGTTGAAATTATTTCGCTTGGTGAAAAATCACATAGCAACATAAAAACACATTGCACTAAAGAATTACCAAACTAGTATTAGCTGCACAATGTCAACTTGGCACATTATGGAGCACAACATACTGGATGGCACAATTGGTAGATTATGACTAAAGTGCTGCAGCTACATTATGTTGACAGGGCTGGTTTTGCCAGTGGTTACAGTTTTGGTAAACAAACCTTTCTTAAACATAACATAGATTTAGGAACAACATTCTCACTAATACAAATACAAACCTCATCTTCAAAAACATGAACCCTCTGAAAAAGAGTTCTTCGCAACAGGTTGTTCGGGATTTGTCGATAAATATTTCTTCGAATAATCTAAACAAATAACAAAATTTTGTCAAGGTAATTATATGATAATTGTTTTGCCAATCTTACCCAAGTGGGATCGAGTTCATGAACTTTAAATGCCTGCATTCTTACACGACCCTTTCTTCGCCTAAAAATAATAAAAAAATGTCAAAAAAAACAAAATAAGTTTTTAAGTAAACCCTAAGTTATGTAGACAAGAAAAGGAGAAGTATATTTTGTGAAAAACATGCCTTTTTGTTTGAAAATGACAGAATTGTTAGGAACAACACTAACCATCAAATTGTTTACAAGTGCATAAAAACCCAATAAATTTTATAGCACACTTAATAAAGCACACTTATATATGCAAACCACATTGTCCTGCAGCCTTTGGAAGACGTTAGATTCAAGTGAATAAAAAAATAGAATTTAGCATGCCTAGTAGTCACTATACTTATAATAAACAGACTATTCTATGTCAACAAGTTTTGTGCAAAGCATGCTGCATCACAAGGTTGTAAGTAAAAAGCTTTGTTAGGGCAGGGCAATTAAATGCCTTTGGTGGGGTGACACTACAACGCTGAATGGGCGGGACGGGCGGGAGATGGCGTCATGAAAACCGCTGAATATCGGGTCAAATTGCTGACGGTTAGTGCTATTAGGGTTGGGATACGGTTTTATAATAGAAAATCCATAATAATAATTCCCCTGGATACATTCCGCGACCGAGGGAAACATTCAGCGGCCAACGGAGACTTCCCGCCCAAGCATTTTTTCTGAATGTCAGGAACATCTGAATAAGTTTCAGGCAGGGACATTTTTTGATTCATATACTATTATAAAACCTCAACCCAACCCTAATAGCACTAACCGTCAGCAATTTACCCAATATTTAGCGGTTTCTGCGACGTCCCGACGTCCATCTTCCGCTCATCCCGCCCATTCAGCGTTTTAGTGTCACCCCTTTGATGCGATATTTCGGTGTGCAACCCCAAAAATTAGCATGCAAATATTTTGTTTGAAATAAATTGCGCGTGCAGGTGCCACACTCTGCAAACCGGTAAATTTGTTTAGACTAACACATACCCAGTGTGTGCAGTAAAAACCTTTTCTTCCCATTTGTTGCCGGAATAAGCGATTTTCTTTGCGTTGACAACAACCACATGATCGCCAACATCACTCGTTGGATGATAGATCGGTTTATGAAGCCCTTGAACATATCGGCTGACCAAGACACCTATTCCACCCGCTGGCTGTCTGTCGGCATTCAGAATGTGCCACACACGGGAAAACGTTGCCCATTGCTTCAAAAATGAGTGCATAAAAATTTACAAAATTAGGCCAAGTAAAGAAAGTAAAATATAGTAAAATTTCTATAACTTGGATTAGGGTATATTCAATTATTAATAACACACAGACTAGCAACTGCTCACCTGATTAGCGCGACCAAACGACATTCTCCGTCTTTTTCAGTTGTGTTGATATGTATTTTGTTAGTTCATCTTCATATTTTCAACAACAACATTTACCCACAGAACTGCACGTGTACTTTCAAATTGGTAGTAGACGCATTAAGTACTTTGACCAATACTATTGGGGACAAACTACAAAATACATTTCGACTTTTTATCACAATAATAATTATTAAAATTAAGATTAAGATTAAAATTAATTTACATTTGATGCAAAACGGTTTTGTTACATGCGGAAAGACTAAAATTTTTGCACCACAACTCGTAAAATAAAATACGTTTTCTATGATAATTGAGAACATATTTTTCGCGCGAAATCATTTGCCTCGCAAAATTCCGGATTGATTGTTTTGGAAGCTTGCAACAGGAAAGTTACTAGCATTGCTTAAAATATGTTTCAGAACACTGGAGGAAATGGTAAGTGTGAATAATATACAATGTGCTGTGTATTGTTTAATTGTATTGTATTAAGATCCATGTTTTAGAACAAAGATTGTAGTTTATTTTTTGTGCGTTTTAGACTTGGGAGGCGGATTCGGGGGAGGAGGGGGTTTTGCTCCTGGTGGAGGATTCGGAGGAGCCGCAGGTGGAGATAGACAAAAGGTAAAGCCAAAAAACTGATCCTAAAAGTCTGGAAAAAATCAATTCTATCTTTTTTTCCTCATTTAGAAATTTCGTTATCAAAACATCACACCAGTGACTGCGAGCAACATCAAAGAAATGACTTTTGACGATTCTGTGTTTCGATTGGGAGATCATGAAGTTTCTCAGGTGACTGTAGTCGGCACGGTGATACAAGTAGAGAAAACTCAGACCTGTCACACTTATAAGATCGATGACACGACAGGAACTGTAACTGCCAAACACTGGTAGGAACAACTTGCAATATTTAATATATAAGCTTGTCTTAGCTGAACAACTTTGTTGATACTGATGCATGACTTTTTAACCTGCTACCCACAACATACTAAAGATCTTTAATCTAGCAACGGTGGCCAATATGATCCATGTTTTGTCATGAGTTACACTGATATGATTTTTTTAAGTCGAAACAGTGTGATTCTCAAATGCGGCTGTCAGGGCCGCATGCGGCTCCCACCAAACCTCAGAAAACCACCAAAGATTGCTATTTTAGCTTTCAAAGTCATAATGTTTAGTGATTTTCTCAAGGTTTCATTTTTTTGCAGCTCCCTACACACTTAAAAAACTACCATTTGGCCCCGATAATAAGAAAGTTTGAGAACCACTCATGTGTACTGTTTTAAACCTGCTTGTAAAACTGTTTCAAATCTTTTAATTCTATTTTTTCATGGTTTTATTTTGCTGCTTAGACAGGGAACAGCTCTAAAGTTTACATTATATCTTACTGCAATACACAACTACTGCAGCTCATTAACCAAGAGCAGTGGTTCTCAATCTTTTTGTCAAACCCCAGTTACAACCTTTGGAAACATGATGTCCCAACTGCTTCTTGGCATGTACAAATCTGAACATTAAAAATTTAGAAAATTAAAAAATGGTTGTACAAGCTTTTAGAGATTATGGTATTCATAAAAAAGAAAATGTGAAAGCAGATAAAGTTCAGAGCAAAACTACATAAGTCACTATTGTTTATCCCTCTCAGTGCATGTATTTATTTTCTATTTTTTGAAGGGGCAGGTCCTTGTGTTTGAAACAACTAGTACAGCATCATTGGTCACCAACTAAACATTGCCAGTTGTGCTCTTTCTTATGCAAAATATGTTTCTGTTTTTGTTCAGGGTTTCCGTGGAAGGAGATGAAGATGACATGGAATGTGAGGAACCGGTTTATGAGGAAGGAACACCAATAAGAATATTTGCACAAATCAGGAGTTTCCAGGTGGATTAAAAACTAAATGCAAATTTCTAGTATATATCATTTGTCAAAAACTGCTTTTAGACTATAACAATTTCTTACAACCACTCAATATCCATAGGAAATAGAGTTGTGTTCTAGGTAGGATACTAATTTAAACCTGTGCGCCATGGCCTAGCAGTGGGTTACAAGGGGGTTTTCAGGGGTTCACAGAGCTATTTGTACATTTGCTAATTTGTAACGTTAAATGCTAAGTTATGTTTTCATAGCAGTTATAATGGCCTTTGAACACAGTCAACTTGCAGCTTGTGGTAAGCCACAAAACAATTTTGAAAAAAGGATTGAGCCATGGACTAAAAATGGTTGGAAACTAGCTTGGATAATTTGAAGCTAGCATGTCTTGCACATTAACTGATGAGTTGTTTTTTATGATATAGAAAAAAGTTACACTGAATGCTCTGCATGTGCGAGCGATTGAGGACCTCAATGAAATTACTGTTCATATGTTGGAATGCATGAAGTTTAAACTGATGGGAGAAGCAAGGAACAAAGCACCAAAGGTAAGAGTATTTTGACGATATATAAACCATACTGTTATGTCCTGTTGCTATTGCAAAAAAAACAGAGCTCAAGGTTTTATTACTGTGTTTTGTTAAATTTAAAAAAATGAAGCCTTATGGCATGAGTTTCTAACATTTGTATGGCTTGCCTATTAAACCACAAAAATGGTTTTGATACCAGTAACGTGTAACATGCACTACTAAAACATTTTGTTTGCCTGTGTAATTGGGTAGTGACAGTGACACTAATAAGTTATGTTAAAGTTTTGCAATGACAAGGATTCTCACAAATGGTGTGCACAAACAAGTCTCGGCTTTTAGATCACTTGATGTATTAAATTGAACCATAAATAAAATAAACTACGTAGGATGCAGATAAATAGCCCTTTCAAATTTTCTGTGTGATTCTGAAGGGAGGATTTTGGGAATTAGTGTGCAGCAAAACATAATATAATATTAAGGGGAATCAATTGTAACTTGTATTATATCATAGAACAACCCAACGGGAATTCATCATCAAACCAACAATGACGGAGGTTTTCAAAATAACACTGGAAACTTGGGAATGGATTCGGTCCAAACTCAGGTAGAGTTCCAGTTTTCAATATTTTGTTTTGATAGAATTTCTGGTCTTTTTTGATCAATAGCATACCCAGGGGGGGGCAAGGGGCCAATTTTTGGAAAATTCACATTTTTGTCACTTAACTCAGTGTTTTAAATCGACTTGAAAAAAGTTAATGCATTTTTTACCCCTTTCTGAAATTTCATTCTGACTATGTTCCTGTTTGTACCTTCTAAATTTTAAGATGGTTGCAGCAACATTGCTACGTGAGTATATACAACATAACAATATGTAATGGTAAATGGTAACAATATGTTGTTTTTCTACTTCCAAAATTACAAAAAAGCACATTGGTTAAGTAGTCTGTCCGAATACTACAGAGTGTAAAATTTAAAAAAAAGTATTTAAAAGTAAAACGTAATTGACAAAACCTAGCATGTTGCTTTTTAGTTTAATATGGACTGACTAGCCTAACCATGAAACTAATCTTTGTTTTTATATCTAAAAGGTTTGGAATTTGGTGGAAGCCTGCATTGAGCCAGATGGAATATCGATTGCAAGTATCAGAGCTCAACTTAAAGGACTAAACTTGAACCAAATCAAGTGAGTAATATATATGTATATATATGTGTGTGTGTGTGTGTGTTTTCAGAAGAATAAGTTAATTTTCGCCATTATTATGGGTCCCCTTCCCTGAAGGGGACACATCTTGATTTCACTCTGTTTTTTTCTTTTTTCCTTTTTTTTTCTTTTTTCTGCCGAAGCGTTTCCATGCACTTTTGGCATGAAATCTTTGGTGGATTTGGATGAAACTTTCACAGATGGTAGATATAGTTATGTAGATGTGCCATCTGCTTTGTTTGAGTTAATAACCCCAGTATTCACCCCGCTAGCCCCCAAAATGTAAAACGTTTTTGCATGTTGCTGCGCACCACAAATGAAAAATTTTTGTGGAGTAACAGTATAGTAAAGGTACCAGAGACTATGATGCTTGTGTTTGTGCATTACTTGGAGGGTGTTTTTGCACATGCCAGTCAGTGGGGTGATAACAGCCTGATGACGTCGGATGTGTTAACAAATGTTGCTAAAACACCTCTAGTGGCCAGAAATTTAAACATTGGCCGATTTGGATAAAAATTTACACGACTGTTGATTGGGTCATTGTAATTTCATATTTTTTACTTTTGGGTGTAGAACCCCATTAGTTGCCCCACTAACCCCCTAAAATGGGCGAGGTTTTTAAATGGTGTCTGAATTAGATGAAATTGTGACAGCTTGTAGAACTTGTCATTTATAGGTGTCAATTGTTGTATTTAACCCTGCAGCCCAAATATTTACCCCTCTAGCCCCCTAAAATTGGTGAATGTATTAAACAATGTCCAAGTTGGATAAAATTTCAACAGTTTATAGAGTGTGCTATTTATAGTTGTCTATTGTTTTGTTCAACCCTTAGACCCCAACATTTACCCCACTAGCCCCAAAATGGGTCAATTTTTTAAACAATGTCTTAATTGAATAAAATTTAGACAGCTTCTGGAGTGTGCCACTAATGGGTGTCGATTGTTGTTTTACCCTGTAGCACTATCATTTACCCCACCACCCCCTACAATCAGGTGCAATTTTAAAAGGAGCTGATTGTTGTGTTTTGCCTTTTTTCTCAGACAGAGAAAGACAAAAACCTTGTATGAATGGAATGAATATTCATAACTATGAGAAAGTTTGTTGTTGTCAGATAAAACACAGTGACCGGTACCGAGCGTAAATAAATATGCTATTTGGATGAATGGAATGAAATTTGAATAGTTTGTAGTACATACAGCATATTTATTTATGTTCTGTACCAGTCACTGTATTTTACCTTACAACAACAAACTTTCTCATAGTTATCTCTTGAAATCCATTATTTACAACTTTGCATGTGTGGGGACCCATGAGTTTCTGCCTGCAGAAACAACCAATGTTATAAAGACAGTAGATAATATGGGACCCATTATAAAATAAGTGTAGGAAATATAGTAATGTTTTAAAGTAGGTTATAATGTATATGCAATGGCAATATGTGCTAAGCCACCCTTCTAGTTTATTTTAAGGCAAACTTTAAATGACAATTTTGCTAAATTAAGTTTATCACAAGATGGCAGTGTTGGTCCACGCTTCTCACGCTGTTTTAGACGATTGGATCAAGAAATCATTACACCATGTTTTACCTTTGCACGTATTTGTCTTTGCTTTTGTGCTTGGGTCTTGCTCTTGTTGTGGTTTAAGAAGCGACATCTGTCGGTGTTGACCCTTTAAACTCCTACCTAAATCCCACATAAACTTGACATTAGACTGTTTGAGTGTGGTTACAGCCACCTTTTAATGCAGAAAAGGTGGTGAAATGGCATAGTTGGAGGTTATAACACAATCATACGGTTTCAGTTGTGCAACGCAAGCAAAGTCGCAAAAATATTGTGGTTGAAAGTCGCTGCATTTGAAACCAGAAATTAAATTCGCGAGTTTGACTTGTTTGTAATATGTCTGCTCAAATTGCATTGGAACTTTTGTTTGCTTGAAAAGTGACCAGAAACGCTTGCAGTTTATTTATTTACCTATCATTGTAACAAAACAAATAATGCTTCTGAATACAAACGTTAATGTGTCAATCAGATAAGTTAAGAGTTTGCAATGTGTCTTAATTGTTATTAACTCTGATAAAGGTGACCTGAGTAGGACACTAATACACAGGTACCAAAATAGGATTGCCACAAGAAATCTAAAAGTATAATATTGTGCAAGGCAACAACAATCCGAATCTCGTTTTACATAGTTTGGAGAAGTTATAAGTAGGGCAAATATTTTTTGACTTGTCAAAAAAAGTCAAAATTTTTAGAATAGGTCAAAAATTGTCAAAATTGTTTACAAAGTCAAAATTTTTTACAAAGTTAAAATTGTTTACAAACTGCATTGTCGTGGTATTGTAGAGGTTGCACTGCCAGCAAACTATTCGTTTTACACCTTGTAGCCTACTTTATACTGTTGTAATTGGCCCATTGCCCCAATTATTGCAAATCATAAACCATCAAGTGAGTGAAACAATTAGGTTGATATGGCGTGATGCTCAACACACCTCAAAACGTGCAAAATTTTGGTAGGTCCCAAGTCATTTTACGGCAGCTGCAGGTTAGGTGCAGCTCTTGCTTCGGTTTTGCTTTAGATACTTCATGTATCTTTCGTTTATACAAATGTATTGAATAATTTTCGTTGTGTCTTAGCTGCAGTTTTTTGGCAGTGATTTTTAATCAGCTCATTCCCTTTTCAGAATAGGTTAGGTCTATGTTCAGATTTTTGCCCTTCTCTTAGACTTTTGCACATTCTTTCGCTCTAGTTAGATTAGCCTAGCCATATTTTAACTTTTTGAACGATAATGCGTAATTTAACTACTTGAATTCTTCATAGGTCAAAATTTTATCAAAAAAAAGTTTTTTAAGGTCAAAATTTGTCAAAATTTTCAATTTATAGGTCAAAATTTTTCGTTTTTTAGGTCAAAAAATAATTGCCCTAGTTATAAGGTTTCAAATACTATATTTTCAATGTACGTGGATAAGTGTGTGCGGGCCAATGCAACACATTCCATCACATTTGTCTGTTAAGAATAGCGGATTAAAAAGTAGTTCGACAAATAAAATGCCATGAGCAAATGATGAGTCGAAAAATTAATTTTTATTTAAAAATTTTCTTTTGCTCAGAAAAGCGTTGGATTTTCTCAGCAACGAAGGTCACATCTACTCCACTATCGACGAAGAACATTTCAGATCAACGAGTTAAAGAAAGCAGAAGAACGTCGTCTATTTGTTGCGTAACAATCACACCCACGCTAAACGCTGTGGTACACCTGAACATGTTTCCGCGCCCTAAACCTACGCGATTTCGATCATATTTCCGAAGTTATTACAGCAATTTCGCGCAGGCGGCTTTTTCCGGTGGAAATTTCTTAAAAACGGTTCCTCTTTTTGTTACATGCCAGTTTAATTTTTGTTTGCTTCGTATATACGTTGGTATGATTTGTTAATCTCATGTTGGAATAAGTTTTAGTGTAGAACGGTGACTTTTAAATAATGCACAACGTTAACAACACATTGGCTGCTGTTTTTGTGGCCCCAACACTTTTCTGCGCAATTTTCGATCTTGTCAATGACTGAAAGTCGCTCCTTGAAATGAAACCAAGCACCCGCTAAGCCACATTATCACATCTGTCTGTGTATCCATACAACCTTGCGTACAGAGGTCATTATTAAACACTCCCTCCTGTAAATTGCAACTGTCTCGTTTATTGACGACAGAAAATTTGCAGCTCTTTTATTTAAAAGTTCGTGAAACCATAATCTTAACTGCAAACGTAATTTTTCTTCTAGCCTTTCTGTCTGATTTTACCCGCAAAGAGATGTACAGATTCATACAGTTCAATTTTATTGATTGTCAAAAGCTAAACACGCCAATTTGCAAGCTCAGAAAAGTCCCATATGAAATGTACAGGTTCGCATTTCGATTTAAAATCCTATTAAATTTAATAGATACTAGAAAACCTTTTTGGGGTATGTTCTGTACATTGCATGAAAAAAATATTTTCGCTGTAGAAAAAGCGACGCTGTAAGTACAACTGAACTGAAACGCGACATTCAACACGTCAGGGCGAGTGTTAATGAAATTTGCATATTGTGTTGGTCGCCATGGCAACACCCGCCACTTCCGTGCAGGGTTAAACGGCGGCGACCCGACAAGAGTTTCTGCATAAGATACAAAGTTCGACGGGAAATAACTGGGGAGATCCCCCAAAGCGGGACGGAACGCTGCATAAGTGATGACGTGTTAGTGCAACGGTCATTATGTGTGTGTGTGTGTGTGTGTGTGTGTAGTTATGTACAGTGAAGTAAGGCACTTAATATTCTGGCGGACCTATATATGTTGGTCCACGCGCAAAATGCTGATGATGTATTTAGGCCTGTTTGCATAAGTAGTTTCACACTGCAAAGGCACAAACGGCGAAAGCAACAAAGAAAATAGAACAACAAACAAATAAACAAAGGCACACAAAAGTGTTAAATGTGGACTTTCAACAAAAACAAACCACTCCATTATTGGTTCACAAAAAAGTTGCATACCACGCGAAAACCGCGTCGAAAAAACGTGGGGACAAAATTAAATACAGCACGTCACACAACAGTGAGCACGACCTGGTGAGTGACGTCATCGCCCGCTCCCTGGCTTGTGATTTCTATGGCGAAGGTGTCCTCGTTGCTATAATGCTGCACGATGTTGTCGTCCACGTTGACTAGGATTCTGCAAGGAAAGATATGTTGTTATAAGAATGATTTGAAAAACTTGGGAACGAGAAGAAAAATGGAATTAGATTATAGCCTATTAACCCAGTGGTTCCTAACCGGGGTGGAATTTTTAAACTTGGGGGGAGGAGTGTACTTTAATAAAATACCCAATATTAAATGATCTTTGTATAGTTAAGCAACTACTATGTAGTATTAAAGAGGAATGAAAATGTTTTGCATTATCAAGGGAGGAATTCGTCGAAAAAGGTTAGGAACCACTGTATTAACCCAATAGTAACAGAAGCAAGTATTTCGAAACTTTTCAGCTTCACTTACCCTTTTTTCGACTTTTTAAGAACTTTAGAAATCTTGTTGGCTGAAATTGTGTATTTCTCCTCAAGCTGTAAAAAGACAAGACTAATTTAAGTTGCGAAAGTCAAAACGAACATAGAAGAATATGTTCTACAATTAGTTAAACACAACAAAACGGTTTGATGTTTACAAACACATTCTTCTTGTAATCGGAACTATTCGACTATTGTCACTGAATTAATCTTTACGATTTAAATACATCAAAAAAATGTTCTCGACGTCGTATTACCAACTGATTGAAGTCAAAGTCAAAGCAGAAATTAAATCTTAAAATTACACATAAGTTTTGCTTGACGTTATTTCAACAACGTACCGCGTCTTTGAGGCCTTTCAACGTGGGTTCCCTCAGCATAACACCGTCATATACGTCTTCGCATCCCTTCCGAACATAAAGTAAAACTCTGCGATCCCCGTCCGACGCAGTACGTGCCACCTTGCTAGGAGGGGGGAATTCCCCGTCTTCGGAACTCACCATGGAGTGGGTTCGCTTGTTGGGGATTCGATGGAGATCGCTGTAATCGCTCTGTTAAAATTAGAAACAAAAAATTATTTGCAGCCTATTTGTCTCTTTATAAACGTGGATTTGAAATGTGTAGCTATATAAAGTATGTTTTTTTAATTTTAAAACAAAACATTTTTGTCAGCTTTGGCTCCAACTCTTGAAAGGTAAAAAATCAGGTAATTTTAACTTGTAAATAGCGAATAAATGTCCCTCGTGATCTCAGTCAAATTCCAACATCACAACAACAATTTTAAATCAATCCTAACACGTTTTTTGACGCTTACTCGAAATAAAAAAGATGGATTTAAACCGACCACCTCTGATGTTTGCGGTAACAGTGACTTGTGTCTTGTTGGGGTTCGAACCTCCAACTACTGACACTTACCGAACTGGCGAGGAAAACTTGATCCAACTCGCTGACACTAGTGGGCGTCATCATCCCGTTGATGAAAGTTTCCGGGGCTCGTTGGCATGGCGACACGGTCACGTGTACACGGTTGGTGGGAACTAAAAAAAACATGGAATAAAAAAATGCAAAAATTTTTTGGCCAGCGCAATTTGGGACTAGCAAGTAACTTATGCAGAGACAAATCAGTGTTTTAGCGCAATGTGTTTATAGTGCTATGCAATGTTGTGCGTTCAAATACCATCTCGACCTTTACTTAAACGAGAAACTCTATCAGCTTTCAATGTACGGGTCAGAGCCAGAATAAAAGCAAATAACTGAGAAAATACGCATGAGCGCAAAATATTTAGCAGTTGTTCCGATATAGTGCGAAAAATATAACAAAACGATGGTTGTTTTAATCTATTGTCGCTGATTTTAAAGCCCATTTTCGCAGTTAAACTATGCGAAGAGTTTTAGATTGTAACAAATCTTAATACAGAATCACACAAAGGACAAAGACACGAATCCACGTCACAATAGCCATAAATAACTTCCAGACACGAACCATTGAGACGCATGACTAACTGACTCCACGCGCCTAACCCACAAGAATACAAATCACCATAATACGACATTGCCACAAATGTACACGTACGTACGAAATTCACTCAAAATAAGCCGCTAAAATCGATTGTTTGCGTCACAATGCCGATTCTTACCATAAACGTCCGGAACAAAGTAAACCGAAGGAGTGACGCGATCTGCGATTGTCTTGAAATAAACCACGTCGAGACGTTTG
Organism: Phallusia mammillata; assembly: GCF_965637545.1. Classification (NCBI taxonomy): domain Eukaryota; kingdom Metazoa; phylum Chordata; class Ascidiacea; order Phlebobranchia; family Ascidiidae; genus Phallusia; species Phallusia mammillata. Next base: position 2,009,574 of record NC_137256.1, read on the forward strand.
TGTGACGTAGTAGGAGGCTGGTTGGATCCTTGCTGGGGAGGAGGGGTGACGTTTTGAGGCTCTATGACGGGTTTGATGTTGACTGGAGACAAATTCATCCTTTGACCCGCACCAACCGATGATGGACCTAAAAATGAAAAAGTTTGAGATTATGTTTCTACTGAACATTTGTCAGGAGTAAGCTTCAGTATACTGTATATTTGTTAGCCTTAAGCTTTGGCCTTAAGTTGTTTATATTAAACACTTGTCAGGAGTAAGTTTCATTAAATTAAGCTCATCTAATTCCCAATAAGATTTTTTAAACATGTTTTGTGTCTAAATTTAACTTCAATACAACACGAAAGAAATTTTACATTAGATACTTGAACATTTATTGCATCTGTGTGGTTACCCACAATAGCCCAAGAGTTATTTTTAACATCTAAATGAAAGATTGCAAAAAATTCACTGTAATTTCACTGAGCAATTTTCTCGATAAAAAATCATATTTTGACAACTTAATTTAACATACAAAACCCATTAAGTTGGACGGCTGGCCTTAAATTTAATATTGCTGCATAATTCGAGCAGAAATGGCATTAATGATTTGGTTTACATTTCAGATTAGGCAATATCTAAAAACCATTTGTGTCAACCTAAAATCTAAATTAGGGCAGCAGTGTATTGAGCGACTGCGGTACTGTAAACCGCTCCTTAATTTTCAACCTTAATTACAGCGCCCGAAATTACAGCGACAGGATTCGCCACAAAACGTTCGCCTGTGCTGGAACTTGGAATAAGCCCCAACACACCTTTGCTTACACAACACACTAAGTCTGCATCAGCGCTTTGCAGAAATAGAACGTGCATCACTTAAACGCTGAACTATCAACAATGAAATCGCCCGGGAGCGCGAAATGAGTCAGAAGATTAAAATCAACCAGTCACAGAAACCGATTTCAAATTTTGAGCTTCTAAAAATAATCTTTAATATGATTCACGCATGCAAATTTAGCCGGGGATTGTTAAGGCTTTGCTGACATGAATACATATTTGGCAATGTTTTTAAACTTACCTTTCGATTTTTGTTTCTTTCTCATTGCTTTACGTTCTTCGTCTCGAATTTTTCGTTCTGCGCCCTGTAAAAATAAGGAAACCGTATTGCATTGCTTTCCATGCTTTCGTGGTCTGTCAAAATTCTGTAAGACAGATTTTCAAGTGTGCCTACGTGACTTTTGCCTTCCATCGCCTTATCAGTGAGTTTACAGCTCAAACAATGCAGCGAAATTCTTTAAAAACCGCTAAAAATGATATTTCAGGATTTTGCTCAAACACCTTTGCATTTGACCTAACCGACATATTTGTACTTACAAAACATTTTTTAATCAAATTACAATTTAAAAAAATTCTGTTGAAAAAACAACTTAAGAACAAAATATTTGTAAATTGTGTGAAACCGATCGCAACAGTTTACATACCTGGTTTAGAATGGGATTTTTCGGCGGTTTGAAATTTTTAATAAGGTGAACACATTTTGCAATATAAAAATCACTTCAATTTAATTATATCTCTGCTGTGTAATTGCATATCATGTCAGTGCATTGGGGGACTTTTTCTGTATGGGCGTATTTAATATACCACAACCTTTGCAAATTTGAAAATTATATAAAACATCTCACAACGCACTGATGTAATTTCACGCATTTGTGCGGTTTTATCAGGCTTACCTTGTCGCAGAAAACTTTCAGCTGACAAACTCCACGGTGCGCCGGAACTCCTACTCTCCGCTCATCCAAATAAGTGTCAATCTGCAGCAAAAGGGGAAGTCCCTGCATATAGAGAGAGAAAAATGTCTTGATATTCGCGGAACTGGTTAGGGAGGGAGGAGCCATCAAAAGATCGGATGATTCATGTAAGGGGTGGAATTAGGTTTCTACCAGTCACCAACACTTGCTAGTAAAATCGCGTTAAAGTCAGGCGTGCCACTCAATGTGTGCAAATGTCAACGTTTAAACAGGTGACAAATATAGTGATATCGTGAATCATGCAACAAGCTGGAAAAGTTAATCGGGAAATTTCTGTTCAGAATTTAGCAAAGCGAGTTTGGCAAGATATTTGAAATGTCAACTCTCGTGGGAAGAAATTCGATTCGACCAGTGTTTTTCCATTAAGCTGGCGATTACATACAAAAGCTTGAAGTCTGCGGTTTTTAATCTCACAAGACCAGGATTATATTCGCGTGCAGAGGTAGACTGAGTTTGCTATATTTGCAATGACACCGGTGTTCATTATACCACCGGTCTGTGGTGCAAGTTTTTGCATGAATCAGTTACGACAATTGCCACCTTCGGCCACCGCCTCTTGTTGCGTCCGCTGACATCTTGTCTTACTGAGCCACAACGAACGAATAAATAGCGGTTTTTAAATGTTGATTTGCGATGCCTACCTTGATTCCCTTCTGAGCGCTGAAGTCTGTACTTAAACAGTTGCAGCTGATGAAGATTTTTGCGGCATCGTTGGGATTCCACTTAAAGCTGATTGCGTTGTGCGAGAACTCATCAATATCGGTGATCATGCAGCTCTCCTTGTAGTCGGCTGTGGGTGAAAATATTTGGGTTGAAAACTTTGCTGAATTTGAAACTTTCAGATGAGCACACACTCAAATTAGTCTGTGTATTTCTTATTACAAACCACTTCGGATATCGATTTCGCCTAAAAAGTATGGCATCATCAGTCCTATAAACAGGAAATAAATAAATCACGATATAAAATAATCATTTGTTAAAAAAATGTACGGACTGGTTAGAGTGCTGAATTTGTCAGCTAAGTAATGTCAATATATGTAACTGGAATCGTCTGTCGAGCATCCGTGGATCAGGACGATTTCTGAATTAGTACATGTTTTAGATCAGTACACGTATTTTAGATCAGGAGTCTTATAACCAGAGGTGCAAGGATGCTGAAAAATTAGGCTTAGGATTCAACTATCACTTTCTTAAAGAACACAAGAAAATGCGAGAGTTAAGGATTCTAAAGAGGTTACGAACAAAAACGGGTTATCTTCACTTTAGCTAATTCGATCCGAAAACGAATTTTGCTTTGTAGATTTTATGCTACATTTCACTAAAATTTTGCGCAGCTAGCGGATGTTTTGAAATAGATTAAACGATTTGTATTTTTTCGTTAGGGTTGCAAATCGACACAACTTTGACGGCACTTGCCCGCGCACGTGAGACAACTTCTATCGGCGACGAAAACTCGCGTGCACAGGCTTGAAAAGTGCGGCTGAGAATTAAAACCGCCTCGACACCCAAACGTAAAAAGAGTGTTCTTAAATCCGCAACGCATGTAAATAAACCCACTGTTCTGTATCTATGCTATTATAAGCTTTTACAAGATGTGAAACTAAGTAGACGGTCAACCATAAAATTACAATTTTCATGCTTGCGAACAAAAAGTTGAAATTCGGTTTCCACGGGACTATATATAGCGCTCTATCGTGTCATCTATGCACGGAGAAACGTGACAAAATGTGATAAACCTCCCAGAGCCACTTTTCAGCAATAGACATCAATTAATCCAGGCAAAAAACGTCGGCCCTGTCACATGTCAGTAAACGTGTTTTACATCTTTTTTTATGTTTTCGTTGCGTTGTGACGTGCTTGTGTTTATTTTTTTTTCGTTTGTTTACCGTGCACTGTACTACGCGCATTTAGTGTTGTTTACCCTGATAAAGGCGACATGTATAGGACGTCGAAACGTCGATGCAAAATACAATTGCCCGAAGAGCTCTGTAAACTTGAACTTTCTTACATGTTAGACTTTCTCAGAGAAAGTTAACCGCACAGTTAGGTTTAGTGTATCACGTTTTGCACGATATCGTGATTCGCCATTTAAGGCCTGCGGTTTTATTGGCTTTTATAGCAGGTGTTTATAGCGACAATGGCGAACCGCGAAATGTGCAGAGTCAGCATAATTGGCACATAAAGGTTATCCGGATTTTTTTAGGCCACATTGATACCTAAGATATTAACGTGGCCTATATCAAAGATACCAAAGATTTTATCAAACGCCAGATTCGCGAGAATACCAAACTGAATTAAAACGGCTTTAAATTGGTCAACCAACTTTAAATTAGTATTTTTTCAGTTTTGCAAATAATAATGATAATTTCTTTTTAATTGCAGTTGGCAAAAAATCCCCATCACAAAGTAAAAATATTTGATAAGGATTAAAAAAATAATATTTCCAAATGCTCAAAGATTCAAGGCCAATAAAAGAATGTTTTTTACAAATGTTCTGTAAGTCGCCCCCAAAACTGCTGTGTTCATTAAAATACATCAAACACAACATTTTAATTTTTCCGTGCTTCCTTACCTATATCAATAACCCGTTGTTTTGCCGTGTGTTGTCGTGAGTGCCAATATTTCCAGTGACGTAATTGTTCTTCTTCCGGTTTTCCATCGCCGAAGACGACTTGCACGACGCTCTAAAAGTTGGAAACAGTTTTTATATTTCTGAAACGAATTATTTTTAAAAGTTATACACATGGTACTAGATGCATATAAAGGAGAAAAATTTACAGTATTCGGTTAATTTAAATAACGAAAAAATATACATAACTTCGACCATTTTAGAAAACACCTTCATAGAAAAAAAAGAACACCAGACGCGGAAAGTAGCTTGTATAAACACAAAACGGCACGAGAACTTGTATATAGTGAATACATTCTACTGCAAACAATACAATATTTGCTGTTGTTATGATCAGAAAAGTGATTGTTAAACCGTCTACAAAGAATGTATTCACTACAAACAATCTCTCTGGTAGCATTTGTTTTTGATTGAGAAAAATATCCAGAAAAAAGCAACCAAACTTATGTTGATTGTAATTAAAATTTGTCGTAAGTTTCACGACATTGCGCCAGTCACAAGATTTTAACAAAATAACGATATTCTACAGTATACGTCATGTTTAAATATGTACAATACCACGTTTGTAGGAAGCATGTTTGGCATGGCATGTCAATAAACACGAGTTACGTTAAAGTATTCGGCCGCAAAACTCCGCAACTTCCGTAGGGAAAAGGCAAAGTGTCCGTTTGCCCAAGTGCCAAATTATAATGTGCTAAAGTGAATAAACCGACGTGTTCACGTGTGATGTTCACTTACCGTGACCAACCCGTCTCCTTTCAACCGTGACCGCACCCCGCTGCAGTCTCGCAAACTGATGCAGTAGAATTGACCTGAATTGGAGTAAAAAATGCTTTTCAGGCCAATTGTTATGTGATTTTGTCCAGGTATGGTCGAAACATTATGAAAATAAGGCATGCAAATGTTGGGATAATATCCAGAAAGTTTGCTTATAATGCTTTTAAAAATCAAACGATACAACAGCAATTGTCGAACCGCCATGAAAACAACGTGCTCTAAACATACGTGGCGTCTGTTTTTTTATGTTCTATGATTAGAAACTATAATATTCACTTCCCAAAACCGTGTGAGTTCTTAAACTACAAGGTTACCCCTTAAAGAACCATTACACAATTCAACTTAACTATGCCAGTTACGCTCATTTTGACATTCAAAACTATGTGCTTGAAAAATTAGGGAGTTCCATTTAAGGAGGCGAATCGAAATGCTTTCATCGATCAAAAGCTAATTATGAAGTCGAAGGCACTTTGGTCTTCTACGCAATTTGTCGATCCAATCAACACTTAACGTTGAACTTCTCGCTACACCCAGAATGTGACAGAATGCAGGAGAGTTATTTTGCTAAATTGCAAGTCATCGTGGTTGGAAATTTCAAGGTCAAATCACTGACCTTTGTTGATGTAAGACATCGTCGGTTCGCCGTCTTTTTGCTTGAGAGATTTCGGCGCCTCCATGACGTACTCAAAGAGTTTGCTGCAAAAATAAAAATTATTTGATGAAATAATAATTTATTCCTAAAATTTTGCGATCATAAACATCAAATTTGAAATTGATTCATATAATTTCCTATGCATTTAAAAATTTGAAGTGATGTAATGATTTTTTTTGAATATTGTGGAAAAAAAATAAGGAATTATTTGAATATTCGGTTGTCGCTAAAAAGAAGAGATATGAGTTTTAGTTATCGCTAGTTTGTATGGTAACTGAGCAAAAAAAAAGAATGCAAAAACCAGAAAAAGATGAACCACAAAAATGCATTCACCTAATCTTTGATACCATTTAAGTTAACAGTAAATGCCAAAGTGTTCCAAACTTGCAGAGGTTGGATTCGACTCAAAAAACTTCAACCGCAAACTCGATTAGTCGGGCACCGGCGAGACTCATCAATTGCGGATAGAGATCTTATAAATAAATATGATCTTTATGTCGCACGGACTGAGGCGCGCGGAGGGTTAAGTGCGGAGGCTTGGAACGTGGAAGCCTCGAGCGTTCGGGCCCAGAGTCTGTCTGTGCCAGCCGGCTAGATCACGCGGGTCGACGCCCCATGATGCGATGCGCCGCGTCTGCCGGTGCAGTGACCATGTCGCCTGGTCGCAGACATCGAATGGTGCCGGGAAAAACGAAGTAAAAACAAACAAAGCTAAATTGCCCGACGGTGCCGCTACCGCTGGAGCACGCGATTAAACCCTTCCGCGAAACTAATCGAATTCCATTTTCCCTCGCAATGGATATAAATCAATTCTCAAGGAAGTGAACGATTTGTTCCAGCATCTCATGGATTTTCATATTTAACTTTTTAAAATGTTCCAGCATCTCATGGATTTTCATATTTAACTTTTTTTAAAAATATCTGTTGTTGAAGATAGCCAAGATACTGCGCCCACATTTTAATACTGCAAGTTGCGAGAAAAAATAGCGCAATAAGCCGTAATAGTTGAGGTCAAATTGGCCTCTCAGATAGTTTGCGCGATCCACCAGCAATCGCTGCTTTGATGTTTATAACATGAGCGATTTGCGTCAAGTTGGACGACAACACACCCGCACACTTAATAATAATACGCAGCAAATAGCAGTGGCCTATGAGGCGGACGCGGTTTATACCGGTAAAAACCACAAAAATGAGAGTTTTCACACCCACAGGAAACTCTTTGACATCTACTGGCATACTTTTTTTAATTACTTTTATATATAATTATCGTTTGCAGTTAGACGTTTGTGGTGTATCCGTATATCCGTAATTATAAATCCGGCTGAACCACCGACTGTAAAAACTTTCTAACATTCTTGTATCATATTCCAGGCTAAGGGGTCAGGTGAACTATAAATGAAAGTTGAAAAACTGGCAAAATTAAAAGGCACCTTATCTGTATGTAAATGAGTTTTGTAGTATAGTTGAATAACTGTTTTTGCACACGAGTATTGGAAGCTCAAACTTTTAACAAAATTGCATTAAATGAGATTTTCGTTGTGCCCAGGTCCTTTGCATCTTGGGAGATTTACTGGTTAAAAACATTAACCAACAAACTCTTACAGGCGGTTTAATAACTACCGGGTATTACAAAGTAAATATCATTTAATATGTTGTGGCGTAGATTTCGTACCAGGTTAATGACCAGCAATGAAACGGTTGAGAAGCGTGGGAAAGTGATGAAGCAATTAGTGGACACAACACACTTGATCGCATTATGGGCCGGACAACCTCATAAGCTCCATACAAACTTCTTACCTGCTGTTACAATCACCAACATGCGGGTCTGGATGGGAGAACGAATTCGGAACAGAATTCAGCGGAGATCCAAGAAGATTGTTGCTATTGTTTTTGCTTGTAAGGGAACGGTGTGTTATTGTATTATTGTTGTTGTTGCTGTTAAAGGATGTGGTGAAGCAATTGGGGGAAATATTGTCGGTGTATCTACTGATCGACCGATGATCCTGAGATCTTGGCAGGTCGCTCGCTTGACTCGGAGTTGCATGATGGAACTTTCGGGAATAATCGGAAGGAAAACAGGACGACTGAAAAAACAAACATAAAAAATTATTACAACAAAGTGTTGGAGCTTGTTTAGCGTCATTCAAACGAAATTTAAAAAAATGTGTTTTTGGTTGGATTCTTGAAACGAGTTTAATAAAATGTAAAGTTACTAGAACTAAAACAAACTATAACAAAACTAAACATTCGTACCCAAAGGAATCAAAATCATCGTCAAACGGCAACAAAAAAGTGTTTGAAATTATCTTCCATTTCAATTATACCTACACCAGTGTTTTCTGGGCTTTGTTTATTGTGATATAAATGGAACTCCTAGCCGTAAGACGAAAACTGAAGACAGACGTGCAACTATGCCATGTATTCCAGTTATGCAACGTTTCATGATGTTTATGTAACCTTTCTTCCCACAAACCCAAGTATGAAGTATAATATTTGACTTTGATTTATCTAACTCTCTGCACAGTTTAAAGTAAACTGAGGAATGGCATTTTGCCTTATTCCTGCTGGTTCACTTTACTCAGCTGAAACTAACATTAACAAACGTTTCAACTTCAATAACAATCGAAGTATTCGATCAAAGACAATGATATCTGTGACGTAAAAGTGTACTTGAATATGTCAATATAATTGCTCGCCACTCAATTAACACACAAAAAGATTGTTTGAAATTTGATTCGTTTGAATTGTTTGGGTTTGGCAAACGGAGACTTTAAACTTTCGAACTGTTTATATTTGGTTGTTTGCCAAACCAATTGAGAAATAGTTAGGGAAAACACAAAAGTTAGGAGAAATGTATATTTCCAGAAGTAACAGATTAACTTTCCGGCTTTAAAATGACTCATGTACAGCGAAATGGCAAAAAGAGGAAAGAACCTAAATCAACTTGGTATTTTGCAAAAGTAAATAAGTTTGCATAGAACGCTTGGTTTGGGAAATAATTTTCTGAACTTTGCTTGAAACAGCAGACCTTGCTGGTTTCACCAACAGAATCAAGTGTTTCTGGTAAGTCTAGAGTGGTTTACTGGAAATCCCGGCTCAAAAACCGAACCAGCCAACGAACAAAGGTTTGTTTGGTAGTCAAAAACACTTCCAAGATCCAGAAGTGGCTATTTTATAAAACCGGAATTGTAGGTTCAAGTTGGAATGGCGGCAGTTATATAACCGTATTTAATTTTATTTTGTTGACAAACTTTTGTTTGAAAATATAAACAAAAACTAAAAAAACTAAAAAAAAGATCGTTGATAATTTTTGCAAATCCATCGTTTGATAAATTTTCATAATGTTTCCTCTATTTTTTAATGACAAAATAAGTTTCGACAAATACCAAAACAAATCAAGCCAAAAAAGTTTCATAACGAAAAAGACAATTAAAGTACTAAAAGGTCAATTAAAATTTCGATTTGAAATCTCGAGAAATATTTCCGTGAATTCCAAACACACTCTGTTCCATTGTTCGCTAATAATAATTAATTGAGGCGATAATCCGGGTAAAAGCTCATCAAAAATTCCGGCTGCCGACAAAACGTGCGACGATCCGGTTCGCTGCGTTTAAACTTGACAAGAATCAGCAAAAGCGCGACTTGGATTATGACAAAACAAACGCGATGTTCGAATTTGAAAAAAAAGTTGCAAAGACAATGAGCCGCTTCCTGGAAAGAGTGATCGCGACGGATTTGCATTGTCTTTCGCGTTCCACCGCTCTTTGCGCGAATTATTCGATTGTTGACAGACGATTGTGGTTGCATCACAATTAAGTGTTCCATGTGTTTGTCTCGATGTTGTCGCGACCGCACGTGATTTTTATCGCCGCATTGGACAATTAAATACACACTTTGAAGCGCGAATAATTATCACCTTGCATTGTTTCGTCTCACAGTGCAGAAAACTCCCAGCTTATGCGCTAAGCACTCCACGGTTATGTGGCTGCTGTTTCTGTTCGCACTTTAAACGTGGAGCGATATTCTCACGCCAAGTCACTGTGGGCAGATTTGACTTCGGTTTCTGGCTGAACTTTATACACAAAGTGGGAGCCTAATTCGAAACATGCAAATACAAGCACTTGATCAAAACAGTTTGCTGAAGATTTTGCATACACTCGCGGCAATGCGTTGCAATTATTTCAGGTAACACGATTGAGTTGTTACAAACACCTTACTTTTTTAACAAGTCTTTTTATTTTTAATTAAATTACTTTTCGAAACCCTGTCCACCTTTGACAACGCAAGTGAAAAAATTGAAAGACATTCCCGCGGTGGGATTTCAACTAACGATCTTCGGTATTGGACAGGGACAACATAACAAGCTATCGAGACCTTTGATAATTTTTTGTGGGCGACATATTTTTGTGCCCGAAAAATCATTAACTGTATCCCTAACTGCTATTAAACAACATGAAAACAATGTATTGGAGTGTTTTAATGATAGAAGTATCACAAAATACTGGCCAAGAGATAGATAAAAATATAAATTTAATTCATCGACATGTTAATGAGATTTAACATATGCAGCTTGCGTGCCATTAAAGTTATGACATGTTATGGGAGATTATTGCAGAGATTTTTGGGTTGATCCGATTTGGGTTAAAAAATTCGCTTGTTACAAGTTTTGGCAGAAACCTAAACGTGATTCATAAGAGGATAATATTCTGAGGGAGAATTGATAAAACATAAAAAACGGGTGCAAAAATAATAAAACCAACCGGTCATGAATATTTCCAATTTAATTTCGTGGAAGGATTTGTTGCAATTATCAAATGCTTTCTGCGCCAAGTTTGGTTGGCAAATCATCAGTTTACAAATAATTGCTAATGAACATAGCTACCGCTAAAATGGCCTTGGTTAAAATTGTTGGACTTGTAAATAAGATGCTTAGTGTTTTTTGGAGAAGTATTTTTTTGTTTTTTCGGTAACTTTGTGTGTTAAGTAGAAGTTACCAAGAAATAAAAGAACAAATGTTTTCTGTTAGAATAGCGGTTTGTACGATTGTGAAATCACTATTTTAAAACAACCACAATTGCAGGTTTAAGTCAAGATGACAAGAATTTTTATTGTTCTGTGTTTTTGCAAAAATAACTTGGACTGCTCAATTATCACAAATTATTGGATTTCAAACCACCAAGATTTATATCGACAACTGATTGTCAAGTTCTTTTGGTTTTTCTGAACCAGCGCAAGCGACATTTGCAAACCCAAGCTTAAAGTTTGGAAACGACAACCTCCGCTCAGCTTTGCTACCACAAAAAGCGCAGCACTTTACCAAAGGTGCGAAAAACACGCAATCTGATCCACGGCGCGATGGCATTTGACATCAAATATTCACAGTTCCCACCAATTAAACCAAAATGACTAGCATAAAATATTGCCACCAACGTAGGCTGATCATACATAGCCCAAGAGCACGATGATAGCCCAAGAGCACGACAAACGTCTTGCTAAGTAGAACATTTCTATTTTCAACTTTGCGCAACCCAGCAGCACACGAGTCTGGGAGCAGCTTACACCGCTGCTTTGTATACAGTAAAGTCTACCCGCTGGCAAACGTTATACCACATGCGCTGCACCTTATAAGCTGGCCAACCTTGAAACAATCGCACAACTGTGTTGCTGCAAAACCGAAAAACTACGGTAAATATTCGCCCAAATTGGTTGAACCCAATGTTGCGAAATCAAAACTACAATGAATCAGAATAAAACGTCCTAATTATTCATACACTAAGATTTATTTTAGATTTAAATTAATGAAGGTCGTTTTTTAATAAGAATCTATAAAAGAAACTATTCGACGAACATAAAAACCAATACCGGATTAATCTTTGCGTTACATACTTGTCATCACGTTTAGTAAAATCATTTTAATTAAAATAGACTAAAAAAGTCCTTGTGTTATGAAATCATAACAAGGGTTTAAATCCCCTTTATTGCGCAAGTATTGAAAAGGTCTGACCACGTGCAAAAATCCGGTGACCTTGATCGACCTTTCAAGGTCAACGTGTCATGTTTGATGTCTATGTGTAGTGTTTTCACTGCACACATGCATATACAGCTTTAATACACCAACTTAACCAATACCGAGCGCTTTGCCCGCCGGGGTTTTGCGTTCGTTACTTCTCGCCACGATTTTTTCCTGATTAAGATTTTCAAACTTTTTCAAACGGGTTTTCCTAATGTCCTTTGGTGAGTTCAACTTATTGCATCCAAAAACTTTTTTATTTTACTTTTAAGTTGTCTTCAAAATTTAAACGCAAAAAATTAAAAGTGGTTTCTGTAAAAAATACTGTACCTAAAAAATGAGTTTTTACTTCAATTTATGTAGACAAAATCTGTTAAGCTTAATGCCGTTTTTTTTGCAACATAGCAGCAGCGAAATGTGGTCACAACGATTGGCGTAATTTTGCTGCCGATTTAAACGAAATCGTCACAGTTGACGTGTCCGATCGCGAAGTTTGTTTTTATTGATGACTTCGCGTCGAGGGAGAGACTCTAACGTCCACTCGCATGTTTTTGTGTCAACAACGGACGTTTAATTAACGTTATTTTTCGTAAACACTTGTCACTGGTAACGCCCTGATTTGTGGTTGGATGTGCTGATGCCGTGACGCATTGTGAGGTAATTATTGACCGCTTATGACGAAATAAAGGGGTAACTTTGTCGCACTAATTAAGGGGATTGTGTTGGAATTATTGTCATCGACTTTTGTGTTAAAGTTAGTTGTGTTATTCAAACGCTTTTGGAATACAATGTTGTAGAGTGTAAACCTTTGGTATTTTTCAAACCAAATGCAACATAAACCATGTCAAGTCGTTTTGGTGCCTCGTCTATTCCATTTAATCACTACTTCCAACTTTGGAATAATGTTCTGTCAACAAAAACCTGTGGAAGAAACTTTCCCAATTTTTCTCAGAACAAAAAAATAATAAATAAAAAATCAGACAAAAACCTAAACATGAAACAGGAAACCGAGAACAATAATTGAACTAAAATCACTTCCACGAGGTCGACCTTCAAATCTCGCTCAAGGTCACTTACCTCGCTCAAGGTCGAAAGCTCACTGCGCACCGCACTCAGTGTGATGACGTCACTCTGGGTCATACTGACGTCATTGGCTGTGCAGGTTAAAGAAGATGAGCTCTCGGCGACGACATCTCGCAGGATGAGATCTGGGCGAAGATAAAAATATTTTGTGAATCACTGCGTGTGGTTTGCGTCGTTTAGATACGAAATGTCGAGTTTGAAGGTTGGGGGCTGGAGAAAAGACAGTTGAAGGTGTTTTGAGTATACAATTCACATTTTATCGCCGATCCCAGCGAGATTGCAGCCAGATTGGGCTTGAAAAAAAATGCCAGCTATTAAGGGTTTCTGAGAAAATGCACAAACCCATTGCTAAAAAAACAAATTATTGCCCGATCATTTTGTGTTAAACTATCGGTTGTTATTTGTTGTCTGAACATTTTCAATTCGTGCAGCAGATATCCGCTATGCATCGATACTTTGTAACCCACAAGATCACCTTGAAAAAAGCGCTGTATTTTTATGACGACGCCTGAAACCCTGCTTGTGTCCGCAGGTGGTCTACCTGACGCTGCAAGCTGCAGTTAAGTAAATCCCAAAGCGAACAGCTTGTTTGTCGATTTCTGTGAGCTGTGTACTGTTTAAGGGCAACGCCCTGATGTGCAGAATGTTCAAAAGGCGTAGGATCGTATTTGAATGGCACAGTGGTTTAGACCACGAATTTCTAATCCGATTTAAACCGTTGCAGGTTGAAGCGTGATAATTAATTGCACCGTCGAAGTTGAAAAGAGTCACCGTCTGCCACCTGCACTGCCGGGTGTTGTTTTGAAGCCTCGTCGGTTAAAACTGATTAAAGCAACGCTGAAATGCCACCGGTCGAACTGATTTAAAACCCGAATCAGCAAAAAAATAAAAAAGTTTTACCCCCAAACATTTGCAAAATCTGGTACAAAGTGCAAAGTGCAAAATTTATAGTGATTAAAAATCTACTTTCCACTTGCCCAGATAAAATCAAACTAAACCCGAAATGTTTTTTTAAACAAACCCTTTCAAAAAAAATTATCCTCAACAAAACACAAAGTGCTGTGCAGACAAAGTGGATTGTGTGTTGAAGAGACATCGCTCAGTTCGTTTTAACATTATAATTTGGTCGGTTGTAAATTTTCAGAAATGTTTCGTTCAAATTTAAACTTTTATTGTTTGTTAATCGTGACGTCACAAACCTGCATGGGTTCCAGCGCGCGAGTTGCTGACGTTGGAGACCGGGGAGAGGATCGAGACGTCATCAGATAAAGTGCTGTTGCTCGAATCGACGTCATGTCCTTGCAGATGTTTCCTGAAAATCAACCAAGAGATTCCTTCAATCATTTGCTGACAATATTACAACTGTTTTCAAGCTAAGCTTTGCGACAAACAAGACAAGCCTACACTTAATATGATGCTCTTTTGAGCAGGAAAATTGTCAGTGTGGACAAAATCACCCTTATCCTAAAAGTCATTCAGTTAGGATATGAAAATGACACAGATGTACTTCCTGCATAAGTACCATACACGTTTTGGAATGGCCGAAAAACAATAATTACGCGAAAGAAAGGTGCAATTTTTTTAACATACAACGTAAAAAAGCTCTGTTTTCGTGTTTACATTTTTCTTAAAGCTTTTACAAGTAAATGCAATGTAAAGTACCATATATCAACCGTCAAAAAAACTTTCTCAGACGATTTGTCTATTAAGATAATATATGCGGAGACCTAAAGATTGAATTTACGAGCAAAAGTTAACGCTTTACGAAAGTATCCCGGCAATGATATATAGGATAAATTCCACAAGCGGTTTCTCTGTTAACGTCAAACTAGATCCAGTCGGGAACGTTCTGAGTTTAGAACACGGACACAATCATAAACTTCAGGGTTTAGAAGCCTGACCGTGAAATACCGAACATCGAATGCATTTGGCGCGGTCTGTCGAAAGTTACCTCTAAATTACCGGTGGCAAGCTTATGTTTATGTTGCATCAAACATTTGGTTTAAACTTGCGCCGTTCGTACGTTTTACAAACAGTTTTCATGTTCATCAGATCTTTCGAAACCAATGTTTCAATTAAAATGATTTTGAAAAACATGAATCAATCAAAAACTATTACACTAAATCATATAGTTGTATTGAGCGACATGATCAGTCAAGTTGGTCAAGTGAATTGGCTACAGATAAACTGAATGCAGAATGTATTCAAATTGAACAATAGCTTCACGACTGTATGTCGGTTGATAAAACCAAACTTTGTTCTTTTTGAAGATTCTACCTCAAGTGCATTAAAAGTCAAATATAAAATTGACAACCACAGGTTACACCCAACGGTATATTATGGATTCTTATGGTTTCCAAGCGGGCTATATGCAGTTGATTCCAACGATTGATTCTTCGCACTTAACCAAAGCACGCAGGCAGTTGGTTTTGAATTATCTTAACCTCGAAAACAATTAAAACTTGTTGGGTCAAGTAGGTTTGATGAACCTCAAAAGTGTCACCCAGCGTAATTACCCCGACGAAATCGCGTCGCATAACGTTGCCTTCACCGGATGCAAACGTTGCATTAAAAATCAATTTTAAAGAAAAATCAAGTCTTCTCACAGGAGCCGGAATGCAAAGATTCCATAATAACAGCATGAAATTATTTAAAAAAAAAATAATTTAAAAAGGAATAAAATGGCCCGAAATTAGAGTCACTCAATCGAAGATAGGTCACATAAATTGCCGGTTTAATCGCATAAAGGCAAAATCAGACACAAATTTGCATGCTAAAAAACCTGTATATTCTAGCTCAAAGTTGTGTGTAACTTGAGACCTTCAAAGTTAATTTTAACCTCTAAAGATTAAACTAGAGTATACCGGGCCTGTTAAAGGCGTTATGCCGAATCAAGTCGGTCCTCGCGCATTTTAAAATTCATGTTAAACTTAAAATTATTTCGGCCTATATTGTAAAATATATTCTATAAAACATTGAACCCTAATAGTTTAACAATTTAAAGCCCACAGGATTCAATTGAATAACGTTTTGGTATTTCATAGATGAAAAACGAAATATTGGACGACGAATAAGTAAAGAAAAATTATTGAAATATTTTATTTCAGCAAAAACCATAAAAATAAATTTCCAAGAATTCGAAAACGAAAATAAAATCCGCTGAGCAAGAACCTGTGCCCTATAAACTGCTGTAGGTCAAGTATAAGTAGTGGCGAGCCGAAGTTATGGGTGAATTCGGTTTATTTGGGCCGATTTTCAGCGATAAAATGCCGCGAAATGTTTTGACAGAAAACATAGCTTCTCCGGCTAAACTCTACTGACCGGGAAATATTTCAACAAGAGAGGAATTTTCATCAGCAAATTGATCAAAGATATGTCAGCTTATGCCGCGCAAACTGCAAAAACTTAGGATGTGGTTTAAAGTTAGTAGAGCCCTTTCGGGAATGTATATTTTGTACTGATGTTTAGACGTCCAAATGAGGTCCCATTTATCTTTATCTGGTTAAATAATACTTAAAACATTGGTCGGGTCGAAAACTTAATGCCAAAATAGGTATATATTAGGTATTGCATTATTGCATAAAAAGATGGCAGGCGAAATTTTGAATATATTTTTAACAAGCATTTTGACAGTTTGTGAGGTAAATGTTTCGTTCAACATGCAAAGATGTCAACCATTTTGCTCTTGATGGCGCATTGTAAAGAAACATTTGCCCCTAAATTCTTTCCAACCTAAATGTTGTCTTCTGACATGTACCCTCATAATATGTCACATTTACCCCCAGTAAGTTGATACAAAACAATACAGAGATATTGCTTTGCAGAAACTGCAGAGGCGAGCAACACGCGCTGCTGATGAACGTGTTTATCACGTCACAATCGACAGTTCTCGAATGCTAACCACGATTGCAGCAGCGCACGCCTCTTTCACGTGACTTCTACCAGCGGATCACGTGAACGCAGGAATGGTTCGAGAATTGCATGTGCGCGACGGCATGGGCGACTTAAAAGCCCTGCGTGTTGCTAAGCTTATCACTGATTAATTGCACGCGCAGAAGATTGCGAAATTTTGCAAAACGTTTCAAACATGCGACCGCCGGATTAGCTGTTTTGGATTTTCAAAGATAAAAGTTGCGCAATCCTTACGATGGATTGCACAATTTTGTGAATATGTTTTTGTGGACAAGCGACTAAAACTAAATGAAGCAGTTTTGGTAAGAAAATGCAAAATATTGACGATGCATTTTGAAATTTTGCAAATAACATTTTTTGACAACAAAATGCAAGTGATTCTTTTTTTGCAAGATATTTTGTCATTTTTGCTCACCTGGAAACTGTGGATGAGACATCGGAAACGGGGGTTTCCCCTGTGTGATACGAAAGAATTCGTTTTTCTCTCGGCACCTGAAGAGTTTCAATTGAATCAGAGTTAAAACAAATCAGCAATGTGCTTGTTGAAAACAAACCCGTTTGTGAAAATAACTTAAACCAAAGCATCATGACTTGAACCGGTAGCAATAGAAGGTAAATATTCGTTTTGAAGGGTCGATTTTATTAACTTGAAAATGTGGCCTCAAGTTTAAATGATAAATTTAGGTGGCTATGAGTGGGCAGGTTTGGCAAAATAAAAGGTTAAACAACAAAATATTGACCTTGTAATAATCATAGAGGAGACCGAGGGCGGCTGCTGAGTCTTCGTCGCCGTGGATAGAAATCATAGCAGTGGTGGCAGCAGTGAGCGGGTTTTCCAGATACGATTTCCATGCCTCATCTTCGGAGGTGTAGCGGGTTTTGGCGGCATCTCGAGCCGCGGAGGAGCTGCCGATCGGACCCATAACGCCCGGCTCATGTGATCTAAACATCAATAATTTGAGTTTTTTAACAAGTTAAGAAACTAGTTTAAAATACAAAGACCATAAGTCTTGAAAAGACATAAAAACTGAAACATAAACGACTTGAAATATTGAAAATGTTGTGAAATTTATTTCACTTGCATAAACAATGCAAATGGATCTTCATCTAAATCGAACTGTGAGAGGGTTTTCACTGATGAAACCCACAACGATTGTTAAAACGACCGCAGTATCATGTATTATTTATATACAAGCTCCTTGACAATTTGTTTCTGATTAAAATAACGAAAAGGTAAGACCAGTTGATTAAAGACCAAAGTTAAAAATTCAAACCATTGAAAAAAAGCAACAGAAGTTAGAACAAATGAAAATATATGAGGAAAAAGACGGAACCCAAATGGAGTATATAGGCAACATCTTTTACCTCAAACATTTTGGTAACCGTTCATGACATTATTGGTGTTGGCAAAAATGCTTTAAAACAGCCATTCATTTGTTTTCAATCAGGGAATCGCAAAGCCCATTGACGACATCAATCAAATAACATTAAACGTATCACGAGCGGAGACGGGTTCAATTAAACACGCCAAGTGCCAACGAGCGTCGGGTCTGGATTCAGGTACAAGGGTGTTTTAATTACACAAAAACCGACGGATTGACGCGTACACCACACCTATTAGTGAAAAGTGAAAAGCTAGAAGATTGGGTTTAATGACGAAGTTCAGTCTTTAATGTTTAGCATTTAGTCGTCATTGTTCGCCTTGCGGTTAAGTTTAATTCAGCATTTTGTGCCATTCTCACTAATACTTTATTTTTTGTTTTGTTGTGGGCTTCGTTGATTAACTGGGTTACGAAAGAATGTATGTGACGTTGAAAGTATTTTTGACCAAGTGCGTCAAACTTTTTCCATCATGATTCTGAAAGTTTTTTGACCCTTGGACGTTTTTACACAAACTTTACATTTTTCTATCCACAAAACTGTTGCAAATGTTTGGATATTTTCATTTCTAATGACCTTGATAACAGTATGTTAAAGGAATGTATGAATATTTTTAATGACAAAATGGAGCAAATAAACCATTAGCACGGAATGTGAAAACTTTTGCTTCCTTATATATTTACCTCAAACATGCCACATTTAAACTTAGTGAACGGCCTCAAGCATTTATAGTAACAAAAAATGCCAGGCCTGTACGTAGTAATTAATTTAACAATAGTTTAGACAAGTTTTGGTTGAAGTAAATGTCAGCAAAGGTCAAAATCGATAAAAATCTTCCCAGGTTGACCGCGAGTTTGCTAATTGCGTTCTGCCAGAAGCCGCAAACCAATAATATGCAAATTAATTAAAGATTGTTGAAGGCATGAAACCTGCACAAAAAAGGTTTTAACTGATCAGAGGTGTTTATTTATCCGAATACACGGTGAATCTGTATCTACGTAGGTTAACGAAGCGCTGATTGGACTTGCACGCAACCTCGAGGCGCAATAGCGGTTGATGAAAAAGTCACTGGGCTAGACCCTAACCTTTGCGACCTTCCCCATCTGTGTGATATTTGAGCATTTGCAGACGATATAGGTTATCGTCCCTTTGCTGCAAATAAAACGGTTTTACTCTGACAGGCCTTTCGAGTCAATTCAAAACGAACCAAAAAAGCTATAAAGGAGAAAAACTCCTCAAAAACATATAAAATAAGTTCCCCAAACGTTGAGCATTCGATCTTTTGAAACGGAACAAAAACGCAAAGTAAAAATTTTAATTCCTTATAACAATCAACAATGAAATCAAAATCCCTTTTCAAAAAAATGCAATAGAAAAAAACAACCAAACTTTCAATGGAAAACACTGATCAGTTTTTACTTAATGGCAGTCCCTCAGAAATACAAACCATCAACATCACCATTTATATCTCATTGACCCCTTCACGATCTGTCGTAACAATTTAGATAGGCGTTTGCGTCTGCAACGTTCACACGAATGCCTTTAATTGCAGGGGCGTCGTTTTATTGTTCGTTATACGACCGGGTTATCATGTCACCGTTCGCGATCGTACAAATGACAAAATGAATGAATGCAATCAACAAGGGTTGTCGACTGATAACTACAAATTTAATAAACAAAAACAAATCAGAGTTTCGGCACATTTCTTATGCAGCAAGTTAAAAAAATCGCGTAGTTTCTAGTGGGCAGTTATAAAATTAAAAAAAATAAAAACATGGCAATAACTTTTCTATTCGATTCAAAAATCTAAAAATCAACATAAAGAAAAATATTGTTCCCAAAAAAAGTGACCAACACACACTGACCAGCAGGGAGTTTAAATGGACTGAAATTCCTAGAATATAAAAAATGTCGGCACGTTATCAACAGAACCCAGAAAAATAAACAAATTACGGAGAAAATTGGCGTCAAGCCCAACAAACACAGCAGAAGCCAGCAGGCGTGTACTCCGACCTCAGTTCATCAGATGACATTTTAGACGGGGACGTCGCCGTTTGCTTACGACGCAAACGTTTTAACCACAGTTAATGCACCCAGGGTGAATCATAGCCGATCGTATCGCGCTTATCTCAAGCTTAAAATGCAAGCGCCGAGCGCTACACCACGGCTTGCATGCGGTTGGATTGTTAAAAAGAAAACAGGGGGTGCAAACGAACCCCTTTCCACCCACAAAACCAATAAACATTGTGATTTAGATTACTATGATAAAGTAGTTTGTTTTTACACTTTACCAGAATTTTGCAAAATTGTGACCCCCTTTAGGAAGAATGTTTGCACCGGCCCTGGTGCTTCATGCACTTGCAGGTCACGTTGGTGCAAATGCGACGCAAACATTTATCCAAAAATACGAGATTATCTCCACAGCGCACCAATAGTTGGCACAGTTGCCAACATCAGTGATATGTTTTCGAGTGAAGAGAGGTCACCAAACCACAACTTGCATTGCTTGGGATTAAAATAACCACACAAGTTCCAAACATTAAGACAAAAACGATAAACAGACAAGCCAATATATTTGAACAAAACATAACGGTTCGACAATTCTAATGTCATTCTCCAAAAACATGCAAATATTTTGGCTTGTCTGTTTCTTTTCAGAATGTTTGAAACCGTGAATTATGTAGGCATCAAGTTTATAACGTGCGGAGTCAGATCAAGTGACAAACATAAATTTAGTTCTGCAGTGTTTTACGGTGTTAAAACTGGCTGATAAAAACTCAGCAACTCGCCCCAAACCGACAACACGACTCTCTAAAGTTTTAAACGCAACTAAGCGACTTCTGATGTTAACCAACCTCCCAGAGCTGAGGTGATCCAAGCTTCCTTGATTCACAAAAGGTTGCGTCAAATCGACGGGTTTGTCAACACTGTCGGCTGCTCCGATGGAGTTTGCCTGGTGTGGGAGCGTTAGCAGAGCTGGGTCCATAAACCCAAGGTCTTCCAAAGCCGGTTTGGTCGCACATTGACCCTCCCATGAGCCGCTACGAAGAGACGGAGGCGTCAGACATTGGGAAGAGTACTTGTTCATTGAATTTGAAAAGTCTGAATTGTTGAATTGGCCACTGGACTCGTAACGCAAACATTCTTGCCCGGCGCAGTCGGACAGCTGACGCCGAAGAGGGTTGAAACGGTCAGGTAACTTCTCGTCGCCGTTGATGCATATAAGATTGGAAGAATGCTGATTAAAAACACTTGCATGGTCAACATCTGCTTGAGGACGTTCGTACTCGGCTAGTGGTTGCATAGCTGACTGCAAATCGCAGTTGTTTCGTTGATGTTGAAGAGGTCGGGGATCGGGAATCCTGTCGCGGAAGAGATTGGAGCCGCGTAGCGCAACAGACTTGCCCGAATACGAAGGGGAAAAGGCCGAGTTCTCGCTGTGACAGAACTGCCCTCGTTGGCGCGAGTTTGATTGACAGGCGGCCACCGAATTGCGCCTCACCAAAGGCGGGTTAGAGAATCTTGCAGGTTGCTGTAAATCCGAAAAGTTGTTCAAATTATTGCGCTGATTCTGGCGACTCGAGTCCAGGGATAGAATAAAGTCGTCGGGGTTGCAAAAAGTCATCGCGCTATCAGGAAAATTAGGAGCACCGGTTTGTTCTAATTCTACTCCGAGCAACTCATGGCCGCCTGACGGTCTGATATTAGCAAGTGAAGCCGTTGAATTGTTGCTGCTGCAATAACCGGCGTCGTTGCTCGATGGACGACGCTCAGATGATGTAGATTCCGGGACAGAGCCAACGGGCGAATAATGCAATGGTGAAAATTCAATGGGGTGATGCATTTCCTGGTTCGGTTTCTTCTGAACTTTTTGTTTCCGATTTTGGGGTTTGTCCTAACACTAGTGGCAAGCGCCAAAAAGCGACGCAGGAGTTTAAGGAAATTTCACTTTTTTCTAACATTTACACTGCTGATGTAAAAAAAACGTAGGCATTAGCTGAGTGTTTCTTAAGCTTTTTCAATTCACAAAAAACTAAGAAACTTTTCAGAATCAAGCACAACAGTTTCCAAAGATTTTTTGCAACTTCAGTTTCCGACACTATACATGGTCGCGTCAAAATCACCGAAGGAATCTAGTTGTACCCTTGCAAAACCAATAGAAAGAGCAAAAATTGCAAACCCTATTAATATCACTGACTCAAAAACCGAACACCATTATCTCAATGCAAATAGTTTTAACTGCAAGTGTCATTATCACAACACTGTTTTTGACAATTTTCTAAACAGCGCAATTCAGAAAATACACGTTTCTGTCTAATATTCCAACAAAGAAAATTCTCCTAATTAACAAAATGCACCAAGATATTTTCTTTCTGGTTTGGTCCCGAAATTGTATGAAAAAAATGCTTGACTCTCTAAAGTAACCAGTAAGTTTTGAAGCTTGACCAATAAAATATTTCCTAGGATCATAACTTCAAGTTAACCATTCAAACTGCCGAAGAACTCTGGTACTTGCAGTTCACCTGAGGAATCACGATCAGCGACGCTGTCGTCTCCTTTTATACAAGCCAGGTGCTGTCCGCACGACCTTTACCTGAACACTGCGAGCGACTCCACAAGTTTTGAGCTGGTCATTTTTTCTTCACTCACAAATAGGCGCTAGTCGCAAGTCGTCGTTGGATTTTAACTCAAATCGTCGACGTTGCCTCAGGGGGCGCTCTCTCTTTCTCTATCTCTGCGCGACGGCGCAACCGTTACCACCCCCCGATCCTCCAAGGCGTGCGTCAAAGCCGTCACTTCGTCAAAACATCGAAAAAGTGGAGTCCAAAATACTTTTGCTGCATTGGCGAGATGCAAAAAATGCATCCGGGTTATCTCGGTTTGGGATCACGTTATCGAGATGTGGACGAAAAATTCGCCCCCTGGACTCACGTCGGCGGCGGCTTCGTTGGGCGTGCGCCAATTTCGGATGCGTGGAGCGATTATTCGCCGGACGTAAGGCTTGTGTGCGCTAAATTTACGCGAGTGCGTTAGATTTAATAACCGGTCACTGACGCAGAGGCGGTCCAACGTAAAGAGAAACTTCCATCTTTTGATAAGTTAACATAACCAGGGTTATTTCCGAACTTTGCAAATATAGAATAATCTGGCTTGATCAAAATATGAGAATATCTTTTTTGAGACTAATATGTTTTTGTAGCTAATTTGGGAAAAGTTTTTCATATTCGAAACTGAACAGTTATGAATACGGCGGTTCCAAGGAGCCAGAAATCCGATCTATATAAAGCTTGTCATACCAAATAATAAAATTAGTTACTTAAAATATTTACGAATCTCAACCATTTGGTTCTAACGTAAAGCAAAACGTTTTGAAAACGGTGTTTAAACATACCAAATCAAAATTCATGTCATGTATTTTTATTTTTTTGAAATATTTTAAGTTAGCTATCAGACTAAACGCATTAATTATTGAACAGCAAATAAAAACAAGTAAAGTTGGTAAAAAATATTTCTTACTTCCGTGTTTGCTGCAAAAAAAAACTTGGCATTATAAATGCGAATTCAATACTTGTGCAATATTTCCTAAAAACTAAATTCGTCAAGAAAATTCAAATTGTCCGTTAAGTTACGTTGGTTTGACGCAGGTTTCGCAAAATTTTCTCCACCATAATGTCATGTATTTTTCCAGTTTAAATCCACGGCCCAAACTCGATGGGTCTCGTGGACTTAAAACGATCGAATTTCAACATTTTTTCGATAAATTTTTGGCCAAAATTGTGCGAAAACACTCGCTGCGAAAGTAGGGACATCTGGCGGCACTTTCGAGTGCAGAAAAAAACACTTCAAGGCAAGAATTCGGGCTCCCTGCACCACAAAGTGGGCGTAGGATGTAGTCTGGATGGCGATATAGCTTAATTGCGTGCACTCCACAGCAATTTGCACCTTCCAAACACCTCCACACTTTACACTATGGAGTTTATGGCTAGCCAGGTGTTTACCACTGCAAACAACACGAAGTACTTGAACAATACATTCAAGGTAGCACGATTGGTTCGGTTTTCACAACAACAGTTGAATGTCTTCAAAGTTTGTTTACAAAATTCGCTCTGATTCTTTCTGTGATGTTGTTCAAGTCGGGGCAAAACGTGAACAACAGCAATTACTTAATGTTCGAAAGAGAACGTCAAAAATAATGAATTACTTCAACAAACTTTACCCAAAACTTGATCAAACGTTTAAAAAAATTCGTAAAATGAAGATTCTATTTAAAATACCACAGACACTGAAGTAAAAGTAGCTTGAACGAAAAAACAAACATTCAGACAGCTTGTATATAGTCCATATATTCTACACATGTACATTCTTGCACTAATGATGTCAACACTCAACAGTGATAGTTGAATCGTCTGCATTCCAATGTATTTAATAAATACAAGGTCTCTGGCAATTTTATTTTTGATCAATTAAGATTGAGGAATGAAAAACTGCTTATTTGAGAGCACTCGTATCAAGTTGTGTAGGATCTGATGCAAGGATAACCCATAGACAGAATCCATATGTTTTACGCAACCACACGAAAAGCCAATGAATAATTTTGCCCAACTAACAACATATGCTTAAGTCTCCAACACTAACCATCGTATGTCACGACCGATTAATGTCACCAATCTTGTTTTCGCAAATAATATTTACATTTATACAATAGATGTAAGTTCTGAGCTTACATCTATTGCTATAAGGCTTTTTAGTCTTCATCCACCAAGCAACGGACTGGGTGATTCCAGCTTTAAGTTTCAATTACGAGTATTACATTTATACAACAAACAAAAGGCTTCAACAAAACTTAACAGGCTCCCAAAACAATATAACAGTTTATTGAGCGTTTAATATCCTTTGCATTCGTAACTTCGCAAAGAATTTTATTTTTGAAGTCAAAGACTAAAGGAAAACTGCAGACTAAACCGCAAAAACAACAAAATAAATCAAGATAACCGAAAAAAGGCCTTAAAACTTCTAAACAAAACTTCCATATTTTCAATTCAAGCTTATTCTGCATTGGGCCCCGGTTTGAATGAATCACGTAGAATCTTGGAATAATAGTCCAATTGTTTAGGCATAAACTTTGGATTGTTTAAAATGCTAACGCGATTTGCATCATAGGAGTTGGAATAGCCGAGAGTGTTGAAATCTCTGCCATGCACAGCGGTCGGGTTATTGGTAGATTCATAATTTGCCTGTGGTTGATATGCGTGCTCAAGTGAACTGCACTGTTTGTTTTGGGGCAATTTTCGCCAGTTCTAGCCAAGAGTGACTTGGCCCTTTTTTGCTGAAACCGTCTTAACGTTGATGATTTCCATAGCACACCGATTTGTATCTAAGCAACCAACTATTTGTTGTTCCACTGTCGGTCATGTTTAAGTTGTGGTTCTACAAAAGTTCATGTGTGAAACCTGTCATAGTACTTTGTGCAACAAAAAAAAAGTAAAAAAGACGGTTTGCAAAAAAACTTGAACACTGTTTTGTAAAAAATAATCGGCCAATAGACATGGCATTAACTTGACCAGAGGTTCGTGAGATGGAGGACATTGGTGCTTCGGCAATATGCTGTTGTTGCCAATCAAAGTTAATTCAAACTGGATGATCTACTGGCAATTTGTATTAAAACACGAACAAGTCTTAAGAAAAATGTTTTTACGGTTGTTTTTTAAGGTATTCGTTTGGTATGAAACATTGGAACTTGTTACTTTAATACAATTGTCAAAATTTTAGGCGTCCACTTTGCAAAGTATCACCGACTCCACGCAAGCATCAATGCAGGCGCCAGGCTGAGTAAGGGAAATCCCTTTGTGTAAGTTTAAACCGAGCTGCGTTGCCGTCAAGGAATAGTTGAAGTTTGTGCGTTCCATTACTTGCGCCACCATTAACATCTCGCGTTACATCAAGTAGCTTCCTCAGCTCGACGTAATTCATCCATAATACGCGTTTTACGGCCTTGAATTACACAGGTGCGCGCGACATTTGTTACGTCACAATGGTAGGCGCTTAGAGAGAACGCGCGCGCGTCCTTGGGGGTGGGAGGGGCGGCGGTCGTTTGCTCCAGAATCGTGTCCGTTAAAAGATAATGGAAGTAGAAGCATCTCGCGAAATTGACGGTAATTTGGCGTTGACCTCGCGGTAAGAGAGGCGTTGCCAAGAAGAATTCTACATCGTTTGACCGCGGTTAAAAATCGCGTTTTCTGGGGGGAGGGTCGGTAGAGGGATTAAGAACGTAGCGTTTGTTTGAATCGCGAGCCTTTCTCACATCCCAATCGAATGTTGATGTTGGGATTTAGGTAATAGGCTGGAATTGGTAAATTTGTTTGGGTAAAATTTCTGCACGTTTAAGAATCAGTCCCTGACCTGAATAAGTTCATGAAAACTTGTAAAACAGAAAGTTAATAGTGTTGGAGCGATTCTGGATTTGTTTTGTTTTTCAATTGGTCATATTTCTGAACGTTAAAAACAGTCCCCTAACCCAAATCACAATAATTTGTAGAGAAATAAAATAAATTGTGTTATAGCGCGTATTTTTTTTTTGCTTTAATACTTAGTCGATAAAAATCTTATTCAAATAGAATATGAACACAAACAAATAATAACTGTTAAATTAAGCCTTGAAATTTACAACATAGAAATGCATCAGTAAGTCAAAAAGGAATTTCGATTGTAAAAGTTTTGTTTCGCATTTGTTTGAAAGTTGTTTTCCTCTTTTGTGGATGTGTAAGTAAGCAGAAAAGCAATGCCACAAATTAAAAACCACACCATCAACAATACAAGGGGAAACTCCACAGAAGATACACCTTAACAAAGTTAAACACTTAACAATGAGGCCATCAATCGTGATGTTTTCCATGTTTGTGTCAATCCCTGGGCTTTTCCGTGTTGTGTATGAACATAAGAAACTATTGAAGCGATTCTCCTCAAAATGGAAAGCTCTACAAGTAAAGTGATGCTAGATTTATTCCCACAATACCTAGGACGGATTACACACTGCTTCTCCTGTCAGTATATCTGGGTTAGTTTGCGTGCATTTTGGTGACAAATGGTCGTTAACACTCTCTACGACCGGTTGCTATTTTCTCATTAACTCGCAGTTAACTAAACTTGTTTGTTTAACCGCTAGTGACGGCTGATGGGAGTTAGTTTAACAACCAACATTGCTTTGTAATTATCTTTTGCCAAAGTCGTATAGGGACCCAAGGTATGCCAAGTGTCCTTTGTGTGCGTTTGACTTACAGCAAACTATAAAAAAAAAAAAAAAACAATACAACTTTTGTAAAGCTAATCTAATAATCTTAGGTAAAAAATTTTCAGTTTTAAATTTTGTAAACAAAACATGTACAAGCCAATATTTTTACAGAAGAAACAAATTTAATGCTTAAATTTACCAGGAATCAAAATGTTCAAAGCGGGGTTAAAAAGACACAGAAATTTCCATTAACAAGTTTTTTTGGAGTTTTAAAAGATTACACGAATTTTAAAAAACAAATAGTTTTTGGAAACCGAATTTGACCAAGTATATAACAAACTGATTAGAATTTTGGGAGTTTGCCTTGGAAAATGAGCTAATCTCGTTCGGTTCTGCGTCTTTAACAGTTGACGTCGCACGTTTATATTATAATATGTGCGCTGTATATATGACAAGTTCAACAATGTTTACATAGAACAGCGACAACAGACTACGTTGGTTTGCGCTGTGGTGAGAGACGTCTAATGTCGCAAACTATAAACACAAGCGGACTTTCCAAACTCTGCGAGCCGAGGGGATTTCTAACCATCCCTGTGTACGAAGTGGTTGAAATTAAAACAAGGTTTCTTGTACAGAATTTGCGCTCACCGTAAATTTATTTCTGGTAGTTAAATGATCACAGGACAAACCGTTAACTCAAACATACTATTTAACAAACTTCGTGAAAAAAAACAGAGATGTGCACATACGATTTTTATGTTCGGAAAGAGGTAGAAAGTAACAGGTTTGGGAAAAAAATATTAAGAGCCTAAAAGTGAATCTGGTATACAAGTTAATAAAAAACAGAGAACATAATTTTTTTTGGCAGCTTTAAAAAACTTGTTTGTATAATAAACTGAAAAGTGTGGCAAATGCATTAAACAAATTTGACCGAATTTTAAACCATAAACTTTCAAAGCCATTTTTGGGTTTGAAACACTAATTTAAACGGATATTCTAGCAGCCCGATTTTTTCTTTATTGCATCTTCTGATAATCTCCTCATATGTACATTCCAGGGTAAGTGTAAACAACAAACCTAAACATAAAAAGTTTCTTTGCCCACCTAACCCCCCAAAATACATTTGCATACAAGTATTGGGTGAAGGTCAAGTTACGCCCCAATGTCAACGATGATTTTATCAGGGTAATGTGTGGTTTGGTTTGAATTTCTACACCTTAAGTTTTGGGCCTTGCTTCGTGAAATTATTGGTTCAGTTGCAAGCAAGAAATAACTTACATCATATTATCATATTTATATGATCCATGTAACTTTTGTAATTTAGAAAACCTTAAGGCAGATGAATTACAGTCTTTACACAAAGTTAATACAATCTACACTTGGTGATTTGATTAAAAGTCCAGTACAAACAAGTAGGGCAAAAATTGGAAAAATAATATTTTCCTTATTGTTGATGCTTCACTCAATATCGCATTAATTTTTTGTTTTACCTTCTTCGGAATTGTAGAAATATCAGTTGTAGAGTCGACAATGAAATTTCGAAAGTCCTTTTATGCAAATAATGGATTTACCTTAAAGGCCAAGTTCTTGCAAAACCCGTCAGTCAATGCAAAAAAAACCTTGTGGTTACTAACTTGCGAGATTAACCTACACGCCGACCTTCAGGAAAAATCTGCAAACTTTTTGTTCCTTTCTCTTTAAGTTAATATAACCCACACAAAACCGCAATACACTTAAGCGAAATGTTTTCTTCCAGTGTTTCCCATATAGTTTTACCGCGTATTTACACAAAAACCGCCGGCCAATCGTCAAGTGCCAATCACCAGCACGTTGCACCTGTTTGCGTGTTTTGTTGTTGTTTGTTTCTTTTTTTGGAAGTCAAAGCAGAAAGTCGATTGTGGTGAGTAAAGTTTTCCAACCAAATTGCAAGTTTAAACTAGGTTTCGCAAAAATAATTGTATTCAACATCGAGGTATACTTCAAAAGTAACACATGATTCGTTGCACTTAACATTTACTTTAGAAAGAAGCGCAAAATCCTTTTACAATTAATTTCAACCATAATGCTTTCATAAATATTTTCATAAGTAGTGGACACAGAACAACACTTGTTAACAAAGTGGCTTCTCTTGCACAAAAACTTGCAGAAACAGGCCTTAAATTTGTCTGTGACTCCCGCTGAGAAAAATACTTAAGTAGATTTTGCTGTAACATTTAAAATAAAATAACGATCAAGCAGGATTCTCAAATATGTTTTCTTTTGGTTGTCATTTTTCGCAAGATAAAATTTTTGCCCAAGTTCTATCCACGGATTTGTCGTGCAAAAATTAAACAATAGCTTCCTTAATTACTTCTCCCCAAAGAAGGTAAAATTAAATCGTCAAATTGACCGCCTTATTAATCTCCAAATCCGGTAAAATCCACCGTTGTAATCTTGCGCTAAACGTGAAATATTGGTTTCATCCTTTACCCCAATATTTGTAGATGATAAATTGTTAAACAAAGACATCAAGATGTGGCATAAACGGTGCGCCAAAAATTAACCAAAAACCTTTAAACTTGACGCAAGCCTGAAAATTTTCTTCCTAAACCATGTAGACACCACACACTTACAGGTTGGAAGACATTCGCGAGTTAGCAAATGTCGCTGAATCATCAAGACACAAAAAACAAACCATTGTCACCGAGTACCACGAAATTGGATTTAATTTCTTTCTCGAAAATTTAAACTCAAAACACCGGGTGCATAAATTTTGGTTCAATTTCATAGAACAGTTGTTTTTCGTTTTATAAATTAATGAAAACAATTTTGCGATTTTAGGATAAATTCTGATTGAAGGGTTTACTATATGTTAAGAATTCAAAGATACGATCGGTCTAAACTAGAAAGTTATAATTTCCCACATATTAGGCCGCCCACGCTTCGGATTAAGGGGTGCAAAATGTTTCCGTGTCTGTGTGGCGAGACAGTAGAAAACAGCATCTGATAAAACGATTGTTTACAGATGGGACTTTTGTCATTTCAAAATTTAGTGCCGTGTTGTTTATATTCCCTTTCGTACTTGGATTTGGGTTTACTTTTAGATATGTGAGTACATTAGCATATGTGGCCAATCTTTTGTCATCAACTGCACTGATAAACCCTCACAGGCCAAAACAGTGTGCACTACGTATAGATATCTTGTATTGGCGTCATACTTTTATACGTTAACCGTGAAAAAGTAGACTCGACCCGATTTGCAACAAGATTACTGACAAAGTGAGTAACAAAGCGAAAAAAACGTCAATCCCGGACTGGGACGTAGAACAAAAAGAACTAATTACAGGACGCTAGTGACACCAAACGGAAGTAAACCAACAAACTCGATTTTCGATTGGTGGCGCCAAAGACAAAGCACAAGTATCAACATCAGTCGTTGGTTTCTGTCAAGTAAAACAGTTCATTCGTAGCCACAAAACAACTTAGTTATAAATCCTGGTACATTTTTTCTGGGAATCTTTCCCTGTTCTATTGCCATTGTCGCCTTTCATTTTGTAAACATTTCCCGAACTTGTGATTTTTAAAACAGCTTACAAAATATAAAAGCAAAAACAACGGATCAAATGTGCAACCTTTTGAAAAACAAATCACATAAACTTTTGGAAAACGTTTGCCTTCGCTGGCCGAGTTATTTATGATTCTCATTGAAACAGTTCAAATCGGTGCTATTTTATGTGGCAAAATTTACTTGTTACAACTAAACTGATCCCAGACTTCCACATGCACTTTAGATTGCTTGTACACCTGATCCGAACCTCCTTCTCAAACTTTTCTTTAAAGGTCACAACTCCAAGCAGCTATTTGTCTATTCTGCTCGAACATCATTTGACAAAATTCGCAAACAAAACTTTTTCCAGAAATGAAACAAAGAGAATCGGATTAAACTGAAGCTTTAAAGGAAGCGACCACAACACGTGAGAGATTGTCGCTATTTTAAGGCAGACGGATACAAAGTGGTCCGCACCAAATAAGGGCCGTAGGAAGACAGACAGAAGCTGAAAGACAATGAGATTTTGATTCCACAAAATCCGCTAGAGTGCGTGAGTGATTCTAATCCACCACACGACATAGAAATCACCCGCAAAGCTGCAGTTTCATGGCTGGTTGCCACTCCATGCACGAAACAACCCAAGGCAAAAGGTTTCCACAACAAAACACAAAAAAACATGTAAGTTATATAAATGAAATGCTTTGTCCAAGTTAGGCAGCAAGGTTTCCACAAAAGAAGTCTCGTGTTCTGTCTGGCAAATGTGATAATTAGGCTGCAAATTCCACGTTATGTGCGTGACTGTTGATTAACCTAAGGTCCATCTTAGGCACTCTGCACTTCACCATCTAAGGTCGCGTTTTAGGATGCAATTATGGGGAATAGTTACGAATACCTTTACTTCACACATTTCGAAGGCATAGTTGATAAAGATACTGGTAGGTAGAGCGGTTTCATCCATTTCACATACACAACATGGCCTTATATAACGTCCAAAATCGACGTAAACACATGCTTTATTGTTCAGAAGTTTCGGCAAATGCTCACACCATTAGTGACATTTTTTATCTTAGGTTTTAAACCATTGGAAAATATGGTCTTTTTAAGGTGGCCATTTAAGTAATAAAAGGCTACGGTCTAACAAATCAAATAACAAAACAACCACCAGATGCGTTTCAACTATGGCGTTGGTCACACAACACTTCGAAAACATAACGAAATTGAGTTTTTTAGCTTAACAATATAACGTCTAAATCCCTTTGCCATCTCTATCAGGTTGCAATACACAGCAAATGATTCCTAAACTGTAATTTATCTCATCTCTAACTAAGTTTTGGAAACCGTTTTGCTTTAATTTGAAATGTTTCGGTTTTTAGGTTAGCAACGGAAAGTTACCTTAAACCGCCTAACTTATTTGCTCCTTTTTTTAGCAAAATTGACCACAGAGGCAAGTCTTATAAAATGTCACAAAAAGCCTTCAATACGTTCACAGAAGACTAACCAGACATCCACTACCCCGAATACAAGGTTAACTGAAGAGAAAACAATAAATCCATCACCTTTTTAAAGGTAGCTGAATCATGAGATAACTAAGGACAACTCGAATCGCCTTCATCAACATAAAAGCAGGACACGAAAATAGAGAAATGTGTTTTCCGACGCTGTCACTGACGTAGAGTATGACGTCACAATGATAATGTCGCGATAGACGATTCCAAGGAAAACTTTGGGTTTAAAGACAGCAAAGCACAAAACACAGTGCCTTCTTTTCCTAACGCATAGTAATTTTTAACAAACCCTGTTTTTAAGTAATCCGTTTTCAGAAAAGGTTGTAAAAATATATTTTGAGCTCATAAGATATTAATGTACAGATGTACACTCATATCAATTATTGTAAAAGGTTTAGTTGTCTTGTCATGTGACAATTGACGTCAGTCTCCTCAAATACATTTCGACCTCCTGAAAACTCTAAATTTTGTATGCTAACTTACTTATAAAAATTAAATTTTTACAAACTGTCGTTACAAGTAGCAGCCTGTACCACTGCAAGTTAATATTTGCAAACTAAATGGATTTAGAAGTCCGTCAACTTATGTTTAACTACAAGAAACAAGCGATGCTGTGGTACAAAGCATTTGTCCTAAACATTTGAACGCTAAAAGGGCATCAAAGGTAAACAAATATGAAGAGTTATGAGCTATAAACACCCAAGTCAATAGCGTTCACAGTAATACGTGTTTAACAATCGTATTTTAGTAGCAAAGTAAACACAGGGGTCAGTGTAAAACACAGGGGTCAATGTAACTATGTAATCGCCATTTTGAAACTTTGTTGTTTGATAATACTAACAGGAGTTACTTAAACAAAAACATAAAGGCTTATCCTAGGATTACATAAGGACTCTTTGAATCTGCTTGTACAGCTTAGCAGATCAGATAGTATTTGCTTGTAGACCTAACATCAGCATCAAAATACTAGTTGTTTCATTTTAAGTTAGTGACCAGTGTTAAAACGGCTTCGGCAGAATCGCCGCATATGTAAGAAGATTTCATAAAATACAGCGTCAACTTCTTCTGTGCAATGTTTTAAGATCTGTTTCAGTATCAAACATAAAGTTGAGTGAATTTGAAATGATTCTGTTTTAGTGCAAATGCAAAGCTGTCCGAATTTGGTTGAAGTTCTTCAGAATGTTATTTAATAGTCAACATAAAAAAAGAACTAAATCAACATCGTATTCTTGTCCCAAGTAATACACGGGTTTTTAATAGATATAATTCACAAGTTTAGTAATACGCCATTCAGATTAGAATGACATTATAGCACAGGAAATCAATCACGATAAAATTCGTGGCTGTGTTGTACAAAATGGAAACAACCCTTAAGCTATTTAAGTCATTCAACCGCTGGGCGTGAAAATCACAGCAAATCACGAAATTGTGTGGTTTGGCTTTAAATTACTCTTTCTCACAATTCCATAATAGGCAAAGTTAGATGATGGGGAAACATGGCACTATAGATAAATAATAGGCGTTGCATAGAAGTTGGATGTAATTTTGCCTATTATATAACAGGCAAGTTTAATGCAAGTTATATAATTAGAGCAAGCAGCATATAATCTATCAAGCAAAAAGTGCCAAAATACCCAAAAGCTTTCTTCTAAACTCTTCTGTATTTTACATTAATCTTACTTGTTTCAAAACATACAAAAAAGACTAACCAGACAAACCATAATTGGGCTACATGCAGCAACTGCACTATGTTCATTAAGAACTTTGAAACTTATTGCCTTGGTTACATGCAACATTGCAAATATGGAAAGTAATATATGTAACAAAGTACTCACAGCTCGGCAAAGTCCTGTTCTCGAATAGTTGACATCATATCTAAGTTTCCTCTGTGCAGCAGAAATAGTAAATCATCCACTTTTAACCGCGACTGGTTGCTTTTCCGAATGTTAGAACTGTTACAAGCTTGCTACTGACGCAGAGAAATCCTAATACTGATTTCAGGATGCACCAATCTAAATAAAATACAAATCCAGGTGACAAATAGTCGTCGATTGTTACGAAACACAAGATAACACTCGAAAACAATCTAAGGAAACTGTATTAATCGCCATCGGCCATCGCAGCACAGCTCGAGACTTGCCGTCGAATCGCTGCTGCCGAGAAAAAGAAGGTATGCATCTATGACGACACAATCGCCATCGTTATCACGTGATCGCCACTTTCGCGTCCAAAACAATAGAACAATATGACCGAGACAATTGGTTTGTTCGAAAACCCGGTCGTTAAAGATTGCACTGTGATCTATCCACTATTGTGGTGCATGAAATTGGAAAACGGTTTTATTTTTACAAAAATTGACGTTTAAAGTTATTTTGATCGTTTTCGTTTCTGTCGGTGGTCTCAAATTACTTTGGAAATTAAAGTTTGTTGACATTTTGTCTTTGAAATGTTCGACACAATTTGAAACTTGTATAGTGTGCCATGTTTACAAGAAGCTTTGTAAGAAAAAAATGCACATGTTGTTGTTTACGTTTTCAAAATAAAGAAAGAGAGAAACAAACTTATTACACTAAATTACAGAGCGTAGAAGTTCGGAATTTCAAATTAAGATAAACAAATTAAGATAAATGAGTACTCCAAAACCGTTTTCTCAAAATTAAAATTTCCAGGGATCTTGTAGACATAGTAAACTCCATTTCAACATTTGAACAATGGTCGTCGTTTATCATAAGTGCAAGGTCTTGTCGCTGAGAACTGTATTTCTGATGAAGCTACTTGTTAGGTATAGGTTTATGTTTAGTGTTTCTGAAACAGATTCAGATGAAAATACCAGGATCATGTGTCATGAAAATACGAATACTGTAATCAGACTCGATAATATGCACTTTCAACTTCTGTATACCCAACAGAACTGTGTTTTTTTACTCAATTTGTGTGACAATTTGAAATGAAACACGTCAACGAATCGCCCAGTACATTCAACCACCAAACTATAATAGTGCATAATTTAGATTTATAAATATCAAACAAACCCAGAAACCAACATAAACAAGTACCACTATTTCGTATATAGCTTTGATATCATTTACCAAAATATACACACACAAAACAATAGGAAAATAACAACAATAGCAACAAGTGAGACGAGACGGGAAAAGCGTGTTGTTACCATTGAGAACTGGCCGGACGACTTCCATGTAACATTACTGGTTGGACTTGTTTGGATTCAGGTTCAACCGGTGACAGAGAAATAAAGTCGCCGATCCAATCCTGCACAAAGTCACTTCACTACGACAGCTAGCAACACACACAGGAGCTTGTGAGCTTTATGTGTTTATGTTTACGTTGTTTATTAGGAGTTAAATTTTGTGGGAGTTGCGTTTAACTGTTTTGGATCTAAGCGACCATCTCGACTAATTCATTTCGAGCAACTAAAAAAAAACTACAGCTGCCTCGAAAAGACCAATAAGGAAAATAAAATAGTTGAAAGAAACATTTGTTTACCGAGAGTTGGAATTGTTTTTTCAGTTTTGTTTTTTTGTAGAAAAATTAACCAAAGTGCTGTTTTAAAAGAAGATATTTGAAATTCTAAACTAAGTTGTTTTAAAAAGATGGATACACCGGAATATTTGACATTTAATTACCAAGGAATTACTTTCAAACAGTCCAAGATTTGTGATGATATCAGCATGTATCAAGCTTCATCAGAAACTGACAAAAATGTGTGAAAACGTTTGAGCTTGCAACTTGAACTGTGTTGAATTGGATTAAAATAACAAGAAAACAAATTGTCACAAAGCCAGCAAGAAAATCAATGTGCTGTCGTTGGAAATAAAATGGAAGAGAATGTTATCACAATGAGATTTGGAAAAGACTTGAAACCAAATGTTGAGTGAAAACTTTGGACTGTAAGTTTTTACAGATAAAAGATGTCTTGCAAATGGTATCGGGCACTTTTTTAAGAATTTAACATGACTATTCTCCATTTTGGCCATTGGTAAGATTATGAAAGCAAGTTTTGCAAACGTAAAGTAAAAAAGCGTGTAGAAATAGAAGGTGGTGTATAGACTATATAGCAGCAATTTTCGTCTGCCCTGGAGCTATAACTAACGCAGTGAGCGCCGGCATGTAAATGTATACACAGCCCGGGGGCCTTATAGCGATTTCGCATACTTATGTGTCTGCTGCCATTCAAGCACCACGCCATCTCAAGGTCGTACGCACGTCGGCGAAGGTCAAATGCGGTGCCGACATTTTACTTGCGTAAATATACAAAGATGCGATAAACTATGTGAGATTTCTGTTTAAGGACATTGTGGGTTACTATCACCAAATATCTATGAAGGAGACATATTCAAAAACAAATTGGACTTTACAGCGGCAAAAACATATTTTCCCAAAATGTACAGCTTTGTGTTGCATTACTCTTTTACAATTTAGATTTTACACTTATTTGTAACGTTTATAGACACACAGTTTATTTATCATTGATAAAAGACAGCCGGTCTGTTTCCGGTAACTATTTTGTTCAAGATGAGAAAACCAATTGGATATCAACAATTGCAACCAAGTTATAATTTGTGTTTCAAAGAGGTTTTAAATAGATGCATAGTTGACCGTAATCAGCTTGGGATATGTCGCAACTTCACAATAACTTAACGAAACATAAAACTCGATGTATCATCAATTCAAATACCACTAAAAACCTAAATTTACTAAACGAGAATCAATGTAGCATCAATATTAAGTAAGTTGGTGATTATAAATTCAAGCTGGATAATTCACAAAGTTCATATTAGCGAACAAAAAATCTAGAACTATGCGTAACACTTCGCGCTTATTAGTCTATGTAACGCTCTATTTTTAAGTAAAATGCTTTAGGACTAGTTGTTTTTTTATTCAACTCTTTAAACAACTGGCAAAATTTCCCAATTTTTAGCGAAACAAATTTCCCAATTTTTCAGGCGAATTTGAGATGGAAATTATTGACGTCGACGTGTCAAATGACAAGTAATTCCCCCAAGTAACCTGATCTGCGCTATTATCCTTGGCAGGTGTTCACCTACCGCGAAATATGACGCTGTTACTCGTCTGTGACGTGTACAAAGGCACGTGGGTGGTGTTGAGTGAAATTAATACTTCACTACACAACTGGGAATTTTTGTGGTAGATTTTATTGAATTCCAACGTTTGCGTAATACTGATCCGTTTATTCGATCGTTATAGGTTTGCGTTTTACTGAGTAACCTTTAGGTTTTTTAACCAAATAAGGCAGTTTTCGAGGAAAAGTGGTTCGCCATTTAATTTAGTTGGATCTTCGGTTAACAATGGTTCACAAGCCTTTTAATAACTGAAAGTACATTGGTTGCGTAACAAGTAGATTGCCAATAAAATTACGCTTAACGTTTGGGTCGCCTTAAAAAAATTTGTGAAGCACTGAAATAAGCAGTAGGCTCCCCACAAATATCACTGAACAAAAAAACTATTTTTGCATTCACGAAAAACCTGGCAAATCCCTTCGTGGTAGGCGACCACTCTTTACAAAAAGAGCAAACCAACAGAATGTAGCTTTATGCGCAACTCAAGACTTTACTAATTGTGTGCGATCCTGCAATAAAAACCAATACGAAGTTGTAAAACTTTAAACGAAGTAAATTAAATAATGCAGCGCGGCAAAGTGAAAAACAATCTTGACCTTGAAATAAACGACATTTAACCTTAAAACGGCTAAAATATTTCAGAAAGATATAGCGCAAGAGCCACGTGACCTTGAAATTGCACCAAATTTGACCTTGATCATGGTTCGCAAAAAACGTTATGTAATATTATCTGCCGAAATAGCGCATTGTCTCATCTTTGTAAACAGCGCGATACCGGGCACGTTTGCAATTTGACCTTGAAATTGCTCGAAATGTGACCTTGAACGTTGTATTTTAAGAGATTTACAAAATTGTGTCGCCGAATAGCAATGTGCAAATCTTTCACACTGACATGGTAAAAGGGTAGTTTGTAAGAGAAGCATTAAAATTGCGTGAGATAAAACATTATCACCCTGGGAAAAAAGCTTCGGATTGTGTGGGAATGCTTGAGAGACCGAGATGTGCATTATGCGGGGATGGAAGCGGCAATTATCTTTCTTTTTCCCCGGTTTGTCCTAATGCAATGTATGTTCGCAATTAAAAATAGGCTTGGTTGATTCGAGTTACATTGCTCTGTGCATTATTATGTTATCCAATGTTATTCTATCGCATGTTTGGGTAACTGAAACATTTATTTAAAATTCATCGCCGCATATTCATTGTACTTTCTAAAATAATTAAACTGTTATGGTATATCAGCATTTGTCCTTACATTTGCGTCGACATTTTCTTGTTGAAGCTTTATTTCTTCAATACAATTATGTATAATGTCTGCAAAGGAGATTGTTTGTAATGAAAGAGTCTTATGCGCGTTTTCAAGTTGCTTTCAACAATTTGGCATATATATAACGGAATACCTCATGTATTAAAAACCTATAAACGAAACTGGAGTGAATCGTTCTTTTAGATATTTGTCGTGTAATTACAATTTTTAATGATGATATAACTAGCCTAATACCACCAACGTGTGTACGCTTAGTCACTGCTTTCGTAATTTTGTATTGCTTTTAAGCCGTCGGGTATCTTTAAAACTCACAAAAAAGTGCCAGTAATAAGTTCATCCCTACATCTCAATTTATACACACTTTGACAGGGTCTTTGATACCAACACTTTTCCCAATGGAGAAATGTCTGACACTTGGTTAAACTATTGAAAACACCATAAGATTTTAACCATACAAGCCTGTATATTGTGCAAAACATTTTTGACATTTGATTTAGTCAACTTTAGGTTTCGCTTTGATATTTTCTGTTTGTTATAATTACAACACACAGCTGTCCCGATCATATTGATAGTCTACCACGTAATAAACAAGTAAAATGCCGTGAGGTCCTTAGAATAACAACATCACAAAATTAATGTCAGAAATGGAAGGGCATCTTATTCAAAAGTAAAACAACAAAAAAATGTAAATCAAAACGCTTGTTTCAAACCGTTTATTATTTTGTTAACATTTGCGTAACATATTTTCTGATGTACTTTTTTTACAACAGAAATCAGATTTGTTTAACGGACTTTAAGTCGTTAGAATCGCTGAAGGGGAATAATGTCCGAAGTCCAGTCCCTTTGCAAAGTTCTTGCTCAGTAGCACCACCCAACGGCAACTGATGGTGATTATTTAATGAAATGACAAATCAACAAAAATAGATGCGAATTGTTTGAGGTACATTACTCAAGAAAAAATCATAATTCCAATAAAAAAAAAACATTGTGGCAGTTACAAGTTAAAAAATCAAATTGCATAAACACAAACACATTGAAGGGGGACTTTAACAAAACTTTAGAATTAACACAGAATTTTACTTCCAAGACAGGATAGATGATTACAAAACATAAATACAAAAACACAAGACTAGTCACAGTAGCCAAAAATTAACACGAGCTAAATCAATAACACAATGATTTCACACCAACCACACCACCTCACACAAATAAGCAAGCACCAACACATAAGCGAGTTTCACAAATTATCATTTAATATTTCTTTGATGGAACTTGATTTTGAAACACAAAGAGCAACACGGCGTGATAAAAAAGGAAAGAAACGAAGAATTTATACAACATAAATAAAGTGCCATTAAACCAATGAACTTGCGGACAAGAAAGGGAAAAAATCCCAAGTAGTTTTGCATTTAAGCAGAAATTTTGTCACACTGAGATACTTTTCAACACTTGTTGCATAAAACCCCATAAATTGCATCAAACTTCGACATTATTTGTTTGATTACTTCACCTATTGGTAAAAATAAACATTGATTGATTGCTTTTACAAAAGTGCCAAACTCTACTTCACTTTTTGTGCAAATGAAACAGACACACATTGTGTTAACACCACAAGA
This sequence comes from Phallusia mammillata, assembly GCF_965637545.1. Taxonomy (NCBI): domain Eukaryota; kingdom Metazoa; phylum Chordata; class Ascidiacea; order Phlebobranchia; family Ascidiidae; genus Phallusia; species Phallusia mammillata. Next base: position 2,050,043 of record NC_137256.1, read on the forward strand.
AGCTGAAACCAACCACAAATAGCCCAAAAAACCTGAAGAGAAAAATCTAACAAGAGCGACACAGCGAATGAAACTTAATAGCGCAATTCAAAACAGACAAGACCAAAAAACACAGACGCAAACATAAGGAAATCACAAACCAACGCAAACACTTGAAAATATTTGACACCTTGGAACAGAACCAAACCCGGAAAGGTCAGTCAACCTAAATGCGGAACAGAGATTTCGAACTCCGATAACCGTTACAATCACGAAACGGGCTTGCTACATGAAAATATCACATTGGTCAATGTAAGGCCCCAAACAGCTCGCCTCTGTAACAACAAACACACGTTCAAGTCCAACGAAGGCGTTTGAAGGCAAAATGACTGTATCAAGTGAAACTGACGCACGTGTCGTGTGATATTTGATGACTGGTAACTGCTGGGAATAAATGATTTGCGGTGTCAGTTTGCGTAAGATCGTGGCCTATCCCTAACTGATAGTGGTGGCCCAGTACTTCGTGAGTTCTATTTGGCCGAGAACCAGACCTTAAGGTCAATTTTGCGGCTGCTATGGCGCAACACATGTATGACGTAACAATAGATTACGCGCGCTATTTTGGCTGCATGAAACTTGGACGCAGCAAGAGATGTTTATGTAACAAAACTTGCAAGTTGGACAAGAAATGTTTGTTTCTCGAATCGAGACAAAAATTCATGTCATTAAGTTTGTGTTGATCATCAATTTATATTTAACAGATTTTGATCAAAGTTAATATGTGTTCTGTACCACGCCCGACCGAGCCCATCCCTGCAAATTAGTGTAAGCAATCTTGCTAATTTCGTTTGTTGTCAACCAACACAGTTTTTTGGTTCCAAATTATCGATAACATAACATATTAAGTCAACTGTCCTATTTTCTATTACACCCAGTAGGCTCGTATTAGTTTTGAAGAACCAAATTTCACCATCATAAGGTGTGGCATAAACTTCAACGAACTGATTCAGCTAAAATCCACATGAACAACCCAAATCGTTCTCAATTAAGTTAAGTAACTTTTTATCTTTCAGACAAGAAAAGGGTAATTAGTTATAAATGTCAAACCGACCGGTATTGCTGACAGGTGATCACGCGCGCCAACTAGCGGATATAGAAACTCACCCATTTCTCCGCTATTTATGGTTGGAAAGCCGGATGTAGATAAGTGGCTGTAATATTGTTCGGAGAGCTAAAATAAGAAAAAAATAAGTTGTTCATGAGCTTTCCGAGTCATTAGGGTTAAGGAATATAGTAACTTTAAAAAAATACAAAGGGGATTGGACTTTTTACTTTTTCAAGCAGATGGATCAATCCTGAAACTAGGTTTCAAAAAATAATTACACACCATAATGTTTTCCATGTGTTTCTGCTCGTGCGCCACACATGACTCAGCACGCGTGAATAGTTGTGAACAGAAGGAACACTGGGTCATCGGTGCGGATAAGTGAGTTCGCTGGTGACGTTCGAGAAGTTGTTTGTTCATCGAAGACTTGCCACAAACCTCGCATATCTGTTGACAAGAAATAATTGTTAAATGCAACCAGAATTGTGGAGTGGAGGTCGGTGGATTTGCGCTCACTTTTTAAGGATCGGAGTAGTTTTCGAACAAATAATGTGGAGTCGGAGTTGTTATATTTTCGCCGGCTTGGGACTTTTCCCAACTTTGTTAAAATGAACGCAACAAAGTGCAATGTCAAAGGCTTCGAATTTTTGAAAAGTGGAGTCAAGCGTCGAGATTTTTTAAACCGTCGCCACGACTCTGCAAAAGATGCTAAGGTGGGATAGGAACCGCCAACCTAGCAAACACCAAGTAATTGCCAACCAGTAAGGATGAGCCAAAATTGTCAATGTCTGTTGCCAATTTAATGCTCAGTTAGTTTGTGCGATGCTCGGCCGAGCACAGAGCATTAAAACCAGCGATGCTCGGTACCGAGTAATCGGGTTCTGACTCGTTTGTGAGATTAAAGCAACTGTAGGTTGCTTAGGTTTTTTCAAAAGCATAGGTTTTTAATCAGAAGTTGTAGTTCCTGGGCGTACAAGTACATTATTCAATTCCAACTCTGAGCCAGGTTTTAATTCTGTACAATTAAAGCAGGTGACTACACCTAATACAAAACTTTTACCAGAGAGGATTGTGAAGTGTGGTATGTTTTAATGTGTCTGCAAAGATCGGGCTTGACTGCAAAGTCCTTGTCACATTGGTCGCAGGGAAAAGGTCGTTCTCCTGTGTGGAACCTCTCATGCCGACGAAGATTGTTCTGCAACAAAATGTATATTGTAACACAGGTTGTATTGTTTATTGCCGGTTGTGCAAAACGGATAGTTTATATACGTGGTAAAGAATGTCTGGCAATGACGCTATATTTATAGACAGCATTGATTTGTTACTTAATTTTTGAAAAAATATATCGTATGAACTACTATCCTCCACAGCCGCAAACGCGCAGGATATGCACAAAATTAAAACACGCCTGAAAAAACTAACAGTTAAAAATAGACCGCTGAAAAAAAAATAGGGCACGAATGTTAAAAAGCACAGCAGATGCACCTTAAGACCACTTTTAGGATAAAAAAAAAACTTTAGGTGCAAAAAGCCTGCAACCTGCTGTGATAAAAACAGTTATATCGGCTAAATTGGATGAAGTTAGGAACGTTTAGTTGCGCCAAAAGTAAAGGGTAAACCCACAGCTCTATAAAACGCATTAGACGTATGAACAGATCCATGTAGTGTTTCAGCATTTAAGTTTCTCTAACAGTTAGGGGTCGTCAACCCGCGGCTATGGAGCCGCATGCGGCTGTTTGATCCCTCGGATGCGGCTCAGTTTTTGAAATTATCAAATGTTTTATGACACTTTCTGTGGCAAGTATGCCAAACACAAAGTCGAAAATGAAAATTGCGTTGCAATAACATGAGCGTACCCGCTGATAGTAGTTACAATTAACCGCCTCCACCATGAAACGCCAGGTCTGAAAGAGGCAAATTGGCGGCACGCAGGTTAACAAACAGTTACTTAATATTGCAAAAAGTCGAGGTCGTGAGACCAGAAACTTTCTTTTCAGTGGCAATCCATTTTAAAATGGCTTTGTGGCTTTTTTACAATGTGAAATTGGTCTGAATGGCTCTTAACGGGACAAAGGTTTTAATTTTTGATTGATCTGTGAACAAAAGGGGACAAACTAGATTTTGTTTTGATATTAGCAAGTGAAGCTGCGTAGCATATACTTAACACACACCTTGCTGAAGATGTCCTAAAGGAGACTTCAAAATGTAGGATTAGTAATTTCGATTGATAATTGAGTTAAGCAAGAGGAAAGTTTATGAAACATGCCTAGCAACAACACTACACTTAAGCACACACCTTGTTTGACAATCCTTCCCCACAGAACGAGCAGACATACATTCTTTCCTGTGTATGCGATTGCATATGATCCTCCATGTGGCGTTTCTGATTAAACTTTTGTCCACAATCATCACATGTGTATGATCTCAATCTCAGATGCACAGCTTTAGCATGATTCTTTAAACAAATCACACAAGTATATAATTGAAAAAACACATAATGATTACTTTAGCTTTTGTGCTTTACATATGACCATAGTATAACTAGTTGTGAACTTTTGAAACAAATTTCCCTACCAGGACATGCCTAATTTGTTTAATGCTTTTTTTTACCAAAGAGTTTACTGATAGACAAGGCAAACCACAAATAATTCATTTATTTTATACAACAGCACATTCACTGCCACTGCAGCCAAACTTTGTAGAATCTGCCTTCAAGTCACACAGCCTGTTGCAGTAACCACAGTGTATATAGATAAACTTTCTTTTGATTTGATGACATTAGTTTAAAAAATGTTTACTTGACAGCACAAAAACTAAATCCGACCAACCTCAGCTCCAGCAGAATATTTGTAATTCTTGTGACAAAATATGCATTTATAAGCTCTCCTAATGTGGCTTGATATATGTCGACCCAGCGCTCTGGATGAATGAAAGCAACTAAAACATAAGCTTTTGATGTTTGGATGTGATACATATGACAGGAATATCAAAAGTGAACTTACAGGTTACATAAAACGCACTGCTTCATATTTCCTTGGTGTGACAACAAATGACTGATAAACGATCTAGGATGTCTGCATGTAAATAAACATGTACTGGAATTTAATGTAATTTTGGCTCATCTCCACTTTACATTAACACCAGCTTTCCACCACCTAGTTTTATAAGAATGTTTACTTAACAAGTCACATATATATGAGTGAGCTGGAAACACTGTTACAGCCTATTAAGCTGGTAGCGAAAGATTGACTGTTAAAGGTAGGGTAGCCACATAAAGCCATGACTGAAAGTCACATTCTGATAGTTTAACAAATTTTGTATGTTGGATTTGGTACAGAATTTTTACATTGGAAGATGGTGACACTTTCAACTTAGCATAAGTTTTCTTATGTTCATAAACAACATAAAAAAGTTCAAGAAGAATCATGACAAGGTTTCACAGACAAATAATCTTACCTAAAAGAAGACCTACATATAGGGCACAACAGAACGGAGCATGACGCACCAATGTTAAGTAATCGAGTTGTTTTCTGTTAAAAAATAATGATATGAACAAAAATAAATATTTAACCAGCAAATTTTGCAACTCACATACTTTGGAACTTAAATTCAGTTCACTGAGTTGAAAGTGGCGAAAGTATAAAAGTCCTCTACAAGAAAACAAAACCTATATTAACACTTTTAACAGCAGACAAAAATCATTTAGTCACATTTTGATAGGCATTAAAAATCACAACAATTGTTAAGTTGTATCTTAAACCAAGTATAAAGCATGGACTTATCTGGTAATTACTTGACTAATTTATTAAGCATTTCATGCAGTTAAACAGTTTATATGCTACTATATATATATAGTTTGCAAATTTTATCTGTATGATTACACCTCTTGGTTTAACCAACTTTATCATTTATGACTATGATTCTAAACATTTATAAGATGATTCAATTTTCATTACAAACTTTTAACTTACGAAAAAGCTCGATGGGATCTATGTTTGACTTTGAGTTTTGTGTGAAAATTCTGCAAAGGTTTAAAGCATGACAAGATATTTGAACATCATCAAACCATTTGTTCCTACCTTCTTGTGACAAACTGTAGCATGATTGCATGGAATAGTTGGAAATGCAGAACTTTCAGCAATAACAATAATTTGCAAACTCTTATCAGGTAATTTCATGATAATGTAACAATATCAGTCATTTGATTTGAATAGTAACTAAACTCCGTTAAAACAAACAGAACAGTTAAATTAGCTTGCATGTAACTTTTTTAGTTAGGTCCGTAGCAAATTAGCAATCACGAATTCGCCACGGTTTAAAGTTGATCGTTTATCTTCTGAGAAAAAACGGTTGTCTGTTGTGCACAAGCGTTTTGTCTCTAGCGCTTTTAGGTAAAAAAAACTAACGGTATGCGAGATATCATTCTTAGAAAACAATTTAAAACTCTGCTATTAACCAAAATTTGCTTCTCTAAAGTACTTTGTCTAAACTCTAAACCCACTGACGAAAATTTCAAAATGGCGCGCCAAGTTTTTACACATAGAAATATTATATTTTTAAAGTAAAGCGAAATATTTCTTTTTTTTGTAAATTTTAACAAGTTAACACTGGATTTTTTTCCTGATTTTTTTCTGTAATTGAAACTATTGTTTAAAACAAACTTGGCAATCAATTCCAGAAAAGTTTTATTTCACGCACATGACATTAAATGTCCGCAATCTCTTCAAGAGCAAGAAGTTCAGAATCGGAATCCGTACCCAAAAGATTTTGTGTCACAAACAGTTCATCATCGGATGGAAGCAAGAATTTACATTTGAGAAGATACGAGCACAAATTGTCAACTGGATTTGATAAAGTGCTTCTTGTTGGAACATTAGGATTTGTAATGGCTGATGGACCACTGCATTTTTTGTCTGTTTGAACAAAAAAAGTCGGAGTGAAAGAGTTGGTATGCATATATCCAAATTTACTTCTTTAACATTGGTCTTACAAGTGCCACAAGTCTGCAGTGTCTGTAGTGTTTCAAAATCCAAACTTTTTATTGATTTGCAATTTCATTATGTGCACAAATGGTTATGCTCTTGCAAGACTTCAAAAGGTTGAGAAAAACTGCTTTACTCACTAACAAATGAGTCCCACAGTAAACAGGATTTAAATGCATCAAAAGTGTTACAGATTTTTAGTAGCCCTTGAAGTCACATAATTTGCTTTGTGTTTTAAAACATAGGTAGAAATGCAAACCTTGGTGATGCTTAGGTAGTTTAGCATTAGGTACATTAGTCCAAGGAACAGTATTACTAGAAATGATTCCGTGGGGTTGTTTTCCACTGGAAGCAATGTCTTTCAAAGACTGTCCATTGTAAAATATCTGAAATAGGTCAATTGTTAAAAACGAATTGATCACTGTAGATTTAACCAACAGGCATTTCACTAGGGATGGGCCGAGCCGAGCCAGAACCCGAGTACTCGGTACCGAGCATCGCTGTTTTTAATCGGTGCTCGGCCGAGCAGTTGCACAAACTGAGCCGAGCGTTAAATTTGCATTTTCATGCCCTGCTAACTAACGTAAATAGTGTTCTAAAGGGTGTCTATGAACAAAAACGAATGATTTTTCAAATGTACTAGGTGGAAAAAAGCCTACTTTATGGGCATGTACAGCTTAATAAAACACCGCCGGTGACGTAAGAAATCTTGTAGAGCTGAAACGTAGAAAGGGGATTTTTGTGACATCATAATGCACCGAGCGTTAAAGTGAGATGCTCCGTGCGCGACCAAACAGAACATTTGCAGTTTTGGCACATCCCTACATTTCACGGTAGCTTATTGTCATAAGGTAGGCAATATAGGAGCTCATTGTATTGAAGAGAAATCATTTATATGATAAACAAATCTACTTTGTGATTTAGAACCTACAACAAGGACAGGTGTTTTCCTACCCTTTGCAGGGACAATAATGATCTGCTTTGTTTTTGCCACACATTTTGCAGAAAACAGAGAAAAAGCAAGTAAATTTATTGCTTAAGTGTAATAAACTCAATTCAAAACACATTTACAAACCTTGGAAAATGCCTGATCTTTTGAGAAAGTCAACTTGGTCACAGCATTTAACCATGATTGAGGGTTAACATAAATGTCATGATCAGTTGATACAATTAAACCAGGGTGAACCACTGTAGCTGCATAATTTGTTCCCTAAAATGTTCACATATTAAAAGTTACATCACAGACATAACCACAATTCAATATTTTGTACACATAAAAAACTACGTAGAAATTTATGACAGGTAATTTTGTTCAACAGGTATATTTTGACCAAAATATATTTTGACCAATTAGATTGTTAAAATAAACCCTAATTTCTGATGTCAATTTATGTTGGCTGCTACATAATTATGGCAGGAAAATAAATTGGCCAGAAAAAAACTAATAAATTTTGGAATAAGATATGTGACATAAAATTTCCTTGAGTGGATTTATTTAATCTGTTGTAACTTTATGACACCAATCTTACCTGAACAGAACAATGTAAAACATCTGAACCTTTTGAGACGAATCCTCGCTGGAACATATCTTTAAAATCCAAAGGCCTGTCTGAATCAGTTGCAGAGAACTTTACTTTATTAGTAGGCTGAAAAACATTGGTCGAGTTTGTTGGTATTCCACTATTACACGATTGAATATCAAACTTTGGTTGGTGCAGAAACTGTTGGCTTGTTCCTGGCTGGGTTATAACCGAACCAGAACTGCCAGTGCACAATGTAGGAAACTTAAATACAGAAAGTGGCTTGAGGGGTGAACTTTCAGGACTGTTGCCACCACAGTCATCCATGTCATAGTCTGAATAGTCATCATAACAACTGGGCGAGGTTGTGTTTAGAAGGTTGGGTTTGTTCACAAATGGCTTGTTGAGTGTCTTTTCACTCAATGCTTGTTTGGTTTTCGAGTAGGATTTGTCTGGTTTTGTTTTGTCGTTGATTCCAGAATTGATCTTTTGTGTTGCATGTGTTTTTTGCATTACACAGATAAGTTTTGAGTTGTATTTCTTCAGAGGCAACTTTGGTTGAACTTTTGATATTCTGTGCCTGTAAAATTATATACTTAAACTTTTGGTGGTTGCTGTTATGTTTTAATTCATAATTTACCTTTGTTTTACTGATGAAAGAATGGATTGACTGGATTGAATATCTGAGGTAGTTTCTACCTGAAAAAAAATTACCTACTTACTAAATCGGTTACTATGACATTTTTTGTTCAGTATGGAAATCAAGTGGTTATGAGAGGTTATGCGAATTAGACTAATATTGCTAAAATCCAATTTAAATTAAGGAGGTATATTATCATCTAGTACTTAAACTATAGACAGTCACCAAATTTATCATTAAAAACTGCATTTGATTTATCCACACATTACTGTTTTATCTCAGCACTATATACTGTGTCTGCTCATGCACAAGTTCACTGGCAGTGACAATTGTTTTCGTCATAAGTCTGAATACGAAAAAAAGCAATGGCAAATGTGTGTTAAGTTATGGTATTCTTAAAGTCTGTGTCTTGTGTATCTAAGAAACTTTTTGTTAATAATATTAAATGTTATCAGAACAAATATTTACTTGATAACCAACCTTGTCAAGGCTTTCGCTGTTTCTTGCTTTTGTTAATTCATTATTCATCTCCTCAAACTGAACTGATATTTTTTCTAGTCGCCTTTTTCTTACTTCCTGAAGAGCGTCGAATTCTGCTTTGTTTTCCCTGTTTTTATATGGTAAATTACCAAAATAGGAACAATATTTTACAACAGTTGCACAAAGACTCTAATGCATCTGTCATCAATATTATAAATCCTAATGTTCTTTCAGCTTAAGTCTGATACCTTTCACTTTCCTCTGAATCACTGGATAAGTTTTCTTCACTTTTTATGTCAAACTTTATTTGATCAATCCTTTTCTTCACATCTCCATGAAGCATTTTATCGGCCTGTTCTAAAAACAACTAAATAAGTCAATCCGATACATCAACCATAATTGTAACACTTAAAATAAGTAGATATGCTTTTACATGTAACTGCAATGAACATTTAAGTTTCTTTTTACGCAAATTTTTGGTGTGTGGATGTTTCAATGTTTTAACCCAGGGGTGCACATCCTTTTCGCTAATTTGTCAGCATCGCCAATCCATATTTCATCTAAGGCTGCTAATCACCGGCATGTTGTGGTTTTATTTGATGCACAGATTGAGCTGCACAGTGTGAAAAACAGTCTTTAACTATTTATGACATCATAATTCATCTTGTAACGCTTGTGGCACCTTTTTTTCGCATTGTTTGCACACAATAGGCGTACAAAAAGTCTGGCACATATAGCTACTAGAGCAGTTTGAAAATCAAAATATTTAGCAAAAACGTTTTATTTCCTTTAAGGCCACCAATCCATATATTTTAATAAACATGTTCAAGGCCACACTAACTCGTCGCTCTGGCCGTATGTGCCGATCCAGCCGCAGGTTGTGCACCCCTGTCTTAACCTTACACTTGCAAGATAAAATTGCTTAACTCGAAAATAGGCACATGACACAATTTGTACATTATTTACCAATATATTGATGATTGTCAGATTTGATGAGAATAGAAATAGATGAAAACTTGGCTTCAATTATGTTTAGTGATTCCATAAGTTGACGGTGTTTCTGAAAAATACCTTTGCTGAAACATATGCTACACCAATGGTTTACAGTGAATTTTGACCCAAAGTCAATTGAACAAATGTGATATGGTAATTGTTACCTTGGTAACTTTGGGCTTATTTTTACTTCCAAGTGGTTGACTTGCTGAAAATGCCATTTTGTTAAATTGGGTCCATCTGTAAAAAAATTAAAATTCAACAACAGACAACAAATTGAAGATGTGCTTCTATGCAGTCATTTGTATTTTGACCGATCAAAATTTAAAAATTGTTTCATCCTATGTGTCATAGCTTTTCATATGTTCAAAAGCGAAATAAATAAATTAAAAATAAATTCATTTGTACCTTCTCTTTCGTTTTCTTCTTTTTCGTTTGGTGAAACTGGTTTCTGTTACTTTTACAATTTCATTTGGCAAAACTTGTGAAAGACAGTTTCTTTCAAATGCTGCAGGATTCTGTTGGTATTTCTGTGTATCTGGAATTTCTGGTTGAGTCAGGTACAGCATGTTTGAGGCAACGCTGTCAGGGGAATTGTTCATGGACTTAGATTCTGTTCTTGGGAAATCCTGCATGGGGATAAATTTAAAATATTATGGTATATTGTACTTTACAATATTGCCACTTACATCAAATTTTTAATGGCAAAGTGGTAAACAAAATAATGTCTCATATACAAACGATACTCACTGAAATTACATTTATTAGTGATAATAAACAATAAAGGTTTCATAAATAACATTTTAATTTTATGGAAACATAAGGTTTTACAGAATCAGAATACACTAAAACTACATACTTCACAAAAATCTACAGTGGGTTTGGAACTTTTAATGACAGCCAGCTCCACACTAAAGTCAGACAGCATTGTTTCATCACTGTCAAAATCCTCACTTGGTTCATTTGCACTTTTTTCAGTCATCCTGTTAAGCAAAAAAATGATGTTGCAAAGGCTATACAGATGAATCTGGTTAATAACATAATTAATTGGTCAAGATTGTTTGCAATTAACGTATGGTGACACAAATTTTCACAACAATAAGCTACAATTGGGTTTTACAACCTCTATGCAATTAAGTGGATTATGCAAGAAACTGGACTCTTCTGTGTATGTGCAAAGATAACCTTGTGATTAATTATTTCCTGCTTTACTGCTAAACGGTTGTAGGTCAAAACGGAATGCACTGTCTGCAGCTAACTATTTGGTTTAACCCAGTGGTTCTTAACCTTTTTTCTTTGCTGCACCCCTTTCAAATCACCAACCAATTTTTGCGCCCCCTGGTTTTTTGTATTTATTTAGAATAGACCTAATCAACCTTAATGATTCAGCATCCCCGCACCCCCTAGGAACAGTTCTTGCATCCCTTGCGGGGGGGGGGGGGGGTTCGGGGGCGTGCACCCATGGTTAAGAACCCCTGGTTTAACCAACGAAACAATGGTTTTCACACAAGTATATTATCTTGTATAAATATATTTTTTATGAATTACCAAACAACAAACATAACAGTTTTTTTTGTGCAGCATAATGTAGTTGTTACAAACTATATCGGACAAACTTTTACTTACAGCTGATTAAGAAGATTTCCCAGCGGTTGTGACAAAGCATCGAACATATCACAATCAGATTCGAAATCTTCGCTCTGTTTTACAACTTGCCTCTCGCAAACTTCTGATAAATTGTCACTAATTATTGGTTCTACTTCCATTATGCTTTCTGGGTTAAACTGTTACACAGAGACGGCGAAAAAACTTACAATTGCAGAACGCATTTCTTTTTCGAAATCCCCGCACACCAAATACGTACTTTTAAGGTTCACCTGTGGTACACAAACAATACTTTGAAATGTTTTTTACTGTTTTTCTTTTATTTCATGAGCTTTTGGCTGATGTGAAAATTCAAAACTACAGAAAATGCTGAAGCATCGAGTGTTTAATATCTACAGCACAGTTAAAACAAGTGTATAAAAAATAACAAATTCAACGCGATAAAAAGTGCAAGCCTTGCAAGAGGGTACAATTACATAAAACTGAAATGAATGAAAAATAACTTTCCGCAGAAGTCCAATAATACCTCAGATTTAGTTTAGTTGGTATAAATCGCTATAAAGTTATCCTCAGGAATTCCGTGAAAAAGATAAAACCAGAGAACGCAAATTTAACAAAACAAAAATCTTTCAATATGGGGAAGCCACAATGTGAATTAACTGTTGCCCTTGAACGCAACAGGGGTTGTGACTTTTTCGTGACACTTGTCACTGTTAGTGACAGGCGTCAGTGACAGGGCTGGAGTGTCACTAAATCAGTGACAGAGCGTCATTGAATCAGTGACAGGGTGTCAAAAATAGTGACAGAGCGTCAGTAAATCAGTGACAGGGTGTCAGTAAATCCGTGACAGGGTGTCAGTGAATCATTGACAGGGCGTCAGTGAATCCGTGACAGGGCGTCAGTAAATCAGTGACAGGGCGTCAGTAAATCAGTGACAGGGTGCTAGTAAATCAGTGACAGGGTGTCAGTAAATCTGTGACAGGGTGTCATTGACAGGCTATAGGTGACAGCCTGTCACTGAATTATCACAACCCCGTCTCCTTGAACGTGGTAACCGCTATTCCATCAGCTTCTGCGACTGTTGCAATTGTGTCATTGTTCATTTCCAAGTTGTCGTTAAACCCCTGTCACAATTATTCCACGTTATGTTACATAGGCACTAATAGTCTTACGAAAAATAAATTAACTCCAAAAAACCTTCATGCATTTTTTGTTGAAGTGTCTGCTAATACATTTAACGAAAAAATCCAAGATGTTTCTTAAGCCGAATGGTGGGCGACGGGACTTTAAGGGCAAGAGGGGTCTTGGTAGGCCTACACGTAACAAATAAGCGATGGACGCGTGGCCATGTGGGGATTTTTTATATTGCAGAATGTTTCAGGTTTTTATTGTACAGTAAATAATGTATGCCTTAAATGAACATGATTGTTTTTTACATAAGTTTGTGTCAAAATTTGTCCCATTTTGCAAAATGTTCTGCCGGCCCCCAAGAACTGAATTTACAGTTTTGAATTATATTAGGTCTTTAACAAAACGATAAAAACCTCAAATCAAGTAAGGCCTAAGAGCCTCACCCTGTATTTGCTGGAAAATGTGAACTTCTTTTTACGCATTTTTTCCTTGCTGTCAGAACCCTCACAGCAACAACCGTAGCATATACCTGTTTAACAAGCAAATTGATAAGATTAATACGATAGTGTTGTAAATAAGTTGACACATATAAAAACTGTAGACTACTTATATGGAAATCGTCCTGAACCAACGTATGCTCATTAGACCTATAGACGATTACAGTTGTGGATAAGCATTGCAAACTGAAACTTCCAGCACACTTAGATCAGTCTGTGCTTTTCGTTATGCAACGGTGACATATATAAATCGATTTCGCCTATATAATGGCATCCTCAGGCTTTGTTGAAATACATTGACAACACAAACGTCAACACATAACACAAACGTTTCCTGTGTTAAAGTGAGCAAAATTGTTTATTTCTCTTCAAGTCCCATTTAGTCTCGTTTGATTACTGTTAAATATGAAGTAAAGATCACTTACCTATGAACAGCAACAGAAAAACGGCCGCGGTAAAAGCCACTATGGATACAAAGAAGGTGATGTTGAAATTGTCGGCAAAAATTTCCTTCTTTTGGATGTCGTTAAAAGTTCTCCCGGTTATTGTGAACAAATACTTGTCCGCTTCAGTGGTGAAGTTGCGTAATCTGAAATAAATTAATTATAACGAGATTGTAAAACCGTAATTGTAACGATAAACTTATTATAATGAGGATATTATTGGGGATGAACATTAATTCCGATAAATGGGATCAGCGCGTCTGTGCAGACCAGCGATTACGGCACACTCAAATTTAAATCATAGTACGCCAGGCCCATTGAAGGTGTAATACCAAATCAGCCTGTCACCAAGCGTTCACCAATTGTATATTACTAAATGGAAATAACTGGCCTATTTTTTTTCGTTTAGTTTATTTGCACTGAAGATCAACAAAACCAACAAGGAAATGTGAACGTGTGGGGCAGCGATAGACTTTGTGGTCATCGTGTCAGCCACCCCTTACACGCGGTTAGGTAAACAGAATTTCGTCACAAAATACTTTTTTGAAAGCAATGTTTGTTATTTCAGAGAAAAAAAACCTCACCCATAATCAACCCTGTCTTTTAAGGTTAACTGTGTGGCAGAATATAAGAAAAGCTTTTTAAAACACTACAAGTTTTGCTTGAGCTGGGATTCGAACCCACGACGGGAGTTTATGTAGTAGTATTGCCTCACAAAGTTTTTCAGCAAACGCGCTTTTAAACAACAACAAAAAAATGCTGATGCAAAATATCGGCGAAAGATTGAGAAGTTCTTGCCATACTTGTTCAAAGTGCTGATTGTTCATTGGCTGTAAGCTTTTCTGTTACTCTATAAATGCTAGAACACATAGGTAGCCACCGTTACATGACATGCAAAAAACTAGAAGCAAGCATGGCGTCTGCCGTCGACGTCATGCACTATAAAGCTTCTTTTAAACGTCACAATACTCAACAACAATGAAAACTCACATTTCGCTGAATGACATCTTGAAGCTGTACTTGCCTTATCAAAACAGCCAAAGCATCGCAGAAATTTTGTCGAATGTAACAGAGTTTCAGGCAAGCGCCCGCGTAGTTAACAGGAAGAAAAAGCCATGATTGAAGAGCTGGCGAGTCACGAACCTTTACAGGGGATTCCCCTACTAGTCGAGGAAGTCAACGAAGCTCTTTGCAAGTAGCAGCTCTGAGTCCCTTGAATCGTTTGCGCTGGTTTGATAAATTGAGAGATTACCAACAATGAATGTCAGAGTACAGTAGCTTAGGTAAAACTTGCACCGCCTGTGCGTGACGTATAAAGGTTACTTTGGTATATTTTGGCTCGATTCAATTTGACTTGCAAACACATTGCATTGGATCAAACGTAAACATTTCCATAACGTTCATCCTGAACTCTTTAAAATATTCAGGTCATCCACTAATCAGTGTCAATTCTTGCAGGAAGAATTGAAATGAAGTTAACGAAGAACCTAAAGCACAGTGCACGTTTTAGAAGTCCCAGGCTTCAAGCAAAACTGCTGTGACACAAACAATTTACCATTTACCAGAGGGGATGACAGCTTTAGCGCTGGTTGAATCTGACACAATGCTGAAAGTAAACGAGGGTGACATTTTAACAAGTTAAATTTGTGTTGAGAAAACTGGCACGTTCGGTTTTCAAACAAGACAAAAGGTTTGCACCAAAATGTTGTACATCAGACGCGAATACCAACGCCTGACCTTTCACCTAGTAAAGGTAACACGCGGTTCAACCTTCATATGACCTTGACGCGTTTTTGCGCCTTAACCACGCATAGCAACGACTATCATATTGATGTTCCGGCTTGTGGCGCTTAAAAAATGTTGTTCCGACATCGTCATTAAGTATTTTGAAGGTTAACTAAAGGTCAAATCCAAATCCAGCACTGGGCCTGTACAGCTGGCTTTCCGCTATGCACAACCAACTTAAACAAATTTAAAAAATGAACGAATAAGTTAAATTACAACGACAATAAGGCAAAGAGTTGTAAGGCTGGTTAGGGTTAAAGTTCACACAAACGGGCCTGACTTTACAATCGACTTCATTTGCGTCACAATTTCACCAACTTTCGGGCCTAATTCGAGCCTTGTTTTAAACCATTTCGGTACCAGACACGAAATTTCAGATTCAGGCCCGTTTACACTAATAAAGCAACTCAACGGCTGAATAGTTTAGGGCATTTAATGAAACTTTGTTAAAATAGTCGGATGCCATTTAATTTACAAGGTCGCACTTTATTATTCAACACAATACTGAACCATTGACGACAATCGACGGCAGAACACGGTAAGGGCACGGTGGCATGCAAGATAAGAAGCGGATTCCGACGAAAAATAAGCGGATTCCGACGAAAAATAAGCGGATTCCGCGGTAAAGTTAGGCCGCTCTATGTACACTGGTGGTGTGTGCTGGCTGGGAATGGACGGAAAAAAGAAAATTACGGAACGAGCGGAATTTAGGGAGAAATGTGTGACTTGCGAAACACATTTGTTGCACGTAACGGCAATGGCGGTTTTTAAAAAAAAATACTTGGTATAACTCGTTTATAATCATTTAGACATGCTAAAAAAAGGGGTTAAAAGCCTATTTTTTTCTTTACAACCAGTGCGTTCTTAATTAAACTTGTCGGTGAACAATGTTTCATTTAAACCCACATTTTACCAAATTATTACTTTTGTAAATAAACATTTTCTTGCGATGCGCGACGAAGCAGAAAAACGAGCGCTAAAAATCTCTTGACAAAAACACAGGAACGTGCAAAGAAGGAAAGTATATATATGACAACAGTACACAGGAGATATTAATAGGCGAAGGCAGTTCCCATAGAAATTAACACACTAGCACCGGTGACGTAAAAGTACACACATGTTGGACGGAGTTTGACAAAATTCTTGAATAATTTTATTGAAAAGTTAGTGACAGTTTTTACTGTTTTAATTACCTTTGTTTTCAGAAAATATGTTTACCTCGGGTAAAAGTAAAAACCTTACCACCAAAGGTGTTTCCAAAAACAAAACCACACTGATATGTTTTTCTTAATCTCAGTGTTCATATTTAGACATTGCATTCAATTGAAATCTCGTGCAATATAAAATTCGGAACTTTAAACTGAAAGTGCTTTTCGTAAATTGTTATGCTAAAACTTTTAAATGGGAAAATAAAATATGACAAAATTAAATTCAAAATGTCGGACCAAAATTTATTTCTAGTGACTTAGTTGTAATATTTTTAACAGCTTGTACCTTCCATCGTGAGTAAAACCCCACATAATAATAAAATATAACAAACACCATTAAATTCGGGAAATTTGTGTGTGTGACACTGTCAGAGTGATGGCACTAAGTTACAGAGTTTAGGAATTGCCATAATTGTTTCGAGCGTAAAAAAGTTTTGTGAAACACTGGAGTGAAACAACGCTTTTACTGGCACAGGGTACAGAAATCGGATGAGAGCACCGTATTA
Organism: Phallusia mammillata; assembly: GCF_965637545.1. NCBI lineage: Eukaryota > Metazoa > Chordata > Ascidiacea > Phlebobranchia > Ascidiidae > Phallusia > Phallusia mammillata. Next base: position 2,066,917 of record NC_137256.1, read on the forward strand.
CACGGATAATTATACGGACAATTCACAATGAGCTGATAATGTAATAATCGAAGTCTTGCTTTAAAGTTTAAACCAACCCTAAAAAACATAATTTTCATCATAAAAAAAGTTTACTACGTAATACTGATAGAATAGAATTTGTGGAGCAATAAACGCCACAAAAAACTAAAAGGAGTTTGCCAGAAAATGTTGCAAACAAATGTTTGTTCGGCTTCTAAATCAGCTTATACTGTTGATGTTCTGAACCAGTGTTTCTTAACCTGGGGTTCGCGGACCCCCAAGGGGTGCATGAGATGGTTTCAGGGGGTCCACGGAGGGAAATATGTTAAGTATCATTAACCAACAGAAGAATATTTTTAAGTTTCTCAACCGTTTTTACAATCCTGCATGCGAGTGCGCGCTGTTTATTACACCTTAATTATGCCAAGAACAATTACTTTTTGCGATTGTCTGCCCTATTGTGATATCACACATGGACAATAGACTTTACAGGACGATTTGTGAAGTTATATATACCAGAAATATTATCAATTCGATGGGTTGGCCACTATACGTTACAGAGACGTCATTGATTTTAAAGGACTGTGAAGGCGGATTTAAATGCTTCAAAAGCATGACAGGGTGGTATAATGCAAGAAACGTGAAACATAAAAAGACTAATGGTAAATTGCGTTGGGGGTCCGCAGACTTACAAAATTCATAAAAGGGGTCCGTGACTACAAAAAGGTTAAGAACCACTGCTCTAAACCGTTTTCACCTGTTTGTCCTAAAAAGTGACGTCACAATGACATCGGCGCGTCAAGCGACTGTGACGCAATAAATAACAAAGGCAGTGTTCGCTCGGCTCATCCAGCGTAACTGCCACACTCAGCAGTCATCCTCTCCGCCTGCATCTGACCGTAACGATGGTGACGGTGGTGGTGCGCCGCCTCGTGGCCGGGCGACGGCTGGTCGTCATGGGAACGATCGAACGTGACGTCATTGTCCATTTCGTCATCGTCGATGTCGTCACGTGACTCGTCGTGCTGGTTCGTGGAGTTACTGGTGTGATGGGACGGTTGCTGTGCAGGATGGTGGTGCTGGTGGTTGCTGGTGTTGTGCTGGTTCACCAGAGCCAGAATAGAATGGTTGACAGCAGCCATCTCGAGCGCCAAAGTCATCGGATCTTCCTTCTTGGGTATCACAAGCGCTGGAGGGCACTAAAGAGCAAAAATACGACAACTTGAAACCGGGTTCTATTTCAAAACGATTTAATTAATTTGAGAACTTTTGATGCAACCCGTATAACCAGTGGTGGGATTCAGCCGGTTCGCACCGGTTCTGTAGAATCGTCTCACGACATTTTAGGAGAGCAGCGAACCGGTTAGCATTACCGGTTACTGTCAATGTACGGTTGTAACAGAACCGGCTGACAAATATGACTTTTGTGATAGCACCGCCTGACAAAAGAATTGAATCTCACCACTGCGTACAGCCCGACTCCAATGCATGAGACAATTCGCCAAATTCTTGAACGTTGGAAAGTCCTAACTTTACAACATTAAGATATTTCTGGTAAGACATGCTTTTAACTCTGTCAGAGACTGGGCTCATTGAGCAATCCCCGAGAAACGCCACTTACCCTTTCGTGTGCCCCAGGAGTGTTGTCTCCACCCGAGTGACTGTCGTTAGAGTTGCACGACGGAGTGGGAGAAACAGTTGAACTTCTGCGTGGACTGTGAGATTGATGTTGGTCCATCGCTTCAATGTGCTCTAGGAATAATTAATAGCAATGTAAAGCAGTGGATCTTGACGCTTTTCGCGCTGATACCGATTGAGGATTCTTAAACTGTACTTGTATCACTTGCCTACAATGATACTTAACACCCAAACTCGTATCCCTCTGGTGGCCCCCGAGTCCACATAAATGCTGTTTAATTGTGTATTTCCATTCAATTCTTATAGCTATCGACTCATGTTAGGGGTTAAACCAGATAGTGTAGGGCGAAGTAGTTAAGGTCAGTCGTGGACGCAGGTTAGTTCAAACACTTGTATAATAAAAAGAAACAAACAAAGTGACCACAAGGTCGCATTTTATAAAGAGTTTATGAGTAAGGTACCTGCAAATATTAAGGACCACTGGGAGTGGCAACACAGAAAACATAATTACTTGTTGCTTGTTGCAAAATCCACCCATCAAAACCAATAACTCGCGCATTTCGGGTTTATATTAACTTAATTGCACTGAACTAATTCCGTGCAAAGCCGCAGCGGTCATCCGATACACCGACGATTAAGCGTTGACTCATCCGACATATAACTTTTACCGCCCAAGGGAAACCGCATGTGGAAATTTCGACGGCTTTTAAGGCATTGTGACGTCACAGTTTTCCTTAGTTTACGTCACAATTTACAGTGAATGACTCGAGGCGGGGGAAAGGTTTAAGTCGATCAGGAAGAAATAAGGAAGGAATTATTGTTTGTTTGTTTGTTTACATAAATTTAAATTGTACTTGAGATTATTTTCAGAAATTTTTCGTCGTTTTCAAAGAATTTTCGTAACTTTTTTTGGCCTCAAGTTACGGATTTTTCTGGCCACTTTTTAGACGGTTTTGGAAATCGTTGACAGAAGTGAGCGGAATTTTCGAAACAAGAATGTCGAAATACATGAAATTGGTTTAATTGTCATTTTTCGTCTTCCTCACAAAATACATGAAAAATTTCCCTTTAGATATCTTATAACGCCGTTTTAAATTACGATGTGTTTTAGTAATCTCTACAGATTATTACCCAATGTATTTAAACAGACACACGGCACGAAAACCAGCTTTACTAACAAAAAACTGCCACTGGGGTATCTTACAACGACATATAAGCATCCTATAATTCAAACAAACCATTTGCCATCATCATCATTGGAGCAATACTTTTGTGCACGTAACTATTGTTGTTAATTTCTTTGCTAACTTACCAATGTGTCTCCTACGCTTGTCGTCCTTTCGTCTGTTCGCGAACCAGTTGTAAACTTTCACTGTGGTGACCTTGTCCAAGTCTGATAACACGCCACCTACAAAAAAACACATCAGTATGAGAAAACGATAGGTAAACTAGTTGTATAACAGTGTGTAATAGAATACACTAGAATGATAACAGTGTTAGCCGAAACTTTGGCCCGCAGTTTGGATATCTTTGCATTTGAAATATGAATGATTACAGTTAACAATATCTGTATCAGAGTTGAGGCGTTTTTGTCGTGTTATTTCAAGGTTTAGGTTTTTAAACGTGGTATACGTTGACAGTTAGCCACATTAAAGGCTTGGAAGGCTGGATATATTGGCCACAATATACAAAGGTTATCAATTCCTGATCTATATGAACAAAGACAAGTTCATAAAAGAGTAAATGAATGTTTAGGTTGCAATAAAAACCACATACTGTATGTCGTTTACAGTTAGAAAATATATTTGCAATAAAATATAGAAGATTGCATTCACTGTAACAAATCAGGGAAAATAAACAATTTAAAAACATTTCCGCAGGAGTTTTACGGAATAAAATCTGTCTGTTATATTGTAAAGATTAGATTGAAAACAACTTTAAATATAGAAACAAATTTCCGTATGGCGAGAATCGACATGTCAGAAACCTAAACAAACACCAGATCTGTAATGAGCTTGGTGTTGTTAAACATGCAGTAAGATTAATGCCAAAAACGGTATATTGACAGGCAAGCATTTGTTTGCTAGAATTTTTGCTGTTACGCGCTTTTTTTCTAAATACCTTATCACAAAACGTGTAATGGCATTTCAGGACTAAAAGCTGTACCATTTGTTACGGGCGGGTCACCTGGTTTATTCCGGTTTGTTACTAGGATTTTTTCTAAATCGCGTTCCATTAGTCAACCTTAAAATGTCGATTGAGTTCAAGATCTTCGTGATGATAAAGTTATCGTGATATCAGATCTCATACTGAGATGAGCAGATATCACGACATGAAAATATGAATGCCGCATTGATGCTTGTCAAAACGTTTTGCAAGAATATCACGTCAAAACCAAATTGATTTGACTTTCAAGTCAAACAACGAGAAATTTTATGAATTGACAGGAAACTTTTATGCAGATAATAAAATGTGGGTATATTGCTAATTTAGTTTGTTAGATGTAAACCAAACATTTGTCCCTAATATGTTTATGACTTGTACCAAAAAGTATTTTGTAGATTTAAAAGTAGATTAATCTTATTTTACATCTGGTATTTTGATGTTCTAGAATATTACCGAATCCAAAGCCTCTAAATGAAACAATCATTTCCTACTGATAACTTTCATTTCAAACAAAAACTCTTTAAATAGTTTTTGAAAGTATGTTTTCCACAAAAGTTGTCCTAAGTTTTTCCCACCAAGGAGCTAGGTGTCACAATGGTAAGGTCACGTGACAGGTCTTGCAAGTTATCAGAAGCGGTTGCGCGAAAAATTTTGGGAACGAAAAAAACGCGCGAAGTCAACAGGTTTAACGACACCGACACATAAATTTTCTCCCATCTATAGAACACGAATTTCTAATGCCGGTTATGATTCCTGCCCGAACTCGGGAGTGAAAATTTTAAGTATTAACTCGAAAACAGAAAATCCAGAAAACGCCAGTGAAGCTGATTTGTTGCAGAGCTGAGCGATTTACGGTCGCCGATTCAAAACAGCGTCAAGATTGCCCGCGAAACCTTTAAGTCAACACGAATCGTTATGAAATAAGCGCCATGCCTTCACGAAGTCAAACCGAGAAATTTTGCTAAACAACAAAACGATCAATTCCGCAGAAAATGAACTGAAAACAAGTTTGGTAGACACTAAGTATTAAAAAGACATTTAAAATTCCTACACGGCATTGTATCAATCAGTTATTCGTGCATCACAGAAGTACTATAAGTGATCAATTGTTCTCGCAACCTCACAAGCAACGGCTGCAATAGGTCAAGTTTCATGTTACTTGGATTTCTGCTTGCAAAACACGTTCCAAGTTGGCTAACTTTTAAGCTGGGGAAATTACTGATGTCGCAACGTGAAAACGTGCATTTAACTGGAGTGTAAATGTCATAGTGGTGCGGCCACAGCATGCAAAAAGGCGGTGCCCGCGAACAAACGTCTCTACCAGCCGCATTTCAGGTTACGAAAACCCCAGCGTACATGCAAATCACTCATATATCGCGGCCTCGGCGTAGTGGTAGGAGTTTCCAAAGGACAGCATCTCTGGTTAGCTGGCTATCAGCATCACAGCGCGGTTTTGGCGCCAAAATGGCTCAAGGTGATTTCAAGGTCACACCGCGTGTTACCTTTGCAGACGGAAGGTGAGGGTCAAAAGCTGCCACACGAGGGCATACAAGCGCGCCAGTTTTTGCTGAGGTTCAAATTAAATTTCAAAATGGTCTTTTTACAAATAATACTCGTTTCGTGAAAGCGTTTTTTTTAGTTTCTACAAACGGGATTGCCAAAAAAGTTCGTCTAACATAAACTAGTTTATTTTTTAACAAATATGGTTTTCAAAATACAACGTTATCAATGATGCCAAAAGTCCTGCACAAGACATACGCGCAAAAGTACCGAAGTTATTTCTATATTTGAGTAAGTTTTCCTGATACCGAAACTTGACACAGCGGTTGCGGGTTCGAATCCCAAGAAACCTGTACAGGAGAAATACCACTGGATGGGCGTGGACTTTTTCACTCCAAAAATAATCAGACACAAATTATATGATCTCAATTTGTCTACGAGATTAAATTCGAAGTTAATGACACGATTTCAGAGGTTTCAACTTTCCGCAAAATTGCCAACAAAAGCGATTACACACAACAAAACTCGATGTGAATACATGCTGTCCAGATTCGATCACGTTTCAAACACAAATGCGCTACTGCTTAGGATTAAATGGTATTAACCAACAGTCCAATCTCCGCAGGGTACTTCAACTTCAAGTGTGTGGTGTCTGGCAGTCACATGACTTTCAATGTTATGCTGGACGTCGCAACTCCAACCGCTCGATTTACAGCTGAATGTCGTCATAGTAACGAACAAATTCATGTATAAAACCCAATTTATTTGCGTCTACCTGGGTGTTAAGTGTCGTGTGTATTTTGCACACTCATCCGATAATCACTGTTTTCAATGGATGAGCTTATCTATATCTAACCGCAATTTCTCGTTTTCAGACGATGTCTCGTTAAATTTGCCGCATTAAAATATAATTTTCATTTTAACAAATGACCACAACATGTGTGGGTGTAGAAGTGGTTTTCCAACAAGTTTGTCGTAAATCTGATTAAATCAGGCAATTTTCCATATTTGTACACATGACCTGGAAATAACGACAATCATTTTCTATTTGGAACAAAATTATACATGGCCAATAGCTAATTATTTGCTCTGTGACGTCACAAATATGTAACAAAATCCACTGTGACGTCACATGCAGTAAGGGAACACAAGGATTGTTATCCGAAGTTTGATCGTTGTAAGCAAAATTAAGGGATTAAATTAAATAAAGCGAAAACTGGATTTTTTTTGGATTCGACGATTAAAAATTCAAACATTTTTAATTTACCATTTTTCTATAATCAGCATTATACAATACCAAATCTGACAGTTCCGCAATTAATTGATTTTAAAGAATTGAATCAATTAAGATATCCAATAGTTCATGTTCAAGGCTTTATTCCACATTATAAAATATTTTTTTTAAACTTTCTAATTCTTACCTGGTTTTTGACTTTGTATGATGGAATTGCACGCATGAGCGATTTCCTCCCTTTTCGACTCGTCAGGGTATGAATTTGCGTTGTAATAATTCTCCAGAATCGAAAGGCATTCTTTCGGCCATGTAAACCTGCGGAGAGTTAACAACTCGAATCATAAAAACGCCGGTTAAGAAATATTCCATCACAAAAAAAACTACAAACGCAACAGTACGAATAAATAAGGTAGTTTTGGATTGAATTTTTTACACCTAAAATACCAATAATCACTGTTGGTACTGTGCCTGTGCATTTATAATATACGATATGGAGGCTGTATATGTTAATATGTTGCTTAGTTTAACGTCAGAAATAACTAAAATAAAACTAAGAACAAATTGAAAAAACATTTTCGCATAAAACTTCTCGACGATTCATTTAAACTTGTAAAAAATACCAACACGTACGGAACAGGTGGAAAATAATTGTAATTTAGCCAAGTTACACAAAAATGGCGAGATGAGCTCCCCAATTAACCCCGGTCTGTTAGACAGCTTATCTCAAGAAGCACCACAATTTTGTCCTCCACCACAGAACGAGTGATTCACTAATTGCTACGTCAGAATGACCGTTAGTGACGTCACAAAGTGGTGATTACGTAACTGATGCAAATTTCGCGGGGAAACCTTACTTGAAGGGCCGGTGCTTTATGGAAATTACGCCAAGTGGTTTCGAGTGCCAAGCATTAGTCTGTCTTGCTTAAAACTCCTAATTTCCGCTGCCTGATTTCGCCAAACGACAACTTCTAGGTTTTGACTCAGAGCAAGCCGTTACCAAGCGTGTGTTTAGCGGTTAAACTAACAACTAGTAACCGCTATGTACAATTACCAAAAACAAACTGCTTTAGTTTCGTCTAATACTGAGCTGTAAGTTGGGCCTGGAGTTTCGAGCCGAATTCGGGCTCGTGTTTTCAAATAGTGAGGACAGATTCGAGTATTTAGTTCCGACTTTGTCACATTTGCTTCATATTTTTACTATATTCACACGAATGAACAGAGGAAATGTATTGATTTGTTGCTTACAACCGTACATTCTGTGTATTTAATATGTATCTATTTGCTGCAGTGGCCAATTCGGTGAACTATTTTCGAGCTTGATACGTTGTTCTCTTTCAAAGCAGATCGGGATCGGGCTTAAAATATTGGACCGGTTACAACCGTTTGCCAGAATTAAGCAAGACTTGTACTCAATAAGCCCGTGTGTATTTGTCCAAACCAAATCCCTTGCTCGTTTCATATTCTTTTGTTAAACACTGCAAAATTGTGTCTTCGTGATGTTTTATGTTTAAAAACCTCGAATGGTTGATTTTATTTCTGAGGCTTTGTTATAATTAGGGTCGAAATTTCGGGACGATATTGACAAAAATTACAGAAACTTTTTCTCCAGCAATATTATCACTTACCGAGCGCCGCGTTTAGCTTTCATGAGAAGTGTACTCATCATATCTTGGTCCGATTCGCTACTTCGGTAAACCACCGGGTTGGAAACCCCCATACCTGGAAACATAAATAAAATTTTCATGTTTATGTGCTCTTTGACTTTTAACATTTCCTATTAAATCATGCTGACAATTTGGTCATGTGACCATCATCGGTTCTGCGATTGGTCAACATTTTGTGGGTATTAAACCCAACAGTTATTTAGTGCACAGAAAACAAAATGATAAAACACAAAGAAATAATTGACAATGGGGAGCAAAAAATCAAAGTCAGCGTTTTCAAACACGAAACATTGCGCATTTTGTTCCAGTGCTCCGAAAAACAATTTTGCAAACAGTGCCCGAAAAATAATCAAACATAAGTTATTCAATAGAATAGTCGATAATCAAATTAATTGCCTGGATAACTTAATATTAGTCCAAAGTGTACTAATAGCATGAATATGTACTTTGTGTGTGTGCTCTTTCTTCCGGCGCCAGAAACTATCCGGTAGGGTTTCTTTCGGTGGTTTCTTTTCCTGTTGAACCCCACCCTCTTTCCCTAACACGGGTGGTTAGTTTATAGGGCCCCCTCGACTGGTTCCACCAACGTCCCACCCCCAGTCGGGTTCGCCCACAATGCGCCAACCTCACTTCCTTGTGAGCCCCGGTCACTTAACGTATGTAGCAGCGCGTTTTGCAATCATCCACCAATTGTGCTCTCCACTGTTTTGCGTCCAATAACGTCTTAACGTTGCGCAGCTATTTCCGGCTTGGTGATTGTTTTAGTGCTATTGTGTCGCTGTGTTGTCTTTCACCAAGCGAACTAAACTCAACTCATATCATCTTTTTGTATTTAATCGTTCAAAGTCTCAGTTCAGTGATTTTTCAAGTTTTCGACGTCGGTTAAGTTAATAAGCACCATGGGGCAGAACTAAGAGTGGTTTGATTTGCCCAATGTCTCACAGACTGTAATCAAGTTAATTGCAGGTTTCGGTCGATGAGACAGACGACCTAATCCTACACAACACTTGTGAAATCCCGATCACTTAACAATGTATCCGCAAGTGTTACGTCAATGTCTAGAGCTGTGATGCAACCACATAGAATGATCAACTAACGGTCAAGTCGACAAATAAAAACAAACCTAACAAACCGGATTTTTATGAATTTAACACCCGTGTGTTATGAAGCAAGCATAAAAAGTACGGCAAAACCTTTTCTCTGCACATTCTGGTAAAACTACAAGTTGTTTTTCAGAAAAAGTTTCCTACAGATAACAGTATGGAAATTTCCTGTTTTTTGTGGTTTGGTTGATACGGGAAAAATTTTCGTGCAATTTTTTACTTGAAAACTTCACTTATGAATGTAAATATTGTGGCTGGCACAAAAATCACCGCGTGACGTTAAATTTGCATTTTGTGGCATTAAGTTACTTGGTATTAATTGTTTTTTGAACTTTGCATCGGCCAATATTTACAAATTCGGCAAGTCTTTGAATTGTTTTCAACGTCCGTCACTTTTTTAGTTCCAAAAATATAAAACTGCCCGGAATAAATTTAAGTGTTAGAGCAAAAACAAAATGCTCTATACAAAAATGATTGAGTTCAGCTTTTTCAACCCTTCTAGGCAGTGTTTTTTTTAAGGTGTTTTTGGGGACCGAAACGGTCCCCCAAATTTCTCCAGCGGTTTCCCAAAATGGCTATTTAAGCAAATATGGCTATTTTTTGGTATTTAAATGAAACGCTTGCGGTCTCTTAAAACTACTTAGCGGTCACCCAAACCAAACCTTAAAACAAAACCTGCTTGTAGGTATTGAAGTATTTTGCCTTAGCCTAATTATTTGCGGAATCAATGAAATGTCATGAACGTAATGAAAACAATATGGACGTAAAAATATGATTGTCAGTTATCTGGTGATTTGACTCATTTCAGCCCGCAGATTCGGGGTTGAACGACAATACATTAAAACTAGCGAACAAAATCGACAATTTGAAGACGTCTGGTTAAGTAGAACATAATCCAAAAAAGTTTGTGTGCTAAACTTCGACTTATGTCACAACAACAATTGAATTATAGCACGAAAAACAATTTGAAGTTGACGAATTCCCTCTAATTAGGCTCGTTATTATTCCGCTATGTCACGCAAACAAAAGCTGTGTTGATGCCATATAAGGCATTGCTAGCATTCAAATCATGACCATAATTAATCAAATTGGAGAGATTTGCGCGGGCGACAAACTCTTCGAAAGCATTCTGGAATTTCCCAAGTCATTATTTCTGGATCTTATGGAAAACACACGTACTCAAGCGGAAGGTGGCAATTAAGCGTTGCGACAACGATCGGTGGTTGTCAACCGTTGTGAGAAATATGTTGTATTAAGTCGCCAAGTCGGTCGTTTTCATAATTACAAAAAATCCCGGTTTCGGCTCAAATGTGGATTTTCGCACAATTTGTAAATGCTGTAATGTGCCACAGCCTAACGACAAATACATATCGAAAACAACGGACATGTGACGAGATACAAACTGCCAGAAAGTTGTATATAACAAAAACATTACATTGCAGACGTTTCGCACTGCTAACAGTTTGCTGAAATGTCTACAACAAAATCTATTCACTACATGGACTCTCGGACCGCTTCAAGTTTGGTCAATTTAAAGTTCAACAACGGCATACTTTTTCTGGTTTGAAAAACTCTATCAAAACGTCTGTGGCATGTTCAGTGCTGCAAGGCTTTTCTTATTTTGCAACGTAAACAAAACAAGTTTGTTTGTTGTTTAGTGCATAAGCTGGCTTTTAAAATTAAAGATGAAGGATACAGGTGAAAAAAATCAGTAAACGTGTTAATTCTATTTTTAAGTAGATGTTGGCCAGTCACTACAACATCTGTCTGTATCACAATATCAGAAAATTAACGAAGTCAAAAGGACATTGATGTTATTTGGCGCCAGAGGTGACCCCGAGCGTAACAGTTTGCGACAAATACATAAAACCAAAATAGAAGAAACATGTCGCCATCTGGCAAGGTGCAATTACTATCAGCGCCATAAGCCGATTTCTGGTGAAGCTAGAACTAAAATAAAGGTCAAATAGAGGTCATTTCCCAGGTACAAACCACAGTTGTTGGACAAGAAGCTGTCAACACATCAAGGTTGAAATACCGGTAAAGGGTTAACACGGCGAAAGGCATTGGTTTGCCGACCGCATCTTGCTTAGCGGTTGCGACACAAGTGGTTTTTGTTCCATCGCTTCGTGGTCG